>NC_062220.1:53102270-54324458 GCF_902686445.1 Sciurus carolinensis
ACTGGCAGATTGGATTAAAAAGAAAGATCCAACAATATGTTGCCTGCAAGAGACTCACCTCATAGAAAGAGATACCCATAGACTAAAGGTGAAAGGATGGGGAAAAACATACCATGCACATGGGCTCAGCAAAAAAGCTGGAGTATCCATCCTCATTTCAGATAAAGTGGACTTCAAGCCAATGTTAGTTAGAAGGGATAAAGAAGGACATTTCATACTGCTTAAGGGAAGCATAAATCAGCAAGATATAACAATCATAAACATCTATGCCCCAAACAGTGGCTCATCCATATATGTTAAACAAATCCTTCTCAATTTTAGAAACCAAATAGACCATAACACAATAATACTAGGTGATTTTAACACGCCTCTTTCACCACTGGACAGATCTTCCAAACAAAAATTGAACAAAGAAACCATAGATCTCAATAACACAATCAGTAATTTAGACTTAACAGACATTTATAGAATATACCATCCAACCAAGAGCGAATACACTTTCTTCTCAGCAGCACATGGATCCTTCTCTAAAATAGACCATATATTATGCCACAAAGCTAATGTCAGCAAATACAAGAAGATAGAGACACTACCTTGTATTCTATCAGATCATAATGGATTGAAGTTACAAATTAATGAAAGAGTAAAAAACAGAAACTACTCCAACACCTGGAGATTAAACAATATGCTACTATATGATGAATGGATAACAGAAGATATTAGGAAGGAAATTAAAAAATTCTTAGAGGTAAACGAGAACAAAGAAACAACATATCAAAATCTCTGGGACACTATGAAAGCGGTACTTAGAGGAAGATTTATTTCATGGAGCGCATTTAATAAAAGAAGTAAAACTCAAAAAATAAATGACCTAACACTACAGCTCAAAGCCCTAGAAAAAGAAGAACAGACCAACACCAAAAGTAGTAGAAGACAGGAAATAGTTAAACTGAGAGCTGAAATCAACGAAATTGAAACGAAAGAAACAATACAAAAATTGACAAAATAAATAGTTGGTTCTTTGAAAAAATAAACAAAATTGATAAACCTTTAGCCACACTAACAAAGAGAAGACGAGAGAAAACCCAAATCACTAAAATTCGGAATGAACAAGGAAATATCACAACAGACACGACCGAAATACAAAACATAATTAGAAGCTATTTTGAAAATCTATACTCCAACAAAATAGAAAATTTCGAAGACATCAACAGGTTTCTAGAGACATATGAATTGCCTAAACTGAACGAGGAGGACATACACAATTTAAATAGACCAATTTCAAGTAATGAAATAGAAGAAGTCATCAAAAGCCTTCCAACAAAGAAAAGTCCAGGACCAGATGGGTTCTCAGCCGAGTTCTACAAAACTTTTAAAGAAGAACTCATTCCAATACTTCTCAAAGTATTCCAGAAAATAGAAGAGGAGGGAACTCTCCCAAACTCATTCTATGAAGCCAATATTACCCTGATTCCTAAACCAGACAGAGACACATCGAGGAAAGAAAATTTCAGACCAATATCCTTAATGAACATCGACGCAAAAATTCTCAACAAAATTTTAGCAAATCGCATACAAAAACATATTAAAAAGATAGTGCACCATGATCAAGTGGGTTTCATCCCAGGGATGCAAGGTTGGTTCAACATCAGGAAATCAATAAATGTCATTCACCATATCAATAGACTTAAAGTCAAGAATCACATGATTATTTCGATAGATGCAGAAAAAGCATTTGATAAAATACAGCACCCCTTCATGCTCAAAACACTAGAAAAAATAGGGATAGTGGGAACATTCCTTAACATTGTAAAGGCCATCTATGCTAAACCCATGGCTAATATCATTCTTAATGGTGAAAAACTGAAAGCATTCCCTCTAAAAACTGGAACAAGGCAGGGATGCCCTCTTTCACCACTTCTATTCAATATCGTCCTTGAAACTCTAGCCAGAGCAATTAGACAGACCAAAGAAATTAAAGGGATACGAGTAGGAAAAGAAGAACTCAAACTATCCCTATTTGCTGATGATATGATTGTATACTTAGAGGAACCAGGAAATTCCACCAGAAAACTTTTAGATCTCATAAGTGAATTCAGTAAAGTAGCGGGATATAAGATCAATGCACATAAATCGAAGGCATTTTTATATATAAGCGATGAATCTTCAGAAAGAGAAATTAGGAAAACTACCCCATTCACAATAGCTTCGAAAAAAATAAAGTATTTGGGAATCAATCTCACAAAAGAGGTGAAAGACCTCTACAATGAGAACTACAGAACACTAAAGAAAGAAATTCAAGAAAACCTTAGAAGATGGAAAGATCTCCCATGTTCTTGGATAGGAAGAATTAATATTATCAAAATGGCCATACTACCAAAAGTGCTATACAGATTCAATGCAATTCCAATTAAAATCCCAATGATGTACCTTACAGAAATAGAGCAAGCAATTATGAAATTCATCTGGAAGAATAAAAAACCCAGAATAGCTAAAACAATCCTTGGCAGAAAGAGTGAAGCAGGGGGTATTGCAATACCAGATCTTCAACTCTACTACAAAGCAATAGTAACAAAAACGGCATGGTATTGGTACCAAAATAGAAAGGTGGATCAATGGTACAGAATAGAGGACACGGACACAAACCCAAATAAATACAATTTTCTCATACTAGACAAAGGTTCCAACAATATGCAATGGAGAAAAGATAGCCTCTTCAACAAATGGTGCTGGGAGAATTGGAAATCCATATGCAACAGAATGAAACTAAACCCATATCTCTCACCATGCACAAAACTAAACTCAAAATGGATTAAGGATCTCGGAATCAGACCAGAGACCTTGCATCTTATAGAAGAAAAAGTAGGTCCAGAGCTTCAACATGTCGGCTTAGGACCAGACTTCCTCAACAGGACTCCCATAGCACAAGAAATAAAAGCAAGAATTAATAACTGGGATAGATTCAAACTAAAAAGCTTTCTCTCAGCAAAGGAAACTATCAGCAATGCAAAGAAAGAGCCTACAGAGTGGGAGAAAATCTTTGCCAATCATACTTCAGATAGAGCGCTAATCTCCAGAATCTATAAAGAACTCAAAAAACTCTACACCAAGAATGTAAATAATCCAATTGACAAATGGGCTAAGGAAATGAATAGACACTTCACAGAAGAAGATGTACAAGCAATCAACAAACATATGGAAAAATGTTCAACATCTCTAGTAATAAGAGAAATGCAAATCAAAACCACCCTAAGATTCCATCTCACCCCAATTAGAATGGCAATTATCAAGAATACAACCAACAACAGGTGTTGGCGAGGATGTGGGGAGAAAGGTACACTCTTACATTGCTGGTGGGGCTGCAAATTAGTGCAGCCACTCTGGAAAGCAGTGTGGAGATTCCTTAGAAAACTTGGAATGGAAACACCATTTGACCCAGCTATCCCACTCCTTGGCCTATACCCAAAGGACTTAAAATCAGCATATTACAGAGATACAGCCACATCAATGTTCATAGCTGCTCAGTTCACAATAGCCAGATTGTGGAACCAACCTAGATGTCCTTCAATTGATGAATGGATAAAGAAAATGTGGTATATATATACAATGGAATATTACTCAGCCATAAAGAATGATAAAATTATGGCATTTGCAGGCAAATGGATGAAACTGGAGAATATCATGCTAAGTGAGATAAGCCAATCTCAAAAAACCAAAGGAAGAATGATATCGCTAATAAGTGGATGATGACACATAATGGGGGTGGGAAGGGTTAGTGTTGGGGTTGGAGTTGGGTTTAGGGAGGGGGGCAGGAATGGAGGAAGGAAGGACTGTATAGATGGAGGGGAAGGGTGGGAGGGGAGGGGGGGAAGGGAAAAAATGGCAGAATGAATCAAACAACATTACCCTATGTAAATTTATGATTACACAAATGGTATGCCTTTACGCCATGTACAGACAGAGAAACAACATGTATCCCATTTGTTTACAATAAAAAGAAAAAAAAAAAATATAAAAAAAAAAAAAAAAAAAAAAAAAAAAAAAAAAAAAAAAAGAAGTGGAGTTTGGGAAAGTATCTGTGTAAGATAATTAGGAGGATATTACATTAGTGCAGAAAAAAGAAGTCACAAACTTAAACCAAACATTGGCAATAGAAATAGAAAGCATGGGTGATTTTGTGCATGGTGTTAAAAAAGCTCCAATGCATTCTTTTGAATTTGGATATCCAGAATTCCCAGCACCATTTATGGATCAAGAGATGATTAAGACAGTAATTATTTGGTTATTATCAGCAGGAAAGGGAAGGAGTCAAGAATGGCCCCTGATTTCTGACAAATAACAGGTGTCCTACCAATATTTCTTCCTGAGGAGGCAGGGCAAACTGCAGAAGGAAAAATCTCAGGTCTTGGAAACTGTGAGAGTAAAGAGGAAAGGAAGGTAAGCAATGGATGAGGAATTTTGTTTGGGCCACATTCAGTTTTAGATAATGAGACAGTGAAGTGAGAGAGTGAAGTCCAAAGAAAAAATATGCAATCAAAAAGTGAACCTAGATCTCAGATGAGTGACAAAAACCGAAAACAGTCCTAAAAGCTAGCCTAGAACACCATAAAAGCAAGTACCATCATTAAAATGGTTCTAAATATTTGCCCAAGTGGTTGTTAGTGTGTATGTGTATATGTACACATATATATGTATAAACAAGTACATATATAAATATAAATACACACACACATATGGCTGCACAAGTCAATGAAACCACAAGTTTTCAAGTTGAATGCTTTCTATATAAAATTTGAAATTTCATAAAAATCTTTCTTCATAATTATAAAATTATATTTTAATCTATATCAAAATTCTTAAAAATTTCCTAGTTAAAATGTTTATTAACAAAAACAACTGTGTACTTTATCCCTCTCCTGAACACTAATAGTAACCATTGTGCACTAGAATATTAAGACTCCTAAAAATTCTTTAATTAAAATATGATTTAACTTTGTTTAAACCAGTGTTTACCAAATTTTCCCACTACAATGCCCATTTGTGAAAAATGAGTATTTGCAGTCTTAATATTTATAGAACATATTTTGAAAAAATACTAACACATAATTTTCATAATTGCTTCCTGTTTTGTTGCTTATTTTTCCATGTGATACCTGGAAAGAATAATATGGACCACTTTTATCATGAAATACATTCACTTTTATTACTCAACCTAAAATATTTTTTTCTGCTAGAAAAGCAAGTCTCCTTACTGATCTTCCTGTCAATAAATTCAGGTTCATATGTTTCCTTATTTTTAATACTGTTCCTGTATTAGTAAACCTGCATAAGTTTTCTAGACTCCCTTCTGACTCTAAAATTATGCGACCCCATGAAAAATAGAGTCACCATTTTCCCTTTTAAAAATTTCCTCATTGCCAAAGTCTTTCAGAACTAAGAACTTATACTTGTGAGTATGATTTTATTGGAAAGCAAAATACTGAAGCTATAAAATAAAGATGTTTTGGAATTGACCCAAGCCTGGTAATATTCCTAAAGCCACCATCCAAGTGAGGCCCAAGAGAAAGAACTTAGCATAAACTGAATTTATATCTAAAAGTCCTAATTAGATCCGTTAAAGTTATTATCATTAGGTTTTCTATTGTGCCTGGCTGCTAAACTAGTTCTTTTCACTAAGTACAATAAATGAGAAACAACTTCGAATCATAACATTTTCAAGCTGTAAGATACCTTAGAGATTAGCTATTTCCACCCCTTCAATTTATGAATAAGGAAAAAAGATTCACTGAGGCTAAGCTATTGGTATAGAAGCCATTTTCAAATTTGAAATTGTTATCAAGATTTAGAATATATTGTATGAATAAAAAGTTTTTGAAATGTGGTAATAGAATCCCTCTAAATAAATATACAAAATCAGTTGTAGAAAATTAAAATATAGAGCTACTAATATGATTGAATTTAAAGCACAACCCTGAAATTACAATGTTTTTCTGACAATACTGTATCATTCATTCCTAGTATATTTTTCCACATAGAAAGCAAAATTTTACTGGGAAATGACTTTAAATGTAGAGATTATTAAACTGTGTAGGAATTTTTTTATCATCTATGTTATCAGAAACCTTATTTTATTACAAAGCAAATTGACCTATTGCCTACAAAACATTTGCTAGTTTTTCAGGTTAAACTCACAAAAAGGAAATTAAAAATTTTATTGCTCAGTCTAAATAAAGCAGAAATCAGCTAGATCAACGTTGATTCAAAGAGGAAACTAAGTCAAAAAGAACCTGGTGGGTACTGGATAAGACATAGGAAAGATTTTTTTTAATTTATTTTTATTGTACACAAATGGGATACATACTGTTTCTCTGTTTGTACATGGCATAAAGGCATACCATTTGTTTAGTCATACATTTACATAGGATAATAGTGTTTGATTCATTGTTATTTTTCCCTTTCCCCCCATTCCTCCCACCCCTCTTTTCCCTCTATACAGTCCCTCCTTCCTCCATTCTTACCTCCCTCCCACCCACCACTATGTGTCATTATCAGCTTGTCAGGGAGATCATTCATCCTTTGGTTTTTTGAGATTGGCTTATCTCACTTAGCATGATATTCTCCAATTTCATCCATTTGCCTGCAAATGCCATAATTTTATCATTCTTTATGACTGAGTAATATTCCATTGTATATATGTACCACAGGAAGGGTTTTAAATGAGAGTTATCATCATGCAGGTACAGAGGTGAACTGAGCAAGATTTCCTCAAAAGAGTAAAAAATTCAGTCACAGTGTTGGTGAAAGTGGGAAAAATCATCTGGACTCAATCTGTTCTATAAAAAAACAAAACAAAACCAAGGAAACCAAGGACCAATAAGAAAAAGTGACCTATTTAGAGTTTATATTGGTCAGAGGATAAGTTGACAGGAAGGGTCAGTTCTCCTGGGTTCTAATGAAGTACTTTGCTTGACCTCCCCACACTGGGGAGGCCAGAAGACACTGGTGTCTGCAGGCTGTGGTGCATTTGGAGGATTCAGGGAGAGAGTAACAGGACAAGAAGCATCTGGGCTGCAACTGAAAGTGCCCCCAGGCTCAGAAAGTCTGTGGACACTCCAGATGCTCAGAGACTAGTGCCCTGTGGTCTTTGAACTCTAAAAATTAAAGTCTTTTATTTCTGTAACATGATCTTCCCTCAGAAGATCCCCCCTCAGCTCATTCCATGCTTCCAAATCTATCCTCCCATTGACCTTTTTTGAAACGATGCCTTCTTATGCACAGAACCAGTTGAGGACAAAAGAATGCCAGAAAAAAATTAATATGTCATTGCCTTTTAGTCCTTTTAGTTCTAAGGCCTTTCTCAAAGTCGGGACCATTTGAATTTTCCCTCACTGATAGGGCATGATTAATCTTCCTTCAGAATGATCATAAACTATCACAATTTCCTCTAAGAACTGTAGTTATTATCTACTCACTGTTGGTCCTAAATTTCCTTCATAGAACTGTTTGATCATTACTTCTAGCTGCAAATCTCTGGCTCATATTACTTTGTCTGTCTAGTCCATTCTTCTGAAAGTTGAGCCCAACTTACTTTGAACTCTAGGGTAGGGTTCCAGGCCTTAGAATGCATCAGATGCAATCTAAAAATCAAGGATAGAACCAGGAAGCCAATGATAGTGCAAAGGGAGCTATCGTCTTCATTCAATTTTAGAAGACTACAAAGAAACAAGCAAATGATAAAGCCAGGAGTCAGGATCAGATCAAGAAGTGGTTTTTAAATAATATTAATTCGAGGATGATAAACAAGGTTAAGTTCCCACATCTGTAGAGTTAGTAGCCTTCATTTACCAGCATTCCCCCTTCCCTTTGTCTTTTCAAATGCTCTCAGAAAAATGGGGTTCATAGAGAAGGTTAAACCAACCCACCAAATCAAAAGGGCGTTCTCCCCACTTCATCAGTTTCACTCTCCTTTCCCATTAAGACACTAATGATGTGCTTGTCCTTTCTGGGCAACCACCAAGGGAGTACTTGGCTTCTCTTGGACTCGGGTATCCTATGCCTCCATCATTGGTTTTCTTGCTTACAGGTCTTTTCTTTTCACCATTCCTTTCTGGTGTCCAATTGCCAGCCAGTGTATTCCTGGGGCCTAATAGAAGAAATAATCTTGGTCCCACTAATTTGCAACATGCAAACTGGTGTCTGGGGACGAGGGAGATTGGTAGTCAAGTATGTACAGTTCACTATACTACACATCACAGGCATTCCTCACTGGATAGTCCTCCCCACTCCCTTCCTGCTCACGATATCCAGTGTGGGTATAACTGTGAAATAGCCTTCATGGAAATAGCCTTTGAGCCTTCTGTGTTTTAACTACTTTGCACTCTGATGCCAACTCTAATGTGTACATGTACTGTTCTTAGTGAATATTTTTATAATTTGACTCACATAGGTCATCCTAACAAGGATGTCTCTTGTACAAATCTGCTAAGGAAATGTTTGATTAGAAAACTTTTAATAATAGAATCAATGATATGATTAAATCAAATTGGAAAATTCAACTGTGTTTGCTTATTTGATTTATATTTAAAAGTGACTACAAACAGAACTATTCTTGGAATCTATGTTACTTTAAAATAGTGGTGCTACCTCTGAAGCCCCATTGAATTCTTTCATTTTCCATCACACTCTTCTGCAAGACAACTTCTTTTTCTCTCTACAGTATTGATCTAGAAAATCAATTTTACAATTGAGGAAAAGCACTAAATAGAACTTTCTTCAATAGTTCTTATGCTAAAACTCACTATCTTTTTGCCCATACTTTCCCGGGCTGAAAGGGGTAATTACACATTTTTGTATAAAAGGTCTTCCCATTCAGCACTAGCTGACCTACACACTATATTTAATGAAAACTGTCAACTAGCTGGGAAAAATGTCAATGAACTTTAGGAAGAGAGGATGAGTAGATAAACAAGAAATTAGGATTAGTTCTGGATAAGCAATTATGAAAATAAAGTTTGCTCCTTCATAAAATACAGACTATTTCAAAAGCATCAACCCACACTACTAAAAGACTTTTCTGCACTGTTGTGTTGCCTTGATAACTCTGCTTAGATTCTAACTAGGGCAGAGGAAATGCATAATGGAATGCCATTCATTGGTCTTATACTGTCATGATCTTGTAAGAAGTGTTGCAGCTTGATTTGAGTTAATAACAATTCATGCTGCCACCATAAGACAGAGAACCTTGTCTATATATCAAGTTATATTATTATTATCTCTCATATTATATTTTTGCATTATAATAGTAGTATTATTCAAAATGTCTACATGTTTCCAAAACAAATGAAACATCAGCATTCTTTCTTATACATTCTCTCTTATTCTTTCTCATTCTTTCTTATTCTTTCAAATACAGTACAACTAGTGTAGATCATGGCAGATTAAAACCAAGAGTAGAACTGTTACCTAAATACTATGTGTACAATAAAATGAATTATGTTATACAAGTTAAATAATAGCTTACTTTCCCCAACTGGCCCAAACAGATAGTTACTTTAAGAAATAGTTATTTTCATTGATTTTTATTAAAAACAGTAGTATTAGTTAGAAATAAAATTTGAAAAGAAATGAGTATTTCCCCGAAAGAACGTTTAACTTTGGTATTTCTATTTCAGAAGTACATTTATAGAGAGAGTTTTGAGTCTATAACTCTAAATTTTCTGCAAATAAAAGGTAATTTTGTTTGTGATCAAAGGATACTGTTCAGAGATACTATATTCAACAATATATTCCCCTCATTTCCATAGTGCTTCATATACAAGGGAAAAAAACATTTTAAAATGTAAAGTAAATCTGTGTTGGAAATATTGAGGATTTATGAACACCATTTGTGGTTATTGAAAACACAAAAAACAGCTGGAAATATTGGGTAAAGTCACATAGAGACTTTAAAAACCTGGTCATTTATTTAAATAATTTATTCATTTGAATTAAAATTTCAACCACTATTAATTGTACTTGTGGACCCACTAGGCTTGATGGTGATGTGATTTTTCCAGTAGCAACTGTGACCAGGGAATGATGGTTTATTATGATTTATAAACTCACTTTACAAAAGTGATTCTTGGCATTTATACAATAGATACTTTTGTGTATTGAAAATTATGCCCTAAACCATCTTTTATAAGCCAAACTCAGAATCTCATGCCAGAACTGAGAATGACTTAGAGCTACCCATGGAGGTTTGGGCAAGGGCATGGAGGTCAGCCTTCATGATGTGGCTCTGACATTTTTAGATGATCATTTGTAGCAGTACAAGCTAAACCAAAAAGCAAAACACTTTCTGACCATTCTTGCACTGTGTGTGCACAATCTTTTCTATCCTCTGTTCTCCCTTCCATGTTGTTGGATCCAGGGCAGATACTTAGGACTATATGCACCTCAAATTATTTTTCACCTATTATCACAATCCAGTGCATGTCTCTTCATCCAACTCAGTCACCCTTTTCCTCTCCAATCTCTTTCTCTGTCCCCAATCCTCATTCAGCTCCTGGCTATGAGAACAGCAATAAGAGAAATAATCTGCTGTGCTGCTGTGGAAGCTGGAGAGTCTCCTCACTCATGTGACCACACACAAGAACAGATACCCACCCCACTCCACTTTTCCCTTAATCATGCTCCAGAACATTACAGGCATCTATTCTAGGAAATTTAAAAAGTGCAAGCCACCCAACATTCAGATCAAGCCTTGTGAAACAAATCAGAAAGAGGCAATGTTCCTGCGGGAGAAGGAGGTTATGGTTTGACTTCTCTGTTTTCAGGAGAAAACTGGCTAGATTAAATGCTGAACTTGATTCTCCTGGTGTCTCTGAAAGGTTTGCACCCACCCACCTGCTGAAACACCTGAATCCAAGTAGGCAGTGCTATTAGTAGTCACTAACAATACAGTACTAATTGTGAGCTTCCCAAAAATGGAACATCACATCTACTCCATAAGAAAATATTGATTCTAATTTTTCAGATATTTGATTTTGCAAACATATTTTAGGAATGTATTATATTGTAAAATATAGGCTCTCTCTATTCTGCAAAATGTGTTGTCAGTTATAAATCTATATGACCTCCTTAGAGCTCTTATTTCATAATTTTAAAAAATTGACAAAAATATCCTTTATGTATTGCTTCGTCCTTGCAGGAAACAATATTTGAGTAGAGCTTTCATCACAATTTAAATGATACTATTCAGTAAAATGATTTAAAACATACATAGTGTGTTCACAGTTATCTTTGAAAAGCTTCATAGGACAAACTGTACTTCCTAAACAAAATTTCAATCAGTTCTGTCCCTTGCCAAAACATGTGGGTCAATCATTTTGAAGAATCTTCAATAAATTCCCAGGCTTTCAATTAAGCAACAAAATCACAATTTCTCCTAGTCTTCAGAAGAAATTTATTGGAAGAAATTAAGTCTTTTATTTATAGATTTTTATAATGACTTTATACCTAGAAACTCATTTTCTTCATATGATTGTTGAAGGGGAAATTTTTAATGAATTTTTCCCTGTGTTTGAATATTTTTCTTTTGTATATTTTTGAAAAGTACAAGCCAAAACACATTTGTGTCTCTAGAACAAATTTAGTAAGGAAGAAACATTCAAGATGAGTACCTTCTGAGACAGAAGACAGAAGTTGGTGGGATCTATCACAGAATTTCTCCCCCAAAATGCCTCAGTTTCTCTACTCTCCATTGGAACCAAAATAAGTCAAGAGATACTAAAAGTGGGGTACACCTTCAATAGGATGTCACAATGGGCAGAGAACATAGCCAAGCATTATACTATCTCCTACTATTTACTTAAGTAATCTGTAGTTTTGTAAAAATTAACATTTAAAAGTCTGTAGAGAACCTAACACATCTAATAAATGCCAATCTCATTGTTTTTGACATGTATGTAAAGAAAAGACAGACTATACCAAGATAGACCTAACTTTCACACACATTACTTCAACATAGATGTACAGATACATGTATTACTATATTTATATGATTATATTTACATCTATTATTATAATTACTATTCCAATTTTTAGGTGATGATATGGAAGCTCAGAGACACCATGCAATGTTCCAAAATTAATGAGCACTTAGGTGACAGAGCAGAAAGTCATCCAAGGCTTCTGACCACAGGTCTAGGTTTATTCTCACCATATCCTCACCACAGAAGCCCTCAAAATGATCTAAAGTAATAAAATCTCCTGTTGGAATTTGCCAATCAGTGTATTTTCTACATTAACAATGCTTCATTCCATGTATGGAATACATGGATACAAAATACTTGTTCAGATAGAAAGAGAGAGAAAAGATTCACTGATCAGTCATACATACTAGATGTAAAATTTTAATGACTTTCACGTTTCCTAACAAATGCATTAAAATTTACTTCTGCCTGACATTAGTACAAATTTTCTTTCTAGAGAAAAATAGGCATAATTATTTATCCCCTTGCTTTTGCAATGTTTGGTTGTGCATTATTCTTTTCATTGGAATAAGCTCTGATTTCTCAACCTCCATTTTGTGCCAACTTGGATGTTTTGTGAAGAAAATGTAACCTACAGATTGTTCTCAAATATAATAACATTTTTATGAGTACTAAATTTAATAACTCATGAAGTTGACATAATGTTATGCTTTGTAGACATTTAATAAAACAGTTCTTCATCAGATGTTGCCATTTTCTTTCATCATTGCCAGGGAATGATTTTTTTTTTTCATGATTTCAAACTTTTTCTTTCTTTTGCATGCACTAAAAATTCTGTAGTTACTCCCTAAACTTTTTCTCTGGTGCCTGATAAATAAAGTGGCCTGGGCACAGTGCCAGGCACTTTACAGATCTTGTCTCATAAGATTATCTGTCCAATTTAAAAAAAAAAAAAAAAGCATGCTGGGCTAGAGATAATAGGTTACCATAGAAAAACCCCAGAATATCTATGAATAAGGAGGATGATCTCCCAGGGAATTCCTAACACACTAGCAATTTCAGTGTTCTTCTATTTGAATAATAATTGAGTTCAGGGTTCAGGGAGAGAAATTGTAGTGAAGATAAAGGATAGATTTTAAAAAAATATGAATAATTTCTTCTCCTTAAAGATGTTAATGGAAATCTTGAGTAAATGGACTTAACTTGATAAAAATATAACAATATCAGTTAATTAGTTATGACAAACATCCCTTGTTAATGTAGGATCTTAACAACAGGTAAGCTGGGCACAGGGTATACCAGAACTCTGTACTGTCTTTGAACTTTCATGTAAACCTGAAACTATTCTAAAATAAAAGTTTTCCTTTTAAAATATCATTATAATGAAAGTATTTAAAACAGAAAATAAGACACTAATAACTTTCCCTTTATCCTTTCCCTTTTTCAGAGGATTTCAGTCATAAAGTCATTAAAAGTTCTAACTGCCTATGCAAAGAGCAGTCCTTTAAGTGTTGGTGGAACCCAACCAATCAATGTCACTGAGGCTGCCACACAGAGAAAAGGTAGAACACAGCATAGGAGCCTGGGGAACCCATTGTGATAGGAAGGGCATGTGCAGGAGGAGGAAGCATAGCATGCGGAGTCGAGTCAGAGTGGGAAGAGGAGGGCATTCAAGCAAGAGGCAGGCTTGGCATGGAATGTTCAAGTGGAGTGAAGAGTTGTCCATGCAAGAGTAGCTTGGTGGGAAACATCAGAACCCAAGGAGGAAGACAAGGGCATTCACAAGTGAAATCAGTGGGTGTGGGGTGATGAAGACCAAGAGAGTGAAAGGAGTATCCACGCTTTGAGAAATGACCTGCATGGGGATTTCGGAGTTTGAGATTAAGAGGGCTCTGAAAAGTGCTAACCTAGAATGGGGTTACAGAGAACTGAGCAGGTTGCCTTGGGAGTAGGGAATACACATGTGTGTGGAAACACAGCTGAGTGAGAAGGGGGTCAGCCAGTGAGTGGAACTAGCCAGAGAAAGTGAAGGAGGGTACCTGGAAGGGATGTGAGAGCATGACCAGGTAGAGGAAAATGCCTTCAAGGGGCAGAGACAGCAACAATATTATATTGAACTGTTAAAATAAGTAAATATAATAGGGTTGATCAGAACTGGGTTTTCTTTACCAGTAAAGAAAGGAGTTATGAATATGGAAAGAGAGAAAACTGGAATATATCCTGTGGTGATGGATTTGAGTTAGAGGTATCAGCTGAACCAGTGGTTTTCAAAATACATTTACAAACAGCAAAATGAATGTATATATATATGTGAACTCTCCACTGAGAAAAACCTAGACGTAGTCTTATCTCAGTAGCAACTGGTGCCCAGAATTAGCTTTTAAATATCATCCTAACTAAAATAAAAAAAAAAACTAAGGCTCCTTGGAGAAATAGCTGGTAACAGGGTGAGGTCAGGGAAAGTACAAGATTAAACTGAAACATCTGCTGTGCCAAAAAGCAAGGGAGTATTCAAAGAAGGGTGGGGTCAGGTCAAAGGATACAGCATACATGAAAGAGCTATAGGGCTAAAGGCAGGACACTTTTGAGCCTCAAAAACTGATAGTTTAAAATTATAAAGCAGTAATGAACTAAAAGGCACCCTTATCCCACAGTCATTAAATGAATAGACTGAAAATTGTTCAAGAATGAGAGTGACACTTTTAAAATGCTTCATGAGCTAATCAGAGTGTACCACACACCACACCCCTCTAATCACCTTGCTATGCCTACATTGTGTGTGTGAACGTGACAAAGGGACTTTTCAGATGTAATTAAGTTTAGTAATCAATTGATCTGAAAAATAGGAGATTATCCCAATTGTCTGGGTGGGGATATCAGTGAGATTCCAAATGTGATTTAGCTCACTGCTCTTGGCCCTGAGTGGTAGTGATCCTGAGCGCACAGGGATTGACCAGAGGTCTTGGAGCCTTCCTTAAGTTACAGATTGTTTCCTGATAATGATATATCTAAATTACAATGAAATATGTCATATCCTAATAATAACAACATATACAATGACAATATTTCTAACTTAAAATGTAAAAGGGAAAGAACTTAACTTGAAAAAGTATACTGTTTCTAATATTTATCACAGTATATTTTTATAGCTGTGGTCCAAGTTATATTTTGCCATACTGAATTGCACAGAATAATATGGACAGTATAAGTGAGGATTACAATAAAAGAATAAAATAACATTTTATCATGTATTTGTGTGTGTTTGTGTGTGTGTGTGTGTGTGTGTGTGTTGCTGTGGATTGAACCTAGGGCCTCGTACATGTTAGGCAAGCACTCTACCACTGAACAATAGCTCCAACCCTGTTTATTTATTTTTTCAACTAAGATATTTGCAAGGCAAGTTTAATTTTCAACTGGATAACCAGAGAGCATTCCCCTAAAACCTCAGAATGAAAAACAGGTTCTGTTCAAATCTTTTCTCTTCTTTCTTCATTCAAGAATCTGACAGTCTCTTTCGTAACATGAAAGGAATGTCAGGAGAAACAAAAGTTTAAAAAAATACGATTCTCTCTGTAGGAAATAAAGAAGGAACTAACTTATTGGATGTCGGACACTACACTAGTCACTTAATATCTATTATCATGTTTTGCTCTATACAATGATTCTAAGTAGATATTGACATCAATTTCCACTTTAAAAAATTAGAAAACTGGCTAAGAAATTTTATTTGTAGCCTAAGGATTTGGCTGTTACAAAATACAGAGGTTAAATATAAACAAATTGTCTGCACACAATCCATACCATGATGTTTTCAAGGACTAGGTTGCCTAGATTGACCCTCACCATCATCTGACTGGGTGGAAAAATCAAGTGCTGTCATCATTAACCTTATTACAAGTATGTATGCAACAGAGAGAAAAACTGGTTTAAATGTTTAGTTTATATGATAAGTCTCAGGATGACAATATATTTTTCTCTGAAAATTAGAAATAAATTCCATATGAGAAAATACTTATGTAGGCCTTTTCATAAGAATTAATATGATACCTTATTCCAAGGATTCTATATTCTTTCATATATTATTTCATCTGTATACCTAATTACCAGATGCAAGTTGTTGGATCTTAGAGAACATAAAAATATATACTCTAATGTTTTTATCAGATATATGAAAACCTAATTCAATAAAAAGTTTCCCTGCTACCTTTAGTAACATGATAATAGCCAATGTCTACGAGCAGGGTGTGTAAAATATTAGAGACAAGAAATAATTATTATAAGGATTATTTCTGCTCACCTTTTCCTAAAAACAGAATCTTCAAACTTCCAGAAATGCCTTTTTTTTTTCTTTCTGAATGCTATTTAGCCTGAGAGTACATTAGCTATTAATGTCAGAGTTCAGAATAAAGCCTGGTGAGTGCAAGTTCACCATTTCTCTTCAGCATTTAAACTTTCAAGTAATTATACATATAGGACTCTTTCCAGAGTCTTAGAGCAGATGTTCTGACAGCAATTACATAACTCATTTAGCATCTTTAATAAAGAGTCCTGTAAGCAAGAAAGTATGTAAATCTATGTGGATCTGGAGACTATGTTCAGCTTACAGTCTGAAAAGGAAAGAATACAATTCAAAAAAATACTAGGTTTCTAACACACTAAAATTCTTATTTTTTCAATGCCTAGTTTTTGTTCAATATATAGTTGTTATACTGAATTCCTATAGAATAATGCGGTAGACTGGTAAAGAGAAAATAATTAATATTTAAAAAAATGAAAAAATCGGCCTTGTATAAAAATCACTGGATTAAGGGACATTATTTAGTCTAGATGTGGGAATATGATAATTAAAAACCATTTAAATATTTAACAAGCATTTTGCATGAAGAATTAAACACGTTTTTAAAATTCTACATAGGAGTCATGGGAAATGCTTGTTTTTAAGGTTTTGCAATTGAGATCTAATTCATAATACATACAATTTAACCTTTATATTGTAGTTATAAAAACATAACATAAAAATCTATCATTTTAACTGTAAAGTTCAATGGTGTAAATATTCACATTGATGTGAAAAAAGATCTCTAGATCTTTTTCAACACACAAAATTACAACTAATACCCATTAAATGACAATTTGACATTTGCCTCCCCTACAGTCCCTAGTAACCAACTTTCTATGAATTTGACTACTTTAGATACTTCAAATAAATGGAACCACACAGTATTTTTCATTTAGCATAGTGTCCTTAAGGTGTATTTGTGATATAGCATGTGACAGGATTTCCTTTCTGTTTATGGATGAATAACATTCCATTTTACATACACACCACATTTTATCAATCCATCAACGGGCATTTGTATTCTTCCATCACTTAGCAATTGTGAATAGTGCTCTGTGGACATGGATGAGCAAATATTTCTTTGAGACTTGGTTTTCAACTTTTTTGGAGATATCAAAAAGTGGGATATGATGCAAAAGTGGGATTGCCAGATCTTATGATAATTCTATTTTTAATATTTTGCAGAATTATCATATTGTTTTCTGTAGTGGTTGCATCATTTTGCAATCTCACCAATAGTGCACAAGGGTTCTGATTTTTCATATCCTTGCCAACCAGTTATTCCTTTGATTTTTATAGTAGCCTAATCGATGCAAAGTACACATTTCTTTTTAAGGTAGATGATTTCTTACTAGAAATTCTAAAGAAAACATGAAACATCCTTTGAAGAAGATAAAGATCAATTGCTTTCGGAATAGAGAAAGTTCAGTCTTGATTCATAAGAATGGGTTATTGGCTGGTTATCCAGTACCAAGTATTATGCCATGACATCCATTGATGATCAGGTAAGCAAGTCCTGATTTCAGTGACTCTGGCAAAGGCTACTGAAATAGCAGCTGCAAGATATTTTCAGCATATACAATAATGTTTTAACAAAAGGTGTTATTACGTGGTACATGATAATCAAAAAGTTCTCAAATTGCTATTTCTGACAGCCCCACAAAATAACACTGACCTATGGAAGGATCTATGCTAGATTTGGTCAGAATTAGTATAAGAGCATCTCTTACTTTAAATTCAACCATTGTTGAAAGTTAAACAAATGTCAATTTTTATTTTTTTTAAAGATATTTAAGACTTCTGAAATATCTCATTCTAATTTGTGTGGGTTTCTCAGTTGACCTATCAAGGGTTAGTAATTTTTTTCTGCTGCTTCCTCTTCCTGTAGGGTAATATGTGCCAAAAATCTTATAAACTACATAAACATAATCATTTTTTCTAAATATTTAACATCTGGAATTATCTTAATTAAATTGTGAAATGCATTAACAAATTAAGATTCAAGGATGTTCATAGAGTGTTACTAATTTTACAACAAAAGGTAATCAGTTATAAAATGCCTAAGAGATTGGTTAATAAATTAAGGTTCATCTGTACTTTATTCTAGGTAACCATTAAACATAGTGCTATTGATTTATAGTTTATGCTTTATTAATACTTTTATGCCCTTTTAATAGTTTTACACAGTCTTTCAATATATTTTATGTTCTTTTAATATTTATATATATTTTATTAACAATAAAAGGTATTCATAACATGTTACTAAGTGGTAAAAGCAATGTAGAAGCCACAATTATTACAGTGGACAAAAATATATGTGTATGTGTAACTTTATCAATGATTATCAATGATAATGTTAATAAAAACTCATTATGTATGAAACTAAACATGTATGCATACATAATTGTAACTCAGAAGTAGTCATCTCCCTGGATTATTGGAATGAAGTATTAGCTTGTTGCTTGTTTCCTAAATTTTCTGTAATGAATGTATATGACCTAAGTCATATAAAATAATAAAGAAGTGAAACTTAGCAGGAATGCATTGAAGCCATTTCTCAGGCTGGTTCATAGCTGTGTAGCCTTGATCTCAGACAGAAGTGGGCTGATTGCTGTGTTTGAAGATAGCCACCTTCTGAGAACACCTGGGCAGGAGGAGTTCACTTTTAACTAACTATGTTCTGATGCTATCTCCTCACATTTTGATAAGGGGGAAGACAAATCAATACTGTCAATAAAAAGTGTTTCTGTGTCCTTGAGAGACACTTTTATGCATAGCAAAAAACATTCATAGGTTTCCTTTAGTTAAGCTTAATTTTAAATTTAAGTTGCAAATTCAAAAACTTACCCCTAATGTTTTAGCACCTTCACAAATTATTAGTCTATGTATTTTAAAAGTTCTTTATAAAAGGATTTCAATTTAACTTTGACCTGAATTTTAAAATTTTCTTCCTTTTAAAGATTTTTTTCACAAATTGCCTGACAAATCAAACATATTAGATACATATGGAGACAGAAAGAATAGATTATATACACATGTATAAAACACTAAATGCTCCAGTAGTATAAAATGTAATAAGAAATCAATTTAAAATAACAGATCAAAATCAGTTACTCAGTTATCCATTTTGAGATGGAATTGAAAGGCCTGTTATCTAGTAAATCAGATTTTCTTACATGTTAGAAACTCTTAAAATACCAAGTATACACAGGTCTCTTCATAATATAAAAAATATTTCTGACAAAATTTAGTTCTTTTAAAAGTTTCTTCTATAAATTATAAATCTTCCAGGGCTGAAAGATGTCACTAATTTTAATATTGCCTTCTCCTTCAATTGAAGTTGTATGATCCAGGATTTCAACCATATTGCTGAATGGATTTTTGTCAGTGTCACTAAGAGTCACTGAAGCCCTATCTGCAGTCTATAAAATTCATCATTTACCAAATTTTGAGTCCATGACTCTTATAAACCTGTGTTCCAGATTGACTTATAGCCTTATCTTAGTATTAACTTAGGTTAACTTTTATCTGCTAATCCATTTAATTAAACCCAATATGTTGAATCACTGCTTTATTCAATTTTGAATTCTTTGTATATTATCCCTTTCTATTGGGACTGAAAAAGACTGTAATTAAAGCTCCTCTAAAATTGAAGACAACTTCCTAGAGTTGAGATAAGAGCTGAAGGACTGTCCCCATTCCTGGCCTGACAGATGTCAAGGGAGTGGAGATAACCTCCTGACCTGGCCTATCTGGCACAGGTAAACTAAATTTTCCTACATATATTTCCTGTTTTTTATGTTTTTTTTCTTTGTCTCATTTTATTACCTTTTATTTTTAGTTGTTGTTGTTGTTTTGAACCAAGAATTGGACTCAGGGGTGCTTAACCACTGAGCCACATACCGAGTCCTTTTCATATTTTATTTTGAGACAGGGTCTTTCTATGTTGCTTAGGACCTTGCTAAGTTGCTGAGGCTGACTTTGAATTCAGATTCCTCCTGCTTTGTCCTCCTGAGCCTCTGGGATTACAAGTTTTCACCACCCAGACCAGTTTGACTCTTCTCTTTTAAAAACTTTCCTTACTTCAGAGCCTCCAAAGATGGAAATTTTGAAACAAAAAGTTTCTTCTATCTTCCTTCAAAGCTAGGTTTGAATAAAACCTATTTGCTGACAATCTGAATATTTCTGAATATTTGTGGAGTGCATCCTAGCCCTGTCCCAAGCAGTAAAATTTATCAACCACCTGGTAATAGGGCCACAATTCATTTATCTATATATGTAAAATACTTTTGATCAGATTTTGGATATCTTTTCCAGCTTATAGTCACAATGTCTAAACTCTTTCTACTGACAAATAACTCATATACCCACATACATTTTGGAGTTATAATGTGAGAATGAGAAGGTAGCTAAACCGTAGTCAAGCCTTCAGTTTGGAGATGGGGAGGTCTTACTGCCTTCTTGGTTCCCTGCCCTCCACCCCATGTACTTGATAATATAAAAATTACTAATAAAGCCTAGGAAATAAGAGATCAATTCCACTTCTTTTCCTTCTTTCTGTCATGTTTTAAGATTCGGTTCACTTCTTTAGTTCACTTTCCAAAAGCAGGAAAGAGAGTATACATCTGAAGTGCAAGCTCACTGGCTCAGCCTTTGATTGGTGTTTTATGGGGTTCGCAGCACTGGGGTTCCCAGGCAGCCCTTTGCCCTACAGCCTGCATTTACCTCATATCCAGAGAGGGGTATAGCTTATTAAAGCCCTTTTCACTTCAGTTGTAGGAATTCCATTGACTGGAGCACTTAATAGTGAAGGAGAAAAATTAGTACCTCATATTTAGAACTAAAAGGTAAAACAAACCAAATTGTACTCAAGGATTTCTTTTCAGAACAATTCTTTGCTGATTCTCAGTCCCAAAACAATACTGAAAAATCAGAAAAGCAGTCCATAATCTTACAGAAGAGTTACAGTTCATACTGCATAGCTCTCACCAATAAAACAAAGCTGCAGTTTTATCTGTGCTATGAATAAAAAGACATTGATATCCAGCACCAGGATGATCATCTGCCTGCTCAGAAAAAAATGATTAATTTAAGATAAATAGATGCTGACTTCAGACACACTGATTACATTTCCTAGGTACTGCTTCAGGAATACTCCCTCTACTTGGAGGTTATAAAGTATTCAGAGGGACTATTCTTTTCACTCTCCTAACACAAAGCAGTAGAGATTTAATCTAGCTCCTCTGTACGAGATGGTTGAATTGTATTTCAGTTTACCATCATCCTAGCAATACAAAATTCATCCTTTTTAATTTTACTTTTTATAACTTAAACTTTTTATTCCTTTTATTACTCATCTTTACATATCATCATAGAAAAATTGCTTAACTATAAAATATGACACTAAAATTATTCATCTTAAGACAAGTAAGTCAAAATAGAGAACAGCAATCATAGACAATAATTTTTTTCCGAGTTTCAAAGCATGACCATGCTTTACTTTTCCCTGTAAAGACTATATTTCTCCTAAAGATTATTTTCTTTAAAAATACCAGTTAAAAGTGTGAAGCTGTCGTCAGTCAAAGAAGATATTGATTCTTTATATTTTAAGTCACAAAGAAAACAGTTTTTTGAAGGCAGCAAAGACATGCATGCAGTCAAAGACATGAACTTGGATCCAATATAATGAAAACATGACCAAGAAGAATTTCCCTTTTTTATGAGGCATAGGGCTTAAAGAATGACCTTATAAAAAAATGTAAAAGTAGCTGGTTCTCAAATATATCACTAGAGGCAAGTTTCTAACATCTAAGGCTGAGTCACTGAATGCAGATCACACCATTGGCCTCCACCTCCACAAACTCATTAAATGTTATCTCCCACAACAAGCCTGGGAATCCAAAATGGACCTTCAGTTTGGTCAAGAGTCAAAGTTTAAAGTGTGTTTTCTTTTACTATTATGCTGGCTTATAACAAAAAACATCCAGGTATTCTCTTCCTCTCTCCTATTCTCCCATCCCCTCTGTTCCCCTCTGTTCCCCTCCTCCCTCTCTCTCTCTCTCTCTCTCTCTCTCTCTCTCTCTCTCTCTCTCTCTCACACACACACACACACACACACACACACACACACACACACAATTAAATGGAATAAATTTCGGATATAAGTCCATAGTAAATAGGGGCATGATTTTGAGAAATAGATAAGAAATTTATCCCATGGATCCTATGTATTTCTCTACTTATAAAAGGATTCCATAAAACTGCCAGCTATGAAATCAATTTTATATTTTACAATATAAGTATTTTTTATTTTAAAATATAAATATGTTTAGGATAAAAACGATTACGTTTCCAATCCATCCATAAACACAAGTGTGTTCTCTCTCAAAACCAAGCTATTCTTAATGTCAACCATAATCATAAATAAATATAATCACAGCAAGTATGATCAATACTCAAGTTCTTTAGCTGAATGAGTTGATAATTTTAAGGCATGGGTGGTCTGAATGATTTTAGACCCTGAAACTTATTATATATGATTTTAAAAATGTTGCTTTTGTACTGATACTTTTATTCACTTGTATGATTATGAATTTCACATTTTCTGGATACATCAGAAAGAGAAAACAGAAGTTATATAGCCAATTGAAAAATGAAAAGTTCAAAAATATAAAAGATTTGCATAGAAATCATAATTTTTTCTACTAACTAGGTCATTGGGTTAGGACTTCAGACCTTTATTTCATTCAGTCACTAGCCTACAAAAATGCGGTACTTTAAACCATCCCCCACAAGGTTAAAAGGAGCACAAAATGTTTATCCATATTTTGACACACAAAGGCACATCCAGCCTAAGATATCTTTCCTGGAAACCCCTCGAAAAGGTATACATATTGAAATGGATTTTATGAGAGGTACCTGCTATTGAGACAAGGAGCTACAGTGATGGATGAAGCATAGGCCTGATAGACATTCATGCAACCTTAGCATATACCAGCAGTGAAAGATGATGAAGGACAGAAGCCCCTTCCTGCACTCTGATGTCACTGTAGACCCCTGGGAAGGCCTCCTCCTAAAGGAAGAAGTTCCCACCTCAAACATACTCTACTTCACAATCCTATTATGTTTTTGCCAAATATACTATACAAAATGGATTGTACCTTACAAGTGTACATATTAAAACAGTGAAATGTACTACCTCATGAGGTTCCTACATGTCCATAGCTGCTAGTGTTGTTGGGCAAAATTTTTGAATAAGTATGAAGTATGCAGTTTCCCTGAATTAGAATGGGCAAAAGGCGTTTTAAATTTAGTGTAGGCAAGAAGAGTTGCAGGATAATGAAGTTTTGTTGGATAAACTTTTCAAGAAATCCTTCAGTACCTAGGACACAGTCAATCTTTAAAAATATTTGTTGTTTGTACTGTGTTGTTGTTCTATTTACATGAAATAAGTTGATATGAATATTTAGATCTTGATAAGTACTACTCTCACTTAGAAAAGGAACACTTTTAAGTTATAAATTCTAACTTAAATTCTCATTGCATATATGGGATAGAATACTTTAGTAGTTATTTCTGACTATTAGATTTCTGCCTTCCCAAATACCTTGAATATAGTTCTTAAACTAGTCACCATTAAACATAGAACCCTCATAAACTACTTCCCTACTCAACACATTTAACGGTTCTCTTGAGCATTACAAAATCCAGACTCCTATCACTAGTTTTTGAATAGCTCAGACACCAGTTTAGTCACAAAAACATCTACCAAATATCCTGAAAAGTACTCTAGTGAGAGAAATCATTTCATTGTTTTAGTATTTCACGTCAATATGCTTTTGTCACGTTTGCCTTAAGGTAAGGAACTTGAGAACAATAATATCACTGAGCCTTTTCATGCCATGTTTTCCTTAACCGCAAAGGAAATAGGTTATATCGGTGTTAAGCTCCCTTCCAAATCTAACTTCCACCAGTTCAGTTTTCTCCATCTCATGTAACAGTCGATCAAAGTTAAGCCACAAGCAAGCACTAAAATGGATATTTATTTATTGATGTGTTTTAGCAAAATAAATTGTATCGACCAGAGTAGATATTTGTATTGAAGTTGTGAAGATATTACTTCAAATATAATCACTTTTGTATATGTAAAGCAACCTTGCTATGACTCAGAGATTTTAAATCATGGAAAACTAAGATTTGTTGTGTATCTGTCACATGATAACGTGCACTAAGGGTGTTAGTGAGTCCAATCTTACAGCTCTTCTGACTGCCGCACAAGCAGAAAATGAACCAAAAGAAAGGAAAAGTAACATAATCTAGAGTTTAGTGTTATTTTTAGTCTGCAAAATATCTGCATAGTAGACATGATCTTGAAATGTTTTTTTAAAGTATACAATACAGCATTCCATTTTCAGACTCCTCTTTCTCAGCTAGATACAATAGCAACTTAGAAAAAAAAAAACAGCATGCTAGTTTTTAATAAAGAAAAACCTAGGATCACTGTAGTGTAATTACGGTATAATCTTCCTCCTCTACAATTTACTATCAGAGTGCTTTCATACTTCTTACTGCCAAATGTTTTGGAGAAGCAGTCTACTCTCTGACCACTTATTCTACATTGACTCACTTAACAATTGCAACTTGGTTCCCTTTGTGTATTTTACTGAATCTACTTTTAAGTTATCCAGGAAACTTGAAATTGGCAATATTATTAAAAAGCCACTCAATCCTCAAGTTTTTTACCCTTTTAGAATGTTACCACAGCCACCCTTTTTGTTCTGTGTTGACCTTCATGACCCTGTGTTTTCTTCATTCTCTACCTATCTTTGATCAGCTGTTTCCTCTTTCCTGGACTCTTATTTTCCTATTCATTAAAATTAGGTGTTCTACAAGAGGCATTTCCCCACCACCTACCTTCCTTTTGCTATCTCATGACCATGGTTGTTCCCACGGTTTCATTTACTTCCCTCAGTATAGAAGACTACAACAGTTGCATCCCAAAACCAGATTTCTCCTGATATCCAGATTCTCAGTTGCATTTATACCTATTAATTGATCATTATTACAACGTTTCTTCCTAAATGGGTCCTTCTCCTGTATTCTCCTTCTGCTTTTTTTAATTTTAGTCCTCTTAGTGATGAATTTTTCAAACCTTGAGTAATCTCTAAATCCTTGCATACCTCACCACCCACATCCTGTTGATCAAATTTGTCTACCTTATTGATAGCCTCAGTCTTCACCACTACCTTAATTCAAACTCAAACTGTTCAGTTAGGCTAAGATCATTAAGACACACATTTTTCTCAGTCATATGCAAAATTTTATGGACTGAGATCCCTGGATTGTGTCTTGATAACTGTTGCACCTTCCACATTTGTGTGCTTCCTGTCTTGCTTCTTCATCAGCAGGCCCAGATTTTCCTGAGTGGTGTTCTTTCTCATTTGACCTGGTCCATGATCCATTTATTTATTTATTTATTTTTTGCACGTTCTACCCATTGGAAGGCTCTCAAGCTATACTAACCCAGACTCACAAATGGTACAAATGAAATCACCTTTACCAAACCAATGCAATTTTTTTTATCTTTAACTTTTTTCTGAATAGAGCATAACTCTTAGAAAATTTAGAAAACACAAACAATTACCTCCAAATCTACCAGTGTTAAATTTGGCTATATTTCCTTCTACCCTGGTTTCTATTCCCTTTTTAAATAAAATTGGGATCACATGTTATATTTAATTTTGCATATTATTTGCTTAATGGGATAATTTTTCTATGCTTTTAAAATACTTTCAAAAGTAATTCTACAATATTCTATAATGAATAGATCTACTAATTTTTTCAAAGTCCTCCTATAATTCCTGTAATAGCCATCTTTACAACATTTTAGTCACTTCATTTATTATTCATAGGTACCTAAGAAGCATTACTAAGTAAAAACACAGAAAATTCTTAAGCTCATGATTTGTATTGTCAAGTTGTTTCCCAGAAGAGTCAATTTACTCTTCAACTGGCATGATATAAGAGTACTTACTCATTTGCCAACTGCAAAATTTGTAAAAGGGTTCTGGGTGCTTCTATTTTCTATCCTCAATTCCTCTGCTCTTCATAGGCAACTTCCAAAACAGTCATAAGTGCTCAAGAAATTCTAGTGATTCACTGCTACCCAGAGCGTAAAATTCAAACCTCTGAGTATGGTGTTTGAGTTCTCCACAAACTTCTTCTAACTTGCTTTTTTTCCCTTTTCCATTTCTCCCCTCACTTAACCTGTAGCCTAGACCGGGAGTTCTACCCTTGGATACACATAGAATCACCTGGAGAAGTCTTAACAAATTCATGCCCTAGGGTTCCATTCCAGACTAATTAAATAAAACTAGGAACCTGCTTTTTAAAAAAACTCTCTACCAGATGATGCTAATAGACAGGCAGGGTTTAGATCATTAAAAGTTAATCTCTTCTTCCTTAAAGTGAGATAGGTTGGGAGATGGAAGAATAGCTCTCACATATGCAAATTCATGACTGTTAGCTTTCTATTACTGTCACAAAACAACCAAGATAATCACCTTATAAGGAAAAGGTTTATTTTGACTTACAGTTTTGGAAGTTTCTCTTAATGGCTGATTGGTCAAATTGCTCTGGTGCTTATGAGGCAGCACATGAGGGAGTAAGTTGTACCTCATGGTAGTCAGGAAGCAAAGAGAAGTAGCAGAGAGGCTGGGATCTAATATCCTCCTCAAGGCCATGCCCCCATGACCAGAACCCCCCATAGGCCCCACCTCTTTAAGGTCCCACTACCTTCCAGTAACATCAGGGACTGGGAACGATCCTTTAACACATGAGTTTTTGAGGCATATTTCAGATTCAAACTATAAAATGGAGCTCACTTTAGGTTTACTAAATTCAGACATTTTAAGGCTAGAGGGAATCTGCAGTTTGACAAGTCTGAAGAATCTCTGACTTGAGAATTATTGCTGTAGCCAAAACAGATTATTGTCATTTTCTCAGTCAAGTGCCACAGTCCCCAGCTTTGTGACATATTGCCTTCCGATCTTCATGCTTCAAGTACACACTGTCTGCTTCTGGGCTTCCCTGATCTCCGTTGTTGCCCCCACCCCAAAACACACATCATTCTCCTCCTCCTTATCATCATCATCTGGGTTTTAATGCCTAGTTTAATGTTCATCTTTCCCGTCAGGTTTAATTATTCCATCATGGTGCTATCAGTGTTGGTTGCTTTGATCTTTACTATGGTATTTCTCTTCAGTCTATACTGAACGTAGTCATGGGAAACTCAAATCCACTACCAGAATTGAAGTTGTAATGTGCAGATCCAAGATCTGAGTTACAAAGAATATCTCTGGTGGTTAGCACATTTTATACAAATAGCAGACACGTGTTAAATATTTAAAGAATCATTGAATACTTATTTTAATAAGTGTTCCTAACTTGTGTTATCCTTGACAAATAATTACCAAACACTGTTCCATGACGCTTCTGGTAAAGAGAGTCAGTGCTAAAGAAAGTAATCTAGCTTTCTTTAATGATAAACCTTTAAATATCTAGTGATATTTAACCAATATGGTAACCAATTCACTCTGGTACGCTATGCTAAGTCAAGTATATTTTGTCTACTTCAGTTTATTGTATGTGAAAGACTATCCAAATAGCCATTTACATGAACCATAAATTCTCTTAGGCTGATCATTTAGATCTGTTGAAACACAGAATGAAGTTAAAGGAAGTGATATAGGGTGTTCTTTTTCTCTAGTGCATAAGCACAGGTGAAACATTAAAGTGCATCCAGTATTCTAGGTGGAAACAAGTTCAGTATGCTACAATCTGACAGTCCAAAGGAATGAATTCAGAAAGCTTTCACAAAGCCACTCCCCAGCCCCATTCCTCTGAAGGCCATCCTCCTTTGAGAGCTCTTTCCCTAAGCTTCCCAAGAAACCCAGCTGCTGCTTCCACCTTAATGTTTCTAAAGCACTGAACATCATTTAAATGGTATCTAATTTTTTCCTGCACTCTTTCAAGAGAATCTGATTTCTGGCTATTTCATCACCCCTATCTAACTCTTAGCTCCTGAGTTTAGGAACCCAATGTTTTCATGTTTGCATTTTATAGTGACGATATTACCTGGCACACCAATGAGTCTGAGATCAATGAGTAGCTAATGACAGTAGATGGATTTGGTTGGATTGCAGAAATGATGTAGGAGTATTCCTTTAAATTTACTTTATTCAAACCATAACTATCCCCACATTCAGTGGAATGATCATGCAATAGATGAGGGATGGATAACCCTGTGATTATGGGTAGGCAAAGAGGATCATTTTCTCCCTTTTTACTCAGGCAAACAGACTAGAAAGGCTGATGAGAGCAAATTTGAATTGTATACAAAGTACTAAATTACTCGATGAGTTAGTTTCCTCCTTTATAAATTGTGAACAAATATCCTTTTACCTTATAGGGTTGTTGGGAAGATTGATTTAGTGCATATAAAACTATCTAGTGCATGCTACATGGTGATACTTATCAACTGGCATTTGGTCATTTTAATTTTAATCCTTTCTAAATGTCCTGTCTGGTTTACAATGACAAAAGAACATTGAGAATTTATTTATCCAGGAACATTTGATTCTGGACAACAAAACAATAAAAAAACGTAGGGAACAGTAAAGTACACTGTTTGGTAAGTATATTCTGTGTATGAGTGTGAAATAAGTTGAGTAACAAGGAGGATAGGTGAATGATTGAAAAAGGGTCAGCATCATAAGTTCCTATTCAGTTCTGTGACTTATAAGAGGTTTAAACTTGAACTTGTATAGCTACTCTTAACAAATCACTGTGGGGGAGTAACATAAATGCCTCTTTATCCAGATCAATAGATAGAAGAGTTCTATCTGAGTCACCGTCTAAGTGTAAGTAAATGGCCCTTAATATATAAAACACAAGAACTGTTGTACCTGAGAACTCAAATACCAACTAGACAGTTGAAAGAAGAATGTGCAACTTTAGTTATACATGCCAATTAGTCAAAAACTATCCAAACTGTTTTTTGGATAGTTTTTGTTATAACTGAATGTTATTTCTTTTTCTTTTGAGGGGGTACTGGGTTTGAACCCAGGGATGCTTTACCACTGAGCTACATTCCCAGCCTTTATTTTTTATTTTGAGACAAGATCTTTTTAAGTTGCTGAGGATGGCCTTAAACTTGGTATCCTCCTGCTTCAGCCTCCTGAGTTGCCGAAATTACAGGTGTGTGCCACTACACCCACCATTATTTCTAGTCTTATCTGGTCACAAACTTTACTCTTGACACTCGGTAGTGTGACTGATGAAAGTCAAGAATACAAGAGAAAAGTTGCTTCAACCTTTCAGATATCCATTTGGCAATTGTGAAGGAAATAACCAAACAACAAAAGAATGCAAGGAGAAATGGGAAAATATTTTGGAAAAATAGAATAAAGATGTATCCATTCTCATTTACCCTTTTTGGAATATGAGTATAATCAGAAGAAAATATACAAATGAAGTCAACAGAAATTTGAGGCAGTAAAGTACATCCTGTAGTCAACCTTATCTTGAAGGATAGTCCTTGGCTAAGTTTGAAAGGAAATTGTACTATGTATAAAGAATATCTTATAACAAGGGAGAATCTTACCTATATTTGAAGGATTGATTTGAGTTTGTGCATCCAAAAGTGGACTTTGGGGAACAATGTCCTGTAAATGTTTCTGCTGACTTTGATCAGCATCAGTTTGAAGTATGTGGACATGGTGAAGGGAGATGCTCCCTCTCTTGCTATTCTATGGAGGAGAAGTAGTGTCAAGAATTTTGTAAAATTAGTATACTTTTCTTTATCAAGCAAATGAGTTTCATACTTCTGACTGAATTGGGGGGGTAGAGAAATATTGAGGGTAGAAAAACTTTATGATGATCCAAATGAAGAGCTGAGACTATGATGGAGGTATAAAAATCCAGAATCCAAAATGCATTTCAAAGAGAATGATCTTGGGGATAACTTTTAGGAAACATGAGAAGAACAGATCAAGGATTTTGTCCTGAACACTAAGAGCGGGGGAAAAATAGTTAATCCAGATACTACTAGGGTATTTGTAAAAAGAAACAATTAATAAGGAAAATAATAGAATATTGGAATTTTAAATTCAAAAGAATAGAGTTACACCTAAGAAAAGAAGAGTTAAAAATAAAAGAAATGTGACTGGAGATAATTTAGGAGTCTTCTAGAAATAGAAGATTCTGGAATAGGCTCAGTTTTCTGTCTTTGTCAACCCCAACCAACTAGTTATGTCTTCCTTGAATCTTTAGATTGAAGAGTCTCAATCCACAGCTGAGCTCAGTAGGAAAGCTCAGTGATCAATCAACATTGTGGATCATGAAACATAGAGGCAAGAGTGGCAACAAGAACTACCCAAATACCCTTACAAAAGGAAGTATCAGTGATGCTGAACTAAGAGCAAGGAAGTAGAGTGGAATACACATATGAGTACAGAACCTCACTATTGCCCACAGCTAGATGTGAAAAGGAATAGGGCTACACCAATATTCAGGGCAGTACAGTGTCGTGGGAGAGAAGATCATAATAGAGATTGTGATCAACAGGGGAGCATTTTGTAAAGTTGAAAGACTGGGAATGACAACAATCCCAACACGAGGCAGTGACAAGGTTAACAACTTTGGAAAGATTGTGTTGTTTCAGGAAATGATGAAGTCAGGAATTATAGTTGATTTTTATGTATCACACAATTAAAGAATATTAAATCACTCTCAGCCTCCACTTCGGGAATAATTTATCACTGTACATTATTAAAATCTAATCATTAGTTTCAATAACACAGGCTCATGAGAAAAAAGCACTCTAAGTTTTAATTTTTTTAATTAAGTAAGAGTGATTTCTAACCTTGTTGCTTTGAAGTTGTTATTTAGAGGTTGTGTGAATATAATGTTTAGAGATGATATTATTAATTTTTATTCTAAAAATTAACTTAAAATCACATTAAATTAAGGAACCCAAATGCATTGTTGAACTTTCTTCTAACAGATTCACCATCACAGAGATCCAGATATGTGTTATTTTAGTATTTAATTAGTACAACAGATAAACTCTACAACCATATTTTTATTTACCAAAATGAAAAAGAAGAAAAAGTCAGGTCTACCATCTCTGACTTACAAATGCACCTGGCTAACAAAAGTCATTTGGACAAAGAAGCCCTCACTTCCCCTACAGTGACATCCAGGTGTCGGTTGGCATGCTATCATTAAATAGTGAAATGGGACTTGCAGTGCACCATGGCCCTTTAATTCCTCTGGCATTCCGACTCATTAATGCCCTGTGGAAGTCAGAACCCAGGACAGCTGAGAGAACCAGAGCACTGGCAGTTGGTAGCATGATGGAGGACAAGCCAGCAGGATCTGGGGCAGGTATGTGCCAGAGCACTTGAAAGAAGGAAGAAATATTAAGTTTACCTCGGGGAGCAGGGAATTTCTAAGGTTAAGTTAAAGTAGCAAAATAATTTTATTTAAACCTTAAGAATGACAACAAAGAAGAGTAGTTTTATTGTTAGGAGAAGAAACAGTATCAACACTCATTACTTGAAAAGTGTATCATTTTTATCTAAGCAACATTTAACTTTTAGTGTCCCAAGTAAATGTTAAATAAGTTAACTTGGACTTAGATGCTCCAGATTTTTTTTTTTTTTTTTTGGTTAAATTTATAAAAGAAATTGGAAGAATTATTGTAAGTATACCATTTTTTTTAATTGACCAAAAAAAAAAAAAAAAAAAAAACACAATGTGTAATCACCATTACATTTGTAAAATTTTCTTCTTAGGATATATAATAGCTCTTTCATTGCAAACTTAAAACCAGTCTCTAAAGTGTAAGTCTCGTTTTGACATTTCTTTCATTTCAAAGACATTCTTAATTGATGGCACTGGGAAGGAATTTTTCTATCCTGTAACATTTGAAAAACTGTTACTCTTTTTCTATTTTTGTCAGAAGAAATAAAAATAAGAGTTCATCACTAAAGATGTATCCTGATGAGGTAACTACTGTGATAAAGTAAAATTTGAAATCATCTAGAAGAATAAATAGAATTCATCATGGCCAGCACAGGCCATCATCCGAAGAGCAGCAAAAAGACTTTACCACTGCAATCTCTTCTAATGCCACAAGTACCCCGCAATAATTATTTGCACCTTCAGGAAGAGAAACAAAGACTACAGCTAAAGAAATTTCTCCTCCATAGGATGTTTCTTGTGGCCAACACACAAGCAAACCTGGAGAAAAAGGAAATTGCTGAATACTACGAACAAGTATTTCAGTCAATTTTAAAGCGTCACCTAGGAGAAGCAGTGACAGGATTGTTGCTCGTCTACCCCACTTCCATTCTGCATATCCTGGAGTCTTCCAGTGGCACTCTCTACCAAATTCTCTTAGATTATCTAGACCATGAAAGAAAAGAAACAGAATATTTGGTTCACAACATGAAAATTATTGTCATTTCTCATAACATCCCAACGAGGCTCTTCATGCAATGGCATGTTTCGGTCATCAGAGTGCCAGTTATGTATCTTGATGATGTGACACAGTCTCAGTCCCTAAATGAGATCATTACAGATTTTCTCACCCAGACTCATAAACTAGCACTTCACCTTTTTAAGACTGTGAAAGCAGGAGCTAAGGGACCAGGTGATAATTTGCACCAAGTTGCACCTGACTTACTCCTTCCAGAACAAATCATAAAGTACCTGTTGAAATGTGAACAATTTATGGACCCGGTAACATTCATGAACATGTATAATAAACCAATACACATCACAATGGATGCTGAGGTGGTCTGGCCTGCTCCTTCCCGTTTCTAGGGCTAAGAGACATGATGTGGTCTGATCTCTTAAGGAAGTTGAGCTACTTTAAATAAAGGGAAAACTATTTCTACAGTTACTTTCCTCTATTTTAAAAAAAAACATTGCAGTATACAAAGAGGTAATACGTTGATCTTTACAGAGAATGTAGAGCTAAACAAAAATGTATTTGTTCTGATATTAAGTTAAATACATTATTTTTAGGCAAATGGGTTTCATAAGTTCTATCATTTTTGTGGAACTAGAATTTTTTAAAAGTAAGAATGAAAAAGACAATTCAGATTCTTATTAATTCTCTCAAAAGTTAATGAACAACCTTTACCACGTAGCAGAAGTACAGTGCTCAGGTGATAGAAAATGTAAAGGGACAATCCAACCCTTGAGTTGCCTGCAACCTAAAGTTAGAGGCAAGAATATGTGAAGTTAATTCTGATATGATATGATATGTGATATGATTATTACTGTAGGAGTATTAGGGCTTTCTGAGCACAAGCAAGAGAGTAATCACTATGTGATTTCTGCATTCTGAAAACAAAGTCTAATCTTTGAAAATAGTTCCAAAGTTCACATATTCTGGCCTACATATATTACAATAATATTGGGATCATTATAAGGCTAAAGAACACAATAGTTTTTTGAGATGTCTAGAAAACACATCATCAGATAGCTTTATATTCCTTTATGCAACATTATTTATTGAGCCCCCTTCTTTCTATATGACATTTCCATGCACTGGGTAAGGGCAGGATATACAGAAGACATTATTCCTGGCCACTTTAAAACTGTATTTCTAAACGGTTCTATGTAAGATAAACAAATTGGTTATCTTTTCAATTTATTTCCTATGAAGCAATTTTTATAGGAAATGAATAAATGTCAGATCGGATAGAATTTCTTTGACGGGGTGAATTTTGTTTGGAAGCAGATTCTCTAAAGTTAGCTACTGAACAAAAATATAGTTTATGGATAAAAATTCTGCATTAATACATATGAATTTTGGTATATTGTATAGTATACTCCAATATATCCAATCCTACATGTTCCTTTTACATTGTAACCTTCACATTCTTCCCATCTCCTTTTATGTAGTGGCTTCTAAATCCCTTTCCTTGAAATCAGGTTGACTTTTTGACTGCCTTGACCAACGAAGTACCTCAGGAGTTTTCCACGTGACCTTCAAGGCTGAGTCATGAAAATGCCATTGCACTTTGTTTTGCTCAGGAGCTCTTAGACCCTGAACACTATGCTGTGAGCAATCTAAGCAGTTTTTAACTGACATTCCTAGATAGGTCCCATTCTATAGCCAATGTTATTCATTAGACATGTAAGACTCTGGGTGATTCCAGACTCTGACCTTCCAGTTAACCCTGGATTTCAAGTCAGACCAGCTAATGCTATTTGAAGTTAGAAATAAGTTTTTCCCACTGAGTTCTGAACAAACTACAAGTCTATGAACACAATTAGTTATGCATTTATTTTGTGAACATACTAGAATGAATTTATTCAAATGAAAATTACCCTTTATTATAGTCACTTTTAGGAGGATTTTCGTGTAACCCAGTGATAACCCCATGCCAAAAACATTTTGTGGTTCTTTTATGGAAGCTAAATTAAGGAAGTTTACAAACAAAGAGAGTTTAAATATTTTAGTTACATCTAATTTTTGGTCATCAACTAATATATGTTCCAATTTTATTAGTAACTAACATTCAATCTTTCATTTGTAGAAATGTGTTTATAAATATTACACTTATTCTCAAAGAAAGAGCTCCTGTCATTGAATATATTAAAGAGTGTGATACCATTTTAGTCACCTTTCATAACTGTGACCAAAATACCTGACATAAACAGGTTAAAGGAGGAAAGTTTTATTTTGGCTCACGGTTACAGAGGTTTTGCCCATGGTTGGTTGACTCCATTACACTGAACCTTAAATGAGGTAGGATGGCATAATGGAAGGAAGTGGCAAAGAAAAGTCTCTCAGCTAATGGCAGCCAAGAAGCAGAAAGAGGGAATTGGAAGGGGCTGAATACAAAATACACCATTCCACAGGATGCCCCCATTATCTGATTTCTCCAAGTAAGCCCCACCTTCTACAATGTCTGCCAACTCCCAATAATCTATCAAATAGATTAATCCAATATTATGGTTCAAGCCCCAATGATTCAATAGTCCTAAAGGACCCACTTTAAACATCCTGCAATGGCAACCATGCCTTTGGTCTTTAGAGATTTTGGGACACATTCTAAGTCTAAATCATAACATCCTGCCTCTAAGGGGAAGCACAAATTGTTTTCTGTAGCAGGTGTATCATTGAGATACTTATATAGCTTACAATAATAATGTGCAAAGGGGACTCATACAGCTGTGTACACTTTGAGTATATTCAATAAAAATCAGAATCTTACATTCAGACCATACAAATATAACTTAGTCTGATAAATCCTCAAAATATAAATCATTAAACCTTAGGAAAACTCATAAGGTAATTTTTCAACTCAATTAAATTTATACTTTCCTTATAATGAAACTTTAATACTGGAGTACAGAACTTAACCCAAAGAGAAAAATATTTAACATTGTGAACATACAGTATTCAATACTCAGACAAAAATGAACTATGATATACACTCATATGTGTTTGAGAACACAGAAAATTCAAGCATTGTAGCCAGCACCACCCTAATCCTTTTGATTTTTTTGTAGATGCTTTGTAATAGACTGCCCTGTTGATGTACGCTTACTTCAGAGCTAACTAATGACTTTTAGGAAGGTTACAGATTTATTGAATAATAACGAAAATAGCATTTGAAAAGAAAACTCTCCTAGGATGAATTCTAAAATCTACTGTCTTCTTATTAATAGAAGAAACATCTATATTTCTTAATGGAGAATTATTATTTAATCCTGCTTTTGACATACAATAACTTTATTATAGTTTTAGTAACACAAAACCACATTTCAATTAAGTTAAAACCTATCTCTATCAGTGGAATACCTCAGCTTCCCTGAGGAAGTAGGAATAAGACAACCTTTCACCAACTTTACATAGCAAGATACTTTCAGAGTATTTCATTGTATTAAATGATTTAATGTAGAATTAGAGTTCTCCCCCTTGTGGTCAATTATTTAAATTTCCAGATTACCTGCCCATAGAGTTATATAATAAATACAGTGCAGATATTTTTAAAGAATATAGATAGAACTAAAAAAGCACCTTTCGAATACCTGTTATTCTCCTAGTTCTGCAAATAAAAGTATATAAGACCTAAAGATATTAAGGTATTTTGCCAACAGCAAAAGCAAGTGTTGATAACTGTAGCCCCTATTTCACTTCACTGCATTAATTACACAAATTCTGATTCCTTTACAGGTAAACTATGCAAAGCAAGTTATTTTCAACTCACTTTTCTCATTATTTTAGAATTCTAATTCTATAATGGACTTTTTAATATCCAAGAAAAATTTTGTATTTACTGACCCAATGTTGAGTTGCTATATAAAGAAGTAATCTTAATACCTTTCTGTTTTCTCACTTTTTGAAAGAACAAATTTCAATCCTTTTTATTAGATCATTAATTTTATTGGTAATTTGTAACAATGGTTGGACTCTAGATCCATCCTGAATACTCTTGCTGGTGTGTTCCTATGCAGGCATGAATTTTAAAAAGGGGTTTTCTTATAATATATTTGATTTAATCACAAGTAGTTATGAAGTTAGAACAAAATGAGGATCCATTTTGAACTGAATATGAATATTTACATAATTGGTTCACCTGTAATTTTCAGTCAAAAGGATCAGTTTCTATCCCCAAAGAGGATAATGAAGGGGATAATAGTGTTGTCAAGGAATTCTTTTCTGTGCCTGCTCACTATAGTTATTTGTTCTTTACTCCGATCCAGTTCATGCCATGACCCCAATTCCCACCTAAGAGCTAATAACTCTTAGCTCTTAATAACAAATGGTTGTTTACATTTTTATTTATTAGTTTAACAAATATTTTCATACAAATATTTTGTAGTCCTCACTAATTTAGTCCCTGAACACCATGGCATAAAAAGACAAGGCTGGTGTTTTCAACAAGCATGTCATCTAGAAAAAAGAACTATAAATAAATAAATAGTGGAGTTTATTTCATACACTTTTATGTGTTGTGGGGGAAATAATAGTCATAATAGTGACAGTGACTGAAGAGTCCCTTTTTCATCATTTGGTAGTCAGGGAAGACTTCTTTTAAAGGAATTAAGTGGTCTCCAAACTGAGACTGGAATGAGAAGAGATGCCATTCATATCAAGATGGGATGGCAAAGATCAGAATATTCTGGGGGAACAGGAAAATCAAAAACACAGGATAGGAGCACGTTGGTATGCATGAAGGATAGCAAGAAGACTGGAGTTGCTCCTTTCCATGAAGAGAAAAATTGGAGAGGGTAACCCAGAATACTAGATATGGGACTTTCTTTTCATAGTGAGCGTCTGCATTTAATGCTGTGTGTTTTCCTCATTACCACACAGGATCCCTCTTTGCTCTAGTCTTCATGTAGTGTCTTCCCAAGGAGTACCACTGGATGCTCACAAGCATCTCCACCTCCACATCTAAATTCTGTAAGAATTTTCCCACAAGGTTAACTTTGCTCTTATCAGTATCTAAAATTCCCAGTTTTATCCACATGATAACTTGTACTCTAAATTGGAAACATACCAAGAATACATAGTGCAAGTGATTCTGTTGAACTTTTATATTTATATATTACTATTCACTGAACTAAAATCCAAGTACAGTTACATATTTCCATTTTATTGGATTAAAATACTCTTTCCTGTTGGAGTATGTGAGCAAGTCATTGTAAGGAATGTTTATTCCACAGTAAATACATTTTCTTTGTATTTTTTTAAATCCTTATTTCAGTAATTATGCTTATCTGCTTTTGAGATATGTGTATGATATGACTAATTCATTCATTTGATAAGATGAATATTTACCTTCTATCTTTCCTAATTCATTGTAAGTATAAACTTGATACTACTTAAATTATATCGTTCAAATATCTGATTGAATTTTAAAATATTGATCCATTTTTTTAATTTGTTATTTTTAGATATACATGACAGTAGGGGGTATTTTGACACATACTATATACATGGTGTGCAACCCTTTACAATTTTGATCACATTCTTGTGGTTGTACATGATGTGGAGTTATACTGGTTATGCATTCATATTTGATCATACAAAAGTTATGTCTGATTCATTCTACTGTGTTTCCTATTTCCACTCTCCCTCTCTTCTGTTCATTTTCCCTTTGTCTAATTCAATGAACTTCTACCCTTTCCCTCCCTACCTTCCCTTATGTTTTTTAATTAGTGTTTTTAAAATATTTTTAAAACATTATAGTAAAGGTAAAGGCTTGATTTATGGCAGAAGAAATTCCTGAGTGTTAAAACATATTTGCATGTTACTAAAATTGTACTGTAATGACCTGCTAAAGAATCTTTCTCACTCAGTGCCTCTTCCCAGTTCAGCTAAGCTTTGGAATTTTGAAAACAAATATATATATATATATATAGACTACTGTATAACAAGTTTATTTTATAAAAGATGAAAACTACATATTTGGATATTTTAATTCTTTGATTCTTCACTTTTTATCCTGTGTAGTAATAGTTCTTGACCACTGTTCTGCTCCAGTCAAAATCAAAATGAAAAACTAAATATGTAAGTGAGATGAGTGATCTTAATTATGTACTGTCTCTATTACTAACTACACGTGTGTGTATATATATATATATATGTATATAAACAAATAATTAATCCTTTTTGGGTCTCTGCTCACCTATACTGCAAAATCTATGAAGACCAAAAAGTCAGTGAAGTCTCTCAAATTTTAGCCAACACTGTCTGAAAGGATTATATAGGTTTAGATAACCAGGTAGACATGGACAGGACTAAGATGTTTTATTAAAAATTAGAATTCTAAAGTCTGTTTTAATGACTAACTTACTCTATCACAGAGTACCTATAGGCAATACTAACATTTTTCCAAAAAAATAAAAATAAAAAATCCACCCTTCTTGCCTCTATTTTAGCAAATGGATGGATAGAAAAGTGCAATGTAGAAATCTGTATGTTAAGTTATAAAACCTGAATAGTAAGCCTGGTGGTATCATGAAGTAAAAAAAAAAAAAAAAATGAAGAATGAAGCACTTATTTTTAAGGTCGATGGGTAGTCATTGATGATATTATGAAGGACATAATCCAATTTGTTTTGCTAATGAGTGGAGAATAGACTGACAAGGAACACCTTGGTGTTGACTGGTTTCTAGAAAGTTATTTAAACTTTTCTAACAGAAGATGGTCAGAGCCTGAACTAAATTCACGACTGTGGAAATTGGTGTAAGGGTACCGATTTGAGAGATAATCAGCAGGTGAATAAACATAGATTAAACACCTCAAAAGATGTCAAATATATTGTGTCTCTTTTTTATCCAATAAGATGGTACCATTCCTGAGATAGGAAAGTGAGGTAGGAAACATAGAAGGAGCACTGAATTTAAAGAAACTATTTTTGTTTGATATTTCTATTAGTGATACCTCTATATATACACATGTGAATGTAACATCATTAACTGAAATTATGTTATTTCTATTATTAATATCATTGTAGAGGTATAGATCACATATATAAAATCTCATTCTTTGTGGAAATCACTAGGTACTAATATGCATTTTCTGATATAAGTAAACAACTTGTAGTAAAACAATTTGATGAGTTAAAATAAGTTAAGCTAAAAGAAAAATTGTTCCAAAGATTACTCTGAATGTGATATATTGACTACAACATCTCCCTATGATCTTATATCTGCATTTGGTGGGGTCAGAAATAAATCGATATTAATTATTGAGTCTAGTTTTTTCCCTTAGTCAAATAAAAGTCACTCAAAACTTTAATTCAAAAGAACTGTTTATTATCCAGGTGCAGTGGCAGACACATATAATTCCAGAGATTCAGCAGGTTAAGGTAGTAGGATCACAAGTTCAAGGACAGCCTCAACAACTTAGTGAGACCCTTTCTCAAACTGAAAAATGAAAAGGGCTGGGGGTGCAGCTCAGTGGTAAAAAGCACCTCTGGGTTCAATCCCCACTAGTATATTTAAATCCCATGTGTTAGGGAACATGAATACACAAGCAAATAAAAGGCCCCAGTGGGCACTCCCCAAATTCATTGGCATGTCATCTTTTCCACTTGCAATGAAAATGTAAGTGAAAAAGTGGGCTTTGATACTATATTATAATTGGTTGCCCACCACTTCTCTTAATTGGTTCCGGGAGAACATGTCAGACATTTAAAGTCACTGTCTTTAGTTACTCAGAAAGTGTAGACTGGAAAACTGCCAGGCACCTTGTTAAGCATGGATACATGTAGTCATGAGCAAAATAAGCATAATTTCTACCTTAAAGAGCATGCAGTTTCTTTTCCTTCCACTCCAAACACATTAAAGAAAATTAAACAAGCACAACAATTATCATAGCAGATACACAAGTTTAAGTGGTTTATTTCCTAACTTTACACAGTTTCAAGGATCAGGGGAGTCCTCTAAGGGAAGAAAGGTATAGTAGAAGGGGGTCTTAAAACATAAAGGCAGGAAGAATCATGTAGTGTTAGACAAACTGAAACAATTTTACAAAGACAGAACCTGAAGTGCAAAGAGTAATTATGACAGATGGGGTTGGATAGTTAGGCATGGGACCAGATTATACAGTTACACAGACCTTTAAAGTTGCATAAATACTGTGACTTTATTCTAAGAGAACTGGAACACAGTTTTATTTAAATCAGAGGAATGCCATGATTAAATACACATTATAGAAGGACAACTATCAATTGTGGAGAAGAGATTGGACAGGAACTAGGTAATTAGACAGGAGAGGTATACCAGGTAAGAGGCTATTATAGGAAAAGAAATGATAGAAATCTATGCATAGTCTTTATAATATCTTATAAAGACAGGAGCAATAGGAAGAGGTGGACAGAAAGAATCAAGAGATATGTCAGATATCTCGGCATTTGAAAGTAGAGGGTATAGAGAAGAGAATGAGCCAAAGATGACACCCCTGCAAGTGTACATTTCCTGAGGTAGGGACCTAGAAAAGCAGCAGTTGATGCTGTGCAGGAAATAATGAGATGAGATTTTCTATTTTAACCTGTAGAATTTGAGATGTCCCAGAAACATCAATGTGAAATTACCTAATAGAAGGTTCAATATATTGCCTTGGAACTTAGGAGATGAACCTGACATAGAGATGAAGAACTGAAACTCAGTTTATCGTTGGTGACTGGGGATTCAGGAGTAGTGAGTGCTATCACTCAGCATGAATAAACAGAATGAGCAGTCAGGAAAAATCTAGTTCAAAACCCTGAGAAATGCCAACAGCAGAAGAAGACCTAGAAAGAAATCTAAGAAGACATTACTCAATTTTAATTGCTCAGAAGCCAAGGAGAAAATCAGATGGAGTTGGTGCCAGGAAAGACAAAGGAAAAGGTTTCCCCAAGAAGGAATTGCAGCCTCAAAGGCAAGTGGAAAAGAGACTAGAGTGAGGTTAATGACAAGAACAATATTGGTAACTTAGAAAGAGCAGAGCCATGCAAGGTAGTGAAGGCAAAAACAGGATGCACTAAATTGAGAAGCATAGGTAGAGAAAATGGAAGCATAGACAACATTTCCAATAGTTGGGCTGTTGGTATTGAATCTTCAGAGTAGATTTGGGAATATAAATGTCCCTTTTAAGATTCCAAAATTTTGTCAAGGGTGGTGGTGCACACCTGTAATCCCAATAGCTCTGGAGGCTGAGACAGGAGGATGGCAGGTTCAAGGCCAGTCTCAGAAACTTAGGAAGGCCCTAAGCAACTGAGTAAGACCCTATTCAAAAAAAAAAAAAAAAAAAAAAAAAGGATTGAGGATGTAACTCAGTGACAAAGCAACCCTGAATTCAATCCCCAATACTGAAGAAAAAAAAAAGATTCAAAAATTTTAGTAAAGAGATGACCACCAACTCTGTTCAGTTTCAAAAGACAATGAACAAGGTCTTGTACTTTAAGGACTTTCAAGTCACTCTAGACTATGTGTATAGTTCTGGAAAGGAATGTTTTCTCAATAACCATTTGTTTAGATAAATAATTGCTCTAATATCTAGAAGAAATTCAGCTCTGCAGACAGAAAATCTAGAATATGTCTTTTATTATTTCATTGGTATTTCCATGGTCAAACCGTTACAGTTGATTACAGATCATGTCAGGTGCTTTATATACTTCATGGATCAATCACATTGTATTCATAAATTTTGCTCTGAAATCTGGCCTTTATCCAGGTCACTTCCTTTTTTGCCCAGTCAGGGCATGCTAGCAAACTGCAAATTATAGTCAAGTCTCAATTTTCCAAACTAATGACTTCAGAGAGCAATAACACACAATCCAAAATGATGGTGAATTCATGAACCATTTATATCTGTAATGTATGTTCATTAAACTCAGTTATAAGTGCATCTTGTATGGCATTTATAACAAAATGATAAGATATTTCAGCTGAAATCACTCAAGGGAACTTGGCAAGTTACACTTCTCAGTACACTATTGTTTATATCACCTTTTATATTAAAGTGACTTCTTAAAATAAACTAACATATAACAGCTATTTCTCTCCTTCTGAAATTGTTCATTAACAAAAGTATGAGAATAGTATAAGAAATCAATTTGCCCATCACCCTCATTCAACAAATATCAGCATCTTTTTTGAAAATTTACTCTTTGTTAATAAAAATGACTATCCTCTAACATATTTAGAAAGCACACAAATATTAGAACTAGAGCTGTAGACATTGCCATTTCAGCCTAATAACCCAGTGAGGACAGTGAAGCAAGCAGAGAACTTTTCAAAATCATGGCAGTAACTGATTAGAGGGCAAGAGTAGGACAGAGCTCACATCTTTCCTATTCTCTCTGGTGAAATCAGAACTACACTTCTACTCTCTTATTCTTGGTGTATAGTTTTTAAAAAAAAATCTATTATAACTCTCCATTGTCTCATAGAACATGCACACACATGCACACATGCACACACAAATGAAAACACTTGAAGTTTTTAAAAGTTGGTACACTAGTCATATAGTTATTGGGCTGCACTTTCAGGGATGGGGGAACTGAGTGATGGGCTAGGAGAGACAAAAAAATATTCTTATCTTGAATTTTTTAAACCAGATTTCATCCATATGTATCAACCAATATATTCAATGTTGTTTTAATGAGATTATTTTTACTGCAGTTCTTGTATTCCTTTTTCCACTTAAAGGGAGGTAGTTATCAATTTGACATTTGCACTTTGGGACTTATTACACAAATAGCAAATGTTTCTATAACTGAAAAAAATGCTTAGGACTTTAATGTAATACTGACTTGAAATAAATATGATTTTTTCCCTAAGAGTATTCTTGTACCTAAATAGAATTTTGTGGAATAATTCTTTGGAGAAGCACTCATCTGTGCCTGTTGCTAAAGAGATTTACTCAGGGTACTGTACAATGACAGAAGACTTGGAAACCCACAGGTTACAGGTAGGTGCATTCTGTTAGCAAAAGCACCTTTTTGTTTATCTCTGGCAATACCTGATTATTCCTGCTGCTATCAATGTCATGATAGTTGTATAAGCACAAATACGAAATTTATAAATGACAATAAAACTATCGACACCAAAATATTGCCATGCAGATGACTTCCAGTTGATTAAGAGGAATAAAATGCTGGCATAAATAACATTACATGTGCATATTTGTAATGTAATTGTACATGAGTAAGATAAATATGTTAGAGTACGTATGTGTGTGTGTGTGTGTGTGTGTGTGTATTTATGTGTGTAACAGTCTTAACCCAACATGAAGAAACCAATTAAGGGATTTAACTATCAAAGCTTGACAGTATATTACAAGCAAGGCTTTGTATTAAATAATGCAGAGCATTTCTCTACCTATGATTCCCTCCTCACCTCCATTCTGAGACCCTTTTGACAGAAGCTGCCCATGAACCTTTCTCGGAATGTCTTTCCACAGCTACCTGGGTAGACCACAGAGAGTGTGACCTTCTCCCTCTTTCTCTCACCCAGTCCCCTTTTTCTCCTCTTGATCTAGGATAGTTATTATTTTACCAGGAGCAGAGAAAGCCCATTTGAAAGGTGGCAAATTATGAAGTTGACATAAGCAGCAGAGACTGACATATCTGAGAACAACAGAGGAAGAGTCACCTCAGCTCTTGATTCCATTTTCTATCCCTGACTGAGGTCTGGTAGCATTTTCTACCCTTGAATATTTTCAACTAATTCTTGTTCACTTAGGAGTTGTGAAGTCTTTTGTTTGTGTTTTCTTTTTCTCTTGAAGCAAATGATTGCTATACAGTAACATTTCTTAAAGCAACCTTCTTGCACATAGTAGAATAATTCTAGGTTTTGCATTAAAAAATTCATGTTCATAGCTCAGATTTTCTGCTAGTTAACTGTGGCTTTGAGAAAGTTGTTTAACCTTTGAGCCTCAATTTTTTCACCTATAAATTGAATTTGCACTTGAATATTAAATGAGATAAATCATAAATGAAAATAACTGGCAAAGTTTTTTTTTAATTAAACTGAGCTTGGAGTGTGGTTTGCAGGTTTGTGCTTTCCATAATACAGTTATGACAATCAACTTTTAACAAGAGCATAAGATGGTTTGAATTCTGACCAGCAGCCCAGGGAGACTTTAGGAATGTCAGGCCAATTAGTCAAGCTGTGAATACATACTGCTTCTGTAGCAATCATCCAGTAGTCTGAAGATATTCTAGAGTACCTCCAAGCAGGATAAAACGTGGGGTAAGTTGTTAAGCAAGCTTTTGCTGCTGCTCTTACTATCCTCTAGAAGAATCTGAACTACCCTTTGATAAATGCCTAAATACCAATTCAGACAACCGGATCCTGATTAGTCAATCAACTTTTATTAGTATGCCTTATGAATGCCCTATTTATATTCTTCAATAATAATGTGAATGTTAGAAAATTACTCCACCATTGAAATTAAATGACTTAATATACTGGTGAAGAAATTTTTATTATTATTTCAAAGAACTCAAATTCTAAGATTAAAATGGACTTATGTTGATTTTTATGGGTTTTTGTTTCCATTATGTTTCTAACAAGAAATTGGTTGCTTAATTATATGTACTTAAAAGAATGAGATAGTAATACCACTGTGCCTTGTCACCTTGAAATACATAAATTGATTTTTAATATTCATACCTATGAGCAGAATTAGAACATGACAAAATAAGAAAAAGTACATTATGATAAGAGAAGCAGAAGGTACATTTTTACTCCTTCTTATGAAAAGAAATCATTTGGGATTTTCAAATTATAATATTATTTGTGGTCTATGTGAGATAAAATTGTTTAAAAGTGTTTACTTCATCTTTGAATTGTTACAAATTTTTAGTGCATTTGAGTTCTCAGAATGTTTTTTTCATAATTTCTTTTTTTAAATTCATTTTTATTGTAAACAAATGGGATACATCTTGTTTCTCTGTACATGAAGTAGAGGCATACTGTTTTTGTAATCCTACATTTACCTAGGGTAATAGTTTTTGATTCATTCTGTTATTTTTTTTCTTTCCCTGCCACCCCTCCCACCCTTCTTATCCCTCTATACAGTCCCTCCTTCCTCCATACTTGCCCCCCTCCCACCTCCCATGATGTGTCATCATCCGCTTATCAGGGAGATCATTCGTCCTTTGGTTTTTTGAGATTGGCTTATCTCACTTAGCATGATATTCTCCAATTTCATCCATTTGCCTGCAAATGCCATAATTTTATTACTTTTTTAAGGCTGAGTAATATCAGAATGTTTTTATAGTTTGTAAAATTGCTAATAAGAAATCTTTACCATCCTTTTCAAACTGAAAAAAGGAAGTCTGAACATTAGTTGATTTTATCAATAATATTAACATTAACTCTGTAGATATGAATATTTCTCCAGATTTTTGTATTTTAATTTTGCTTTATGTATAGATGCATAAATTTTATTTTACATTGCAAGTGGTCTAATCAATTAGATTGAATAAATGCATGAATGACTGCATGGACGACTGTACTGAGAGTCTACCAAGCTGTGTGTGAAAGGCTAGTATTGGCATAGTTTGTCTAGAATGAAGTTAATGCTTTCTTCTTGTTGATATGGCTGGGAACTGGGTGCTAGGGAGGTACGTAATCACAAAGTTTTACAGAGAATATCCACCAGAGTTCCTAACTTAAAAAGGAGAGAACGGAGGTGAGCAAATCATAAATCCTTCCTCAGTCTCTGGCCTCAGTGTTATAAAACTGGAGTATTGGTGAGTTGACATTGGTCCAACAATTGCATAATTTAATGAGCACAACAAACTCATGGGATGCTTGCTTAAAATGCACATCCCAGGCCCTAACGCAAATGTTCTGATGCCTTAAGTTTAGTTTATGTACCTAAAATCTGTACTTTAATCCCATTTATATAGCAACTGATGGAAGTGAGTGCTAAAGGGCATTCTGGTTTGATTTTATTTAAAGTCGCTAAGTTGTCACATTTGTCATGTAACTTAACAGTCTTGTTTTCCAACTTGATACTCCAGATTCAGTGACATATACAGAAAGTATTCACTTTGATTGCAATTAATCAGCCAACTTGCTGTTTCTCTAGAATCATCACAAATTTTAAACTCCAGTTTTTGAAAACTGAACTAGTGATACATTATAAGACAGGTCATAAATAGACATTTATCACACATATGTATTTGTTTCATTTGCATTTTCCATGCTTGACTCATAATTACATTGGGCAGAAAACATGGGTTCCTCACTCACATCAGTAGCTCCCCTGGGTAGCAGCAATGCCAAACACCATTAATCAAAAAGTACCTTCCTTTCAGGAAGATGCCTACATTCCTTTATAGGAGGTATGAGTGGTAGGAGAGTTGCATGTCAGGGAGAGATTAAGAAACTATGTAGGACTAAAATCTAGTAGATTTACTAATCTGTCAAGGGAATACAGAACATTCTTAAGATTCAGTCTTAGGTTACTGTATGAAAACCATGTCCCCAAGCAGATGGAAGAATAATTTAGTTTTGAAGATCATGTATGAAATGTTTATGAAGATAATAACAGTGAATAACTACACATACCTATGAATCTAAAATTCTAAAATAAATGTAGCAGAATAAAGGCCTCCACAGATGTCCAACGTCTAATTCTCAGAACCTATAAATTCTGCCTTACCTGTTAAGAGGAAATTTGCATTTGTAACACTAAGTATCTTGAAATGGGAAAGTTATCTAGGATTATCCAGGTGGGTTCAATCTATCCTACATACTTTAAAACAAAGATTTTTTTCTTAGCAACAGAGAATCACAGAGATGACAGCATAAGGAGATAGTGCAGCCTTTGGAAACAGAGATGTATAGCCATAAGCAAAGGAATGTAGGCAATTTCTAGAAGCTGGAGAAAGAAAAGAAAGCCTCTAAAAAGAAAAACTGCTCTACCTATACCTTGACTTTAACCCAGTGAGACCTCTGTAGGACTTCTGGCCTGCAGAACTGAAAATAATAAATTTGTCTCCTATTTTAAGTCACTGAGATTGTGCTAATTTGTTACAGTAGCAATAGGAAACTAGTTTATGACAGGTCTGGATTAAACACCAATATTTCTACCCACCAGTCAGATTTCTATTGACACAGACATTTATAGGTATACAACATACAAACACACACATATACAGTGCATAAACAGAAAATAATTTCCATCATTAGTTACTGCAACTCCCTCCTAGTTTATGCAAACTTTCAGTAAAGATTATAAATCAGTGCAGGGTATTTGCTAGTAATCAGTTCTATTCTCATCCTTCCTGCTCTCCTCTGGGACTGGAAGCCTATAAACTACTGGCTGGACACCTATAAAGTGCATATCCCAGAGAACCTTGCCAACTGGTTTCTGGTTAGGTTTGCCAATGGAAAGCACTGGGCAGGGGGTGGGGGAAGTGGAAGTTAGGAAATGCGGGGGGTGGGGGGAGAAAGGTGGCTGCAGCTGCCTAAGCATATAAATCCTCACATGTTCTGGTAGTGGCAGCCAAGTTCAGGGCAAGTGCTGACTGGTGCAATAGCAGCACAATTGTGACTGCAGTTGGCAGTGGTAGGCACCAACAGCTTGGGCAGTGGGACTGTGAGCTCCTGCAGAAACTGAGTTCCTGCATGCCTGCAGGACAGTGGTGAGGTGGTTTCAGAAGCCATGTTCCACCACTACCACTAACCTGAGAGTGCAGGCCCGCAGGGTCCATGCAACACCACTTTCTCCTTCCTTCCTCCAGTCCTGGGGGTGGTAGTGACTTCCCAGCGGTTAGTCTCTCTGGGTAATACCTTCCCTTTTTCTCTTCCTGAGGCTTTTCAATACATTTGTAATTGTATTCCCTCCGTTTGAAAGCCTGAGAATGGTTTCTGTTATCTAACTCGACAGTGATACAAATGCTTTTGTAACATGAAGTGGCAGATGATATACATTGATTGAATACATTCTTATGGGCTAAGAACAGAAGGTATGTGTATAAAAGCTTATATCTACACATCAATTTTAATGTTTGCTCCTTGAGTGAACATACATCTGTATATGTGTAACATATACAGTCCTTAGTCATATAATATTTCCTCATTTCAAATAATTTACTGGCAAATCAGGTTTTTGTTGGGGAAAGATAGTGAATGGGTGTGGGGGCTGCTGATTGTTGATTAGAATTTCCAAAGGCAGTGGAAAACATTTAGGCACAGTAATGAGGTTGGACGTTTAACAGCACAGAGACAGTAGTTTTAGATTAAATAGCTTTCCATATAGAAAGGGGAGGGGATCCTTCCTCATGGCAGCAAAATCATAAAAACAACTCCTCTACTTTACTCAATTTGCTCTGATAAAAACACCAAGAAAAATAGAAAAGCCACTTCAAATATATCATTGCCTTGAATAAAGGCTGTGTTAGAAAAGTAGGGCACACTGAGCATTTTCATTATAAAGTTGTGGAAACATGGACTGCTATTTCTAACAGTTGTGTTAAACAGAATGCTAACTGGCCCCTATGTCAGTGCTTTTCTTCCCAAGAAAACACTACAGTAAAGATCAATCTTATAGGGCCATCCAGAAGAGCAAAGATTTCAACCATTGATATAAAATGTTAAGTTCCAAGTCAGCATTGAGAACATTTTAAGGAGTTTCAGAAACCTGCTTTTAGAAGAACATGTCAAAATGATAGAAGTAACCACTGACTACATTTCATTGTGCACTTACAATGTACCAGACCCTGAGCTAAGCCCTTTACATTCATTAGCTCACTCATTGCAGACAATGGCCCTACAGACAGGAATTACCACTGGTGCACCACCTGAGGCTCATCATGGTCCAGCCATCACGCAGTTAGTTAGAGCTGACATGGAAGGTCCAATCAGTTCCATCCAACTCTGAAATCAATACCCTTCATCACCTCTGTATACTTAGAACAAGAAGGGAAAAGTTTCATGCTCTCACATAAAACTGGAGGGATGAGAGTAAATATATAAATTAAGGCAAAATATATAAATTATACAGTCATGTACTGCATAATAACACTTTGGTTAATGATGCAACAAAACTATGACAGTGTTCCCATGAGATGAAAATGCAGCTGTATATAGCTCTATAAAGTTAATTTTCAGTTCCTCACTCCTTATAAGAGACTATGTCTCATGAATTTACTGCATAAGTAAATAGATAAATGATGATTCAACTTTGGAACTTTTATTTTCTTATCCATAAATTATTACTGATTTTTGTAATAGTAACAGAAAATTCACAGTTACCTATTTCATTTGGTGCGATTGACAAGAAGTAACTAGAAGGTCTAATATCAGAACAACAGAATGATAAGAGATTTAGAGTCATATGTCTCTTGACATAGGTGATTTACTTATGTCCTTGTTACATGACCTACAGGGTCCTAACTGGTCCCCAGTCCTGCCTTGCTTGCAGTCCCTCAGCTTACCCCCATATCCCAGGCTTGACAGTCATTCTTGAGTTCTGCACCAGGCTGTGTACCAGGGTAACTCCTCCTCATTCCTCATGTCTCATATGAGCCATCTTTCACTCTGGGAAGTTTTCTATAATTCTAGGACTAGCTGAGGTCACCCTGCTATATCTTTCTTTATCACCACTTACTTTTCCTTCACAATAAACTTGCACTTTTATAGAGTGCTATGAAGTAAAAACCTACTTATTACCTATTTTCACTCCCTGTCAGCAGACACCTCCTATGTCTGTTGTGCTGGCTTCACTATCACCAGCACCTGAAGGAGTGCCCAGTATGTGCCCAGTAAGGCCCCCAAAAGTGTTAGTGAAAACTTAAAATCTGAATTCTACCAGCTTTGAGAAAGAGCCATATTGCCTGGTGAATTTTCCATTGGGAGCCTGGGATGACAGTGTATATCTTCCAAGCAGGGCAGCACAGAGCTCTTCCAGCCATCAAAGTCCTCACCTTAAGAGACTTTTTCTTCATCATCTCCACACCCTAGAGGGCCCAAAGCATCCTCCAAAGCAGAATTGTAAATTAAAAATCATCTTCAGTGTGCTATCCAATACTCTCATTACCCCTTGTCAATGGCCTCATTCTTTCTCCTTTAGGGATGAAAGACACCTAAGATGTTAGGTTAAGAGAAGAATCTTTTCTAGATCCTTCATTCACACAGAAAAGTAACCAGCAGGATAAAGAGTAAATAACTCTATATTTGCTATTAAATGCAAACATATACAAGTTATGTTTTGAAATATAAATTGAAATACCAGGCATCAATGACTAGGAATGGAAGATTCTCCACAAAGTAGAGAAAGGATTTTCTCGGTAGACCTCGCCAATTGTCTGCCCTCCCCACACAACATAAGGGGGACACAAGAAGACATGAAACCCAGTCAATGTGCAAATAGTCCTTTTTCTAGGTTCAATATCTACAATAACCCCTCATTCCCCCGGTGATCACATTTTGCGGGGTAGAGGGGCTACCTGGAATTGAACTCAGGGCTCTAGACTGCTAAGCCACATCCCCAGCCCTACTTTGTATTTTATTTAGAGACAGGTTCTCACTGAGTTACTTTGCACCTTGCTTTTGCTGAGGCTGGTTTTGAATTCACAATCCTCCTGCCTCAGGCTCCCGAGCTCCTGGGATTACAGGCATGCACCGCCATTCCCTGGGCTGATCACACTTTTGGTGCTAGCCTGAAGGCTGCACCACACTGTGACCAAGAGGATCACAGAAACCCTGCCTTCAATTGCTGTCATCCTCTGGTCTCACGCAAACAACTGAAGTTTCAAAAAAGAATTCTGAAAATTCCATATAAGGATATAACCAAAAGGACAAAATTGAAAAGTCTACATGTACAAGTTTAGAACTGTCTTGAACTACATTAATTTTAGACTCAGTCCTAAGTGCTCAGTGCCCATGGAATTACTACAACTGCGATAGCTTTAGTAGTTCATCCATTTCAGTGACTCCTCCCCCTACCTTTTTTTTTTTTTTTTTTTTTTTTTTTTTTGGTTCAAAGGAGGAGTTTGGTCACTTATCAAAGCCTGTAAGTATTATAAGTATTATTACTACTTCCCAGGATATTTGGTTCATGAAGAATTTCTCTTCACACAGTGTGATTTATCTTTCAGTTTTACTACATGGCCAGCAAGCACCTGGCACATAGACCCTTAGCAAATACTTAAATATATAATTGACTGACTTCATGAGTTACTTTGACTCCTCAGTTGAAATTTTCTTATGCTTTCAATTCTATAAATCTTTGCACCCTCGCCAGCCTACCATATGCAGTTTGGCTAATTTCCATGGATGCAGTTTAAAGTGGGCCTTCCTTCCACTTTGAGGACCTGCTCAGGGGAAAACTTGTGCTTCCTTGAGCTAATCCTCTTAGGTATTCCTCACAGCTGAACTCCCAAAGTAATCTTAACAATTTTTACAAAAACTACATAGAATAAAACTTTTACATAATCAATGCCTAATGATAGAATTAATTGGCACAATATCGGAGAGCTACTAAAGCTGCTCCAGGTAAAATGTGCTCATTTAACTGTATTTTGAACTAAGCAGTGCTTACCTCTCATAGTCCATCTATGCAGTCTTCAAATCAGAGCCTCTGTAGCTTGTACCAAACACACCTTCTCTGCATAGATATGATTTAAAAACAGGAGGGACCTCTGAGACCTTCCTCCTACCTAAAAAAAAGCAGTTTTGCTTGTGTCTATTTTGCGAGGTTCCTAGGATTTCCTTTGAACAAAAGGCATTATAGTCTTTTTAAAAAGTTGAAAACACTACTCAAACATTAATGAGTTGTTTACAAACAGGGCAGTAAGAAATGCACGGGTGTCAGTTCTTTCCACACCTCATCAAACACAGCACTCATCAGAGCAGAAGTGAAATCCTAAGGCTGGCCTTATATTCAGGACTTGATGAATAATTTAAAACAATGTATTGAATTTTTGTCACATAAGCAAAGCACATGTTGCGTTCCAGGTACTGTGCATTCCATCTAATGTTAAGACCTTCAGATTAAGTGATATTCTTACACAATACAAATCTATCCAATATCACTACCAATGAATATTTTTATACCAATTGTCCTTTCTGTCCACCTAGGCTTTTTTATTTGCTCTGTTCCTTGTGGAGACTGGTTTTCTCTATCACTTTTGAGGTGCACAGCTCATTCCAATGATCATAGAGAATGGAATAGAGTGCAATCTAAAAAATAAAAAAAAAACAAAAACAAATTCACAGCAAAATGACCCGCTATCAGATGGAACACATAGTAAAGTTTTATTGCTTTTTATTACTTTCCCTTTATAAGACAATTTCACAAATCTTCCTTCTGTGATAATAAGAAAGCAAATCATCAGTGATTGTCACCAATGATTGACCCAGCAATATCATATAGATCTTGAACTCATAGAATATAGCATATGGATATAGGAAGAAGAGCAATAAATTTGAATTAAGATACAATGTCTTAGTTCATTTTCTATTGCTACAAAAAATATCTGAGACTGAATGATCTATGAAGAATAGAGGTTTATTTTGGCTCACAGTTCTGGGATCTTGAAGTCCAAGAGCATTGCTACAGTATCTTGTTGGCTTCTGTTGAGGGCCTGTGCTCTCTCAACTCATGGCACAAAGCAGAAAGGCAAGAGGACACAAGCAGAAGAAGCAAAACAGGAGGGGTGACTTGCTTATAACAATCCACTCTTTAGCTAATCCAGTCCCCTAAGAAGGAGAACCCACTATCTTGTGAAAAGTATGAATCCCTCTTAACAATACCATCATCTCTCACAGGCCCACTTCCCATCTCTACTACAATGGTAACAAAATTTCACCAGAGTTTCTGAGGAGACAAGCCATTTTCAAACCATAGCATACTTGAGTTCTTTAAATATATATAAATTCATTTAAATTAGAATTGATTAATATAAGCATTATTTGGTCCTCATAATCTTGGCAATAATCCTGTTTCCATAGTAACACAAAGTTCTATTTTATCCTCACGCATGCTTCTGAAATTATAACAACTTTTCTAATAATGTTTACATATCATTTGCACATAAATTTCATTTTTATGAGAAGTCCAAGCTAGAGGTTTCTTTCTTTTAATCATGTATTGTTATCTTGCCACTAAAGTACATAATTCACATCTTCTCTCAAATAATGAAAACTCACCAGAACCATTCCTATTTCCAAGAAATTTTTAAATTTACATGATGGTCAGAACATTACATTTCAACATGTAATATTAAGTAAAAGATAATGAAATACTTCACAGGTGTCACCCTGGATAGAATCTAAGTGTTTTATTAGCATAAGTCTATTATTCATTTTTACCTAATCAGTATTCTCCCCTTCATGGGTTTCAAATACTTGGCAAGTTTCCTTCAGTCAACGTGAAGCAGCTGAAACACTATCCAGTTACCTATCCCCACCCAAATGGAGAGGTTTTATTCAAAAGCTTGCTCTCAGTTGAGCTGCACATATATGTGTTCCTTACTAAAACTCATTTTAATAACTTTTAAGAAGGGAGTTTATAATCTATCATATTAGGATGGCAGTCTCCTTTGGGGTGGGGTGGTACCCAGTTCAAAACACTCCTGGGGCTTCCAGCGACCTATCATCTTTTAAATGCACATCTGGGGTATTAAAAAGTCTGCACACCTATGATTTGTGGCAATTTCTACAAAAGTTAAAAAATCTTTGATTTAGATACTACCATATGTAGCATAGGGAATTTGAGGAACTTTGAAGAATTGTAATTATTACTTCAATTGATCTTATTACTTTTACTTAAAAGTAATATTTTCCCCTTAGGAATTTGCAAATATACAAATCAAAGACTAAATAAACTAAAAAGGGTAGCCTAAAATATGCCTTGGAAATGGTCTGATTTTCATGTTCTTATGTTTGCCTTCTAGAAACAGAATATAGATGGTATAAAAGAGGAACACCTAGAAAAGGCAGTATTTACAAATGTGAACCATATCTTTCTTAACATATCATCATGTTTTGCTGAGTTTATCACCCCATGAAGAATACAAGAACCATGAGTATGTTATATTTCAAGTATTTTATTACAATAAACATTATAAGAAAGAACTCTGGGTGGCAGAAATTTTAATTTATATACTAGAAAATAATGCCAAGTGATGTGGCACTGGATGGTCTTTGTTCTCACAAGTGTTTCAGTCCTTTACAGGACTTAACAATGAGAATTGCCAGCTGTCTTTGAATATTTAAAGGGATATCATGTTGAAGAGGGAGCTCTTCTTGCTTCCCTACTCTCTTGCTTCAAAAGGACACACAGAGAACCAGTGAGTAAAAGGAGAAAGAGACCGAGACATTTGGGTAGAAGCAAAAGCAGACTCTGCATTAATTCAGTACTCATAGGAGACTAAAGTCATCTTGATAAGCAGAGAGCCCCCTACCACTGCAAATGTTACCCCATATTAAAGGTGAATGTATTCTGAGCAATTCAGTATAACCAGAGCATAGGATCACATAAAAGAACAGGTAGAGTAAAAGATGAAGATGCGGGTGGGAACCAAATCATAAATATGCTTAAAAAATCACCCAAGGATTTTGAATGTTTTTAGATATGTGAATGTAATTATTATGGCCTCCTCTATGTCTAGTTTCTTCACATTCAGGTGAAGCAAATCAACAGAAGAGTATCAGACATGGGGGAGACTCCATCTTTTTCATCTTTCAAAAAAGAGTCCCCGTGGTCATTTTCTGTTTAGAGCATGACATTTATTTCATTCAATAAGTAAATGCATGTAGCCATTGCTTGCTAAGAAAGACATTGGGGAATATAATTATTCATAACAAAATGGAGACTGGAAAGGACATAAGTGAATGGAAGGGATGGGAAATGACTGCTTGTCTGATGCTGAGGAGGTATTTAGGACAAGTGAAGTGCTAAGTAGCTGTGGGAAGAAGGGTTATGGAACAAAACACTGGTAGGTACATTCTGGAAGGAGAGAGGCCTGACTAAATTCTGAGCTAGAGATGAATGTTATGTGTGAATGGTAAACAGAGAAGAAACATGTATGGCTGAGTCAGGGAACAGGCAGAGCAGGATGGTTCTCATCATTTTTGAGGATATAATGCATTTATAGTTAAAAGTATTATGCCAAAAGTTATGTGTAAACCAAAGAAAAAGATATTGAAAAAATTGACAATCATTTGAATGAAAGGAAAAAGGACTGATAAGAAGATGTATAATAAGGAGGTAGAATATCATTTAGAAAAATCAAACTTGGGACTGGGGAGATAGCTCAGTCAGTACCCTGGGTTCAATCCCCAGCACCACCCCCCCCCAAAAAAAAAAGAAAGAAAAGAAAAGAAAAATCAAACTGGCAGAATCTGTTTCAAAATAAACTATATTTTGCCTCTTACACCCACAGAAGAGCAAAATAAAATTTACCAAAAGGAATTTGTCAATTGTCAAAGCCAAAAATTGGCAGCCCTAATTATGCTTGCTAGAAATGAACAGAATGAATACTGTCCATGAATCATTCTCAAAGTTGCCTAGTACAAAATCCTGAGTGGCAGCCCCATATCTGGGCATTCTATATTTTATTGTTTATTTATAATTTGACTTGCTTTGACAACAGACATAAGTCATTTGAAAGAAACTTTATGGGTTAAAACAACATAATATAATTTTTAAAAGAATGAGAGACATGGGACATAAAATTAAAATAAAAGCTACTCTGGAAATAGAAGATGATCAGAGGTGTGGATATCACATTGCTTTGAAGGTCAACATCAATCCCTATTGCTTTGCTAAGCCATAGATTTGTCTCTGGGCTTCTTATCAGCCTAAGGAAGAAGGAAAAGGAAAAGAATTCACTAGATAGACTATTTTTCTGTAAAGAAAAAAATATATCAACAGTTCTTCAGAGGTATATGTTTAGATTTTTATATCAAGTTTGAATGAAAGATGATTTTATTTCAACACATGTTTTTAGGGGTCCATTTCTGGAAAATTAAAGATCATTAGTGAATATTTTAAAAACAAATAAAAAAATTTCTTTTCCATTTTAAATACTAAAGAATATTCCTTTAAAATGCTTTGACTTCAATAGGCTAAGAATGTCTTAGTTTTATCTCATAATGTTGTCTAAAGTAAGAAGTAATTCATCTTTCCAGGATTTCAAGTTCAGTAAATTCTTCTAGTACAAGAGAGACTCTATAACTTGGGGATTAGTACATCCCTATTATCATCATAACTACTTTTTAATGAAAACATATTAGATACTTAATTTCTCTCTCTAGATCTTATCCACTAAGAAAACTTGATTTGAAAAATCTATGTACAAATTGCTTTCACATCATTTTATAAGGGTTACTTGAATTTTCATGAAAAAACTGTATTTGTTATAATTTGTTACAGTCAAAAGATATTTTCAGTAAAATAGCTTTTTAAAAGTTTGTATTTTAATTCATTTTTTCAAAATATATACATATTTACTTTATATGTATGACATATACATGGTATTTAAAGATTTACCATGATGACGTATACTTTGAACAAGCCAACTTCACACTTAAGTACACTTAATAGAGTTATTTGACATATATACTACTCATCTTGCTCCTTGACCCAATTCAACCTTAAACCTACTGACATTTCAAGCTGTGTTACTACTTAAAACATGAATAATGTATATTTTAGTGCACATACATTTTCCAATAGATAATTCAGTTCTTAAAATTACAAATAGTTAAATTCTATGTCAAATCCATGCCAATTTATCTGAAACATCATGCCAATATATTTTATATTTATTGTATTCCCAGATTATAGATCAGCAGCTTAAAATAGCTTATCTTCACTTTTGGTTTGTTTTGATTTCATTTTTATCCTTTATACAAGTCTATCTGTATTTATACAAAATAATATACCATTAAAGCTAATTTTATTTTTGAAATCAAAGTTCATTTAGGGATAATGTGTATTTTATGATCAAATTTTAGTAAAATACTGACATTTGATACTTTAACAAAGTGTCATTCATATAAAAACCATGTTATATATATTGATTTTGTATCTAAAGGAAACAAATCAAGGGATATGATCCATCAAATTTTAATTTTGAAGCAAATATATAATTAATTTAAAAATTACAAATTAGAGAATTCATTCAAATATTCATTTGATTCTTTTTATTATGGAAGCTTTCTAAAGTCAAGTAAACATAAATTCATTTAAGCACTAGAAAGTTGACACTTTCTTGGTAGGATCGGTAGTAAATACAAGTTTCTGAAATCGGTTAGTTGGGGGAGAGAAGGATTGAAAAGGCAATGAGAAGAAAAGAGGTTTCTTAATATGATACTTAACATAAATATATGTGTTAGAACTATAATAGTGAGTCATCTTTATTGAAAATATCTGAAAGTTTTGATACAAAGGCAGTATTGTGCGTTCACGAAGTCAGGAGGAGAAAGCAGGTGCCTTCTCTACAGGAGGGCATGTCTTCATAACTGTCTTTGGTGCACAAAAACTGAGTCAGCATGAGAACATTTTAAACATGTTTAACATGAACTTAGTAAGCATACTGGAAATATACACAATTACGTATTATAATCTAGAAAAAAGAACAGGATTATCACTATGCTCCTTTCCTGATTAAAGTTCTCTGGATGGGTGCACCTTCCAGGTGATTCATCTTTTCTAGAACTTCTTTCATTTATGGATACACACTTATAAATTTAAAGAGAGAATTTTATACAACTTTTGGTCTATTTAAAATGTTTGTTTATTTGTGTGGCACCTGCTTCTATTAGGCAATTTAAATAAATGTACAACTTAGGAAAAGGTTACTAAACATTTTTAAAAATTCAAGGACCCTAAAGGATTGCTCAGATGACAATCCCTAGAGTCACCTCCACATGTAATGCTTTAGGGGAAGACAACAGGCATTCCCAGAGACACATAGTCTTGGGTTTCTAACTATGGTGCTCCCAGGAATAAGCACTTCATGAGAAATAACATCTTACCTAAACTTCAAAAGATTAATTGTTAAATGTGTGGTTGCAGATAAAATATGTAGCTGTGACTATTATTAATATTTAATCAACAGGTATCATGAATGATATTAATCACACAGAGACTAAATAAACTTAAACCATACTTAAACAAATCCAAATCTGAGATGATATTTTAGGCTGCATAAAAAAAGAATCAATTCAAATAATTTTTTAATGTGGCATTGAGGATATCCCTTATTTATTGAATTCAAATATGGAGGCAGAAGAACTTAAAAATTCACAAATAAACCCAAATTAATCTATAGATTACTTTCTTAATGAATGTTTCAATTATTGTAACAAAGTTTTATCTTTACATGTTTTATGGTAAAAGGCTTTGATATATATGTAACCTACACTTGAGCACAGGTAACAGTGTGTGTATATCCATCTATGTTGTGTGTTAGCATACATATCTCATGTGAATTTTTAAAGTCACCGTTCAGTCATACTATTTTAGAGCTCAGAAAGGGTGGGGAGTAAATAATCTAAAATGTAGTAATGGGCACATTTACGTTTTGAAAGTTGATTTTACCATTAAGTGTTATGGAATACTCCCTTGTTTTTCTTTCATTTTCCTTAATCTGTCTCTGGAGTTAGAGCAACATAAAAGATCTCAAATCAATTATTCACATTCTAATTAGGATGGAGACACAATATGTTATTTTCATACACAGTCTCTAAAAAGAAGAGAGATGCAATGATAATAAGATACGTCCATGTTTTCATTTTGAAGATGGAAGTGAAATTTCACTCTATGATTTTCAGGTTACTTATCTATGAATATTCTTTGGGAATAAATGTTTTATTTATTTTCAGAATTACCCTATTAACTATTTATTACAAGAATTTCATACAAGGATCCAATATGTTTTCTAAATGAAATTATTTGAAATAATATATACAAATATATTTATTCTCTTCTCTACTTTCAGTTTATTATCACAGATTTTATAGACATGTGACTTGATCATAACAGATTTATACAAACCCTTTAAATATATAACAAGACATATATCTATAATACAGTAAAATGTCTAATCCATATTATGCAGATGTAGTTATATAAGAACTATAAACAAGGAATGCTTATGTCAAAAAGAAGTTGTGATCTTTGTCCTGTTTATAACATAATATAAGATAGTTTTGTTCAATGATTATATTTTATTGAATATTAATATCAGGTACTACTTTTAAACAGGTTTATCAAAACATAAAAATATAGAATAAAATATAAAGTAAAGACACTTGCATTAAAAAAGACCCAAAAGTTGAAGTAACAGGGAAACTGGTGAAAGTTAGTTAAATCAAATCATGATACCCCAATCTATATTTAGATAAACTGAGTCTCAGTGGATGGAAATGATCAAAGTCATGGAGGTAGAGGTCAATTTTAGATCATTCTGCACTAAATTTGAAAAGGTATTGTCAAGTAGCTATGTTATTGAAAGAAAAAAATAGATGACTGTGTTTAATAATTGTATTTCCTGTGAGCTTAAGAACTTAATATTTATACTTAGGGGGGATATCAACAAATTTATGTCAACTTGAATGAGACCTGATATATATCACATATGTGTATATATATAAATGAAACCTGATATATATATGTTATATATATGTATATATAATATGTATATATATATGTATATATGTATATATATCAGGGGTATTTTAGTTTCACACTTTGCAACTCAGTAATAAAGGAAGTCAAAATACCCTCATTGAGACCAGGAAGCTATTCAAATGTGCCAAGGCCTAGGGTCCCTTCTGGTAGCAACCTATTTTAACTTAGGGGAAAAAAATAAGTATTATGCAATAGAAAAGGAATCTTGTTTGTTGGGAGACTCATCTCAGCAACCTGCCAATGACAGAGAATGAATGAACATCAGTTCACACATGGCCTAGCTCATGTGAGCAAATATTCAAACCTTGAGAGCCATGAAAATGCCATAGTAAAATCTAAAAGAAGAAAAAGTAAATCAATGTGGGTCTAGGAAGTACATATATAAGCTAACTCAGGGATCTTTCAATGATGCATATGAAATTTCAGTACACTCAGTTGTATAAATATTGAAGAGAACCATTCAGTGAGTCAAAGCATAGAGCCCTAAGAACAAAGTAAGTGAATTAGTATGCTAGTAAAAACTAGCCAATGTAGTAAATAAAAATAGTGTCCTGTGGGTTTAGGATGCCTGGTATGCCCTGGTCATCCAGCACAGTCCCAGGGATGTGGGTTATTTTCTCACATTCACATTCACAGATCCAGCCTCAATGGAGTCAATCAAGCTTCTGGGAGATGAGTGACCAGAGGGAGGGAGGGAAGACTTTTTTTCATCAAGTGACAGAAATTTCCTCTGAAAACTGTAGAGATTTGGGGAGATTAACACCATATTCTAACATTTAAATAGAACTAAACAGTGTAGGAACTATGACATTTTTCTCTCTTTATCCTCAGCTCATTAAGACATATACACTACAACATACTATCCAGTTCAGATTTCTATAACTTCAGGGAGGGTTGTGGAGACAGCCACAGAGATTATCAAGGTGTTGGAAAATAATACCTATGAGAAAATTGGAACATTCTAAGTTTACAAGACAAAATGAGCTTAAGCAGGAATTTGAAGGATTTAAGCTTGCTATAAGGAAGAGTCTCCTGACACTTGGGTTGTTAAACATTGAAGTGGTTTGCTGAAACTGCAGAAACCCCAATCTGGGGAATCTGTAAAAACAGGAGAGACACAGACCTGCTGCTCAGGATTGGATATGGGCCTTATTCAGCTGGAACTTCCCAAGTCCCTTCTAACCCTGTGAGTTCAATTGTAAGTGCTAATATAAACAGTATTTTCCTTGTAACATTTCTGACTCAGTACCATTTAAGTGTGTGTGTTGGGGGGTGCAACAACACACTTTTTGCAGTACATAAAAGCAATGAGTTTATAACAAGGAATACTAACGATATCTTTGAGTACTTGTACTTTTTGATTTTAAACTTATCATGCAAATCTTACAGAGCTTAATGAAATATTTTTACAATATAGTGCAGTTTTGAATAATTCACAATGATGAGCATTAAATTGTGATGGCAAGTATCAAACATAATAAAAAAACAGGAAGATTGGCAAATTAAGCTTTTCCTCTTTATAACATACAGGCTAAAATATTGTGTTTTTTTTTTTTTTTTTTTCTTTACATTAGGCTACAAAGTTTCTCATTAAGTTGGGATACTTACTTATTCGTAATCCAAAACATTTTTTTCTTGAAACACACCTGAATCCTTAAAATAGTGATTTGTAGTACCAAAGATGAATTGAGGATACACTTAAGTCTTAGATTCTGATGAAAGTATTTTATATAAAATATTGAATTAATCAGATGGTAACTAGATTGAATAGTTTACTAAGCTAAAAAGAAGTCAGTCAAATTGAATGTTGACATATTTATATATAATATAAAACAGTCCAATTTGGATTCCACAAGGGAACTCTTTTGCTTCCCCAGTAAAGAACCTAATAGTTAACCATTAGATTTAATCAAGTTTTAACAACCAACACCTTTCCTTTTGCCAATGAGCTGAAGCAAAATCTTTAAAGAGTTTATTATCTTATAAAGTAGCAGCAGCATTATTAAACTAATCTCGGCTGATGACTTCACAAAAGCACATTATAAAGTGCCACTCAAACTTTCTACACTTCCCAAATCCACAAATTCCCAAGTTGACAGCATCTTCACAGCCCTGCAGTTAACTGCATTCAGTAAATATTTGCATCCATAGCACCACAGATCTTAATGACTGTTGCAAACGCGCATGTAAACACACGCTCCTCTCTGTGTATTTGTCAATAAATTGTATAAACAGACATAATATACTTGTAGGTAAGGCTTATGTCTTAGAAATTCCTCACCCACCCATTGTATCAGGACAGTATCTCTCAATATCTTTTTTAGTTGATGTTGATTTTAACGTGGGTAGTGTGAGTGAGTGTGTGTGTGTGTGTACACGCGCGCACATTACCGGTGAGGGGGATCCATTCTTGCAGAGGGGCCCTCGGAAGACTCCTTTAATGCCCCGGTAGTGCCCATTGCTGAGATGTCTCGAACTGATGACCAGGTAACAAGCCATGTGGGTCCAGGCGGGAGGCTCAGAGTCTCAACTCCTCTTCAGGCGACCAGCGTGGGATTGTGGGCTGGTTTCTCAGCAGCAGCAGTGACTGCCACCTCCCGAGAAGAGTACAGCAGTAAGCCCGGGACGCAGCAGCGCCCGCGTGTCCCTGTTCCTCACGCGGCGCTGGGTTTCTACTGCCAGTAGTGGCTGCTGCGACTGAGGCGTCGGTGGCGGGAGTGGCAGCCACAGAACACTTATGGGACCCAGCGAGCCAGTCCACATGCTGGTCTGAAGAGGTGGCTGCTCAACCGCGGGCCGGATATATATATAGTGTGTGTGGATATACACACACACATAGACACTGAGGACAACTTCCCGGGTCTGGGTCTGCCAGGAAATTAGGACCCCAGCCAACCCACCACACACACAGCGCCTTCGCACCTAGTGCACGTCCCTGGGATGCTCAGGCATGGGGTCCCCATCTTCTGATCCGGGGCATCCCCGGGCTGGGCTGTGGGATGCGGTTCCAGGAATTCAGCAACAGCAGCTGTGCTGGTAGAGTGGCAGGGAGTCCTTGGAAGCGCCAAAGCACTGGCCCCCGCTGCAGTGGCGGGGAGAGGAAGAAGGAAGCGACGGGCGGTCTGGGACGAGGACAGGGTGCTGGGGACGCGGCGACTTCAGAGCGGGGGCAGTTAGCGCCGCGGCTGGGAGCCGTGGGCTCTAGCCAACTGGGAGGCTCCGGATGCTCCGGGCGGGAGGCGAGGAGGTGACAGCTGCCGCGGCGGTCGCGGGAGGCACTCGGTGCTGTGCGACCCACCGCTCCGCCTCCTGGAATCAACCTCCCTAGACCCCAGTCCCTCTGCTCTGAGTCTGAGCCAACTTTCTACCGTGTTTGGGGGCGGGCACCTAGGATGAATGGGAGGGTCTTGGCGGAGGAGATGGGCAGGAAAGAGAGCGATTTCTTTACTCTTTCGCTGCCTGCTCACCTTCAGCGCTTCTTCAGCGCCCGGCGGACCGCCGCGTTGGCAGAAGCAACAGCTCCCCAGCCGGTTGTTAGGATGAGCTGTTCAACCCCAAATAGGGCAGACCTATTAGATGCGCTGTGGTAGGTAATACATGGAGGAGGAAGTAAGTTTTAGGCGGAAAACTTATAGATATAGAAATCAAATATGAATAGGTATACCTGCATATCTATGCACATACCTTGAATTATACTCACTTAGGAGTCTTCCTGTAATCATAAAGAAGCAAAATATTTTTAGTTGGATAAGACCTCTGTTTTCACAACCCCGAATCACCCTCTTAAAAGTGGTCTTTAACAAACGTTATTTCGTTTACTGTAAATTAAACCACCAGGGAGCGAGCTGCACTGAAAATAAAAGACCAGTGCAAAAATGTGCTCTACCAAGAGAGGGAAGCCCTTCCAGGGTCTGGAATCAGTGCGCCCTCTCCTCCACCCCGCGGCTGGCCTAATGAAGTTCTGCAATCTCCTTCTGCCCCACCTCCTCGGCTCCGTGCTGGGTATAAGCAGAAGGGTCGCCCCCTTTCCCTATTTTGCTTCAGTACTAGAATTAATTTTAAAGGTTACTGCTAATACTGGCTCCCAATCTTGTCTCAAGTTTTCTCTAACTCTCCTGTTCCCCACAATGCCCCATTCACTTTCTGATTGACATGGAGGACTTCTCACACATGACAGAAACATATTAAAAAATAATAATAATAGTAATTTAATTTTTTTCTACTTAGGTAATTCATAAAACCCTTAAGAAAATATCCAATTTTAACTTTGTAACTACCCAATAAAAATCATCACTTTTTGTTTACACTAATACAGTGCCTTAATATCTTTAATATTTTATCAAGAGTCACATAGATGTATTTCTGATTTAAAAGGTTTTAGATAATCTTATTAAAGTGTTTAGAAAACTTCCATGAATGTAAGATAATAAATAAGGGGAAAATGTCATTTCCTTGCAGAACCTTCTAATTGAAAATGACTGAAAGAGATAGTGCAATGTAAACCTTGTAGAAATTGTTTGTTTTAACCATCTTGTTGGTAAGAAATTTTTGAAATAAAAATAAAGCAGTAACAATAGATGCAACACATTCATCTATCTCCTTCCTATTGATGTGTTTAACATCACAGCAACGGTGTGTTTAACAATGCAGTGTTTATTCAACTTAGAGCTGTAAAATGTTTCCTGAAGCTGGAAACAAATAACTTTCCTCATATATACACGTTAGATATAGTCTATCCAAAGGGAAAAAAATGTATCTGCCACTAGCAAAACTATTAAAGTACATCAAATCTTTACCCCAAGAAATAAAATGAACAAACTGAAATTTTAGAAGGAGACAGTATGACTCAATCTACAACTATTTTATTTTTGGTAAAACTAGTAACCCGGCATTGAGGATCATGGTGTAAGCACCTAGAATGGATAAGAAAGGTAAATGTAACAATTTGGGGGAATAACTTTCCAAAGCTACAATGCCTTATTTATTAAGCAAGTATACCTCCTAATAATGATTAATTATTTTTTAAGAATACATCATTTTTCTAAAATAAAAGGATTAGTGAGTAACCAAGCAGTAAAAAATTCAATTGTACCATCCTATTCTATTACATTCTATTCAAAGAATTTTTTAACTATTCACACATTCTTGTTTATTAGAACATTATTCTATATATATTTGAGTTTTTACCAGAGGAAATAAAATATTTCCTTTTTATAGAAATGAGCCAAAGACCATAGTAATTTTACTAAATTTCTTAAAAATTGTTAAATTTTTTAGTTCTTTCTTTCTGGAAATTGTTGATTCAGATTTTGTTAATTTGCCATATTTTAAGTCAGATATGGTTGTTCTTTGCTTTTTAATTTTTTTTGCCATTCATCTTAAAATATTGAGGCAAAAATTGACACATCTGTTATACTTGAACCAATTTTAAGAACTGTTTTTAGAACAAAAAGAAACCAACTCCCTTCTTTTCTTCTCCAGATTGATTGATATCTATCAACGTGCTATCATCATTTTCAATAATTCCTCATCATTGCTGCCCAATACTTAACATGTTGTTCACCAAATCCAAATAGTAGAAAGTTGTGTATATTTATTTGCATAGTTGCTATAGACACCAAGTTGCTCAGATGTATTAACTTCTCTCTTTACTAAAGGAATGAAGTAATTACAATTTTTTTCAGAGAAAATTAAATCAAAGTAAAACAATGTAAAATATGCTCTACTAAGTGAGTTTTAGACAGAGGTCAAATTCAGTTACAACAAATGTGATGAAAAAGCAAATACCATGTTCAATTATATAAGGCCCATTTATTTAAAGCAAAGTTTGATATGATGAGTTTTCATTCCTTGGAAAGGGATGTGAACAGCAAAGGGCAATGGACTTAGTCTGCAACCAAGTTGGCATTTCCTTGTATTTAGATGATTGACATAGTATGAAATCCCTGCTGTATTACCTTTATCAGCATAACTCGAATGCACCCAATAGCTCCATATCCAACACTCCCACCTTAGTCCAAACCATTATTACCTCTTTCTTGAACCACTGAAATGTTCTTCTCACTAGTGTCCCTCATTCCAATGTTGCCTCCATATACTATGTATTCTCCATATCCAAAAGTCATAGAGATATCTGGAAAACTATAGATCATGTCCTAGTATTTCCCTATTAAACCACCTAATCACTTCATATCACATTCAGAATAAAACCCAAACTGTATTTTAATTTTTAAAAAATGTCTTGTTTGATCTGGTCCCTGTCTGCCTTCTGTCTTCTACTCTCTTCCCTAGTTCTCCTGGTGTTCCTGTGGCACATCATTTGCTTTCACTGAAGAGTCTTTGTTCCAGTTGTTCCTTCTACTAAGTGTTCCTATAAGTACCTTACAAGGGAAGCAGCTTCTTGTCCTTCAGATCAAACATAAAAATTGCTAATTCAGAGACACCTTTTCTGATCACCAAAGCTAAGGGAGCTATATGGGATTTTGGAACCATTTTTTTTAAGTAAATTAATAGACTTTATTTTGAGAGTACTTTTAGATTTATTAAAAAAATTGAGCAGAAAGTACAAAATTTCCATATTTCCTCTTAAATCTCAAATAAACAAATTTTTCCTATTTCTCCTAGTTTTTACAGGAGAAATAGGGGAGTGGTGGCGGGTACTGGGCTTTGAACTCAGGGGCACTCAAACACTAAGTCACATCCCCAGTCCTTTTTTGTATTTTATTTAGAGACAGGGTTTCACTGAGTTACTTAGTGCCTTGCTTTTGCTGATGCTGGCTTTGAACTTGCCATCCTCCTGCCTCAGCCTCTGGAGTCACTGGGATTATAGGAGTACACCACTGCACCCTACCTGATTTACTTCTATTGTTGAATAAAATATTCCATTCAGTTTGATTTAAATTGTGTCCCTGCCTCACCCCCACCCAAATGATCAAGTTACAATCACCTGTGAAATGTTGATCTTTTTTGGAAACAGTCTTTGCCAATGACCAATTTCAGATTATGTCATTAGGATGGACCCTAATTTCATGTCACTGTGCTCTTATAAGAAGGGATACATATGGGTGTAAAGAGAGGCACCAGGAGAATGCCATGGGAATACTGAGGCTATACCATACTCCATTGAATGCCAAAAGTTGCCTGCAAATCACCAGAGGCTAGGAAAGAGACAAGGAACAGATTCTCCCTCAGAGCCCTCAGAAGGAACCAACCCTGTCAATACCTTGATAGAGAGTTCTAGCCTCCAGAACTTTATGAAAATTAATTTGATTTTTTAATCCACCCAATTTGTGATGCTTTTTTGTGACACCCCTAGAAAATTAATTCACACTTCGTGAAAGTACCCGTTACTCACATATTGAATATAATTTGGTTGCTTCAAACTTTTGGCAAATGAATAAAGTTGCTATAAACATTCATGTGCAGGTTTTTGCATGAACATTAATTTTCAATTATTTTAGCTAAATACTAAGGAATGAATCTCTAGATCCTATGTTTAGTTTTATAAGAACCTGCCAAACTGTCTTCCAACCTAGTTGTACCATTTTGCATTCTCCCCAATAATGGATGAAAGTTCCTTTTGTGCCACATCTTCACCAGCATTTGTTGTCAGTATTTTGTTTAGTCATTTAAATGACTGGGTAGTGGTATTGAATTTATTTTAACTTCTAATTCCCTGATGATGTATGATAGTGAACATCTTTTCCAATGCTTACTTACTATCTACATATCTTTGCTGAGTTGTCCATTCGTACCCTTGGCTGATCTTTTGAGTTGTTTTCTTATTAAGTTATAAGAGTTATTTGTATATTTTGGATATCAGATTTGTATATCAAATATGTGTTTTCAAATGCTTTACCTCCCTATCTGGCTTTTCTTTTCACTTCTTAACTGTGTCACTTACAGAACAGACATGTTTACAAATTTAGTGAAGTCCAGTTTATCATTTTCTTCTTCCGTGGATCATGCTCTCAGTATTGCATACAAATAGTCATCACCAAACTCAAGACCACCTGGATTTTCTTTGTCATCTTTTAAGACTTCCGTGGTTTTATACTTTACAGTTAGGTCTTTGATCCCTTTTGATTAATTTTTATGGATGGTGTAAGGTCTGTGTCAAGACTCATTATCTGGGTTGTTGATATCCAGTTGATCCAACTGCATTTGTCATTTCTCCATTCAGTTGACTTTACCCATTGTCAAAGATAAGTTGACTGTAATTGTGTAAGCTATGTCTTGCCTTTTATTCTGCTTTCTTGATCTATTTGTCTATTCTTCCCATATCAGAGTGTCTTGATTACTGTAAGAGCTCATTTGAGCACTTTATTATTTTAAATATTTTAATATTTTCGTACAAATTTATGTATTGACTATATTACACTATAAAAGCAGATAATGTTTTTATTTTGTCCATTTCTGTGGTCCTACTATCTAAAGCAATCCAGCAATGCCCTTGGAATGTAGAAGTTCTTAGTCGATATTTGAGGAGTGAATGAATAATTGTTTTCTGTTAACCTGGTAACACATTATTATTTCTGTATAATAATATGTGTGTGCATATATCTGTACACACACAAATACAAGAAATTCTCAAATCTAGGTTACAATATTTTAAATTTTTTTATATCAGGATCCCAGGAAACATTTGGTCAAATCCCACTAATTTCTGTACTCAAACTCTGTTTATACTAACATAATTTTATTATTATTAAACTTGCTTTCTTTACTTAAACTTTAAGCTTTCCTTCCAAGCCTAGTACTTTGTATCATTCCCCTTGAAAAACTATTTTAGAAACTACATATTCAATTGCATTAGAGTCTTTATTATTTGGTGGCCAGAGATTTTGCATTGACACCAAAAATGTTCACTTTTTGTCCCCTAAACTGATTGAAACTATTAGACAAGGGATTCTGGTTAGAATGCAGAAATTTAAAAGTGGAGGAGAACTTAGAACAGGCTCCCATATTAGGCACCAATAGGAGCAGGCTGTAATATGAACGTGTGAAGCAGAATTCCCCCAAAGGCCCACGTGTTAAAGACTTGGTCCCAAACCTGTAGCATTATCAGGAAGTTTTGAAACCTTTAGGACATAAGCAGGAGGGGAAGGAAGTTAGGTCTTTGGGGACTCGCCTTTGAAGGGAATATTGAGACCCCAGCACCACCCTCATTCTCTCCTTGCCTTCTGACCTCCATGAAATGAGTTGACCTCCTCCACCATGCAGTCTGCCATGAAGTACTGTGCCACAACAGAACCAAAGCAATGGGTTCAGCTGACCATGACTGAAACTCTGAAACTGAGCCAGAGTAAACCTTTCCTCCTTATAAGTATTTCATACTGGGCATCTTGTCAAGTAACAGCAGACTAATACAAGCAGAATATTTCAGAGTCTTCCTAGTATTTTAAGAAAATTAGAAATCTAAATTTTTATATAAAATCTCCTACTATGTAAATATTGGTAATTAATGGGTTGTCATTTTTAATACTTTGGGCAGTTTTTAAAAAAAACCATCAAATTATGAGTGAAAAGGCAAATGCACTGGTAAAAGATACAAACAAGACTGAAATACAATAAAGAATTTATATCTTGAATATGAAAAGAACTCCTACTAATCAATAATAAAGAAAAAATTAAAAAGAACAGGAACTTCAAAGTTTCTTCACCAAAGTAGAAATAATTGAAAATTTCAGAAATCAATAATTTATTAGTTTTAAGTTGTACATCACCCTGCTCAGTCCCACTGGGGACATGAATCATCTTTGTCCAGTATCTCCACACTGCATACACTACCTACTCATTAGTTATTTGTAACCATCTTGGTTAGCAGATCAGCTTTCATAATATTGTACTACTTGTGTTTGTGTAACCCTTATTTTACTTAATAGTGGTCCCAAAGCACAAGAGTGTGATGCTGGCAATTCAGATATGCCTGAGAGAAGCCATAAAGTGCTTCCTTTAAGCAAAATTTAAAAGTTTTAATAAGAAAAGAAAAAAGATCATATTTTCAGTTAATAACAGCAAGAATGAATCATGAATCTATGAAATTGTGAGAAAAAAAAGAAATTCATGCTAGTTTGTTATACTCACACTGCAAAATTTACAAACTTAACTTTATCATTGATATGTGTTACAGGAAAAAAAAAAAACAGTATAGAGAGAGTTCAATGCTATCTATCCCTCAGGCATCCTCTTGGGGGTTATGGAACATATCATCTACAGATAAGGGGGATCACTCTATTTTGTACTGAGATTAGTGTGAGAATTCTAGAAAACTGCTGGTAATATCTCCCAGAGCTGCCCATTCATTTGCCTGAACCAGCAATTCCATGCCACATGTAACTGTATGAGAACACCAAAAACACATATGAAAATATTTACTGAAGAATTATTCATTATATCCAAATGGAACAACCCAAATATCCATCAACTGTGAATGAATAACATCATGTTATATTTATACTGTGGAATAGTAGACAATAAAAAACAAGCAAGGGCTGCACAATAGAAAATGGGTAAATCTCCTAGGCATCCAGTCAAACAAAGGAGCCAGACACAAAGACATGTACAATCTATTATGTGGTTTATATAAAATGCAAAGTGACAGAAAACTAATCTGTGGTGTCAGAAGTCAGATTCATGGTTACAGTTAGGGGTTAACAAAAGAAAGGGAACAAATGTGGTCTCTGTTGAGAGATAATACTATTCATGATATGACTCACTAATTTCCTTAACATATCTGTTACAAATCAATTTTTTAAATGTTGTAAAAATTAACCCCATCATTTTACTGATGAAGAAACTAGGATCCAGTGAAGCTTAAAATACGGTTCAAGACACACAAGTTGGGAATAGAGTGAGCTTACCACTGCCTGACTGACTCGCTAGTGTTTTGTTTGTTTCCACATGACCAATCTAAAGTTGTGCTATCTCCTGTCATAAGCAAAGGGATAGAAGATAAATGGATTGGCCATACATAAAGAAAAGAAATACAATGTTCCAAACACTTTACTGGTGCTTATAGAGAATAATCCTCAAACTAGTGCTGCCACCTTCATACCCAATGGGAAGCAGATGCATTCAAGGGTATAGAGTATGGTTTGGTTACATTTCCCCAGGGAAAGGGCATGAACCTGATGCAGAGGTGAGGTAGGTGATGAACTTGGATCTGTCATATGCTCTGTGGTGCAGTTCCAGGAAAATATTCAGTATGTTCACTCTCATCCTGGAACTTTCCACATAGAAGCTGAGACCTTCAGCTGGATACCACTCCACAATAGCCACCCCAGCTCTGGCAGGGACCCAGCTAGCAGCCCAGAAAACAGAGAACAATTAGCTCCCATATTTTACCTAGACCGTGCAGTGGAAGAGGATCTAGTGCTGTAACTGTGGAAGTGGAACAGGGTCCAGAGGCAAACAGAAGCAGGTCAGGCAGGAAATGCAACCTGGTTATTCTATCTGTTGTGGTTATTTTTAAATATCTTCAGAAGTACGCGTTCAAGAGACCACAACACATCATGATGCTATCTTTTGTTAACTCCCAGTGATGGTCTGACTATGAAAAGCTATGAAAATTTAAAAATATATTCATCAAACAAAATTCTGAAAAGTATCTAGAAACTACATATTTTAATATAGTTGTTGTTCCTTGAACACTTCAGATTCCATTCATTCTAAATTGCCTTACTGGTTCACTGAGCACATCTCTTTCCTCTATTGGCCTTTTTCATGTTTTTATAGATCTGTTCTTTTGTACCCTAATACTTAGCTGAACAGAGGTTTAAACTTTTGAAGAAAAAGCAGAGTTTTGCTGTTGCCTAATATGTAACTCAGTTTATTCCTCCAGATAGAGCTATTCATACTTTCTTTTTGCCTCTAATTCACACCTAATTCTAATTCAAACTTTAGCCAGAAGCTGATGAACCTATGTTCAGGTCTGTGCTCACTGATTAAGTGGTAAGACACTCAAAAGAGCAGTTCGTGAGCCGCCCTGTGACTGACTTCGAATCACTCCAGCTGCATGGACCTGTTTACCAATCCTTTTTTTGTCTGGGTCCTAACTGTGAGTCAAATTGCTCTACTACAGTTACCTACTGTCTTAAACCTGTATCTTACAAAGGTATTTTATCTGCTCAGACATAGGAAGTCATGATAAAAAGATGAAGATCTTACTCATTGTTTGTGATAAATCCAAAAGTAAATATGAGATTTCAGGTATGACATCCCATGTCCGCTTATAAGTAAATACAGGAGTGGTGAAGAAAGAGGAGGGAAGAAAGGGAGCGAAGGAGCAGGAAAGGAAGGAACTTGGGTGGAACAGAAGGAAGGAGAAGGCAGTTTGTAGCAGCATTTTAAAAATCCTTAAGATAGTGATATTTCCTCCTGAAATTAATACAACTGGCTTAAAATGTAGAATGAAAGTAGCTAAAAGTGTCCTATGGTCCCTGAGCAAAAGGTGCAATATTTTGAGTACCGCCTTGTAGCAGATCAAATACAAAGAAAGGGATGGTGATTTAATTAAAGTTGAGGGAAATTTAGGATAAGTTCCTTGAGACTTAGATTTGATTACTAATTCTGCAAAAAGAAAACAGGATCAGCCTCTGAGAACACAAAGCAAACAATAAGAAATCACACTACTGACTCCATGGATTTATTTTAAAGCATTTTCTAAGATATGCCTTAATGGTTAAAAAAAAAGAAAGAAAAAAAAAAAGGAAGGACGGTAGAAAGGGAGGGAAAGCAGAAGAGGAGAGAGGGAGGGAGGGAAGGAAAATTTTCATTTCAATGACTTGGATTAATTAAAACTATGTCATAGAGAAATTATTGATTACTGACTAATGTTGTCCTGGGTTATCAAGAGAAAGACACTGCCTCCCCATAATTACTCAGATGCACAATTAATTGAATAAGACATCTCTATAAATCGATGCAAAAACCGATTTCAGACTATACCTGTCCATCTGTCAAAGATGAGTCCTAAAATCACAGGAGGTAGAGAAAGACTTCATATGACAAAATCGAAAGGAAAGAAAAACAGGAGTTCCTACTGTTTACATGGCCTTTTTGTCTTCTCATTTCACTGTTTCCAAAGTTATGGTGCCAGCTTGACAAAAATGTGGAGAGAGCAGAGAGCTTGGCTGCCAACACACACCAAGAAATGTGGCCACCATCCTGTCTGTTGGCTCACAGATCCCTGTAGAGTCTGGAGAGTGGTAATATAATTCATCTTGGCTTGGACCCTCTTCCACTTTTCCTGGAACTTAGCCATGCCCTATTCAAAGGCAGGGGCCATTCATTAAAGACAGAATGCCTTTTCCAAATTTACCATTTCTGATTTCCAGATGCCACACTTTTAAAACACAATCCTATTGAAAATACTCTTTAAATTTAAAATGCATTTACTTAAACTATTGTGAAATCTGTTCTCATTACTATGGAAATAATACAAGATAGATAAGTTCTTCAATGCAACAGAGAGAAAATTTTCTTTTTTGTCTTTCTCTCAATTGACAGCAGAACGTTAAACCAAATGTGGGTCCCTTCACAGTTCAGGTCCCTTTGCGGGCACATGGGTTTCATGCCTGTGAAGCCTGCCCTTATTACAAGTAAAAATGCTGAATATGCTGCAACTTCCTTCCTATAATTATAAAAAATCCATAGTCACTCAACCAACATAAAGACTGTATTGAACCACTGTACCAATGTCAAGGACCAAAGTTGAAACAAAGGAATCTTACAGTTCATTCATTTCATATGTAAGTTTCATAATTTTAGTAAATTTTTGCATTAATATTGTTTATACCATCTTTTGCATTCTAAATATAAATTTATATGTTATTCATTAATATCACATGACTCAGGTTCTGATTTTTGTATTATAAGCAATGCACATCAAAACAGTTCTGCCATCAGCGACATAAAGTCTTGTGTAAGTTGTAAAACAGATATGGTTTTCTCAAAGGCGTTCATGCTTTCAAAATAAAGGAAACTGAGACTGTAATATAGCAATTTAATAACAGCCTGAGCTATTACTCTGTTTGCTTTCACCTCTTCAATTACTTATAGATAAACTGGTTGTAATATTGGCATTTTTCCTGTCACATTGTGCCAAATTGGTTATTACTCCCACGACTTTGTGCAGCTTCTGAGAAGTGGAACTTTGAGACTTTGTCCTTGAAACCTCATGTCTGTAGTAAACAAATCAAACTCATAAACACTGGCTAATAAGTTTGTCTTACTACCATTTCACATAGTTGTCTATGTCACAAAATATCAATTAATCATTTTTTTAATATTTAAATGTTTATACCATAATATTTTCATGAAGATAATGTTTCAGCTCCTACCTGCTAAACAAAAGTTTCCTTAGTTATCATTATTCACACTTCAAGCAACTCAATGCTATAGGCAAATGACCAACACAGAAATTCCTACTGAAAATTTAAATCTTTATTTTTTCATAAAATGTTTTTGCTTATATGTTAGACTATATTGGCTATAAGTCACAATATCTTAATTAACTTCCTGATATATTTCCGTTCCTTCAAATGAAACTCCATTTCCGACTTCTTGCAATATAGAACATTTCTTTTTAACTGTTGAGTTTGGAAGATATTATATCTAGTCTTCTAGAAGGTTTCTACACTTCCATATTCCAGGAAAGGAAGAATATACAACAAATACAAAAATAAGACCATGGCTGATGGGCTTACATCTGGTGATACTTCAAATAAGGCACATTCCTGCAAAATATCTGTATATTTGAATTTAAAACAAAGTAAAATCCCTCATCTAGTACTATTTATTTTAATTTTAGGAAACTGTAACCACTCAAATTTAGTTCTCATTTTAAAATACTTGTTTTACTATGAGAAATATTCTCAAAAACTTTAAGATTCTTCTATATTGAAAAAAAAGATAAAAATATTGACAAACATTTTAAAAAGGTATTTTTTACATAAGTTGCTTTGTGGATTTGCTACAATGCTAAATAGCTCCCAATTGTTTTCTTCTACACTAAAAAGATTTTTTTCAAAATGTAAAAATTAATAGAAGAGATTCTTAAAACTGTTTTAATAGTATAACTATGAAGCAGGGCTACCAACTCTGCCAGATATCATTTTGATATAGCAATAATTCAAACAGTATGTCACTAGCACAAAAATAACTGTAATGATCAATGGAATACAGAGATAGTGCCTGAACAAAACTTTATAACAAAAATATTTTTAGTCAACACAAGCAACATATGGAACAAACAGAAAGAATATTAATAAAAATAATTAATTGTCAATTTGTGGAAAAATTTACTTAGTTACACAGTTATATACCCAACATCAATCTAAATGTCTAATACTGTTGAATTAGGCAAAAATGCATAACAGAAATTTTTATTAAATATAGATCACTAGAAGGATGATCCAACTGTAATAAATACCCAATTTATTCAAATCAAGTCCCTCCAACATAAGTGGACAAAATAAATAGTTTACATTAGAGGAATTTAAATCTACTTAGAAACTCATATAAACTTCAATTGTGATGCTGAAGAAATGCAACTAAAGTAATCTTGGGGTAGCAGTTTATTCCCTCTATTTTGTAAAAGTTAATTGATGATAATATCAAAACAGAGATCAGGTCAAACAAGTTTACACATATTCTGCTAAAGCTGTCTTTATCGAGCTCTTATAAAAGGCAAACTAAATCTTTCTAAAAAATTGTAGATTTATTTCTACCATTTCCCTCAAATTTTGGGAAATTCATGCAAGAAAATAATTTAGCTGCAGAAAAATTTATATGTATAAAACTTTATCACAGTAACATAATAAATCTCAGATGTATATATAAGGTTTAATTGGTGGAATAATGCTTAAGTTAATCATTTCGCATCCATTGCAGCCTTAATAATATTCCTTAGGACTTTCCAGGAAAATTGGCAACATGTTTATAATGTTCAACTTGAAAAAATAAACATCAGAGAATCTCTAGAAAGTGTTGTCAAACTTTTTGTAGTAAATATTAAAGTTAATCATAAATATTTGACATTTGTCATTATAATCTTGGTTAAGAAACAGCAAAGCTATTTTCACTGCTTAGGCTTTGGCTTTAATAAATTTAAATGTTCAAGCTTTGGGAGAACCTGATCTAACAATTAGGGGTTACAGCTCAGTGGTAGAGCACATGCCTGACAGGGCCAAGGCACTGGGATCAATTCCAGTATCAATCCCAGGTTTTTATACATATAATGCACATCTATATGTTTACTAATTATGACAAAAAATGCTGCACTAATTTTTAAGATACCCCCAAATTTATAATGGTTAGAAAACAATAGGAGTTTATTTTTCAATCAACTAACTTCTGAGGTGGAATTACAATTAAAAGTATAAATAGCTGTAAGTGAAGCCACATGTATAGATTCATACAAATATATAAATATATAAAAATAAGAATATTTGTGTCCCCAAATTGGTTTTGTGGAAGAATTTCAGGTAATTAATTTTTGTTTGTTTATTTGTATTTCCTATAGTATCTAAGCATTTCCCATGCAATAAAATAAAATTATTAAGTTAAAACATTTCAAACCATTGTAAAAGCTTATTATAACATGTTAACATCCAGCACAGCATACCATTGTAAATTCACCATGATATAAATATATGCATACACATATACACATATACACAAAAACACTCATAAAAATTATAAAGTAATTTGTATAAACATATAGTTATGCTATTTTTGTTAATATGAATTATTTTCCATATTTTAAAATATTATGCTATTTTAACAGTTTTCGAGAGCAGTCTTTAATAAGATGAAAAATGTTCTTTTAATGCTAAGTGCAATGCATTGTAGAAGCTCTAAAGGGCTGAATAATTACTCTGAGGGAAATAACTGTTTTATTTTGTTTTTTTAATTCTTTAAATTAAATAAGAAAAATACTTTCATTGGCTGTCTCTTATGAAAATTGAGAAAACCCGACTGTTAACGTTGAATAATGGGTTAAAGGATTCCCTCACATGCAAAGACTTGCCTAAATCCTAATTCCTGGAACATGTGAACATTACCTGGGGATAGGGGTGCAGATAAGTTAAATGGGATCATCCTGGATCACCTCAGTGGGTCCTAAATGCAATGAAATGCCCTTCTAAGAGGCAAAAGAGGAAAAGAATGGAGAAGAGGCCATGTGAAGACAGAGGTAGAAATCAATGATGAAGTCACAAGCCAAGGAGTCCAAGGAATACCTGAAACCATAGGATCTGGAAATTGACAAGGAAAACAATCTGCCCTAGAACCTCAGAAAAAAGCACAGGCTTGCTGACACCTTGATTTCTTCTAGCTTCTGGCACTTTTAAGAACATATTTCTACTACTTCAAGCTGCCTACTTTGTAATTTAAGTTATTTGGGTAGCCATGGTATGCTAATTCAGAATGGTTACACAAAGTGAAAGAAATTATTCCTTGTAATAAATGTCCAGTATGTTAGAATATTTCATAGTCACTGAAGAAAATGTTTGGAAGTCTCTGATGGGGAGAAAAGGCACAGAAAACAGTTCCAAGGGAGAAAACAACCCGGCACCACCAGCAAGCAGGACAAAGGAGGGTCTGACCAAGAAGTTGTAAAACAAAGTGACTTAATTTTACCTTTAGGTTATCTATTCTGTGCTATGTGTTCCAAGTTTAATATCTGCTATGGTGTGGATGTGAGGTGTCCCCCAAAAGCTTCTATGTGAGACAATGCAAGAAGGTCTAAAGGAGAAATGATTGGGTTATGCGAGTCTTGACCTAATCAGTGAATGAATCCCCTGATGGATTAACTGAGCGGTAATTGAAGGCAAGTAGGGTACAGCTGGAGAAGGTGGATCCATGAGGGTGTACCTTTGGAATATGTATTTTGTATGTGGCAAGTGGATTCTCTTCTCTGCTCTCTGATCATCATGTGAGCTGCTTTCCTCCAACACTCTTCTGCCATGATATTCTGACTCACCAGGAACCCCAAAGAATGGAACTGGCCTTCTATGGACTGAGGGCTCTGAAATCATGAGCCCCTAAATAAACCTTCTCCTCCCCTAAAATCATTCTTGTTGGACCTTTAAGTCACAGCAGTGAAAAAGCTGAATAAAATAATATCTGTTCTCAGTTCTGCATTCTTCATAAAGTTTAGCTTTCAAAGAAAGATGCTTCAGGGATTGGAGAACCAGAGTCTGTTTCATGCCAGGGAAAGACAGGATGGAAAGGAAAATGCAGTGCAGAGAAGGCAAGAAACCATGAAGGAGACAAGAATTCAGCTACAACATGAAACAGCAGGGAGCGGTGATCAGGAGAAGCAAACATCTGAAGGAATTTGGAGGGTACAGGAGGCAGGGTTACAGTAGGTGCCTTAGAATAGCAGAGAGAAGTGACTCCAGAGATTCTTGGACTTGGCCACACACAAGCAATAGAGGTTTGCATTAGATTAAAGAAGAGGTCAATTTTAGCCAGAGTAAAATTCCAAATTCATTTTGAAATCAGCTATGTTGGGCCACATCTCTGATCTTTATCTTTCTTTTCATCCTCCATACCTAATGATATGAATTTTCCTTACTGTTCTAAAAATAGGAATTGTTAAGTTATATCAGAGTTCACATTAAGGACTTGCTACTCCATCCACCACAGGATTGATGCTGTGAACAAAGTATCAAAATAGAGATTATGAGGACTCAAAGTGAAGAAAGCAATCAATCAAAAGGAAAGTATTTAAACATTGAAGAGTTTTAAAAGGAGGATGAAAGCAGAAAAATAAGAAAAGCTTGTGGAAAATGGACAAGATGTAAAAAAAAAATACATGTATAAGGGAATAAAATAGTGATGAATGTGATAACAATCAAATAAATAATGAGGTAAGGAAAAATCAGAAGGAATGGGAATGAATTTAGTAAGAAAAAAAAGTAGACTTTAAATCATACTGTAAACATATATTTGGTATAATTTATTGATCATCATCCTGTTGCTCTAAAAGAGTTCTTCTATACTTTTCTAATTCCACTTCACTCAGTTCACTTCCAGAATTATCCCAGTTACCAGAATCCTTTCCAGTCTTTTTCTTAGGTGATTTATTTATATTCTGATCTTTGTCAAGTTCTATCTTTTTCACTTTCCTGGTCTTTTTCTTTTTTATCCTTCTCTCACTCAGCATTCAATTCTGGGGAGTCAGATTTATGTCTCCTCTTCTTGCTTTGCTTCTGGAGAATACCCTTTACATGTTAACTTTTGAAGATTGCTGATATAATTTATACTATTTTCCTTCAGTGCAGGGGATTTTCTTAAGTAAGTAAATTTTAGCCCAGCTTTGGTATTATTGAAGGTATTATCTTTGTTCTTTTAATTTGGACACAAGTTGAGATTTAGAAGAAAAGTTTTTTTCCCTCATTATCTTAATGAGTTTGAAAGTGAAAATGACCAAGACAACTCTTTCCTATCCTGCCCATGTTTTAATTAAATCTAGTGTCTACTGTTTAGAAGATCAAAAAAGGTGGTAAATTTCTGTTTCTAAAATCCTTTCTGCACCGCATTTTTCTGCTATAAAATATGACATGACTTTAGCCTGGTGTGGTGGTGCATGCCTGTAATCCCAGTGGTTCTGGAGGCTGAGGCAGGAGGATCTCAAGTTCAAAGACAGCCTCAGCAAAACATGGTGCTAAGCAACTCAGTGAGACTTTATGTCTAGATAAAATACAAAATATGGCTGGGGATGTGACTCAGAGGTTGAGTGTCCCTGAGTTCAATCTCTGGTTACTCCCCTCCAAAAACAGAACTATGACATGACTTTGTAGGAAGTGAGAAACATTATCTTTGAGAAAATGTTAAATTGAATCTCTTGAAATTAGTCTCTTGTATATTAGTGAAACCACCTAAGAGCTCTGGCAACAAAATTGCCTAGACTTCATTTTCAAAGGTCCCATTTTAATGATAGATAAGATTGCTAATCATGTCCAAGAGTTGACATGGAAGCCAGTGGCAAAATCTTTAAAACATGCATGTGATACTGGGAGATACACTAGTGATGTTTCACAAGAGAACTTAGAATCCGTAAAACATTGTTTTAATTACTTCCATGATTGATAATTTTTAAAGTATAGTTTTCAAAAAGTTTTCATTTTTATATTTCAATAAGAAGTTATTGATGTTTTAAAAAAGTAGTACTTAGAGAAGGAAGAAAGAAAACTTTGAATATAGAATACCGTATCAACATAATAAGGCAGTTTATATTAAACATGAATATTTTTAGAGCATATATAAAGTCAAATATCCAACTTTTAATGAGAGCTATAGTTGATTTAAATTTTAATTCAAGTAATGCTTTCCAAAGACCATAAAATTTTGTAGTCAATTAGATTTTATAATACTTCAGGAGAAGTTAGGGTAGCTTGGAAACGTATTAATTCTCTTATGACATTTGGATTTTGTTATAAAACCAATTGTTTGCTAAATAACTCCATGATCTAAAGTGGTCATTTATTTCTGAAAGTGAACATTTACTCTTAGGGGGCATCTTTCATATTGGGAGGCTCCAGTTTAGGTTTTGTGGAGAAAGACCAATGATGAAACACCACTTTAGTGCTTCTATTTTGAAAACAATTATTAGTCTTTTCTGGTTTTAGCATTAATATTTTTATTTATATGAAAAAATATAAACCCCAAAGAAGAACTATCCAGTGTTATGAAATTTGAAAAATGTGACTTTGGAAAACTTATCATCATCCATTTTAGTTTTATAGGAAAGAAGTTCTTTTCAAAAAGATGAAATGTGAAGGTGATGAATATGTAATAATGTTTTCATACACTTGCCAATTTAATGTGTTTGCATAAATATTTAATACATCAATCTTTTCAAGGAGAACATGTTCTGCATTTCAATGCATCTTTTCTTTTTCATTAGATTGGCCTATTTCTAAAATCCCCAGAGAAAGTTTTATTATTCGGTGGACATTTTCAAGACAATGATCAAACCTCCTTATTTTGTGACTGCATAAGAATATGTAATTTTTATTTACACTGTATACAATATCATCATTATACATATGTATATGTGAAGAGTAAAATCTGCTTTTAGTTGATTTGGTAACATAAGAAATTATAAAAAGTATTATTTGAATCAAAGATTAAGAATGAAGTAAATAAATTGATATTATCTTAAACCAAAGTAGAACTGTTTTTGGCCAGGTTTGAGACAGTTGCATAAAGCATGAGAATTTTCATTATGAAATTAAATTTGATTCCACTCAAATTATTCTCATTTTAAGATTCTGTTCAGCTAAACAAAATTCCTCATTAAGTTGCTCTCCCTAAATCTAATTCAAATTCAATTACTTTTCCAATGTTCCTTCTAAAGTCATCCATATGCCCCATTACTCCACACATAGTCCCTTGCAATGGCACCTTGAATCTGATTCTTTACATGTGCTCTTGGAGGTGATATTCTATATGCATGTGCCAACTGCATTATTTAGCACCTAACTTACTCCTCATGTCACTGTTCTTTCTTCATTTTTCTCCATGTATGTGTTCTGGGGTATATAATTTTGGAACAATGTTTAAAGTGTTTATAAAACAAAACTACAAACCAGGTGTCAACAACTGAGGATCTGTCCTGATCTTCCAAAGAGGCAACCCTTTTTCAGTTTTCAACTGTCTGCCAAGATCTCAGGTTCTACCAAGTCATAGGCAACCATCCCAGGACTCTGTATAGGCAGGTGAGCTTGAAGTTTGCCCATAGAGAAATCACAGGTGTATAAAAGCTGAGCCCCTCTGAGAGTGGCAGAGTATACATGCCATCTTCTTCAACAGAGAAATAATTAGGAGTTGGAGAGTTGATAAGCGTTCAGACTGTCATTTACTTCAGAATTCCCTAGCAAGATTTTAATTTAATACTCATGGAATTTGAAGACACAAGCACTTCAAATGTAGAACATAAGCTCCTCTGGGACAGAGGAGTTTACTATTCCTCCGTGGTTAGGAAAAAGAAAAGTCTAAGTCTCCTGTATGCTAAGTACTAATACTTAATTGCAAAATAAGTGAATCATAGAAGGACAATAATTTTAAAAAGAAAAAGTGATCAGTTTTATAATGTGCCATTTATAAGACTGACTGAAGAAATGATTTCTCAATGGGTGAAGCAGTTCAGGAATAGGCAGGCCTGGCTCCAGAGGACATTTAGCAGAACTCTGGGGTCTTGATTTTCTCTTACAATATGCTACAAACAACAGTCTCTTATTCCACTATACTCTGGGAGCATTTTCCCCTCCCATTCTATTCTATACTTTTTAATAATAAAATTAACAATTTCCAATCTAACTTCATACTGTTATTTTTTTCATATATCTTCATTCAATCCATCAAAACAGATCTTGAACTTGTCATAGAACACTCTATCTTGTAACTTACTTATATGCAAAACACCTGAAATAGATATTTTTTTTTCATAAGGAAAATGTTTGATATGTAATGTCAACCTTAGACAAATGCATGACAATCTAATAATCTGGACAATATTGGGGATAGTGAATATTATGTGGATAGTCTTGAGGTGTTTTTGTTGTGGTTTAGAGTATTATCTTTAAAATATATATGCCCTCACTCATCCTATTTTTAAAAATTGTTCATTCCTCAAGAAGGTTCCTTTTCTGGAACCTTCTACATTAGCTTTTAACCAATCACCAGTGAACCCTCTACACTCAAAGTACAACTTTGAACTTTAACTCACTGTTTATTTCCTTCTAATTCCACTTAAAGGAATAAGGTCTAATAGTAATCATTGTCCTAACTACTATACCTTAGAAGGCAAAACTTTACACTAGAAGAAAGTATTTCTTTGGATATATTAACACATAAATTCCTATACTCAAATATTATACTCTATTTTCTCTCCTGTTGGAATAAATGAGCTGTCAATTCTCTTATCCAATCTCAGGTATTCTACTCATTCTGTTGACACCATCCACTATATCTGCTCAAAGACACAACTCCTGCAGATATCCCCTTTCTTTCTCTCTTGCATCACTGTGTGCAATATTGACATGCCCTGGGGCTCTATCCTTGTTCTCTTCTCTTGATCTTCTGTCCATTCCCTAGGTGATCTCATGACTTGTGACTTCAAATATTGACAATCTCATGAAAAATTTCTAACATCTCCATGCCAAGCCTTATTCCTGTACTCTAATTGAATATATTCAAATCGCTTACCTAACACTGGAGCTACATGACTTAGGGGCATCTTTAATTCAATATATTCAAGAATGAACCTTGATCTCCCCCTTATCTTTCTCTCTCCTAGTCCCTCAGCTCAGTAAATGGCAATTTCACTTTTTTCAAATTGCTCAGATCAAAACATTTTAAGACATAATTGAATTCTGTCTTTTACTCACAACCACATACCACTAACTACAAATGCTCTTAACTTTCTTTTCAAGAATATCTAGAATCTACTAGTTCTGGATAATCTAATTATAATTTCCTTTACAGCTACCACACTGGTCCCTCTGCTCTGTGGGCTTGCTTCTTCCAACCCTGTCTCAGTGTAATCAGGTACAATAACATAGTTGTTCTTTTAAAAGTCAGAGTGTCCTGTCTACTTTAAAATCTAATGGGTTTTTAGCTTCTTTTCAATGAAAATCAAAGTACTTGCCACGATTAAGCCCAACAAGAGCTCTCTCTGATCTAGTCTCTATATTCCTTCTTTGTTCACTTCTAGTCACACCAATAGGTTGGCATTTTCAGGAGCACACCTGGCCTTCTCTCATGTCTGGAGCTCATGTACTCTTTGCCTCTCTTTTCCACAGATCGACTTTGCAGGCTCCTTCACTTTAATTTTCTGTTAACTTATCATAGAGGACAGATATAAGATAGAATATTGATATGACTATTAATTAATTATGCTAACAGTAATAGTATAGAATGTTAATAAGACTAGGATATACATAATAGTAAATGCATGACAAATTCTTTGTAAGTATGAACAGGTAAGCAAACGTAAATTTAATGTATAATTGAAATCCAGTAGATTCCAAACCAGAATAAGAATCTTCCCAGTAAGTACTAAAAGATAAACACTAATAGCTAATAGTTACTAAATGTTAGGGTTTTTTTTAACTATACTGATTCACTTTATCATCAAAATAGCCTTAGGGAGTAGGTCGTATTATCATTATTTTGCAGATGGGACATTGAGGCAAAAAGAAGTACCTTGCCTTAAATCACATGAGTAGTAAGAGCTGTGATTTGAATCTAAATGATGCCTCCAGAAAAATGCCCTTGACTCTTAACTATTCTTAAACTATTTTTAGACTTTATTATTTATTTTCACAAAGTACTAATCCTTTAGAAAAAACATAAGAGGCCCCAACAAATTGTAAAATGATATTATAAAAGCAAAGGCCAATATGACTGACACTAGTATAAAAAGTCCTCATAATTCCCACCTACAAAACACTCTGTACAAACCCCTCCATAGTATTGAGGGCAAATTATATGAACATGATGGTATAGCTACTCCTGTGATTAGGTTATAATTCCTGACCCAGTTGGCCTTAAGAAAGTGAGATTGTTTTCAACAGGCCTGTTCTAATAAGGTGAGTCTTCTCCCTAGACAAGATTCTAATTTGAGAATGAGTATTTGACACATTGAAGGGAGCCATGGGGTGGTGACCAGAAATAATCTTTTAGGAGATGATAGCAACTCCATAGAAGACACCCATCAAAGAACTGAACTTTGCCAACAATTTAAATAAGTTGGAGGAGCACTCTGAACTCCAGATGGAAATATAGCTGTCTGAGCACCTCAACAGAGAATCTATTAACTCTGATCCTTGATTTTTTTTTTTTTTTTTTTTTTTTTTTTTGGTGCTGAGGATTGAACCCAGGGCCTTGTGCATGCGAGGCAGGCACTCTACCAACTGAGCTATATCCCCAGCCCTGTTCCTTGATTTTGACATACAGAAATGAGAGATCATAAATTGGCTATGTCTTAAGTTACTTATGGCTATGTATTATGTTACTTAGTGATAGAAAACTAATACAACAGCCATTTCAATTATATCAACAGATATAATTCATTTAAATTTGTTCAGAAAAAGAAATAAATTTGTCTCATTTGTTTAATGATTAAAGAAATATATATTCTGCCTACAAGAGATAAATCTAAAACAAAATGATACAGAATGTTAAAATAAATAAAAGTTTGCTAAATACAACCAAGAATAAAAAATAGAACTATCGATATTAACAGTAGATTGGGGGAAAATTGTAGCAATAAGTGTTGCTTATATTGACCAAAAGGTTGTAATCTACAATAGTGTTAACATGACTGGGCTGAGAAGCGCCCAACTCGCTCTATAAAACACTAATTTGCAGTCTATCTGTAAAGGTGTTTCCCGAAGAGATTACCATTTGGGTAGACTGAGTAAAAAAGATGCCCTTACAAGTGAGGGTAGGCAACACCCAATCTATTGAACAGAACACAATGGCAGAAAGAGGGCAAACTCCTTGTCTCTGAACTGAGACATTCATCTTCTTCTGCACTTGGACATCAGTGCTCCTTGTCCTCAGGTTTTGAACCCAGACCAGGACTAATGCTATCACTACCCTCTACCTCAATATTCTCTGACTAAATTACATCACTGGCTTTCCTGGTTCTCCAACAGGAAGTTGGACTTCTGTAATCATGTGCATCAGTTTGGATAATCTTTAAACTCAGGGAGTTTCCTCTCCTTTTAGGGAGAGGAAGGAAGAAAGAAAGAGAAAATCAACACAACATATGATATATATTTCTTTTTTCTCTTTATTCTCTGGAGAACAATAACTAAAAAAATATAATAAGCACCCACTTCTATCACATAAATATCAGTGTACTTTCCAAAAAATAAATGGTATGGAGCATTTAAAAATTTAATCAGATGCCTCGAAGATAAAGATCTGGAGATACATTTTTAAAATGCCAATATTTGAAATTTGCTAAATTGCATTATCTATCACTGAAGTTTTGATGAAGAATTTTGAATATTAAACATAAATGAGGAAAAGTATGGTTTTCATAATTTATTTAAAGAAGTTTGAAGGTATTACCCCAGAGTGAGGGTCTTTGGATTTTAGATTTCCTGATATATAATAATTTTCCCTTGTTAACCAAGAGCTTATTTCATTGATTTTATAATGGAACAAACCCTTTCAACCTATTGGAATAAATAAAACAATATCTACAACTGACCAGCCCAGTACTTGGTATCAGTACCTTCTTCAATTCTTCTACCACTGCTAGTCTAGTGCCTGATAGTGCTACTCAGAAAATTTTGATTTCATTTCAAATAATCAGGTTTACCATAATAATACACACATGTACACACCTACACACACACACACACACACACACGCGCGCGTACACACACACATACACAAAGTGTTTCTTGTGATGACAAGGAGAGATCTGGTCTCTGATTCATATATGAATATGTGAATATCATTAAAATATACCGATTTTCTTTTTCAACTAGTTTATTTTCCACCTAGATGGATTAAATTATTATAAAGAGAATTTCTGAATTTCATCTGTATTTTCCATATAAGATATGTCACTACAAATAGTAAAAAATATATTTTACAAGAAAAGAAATGGTATTTCTTCAGGAAGTACCAGGCTCACTTTTCCCCCAGGAATAGCATATTATATTATGATTAATGAATATTTCAATCTAGAATATTTTCTTTGAGCCTCATGGGGGAGTCAAAATGATCAACATGTCTTTGCATTTGTCAGTGAGGTTAGAGTTCACCTGAGACTGAGGAATTCTTATGTCAATAATATTTAAACGAATATGAACAAACAAGAAATTTTAAATTTACCAGAAATATGAACAAATTTTAGTTTTTAATAGATTCTTAAAACTCAAAAACTGGAGATAAGAGGCAGTCCATGCTTCTCTGGATTTTATCCCTCAAATTAGAAGTGAGAAAAAAGAAATGAGTAATCCTCACATAAACAAAAGCAGACTTATTCAACAATGATTTTGGTCATGACCATCAACTACATTTTTTTAACCATGAATTAGGGTCTTCTGTAAATCAATCCACCTGAAATATTACCTCCAGAAAATAGTTCATAGATTAGATTTCCGATTCGTCATGATAGGTGCACATTCTTTACCTAAACTTGCATAGAAGGAATTCCTCAATCTTTTTTGAATGGTCTCTGGCAAATAGGAAGAAAGCATTTAGTATGTATAATTGTGACTTAAATAAGGAAAAAAAAAGACCTACTACACTTTCTCTCATACAAACATACCTTTTTAAAATCAACTATCCTTTTACTGTAGACAAGTGAAATTGAACTAGGAATGTGGAACTAAATATTTGGATTTAGATACATACATTTTTGATAAACCTATCCAATTATGATTCAGTCCTGGTAAAGGCATTTGAAAGTGTTTATGAACTTTTACTGAATCATCTTTCTTCACATCTCTTTATACCTTATCTTTAGAGTTCTTATAAGAAACAACTGATTTTGCAAAAATGGAATCTTTTTGAAAGCAGTCATTTGAAACCAGTACTAGTAATGGTGAGAGTCAAGTGAGCCATTTAGTACTAGCAAAATGTTTTATGTCCAAAGATTCTACAAAATTCATTTTTATGAAAAGATATAAAATATAGGTTAGAGTATAAATATAGTCTTGATTTTATGCACATTGTGTATTCTAATTATAGCAATCTAATTTATAAACAATACATGCTGTGGTTCTGACAGTGAAATTGTGATGAAACATAGTGTACAAATTTTAATTACATACAGTTCTAATACAGTGAGCACTGCAACATTTCTGTCATCTTTGAAATGGTAACAGAATGAAAAAAAGTTTTTGAAATATGAGCAGGAAGGTAATGAGATCAATAAATGTCAGCTAGAAAAAGTAATCACAACTCCTGAGACTCACTGACCTTTCTACAAATTCCAGAAATAATAGAGTAGCTTAGGATGAAGAATTCTTTCACAATGAGAAACTGATACAATTATAAGAAGAAAGGGAAGCAGAGATTGCCCTATGACATCAAAAGCATTGCCTATAAAGGTAATTTTGACACTATAATTTATTCCCTTGATTTTTCTTCTAAGGTCACCACCAACATAGATCACAAATCTTTGGTCTTTACAAAGATGAAATTTCTATTGAAGCCTTTTGAATACTGAAATACCTGCTTCATAAACTTTCAGTTTGCTTTGTAATATTCAGCATCCTAATAAAGTTTAATAATATTGTTGGGTAATTTAAATACCCAAGATGAAAAAATATTCTATTTCAGTTCCTGTAAAATCATTTTGTAAGTTTCAGACTGTAATTTGGAAAAGTTAAATTTGGGCCTGTGTTTGTGGGGAAAGATTTAATCATCATGAAATAATATGCACTTGTATATAAAATAAAATTATGATATTGTACAATTCTGCATTATAATACTGAAATATTTTTGAAGTTCAAAAAATTTTAGACCATACTGTAAAGTTTCTCCAGGATCAGAAAGGACTAGAAGATGGTATGTTCAGTTTTGGTGGCTAAGAACAGACTGAAGTTGACACAATAAAAGTTGCTATCATTTCAATAAAAACCCCTCAGTCTTTCTATTCTAGCAAGTTAGAGAAAAGTTAAGACTGATTCACAGATATTCATAAGAAGGGTTGAATCAGGGAAATAAGAAAGCCAGAGATGTGATCTCTAAATTCTCCTTACAATCACTAGGATAAGTCCACATATTTGGCTTATTCCTGAAACTGCAAGTGCACTGTGCAAATTCCAAGCGGTGCAGGTAAAGATGAGAAGCCTTAACTCTGATCTGAGCTGCCAGATAAGAGGCAGAGTTTGCAGTTGATTCCAACCAAATTAATTGCCTAATAACAAAAATCATCAACACAATCAGAGAAGTACAATGAAATTTGAAGTCTCCACAACTTCACAATGTCTTGAAAACAGTTCCCATTTACTTGACACATGAACACGGAAGCAAGATCAAGAGAGAAGACATTCAACTGAGATTCATCCCAAGAAGAACCTGGTAGTGGAAAAGATTTTTAAAAACTAGTAGAGAGAAGCAACTGCAAATTCTAGAACCAAAAGACACAACATCAGAAATTTTTAAAGCTAAATTTGCTTAAAAACAGAATGCAGATTTCAGAAAAAATGATGTATTTAATATTATATCAACACAAATTTATCTACTTTGAAGAATAGAAAGAAAAAAAAGATTGAAAAAGGTGAACAGTAACTCAGAGAACTTTTGGACAAAACCAAAAATTCCAAAATACTTTTAACTGTAGTCCTAGGTGAAGTGAAGTAAAGCAGAACAATATATGAAGAAATAATGAGTGAAACTTTCCCAATTTGGGCAAAAGATAAATTTAGAAATTCAAAAAGCTCAGTGAACTCCAAGCAGGATAAATATGAAGAGAACAATGCCCAAGCACAAATGAGAAAATCTTGAAATCTTCTGAATGAGAACACCATGGAAACAGCCAGAGAAAAATAACAGGGGAACAATGCGAATGGATGAAGACTTAGAAACTGCTGAGGCCAAAACGTCTGAGCATTGTTGAAGTACTGAAAGAAGAAACCTATCAACCCCTAATTCTATTTAGAATGAAAACATCCTTCCAGAATAAAAGTAAAATTGAAAGCATCTCATTTTAAAATAAAGTAAAATTAAGAGGATTCATTGCCAGCAGAAATTCACTAGGATAAGAAAAGCTAATGAGAGAACTCCAAGTTGAAGGGCAGTAAAATCATGTGAAAAACTCAGATCTTTAGCAAGAAATAAAAAGCCTTGAAAATGATTAAAAAGATATAAAAAGGAAAATAAAAAGTAAGGGGAGGGGTAAATATTACAAGCTGTAGAGTCAACACTGTATCTGAGCATTCCACATCTATAGATTGAACCAATCTCAGATTAAAAATGTCCAAGGGAAAAAAAATACATCAGTGCTAAACATGTAAAGACTTTTCTTCCTGTCATTTTTTCCTAAACAACACAGTATAACAACTATTTACATAGTGTTGACATTATCTTGGGTATTTTAAGTAATCAACACATGATTTAAAGTATAAGGGAAGATGTGCATTGATTACCTGCAGACACAGCACAATTTTGTATGTGAATTTTGGTATTCACAGGGGCATGGAACCAACTCCCAGCAGATACCAAAGGATGATTTTTATTACCTTCCAATACATTAATAGCCACAGGACATTTAAAGAAAATATTATGTTATTATTTTTGGGGTTACAATATATGTAAATTTAATAAAAATTACACCCATAATATAGGAAATAGAGCAAGAATGAGAAGTATATAATCACAAATTTACTACATTAAATGACAAATACTGTTTCTAAATAGGTCCATATGGTAATCTGCAGAGAAATCACAAAAAATAATGCAAGAGGTATAGCTAAAAAGTCAATAGTGACATTAAAATAGTAATCAAAAATTATTAAAATAATCTGTGAGAAAGAAATAAAAGAAAAATTGGACAAAAAAAACCCAGAAAAACAAGTAAATAGTACAGTATCGGGTAAGCCCAAAGTTAACACTATCAGCAATAATACATTCAATATTAATGGACTACACATAACTATTATCAAGACATTATCAAGATGGGTTAAAAAATCAGAGCAAAACCAAAGTAAATACTATTGATAAGAGTACATTTTATTATAAAAATAGTTAATGTGAACATGAACAGATGGAAAAAAGACATATAATGCAAATTTTTTTTGCTTGAGCTTGAAAGACCACAAAAGAATCATTTAATCTGATGAACAAGGCTCCTAGAAAATCCACATATGGGGCACTAAAACATCACATGGGCAATAAGTAACCATAGACTGAATGGCTGTGTTTGAATATAAACATCAGGCAACCAAAGGGCCAGAGGCAGGACCAGATTAATAAGGGACTCCACAAATAGAAGTAAATTCACTAAGCAAAGTGTTGGATTATCAATCACTCACTGAGCATTTTAGACATACATATAGGAAGTACCATCAATAGGAGCATTTCTGGATGGAATAGCATAGTATATGCATAGATAAATTGCTATGGAGTTTTATAATCACCATTTAAAACTTGGAGGAAGTAGGAGAAAAAGGGTTAACTACTTGTCCAATTTTACATGTGGCTTGGCAGTTATAAATTTGAAACTATAACCCCTGGAAGAGAAAATTTACAGCTTTCAAATATTTGAAACATATCTGATGTGGTATATAATTGTTGCTTCCTGCTGAGCTGCCATTTTGTTCTTATTGTAGAATGGTTAAAAAAAAAAAACATCAAATGCATTACAGCCTTTAGATTTTCTTAAGAGCACAACCACTGCAAATGTGTATTTCAGCAGTAAACATGGCACTTTTCTCCCATAGTCCCACTGCTTTTGTTTTGAAAAAGCCATATATTCTGACCATAGATAAGCTCTTAAATGAAGGAAAATGCACACATTTTTTTTTCATGCTTTAGTTCAAGTGGTATTAGGTATATAATTACTCAAAAATATACTGCTTTTGCATACTCTTCAGTAAATGCTCTCTTAATATTTGCCTGAGAAAAATACTTTATATGGCATTTTATATTTCAAAAATATAAAAAATGAAAGTTCTTCTTTTTTTAAAGTAGTCAAACAATACTGTCTTTTGCCTATAATGAAAATGGTGAAGCCATTTAGATTTAGAACTGAATTAAGACACTCTAAGATTTTTTTAATATTATTTTTTTTCACTATATTTTAAGATCAATAGTCAAAAGACATCTGGTAAAGAAACAAAATGAAAAATCGCTTCTTATTATGGTAGTAGCAGCATTGTGTTTAATGACTTTATCATTTTAGGCATACAAATGAGACTAAGTCCACTTTACCCCACATCAATCAATCACAAATATTAATAATTCTCATTCTTGAATTCATCAAAACAGCATTCCACTATAGTACTTCCTCCTTATATTAATATCTTGATGAAATTAATTGCAATTTATCTTACCTCATACCACAAATGGCAATATATTATGTACACGTAAAATAGAAATTCATTAACCATTTTCAAAGGGAAATCATTCTGATAAAGGTGCATAATAAAAGCATGATTTTTTGAATTTATGAATGTTCACTGTTCATAGAACTATATTTTTTCAATTATTAACAATTACACGTATTTACAAATACAAAATTATAATTTTCAGGTTGAGTAATAATCTAGTCTAAAAAATTATCATTGCCTTAATATCTTTAAGTCATATTCACATCTTAATAAATAATTGATGAGTAATTGCTGATATAAATTTTATTTTACATACAGAACTGACAGAAATGTGCTCAGTATTATGACTAATCCATGTAGACTATTATAACTACTTTTCCTTCCTTGCACAAAATATTTTATTGGGCTAATTTTCTTTGTATCTATCACTGTTCACCTCTAATGGAGTCACTTTCATGTAAATCTCATTCACCATATGCAAACATATCAGGAATCCTAACAATTCTATCAACACAGAGTCATTGACTGAGTTCTGTCTTTCAGTATAGCAAAAAGTCCAATATCTTTGTGATTATTGATATTTTGAAGGGAACAGATTTTCTTCTTCTTTGGAAACAATCTCCTCATGACTCAGCTGCTCTCATTTCAATGAAATTACCATGTTAATGTGCTATCTCGCTTGTGATTTATTCATTTCAGTGCTACCAAATTGCAAACACACTTAAAGAGAGAAGCCAAAAGAGTTAATTCATCTCTTAATCATCACATGGAAAAAAAAAAGCAATGCTCTGAGAACGAAGACTCCCTGGTTAGGGGTCTTATTAGTGCTTGTACCAATTCTCACCATCAAAATAAGGGCCTATTCTTCCTTTGTTCACCTCCCCATAGGTTGTTACCTTGAGAGTAGAAACTTCATTCTTACTGGTTTGTTTAATCCTAAAATCTGAACAGAGGGATAGAGGTATATCTGTTTAGGGCTGAATAGTTTATTGTGCTTAAAGATATGAAGCATAATAATAATGGAAACTAATATTTTATTTATGTTTCCAGGTCACAGTGGCAAATAAAAAATTATCTCTAAGTCAGTCATTGTAACTATAATATGCTGACAATAACTTTCAGTACCTATTTATCAAAAGAGAAATATTCCAAAGACTTAAAGAAAAACAGAGTGGAATTAGAAAGGAGTTGCATATAGATCTTTATCTGAGATACTTGTTTTTACCATTTTTTCTCTACTATATCTCCAAAGTTATGGATTTTTTACATGATTTCAGAAGCTGTAAATATTTGATAAATGCTCTGGGTAATGAATTAGAAGATAAGCAAGACATTTCTTTGAAATTTAATGTATTTTATCATCCTGACTGACAATTTTCTTAAATTTTTTTTAATTACAAGTTTAAAATACACCTTAGAACTCTTTTTTTTTTTTTCTTTATTTTTTTCAACAGTGCTGGGGATCAAACTCAGGGCCTGAGTATTCTAGGAAATGCACACTACAACTAGCCCTACCTTAGAATTCTTCCTCAAGTATTTTCTTCATTATTCAGCAAAATTTAAAGATAGTAAACCATATTATCTTTTGTGTGTACTATTTTGATGTCTTTTGGGAGAAAAACAATAAACTCTGGTTCACTCAGTCTTCTGCAGAAATTTCTGTATACTTAATTTTCTTATGCTTCACTAACATCTTTATGTTCAAGAAGCAACATTAAAGAATTCAATTTGCAGTTATCCAAAAGATAAAATTTTTAAAAATTGAATACGCATTATATATTAGGAATTATGGTAGTCTACCTCATAATAGTTAAGTCTTACTTGAGTACTGTATAACAAGTATTGTGATTCACATTTAAATATTTTTTAAACTATGCTCAAAAAGGATAAGGAGTGCAGGCCATACAGCCAAACTCGGAGAGTGCCTGCCTCTCATGCTGGAGGCCCATGTTCGAGTCCCCAGCACTGTGGGATTGTGGAAATAACAAACAAACGAAAAAGGATAAGGAACCTTAACCTGCCATCAAAGTTACAAATGATGTCAAAATGTACACCCAAGTTTTCTAACTCAAACTCTTATACTTCTCCAGTTTTGATGAGTAGATTTATATAGAATACGATGATATTTGCTTCTCTGTCAGGAAGAAAACATTCAAGGTTTGAAAACATGCCCTATAAGAAAAAGATGTGTAAGCTTAAAAATGCTCTAAAAACTTTAAAATTACTAACATGTAGAAAAGCTATTAACAAGATTAATAACTTTTGTGATATAAAGTATTTCTGTTTCAGCTTCTGATTTTGACACTTGTGTATTGGATAATTCAGACAGGACAGTGGTTAAAAATCCAGACTGAGACTGAGAACAAGCATTTGTCTCCCCAGAATCTAATGACAGATCAGTATAGAAATAATCATCAGGAATATGGGAGCAGAATACCTCCCATGGGTCAAGAACTTGAACGATTTTCTAAAAGATGGAAAGTAGTCTGGAGCACTTTTCTATAAAACTGAAGAAAGAGAAAATACTATTTGGGAACCACAGGGCCAGAGTTGCCCAATCTATCCATTGAAAACCCAAAGGCACCAGGTGCAACAGAGAATAGAGTGAGGCATGAGAACAGTGAAATTAACTGAAGTTATATATACAGAACAACTGGAGCAGATGTCACCCCATGTTTTTCTCCCATCACAATTCAGAACACAGGCATTAGGCTTTTACCCTGGTTTCATCCCAATTCTAAAAGGCTGCTCTCTGAAGAAATTATTAGAAAAGCTACTGTAGATGTTAGCTCCACAGAATATTCTTCCCATTTTGACATTTAGTGGACCTGACCCACTGTTCCTCACTATCATTCTGTCTGTCTGATGTAAAAATGAAAATAGAAAACACTCTGAATTTTTTAAGTAACACAAAATTAAGTAAAGGTAATTAGGCATTTATAAAAACCAATGGGGATGAAAGATCATCAGGACCAAACTTAGCTTTCAGATACAGAACACCAGAAAAGAACAGAACTGAGCCACATGAAAGCTGTTACTTCTGCAACAAATAAAACTGTGGAAACCATTGAGACTGTACACACACAGTTCAGAAAACAGGGCTCAAAAAAGGACTGCTGCCTTCATCCTGTCAACCAGAAAGGTAGAGACTGGAGACTGGAACATTCCTGCAGAGATATATCTTCAACAACCTTATTGCTTGCAGAAAAGATCTGAAAGATGATAGGAAGTTGGTCTTTTTCTCTCTTCTATCCAACAAATCTCATACAATTGCATCTAATGTGCAGAAAATACATCACTACCAGAATCTCAGTTGCTAGGGAGTCTAAGGAATCCATAGTTTCTCTGCTTCCAGCCACTGCAAACAAATAAATAAGGCTCATTAGATGAAGCTAGCTCCTGATGCTGAAAGTAGCTAGCCTGTATTTATCAAACTCACCCTCATCAAGGAAAAGCCTAAAACAGGGAATTCATGCCTCACCCCAAAGAGGACTTCCTGTCAGAATACCAATCAAGACAGATACCTAAAAGGAAAACACATTTAATTACGAATACCAAACAAACTCCAAACCTAATCATTCCTTCACCTAATCACCGACCTAATCATTTTTTTATATTTTATTCTTTATTAACAAAAAATTTATGCAACCAAATATTTTTAAAGCTCATAATTTGCCATTCATGAAGGATTTTCTTTTCTTTTTTTTATTTTTTACAGACTGCATTTTGATTCATTATACACAAATGGGGCATATCATTTCGTTTATATGGCTGTGCACGATATAAATTCATGCCTTCGTGTAATCATACATGTACAGAGGGTAATGATGTCTGTCTCAGTCCACCATTTTTCATAACCCCCTCCCTCTCATTTCCCTCTACATAATCTAAAGTTCCTCCATTCTTCTCTCACCCCCACTCTTCTCCCCCAATATATATCCATCATCCACTTATCAGGGAAAACATTTGACCTTTGGTTTTTTTGGGATTGGCTTATTTCACTTAGCATGATAGTCTCCAATTCTATCCATTTGTCTGCAAATACCATAATATTATTCTTAAGTGTTCAACATCTCTAGTTATTAGAGAAATGCAAATTAAAACAATCCTAGTCATATTTTAAGGACAACCATGGATCCATAGGTATAAGATGAGAACCAACATGAGAAAGAGAATAATAACCAAAATAAGAAAATAGGGAACTAAGCATCAGAGAAAACAGATCACTCTAGAAGCAGGAGGGAAACTTCTAACATGATCCTCTGATCTGCTTAATCTCTCTAGATTAAATAAAGATAGGGTTCTTTAGAAAAGTGCCAACTAGAAAATGTGAAAAATAAATCTTAGAGACATATTAATATTGCTAAATTGAAAAAGCATGACTCATTATGTCCAGTATCCAATATATATAGGACATGTATAAAAACTTCATTGAGCATTAAATATGCCACTTATAATAACATTATTGCTCAATGAAGTTTCTATAGGTATCCTATGTACAATACACTATGTCATAATTTGTAGATGGAAAATATGAACAAAAAATGGCAGATAAAATATCATTTCAGGAGATATAGCCTCCAAATAACAGGAATTCCAAGAAAAGGGAACATGCTCAGATACAGCAGATACAGATAGCATCCAGTCCAGACTGGTGCAGGAGAATAGAGGGCCTCCAGAAGAAAATTCTGGGAAAAAGGGAATGCCACACACGGGTGGCATAATGATATGAAGAGTGTAAAACTCAAGACTATAGAAACATTTCTCCTAAGAGCAACTCGGGCATGGTGGCATTTTCCTACAGAAAAGAAACCTAGTCCTAGCAGATTATTTGACAATGAGCATAACAATATAAATATTGTTCATGGTTTCTCACTTTTAGAGTCAACATGAAATCATGCAGCTTTTAATGTTGCCTCAAATGTATAAAATATTACATAGGCCACATAAAACAGAACTACAGGGTGAGTCCCACCACAGGCCCCAGCAGCAACTCAGCAGAAGCCATTCAGCTGGCAGAACCACTGAGATAATGGTCTTAAAACAGTGGTTTTCAAAAGTTTTATTTATTTGAGCAGCTTGTAGCCATTATCACATTTGATCTGGAGCATCAGGCAGGGGAGAAAAGGCATGAACAATAAAGCTACAGTTTCAGAAGAAGAATATGAATGTCAACAAATTTAACAAAACAAAAGTTACGGTAAATGGATGATGGGAAGGAGAGGTGGGCAAAGGGGAAGAAAAGGATGGGGATGTGGGAGTCTGTGTCTCATGGGTGGGGGCCCAAAGATGCTGGTGTAAGTGAAGAGCGCATATTAAAAAATTGGAAGTGAAATATGGCATTGGAATTACAGAAGAGATCAATAGATACATTTAAAATAATAATTAAGCTATAAATATTTAGGAGGGGTGAAAGGAACAGTGAGCCAAAACTTCATCTTTCAGAGGAGTCCATAAATGTGTTTTAAATCTCTTTTCCAGGCAGTATTTGGTTGCTGAAAATACAAACAGAGGAAAGGGGAAACTTGCTTGAATTCATCTTAGTGTTGTGTGCCCTCTTTCTTCTGTCTGGAATATTTTATCACTTTGATTTTCTGGGAAACTTGTGTTCCTCCAACCCAAAGTCATGCTTACAAGCATGAACTCTGACCATAGCCAAAGAAACACAGGGCAAAACACAGGTAAAAACGTATAATCTAGAGTTTGGGAGGTAACCACTAGAAAATAACAAAACAGAAACCATAGAACCAGGCTACTGAGGATAATGGTACAGGTAGTAAAGAGGGGTAGAGGAAGAGACTGCTCCTTTTCTGAAGTTCTTTTTGCTAACAGGTCTCTATGGTGGGAACTGATGCTCCCCTTCAGTAACAGACTCCTCAACTTGGCTGCTTGAATGCTGTTTATAGATTGCCTTTGACTATCAGCTACTGTCTCAGTTGCAGCAAGCCACTTCTTCCAAAGTAATGCACCTTCCCCAGAAGCCCACATTTAATGACTAACTGAGGGTGAAATTGGGCTCAGATATCTCAATGCCTCTTGAGACAGATAATTCTTACAAGATATTTTAGCTCCTGAGCAACCGTTATGGTTTAGATATGCAGTGTCTCCCCAAATCCCCTGTGTTAATGTAGGAATAGTCATAGGTGAAATGGTAACCTAATTGGTTCTTCCTAGTTTGAATGGCTTAACTGGTTCTAAGTGTAGATGGGTGGGGCATGGCTTGAGGAGGTGAATCACTCGGGGAGTATCTTGGAGGGATCATCTTGCCTGTGGCCCCTTCCCATTCCTCTCTCTGCTTCCTGGTCACCATAATGGGAGCATGTCCCTCCACCATGCCCTTCTGTCATGATGATCTACCTCACCTTGGGCCCAGAGCAATGGACTCAACTGGCCATGGACTAAAGCACTGGAACTCTGAGTCGAAATAAACTTAACTTCTCCTCCTCTAAATTGTCCTTATCTGGTATTTTGGTCACAGCAACGTAAGTCTGACCAACACAGCACCCTGTGGTGTCAGTCACACTACCACTGGACCTGCATCACAGTGTTCTCCTCCTTCCCATTTCTTCCCAACAGTCTATGTACTAAGCTCTGTCTCAGCATCTGCAATCCAGGGAACCCATCCGATAACAGACACTTCTTACAAGTATTAAGTTTAAATGCTAGAAAAGTGCTGGTGATAGTTTATTCAATGTAATGCACCACACATAAGTAATTAACAGTAAAACAGAATCAGTGTGGCAATAGATTTCAGTTTCACTTTGCATTAACATAGGCTTCTTTTTATTTTATTCCACTACTTTCTTTTATTTTTATATTTCTACAAGGATGGATTACTTTCTAATATTTTTTCCTAAACATGAAACTTGTGTTTCATTTTCATATACAGAAAATATTTTCAGTTGTTGGCTGCTGTGTATTTTCTTTTCCAATTTATATACACTTAAATCTCATCAATTCTTTCATCATGGCTAGATATGACTGACCAGGCAAATAACACATTTCTATTGATTTACACTTATGTATATAACTTTCTTACCACAATAGTGAACTCTGCTTATCTGTCTTATTAAAAAGATAATTATTCCTGGCATGCAAATATCCAATAAATAATGGTGGGTTTATTGGCATAAAAGACAGTGAAATGCCCTTATTTTTAATGTTCATAATATGTCAACGGAGATAATTACTAGTTTTTATTATCTAGGTATCAGTTTATTGGTTTTTATTTTTAGAAGTACTTCCAATGAAAGCAATTAATTTCTGTGACTATCTTCTTCAAAGTTCTGGCTTAAAATATTTTAAACATATCTTTCCTGGGCAGGGACTCAAGCTTTATTTATGTATCTCTGATTTCTAAATATTTTGTATAAGGCAGGTAGTCAATAAAATTTTAAAGAATATATGATAAAATGAATGATCTTGCTTCATACAGTACTTCAACCACAAATCTTTATCTGCTGAATATCATATATTGACCTCTTGCTGTTTTTACAATCATGTTTTAAATTCTGTGTATGGCAATTTCTTTGCATTTCTGGGTGCCCTAATTTTGCATTCTCATTCATTAAATTCATAAATATTTATTAAATACCTACTCAGGCAGTTTGCCAGGTGCTGAGGCTAGAGTAATGCACACCAAATGGGAGGAGCAGTACTTGGAATGCATCTCATCATTGTTCATTCTCTTTCTTTTGCCATCTTGCTATACCAGTTTGATTTTCTGACAAACTTCTGTTCCTCCAACATAAAGCAAGAGTGAAGAGTCACACCACTAATGATCAAATCCTGGCTCCATTGTTACTGGTTATATGACTTTGGGCAAGTACTTTAATTTCTTATTCCTCAGTTTTCTCATACTCAAAATAGGATGAAAATGGTATCTGCCTTATACAGTTATTGAGAGGATTAAGTGACATAATGTATGTAAAAGCCTCAGCTTAGTACCTGGTTTATTATTTTTCAATAAATGTTAGCTAGTATTACCAGTATAAATGTGACTTGCCACTAGAAAAATATAGTTAAATCCAAACAATTAATCCCATAATACATGACAGCAAAGACTACCAAAGTGGAGTGACTTTGAAACATCAATAAATTCTTTTTACTCACTATTTTCAATTAGAAAATTTGTTTTGTTAAAAAAAAATAGTGCACATATTGTTGCATATTGCAGAATTTGCTTTTTAAGGCAAAATAATATTCCACTGTATGCATATATTACATTTCTTTATTCATTAATATCTGTTAGTGAATATTTAGGTCATATCCTTGAAGAGGTTATACTAGGTAAAATTAGCCAGTCACAGAAAATCAAATATTGCATGGGTCTACTTATATGAGGTATGTAAAATAATTAAATTCATAGGAGGAAAGAATGGAATGGTGGTTATCAGGGACTGTGGGAGGGAACTAAGGAGTTACTCCTCAATAAACATCAAGTTTTAGTCAAACAATATGAATAAGCTAGTGATCTGCTGTACAATATTGTGCCTGTATTCAACAATATTGTATTATGCACTTAAATATTTAAGAGGGTATATTTCATGCAAAGTGCTCTTACTACAATAAAAAGAATCATGTTCTAATATGTATAATATAGCAGAGGATTGGCAATCAAACTAATTTATCACATATAACCCAGCAATCATGCTATGGCTGTAGAAGGAATAGGAAGAATGGCAAAATTAAGAAAGGTGCAAAGGAAGAGGACCACATCATTTTAAGTTACAGAATGCAAATGTTTCAAAGAATCTCTGTGTTCTTCTCCTTGGTTCTTCCATCAAAACTATGAGTCAAGCAAAGTTTCCATGATTGGTCTCATTAGAAGTCTGAAGACTCAAACCTGGAAACATTAAATTGACTTCATTGGTTAAATTGGTTTCCTTTCATTATGGAATAGAACAAGTACTAGGAAACAGATCCTATGGTCTCTTTTCTGTGTTCTATTTCCCAAAGTTCTTATGCATGGATGGGATTTTTGGGTCAAAGAATGGAAAAGTTCACTCCCAAGTCAAGCTTACCAATCTAGGTAGTAATCATGCTTTGACTTATGTAAGATTGTGTTTAGTGCAACCTCCCCATTGAGAAAGCACAGGGGTCCATATGGTGTGCTGCCACAAAGACAGTGGATCACACCCTCTCCAGTCTTCTTCTTTCCCAACTTAATAAAGCAATCAATCACCCCCATATATTAAACACCAATCACAGCCTTAGACTGTAGGTAATCTAAGATACTAAAGTTCACCACAAGAAACTTCCAACTGAACTGAATGCCAATGCTCTACCTATGAAATAACAATGAATAATGATTCATATGCTTTTGTTTCCTGGACTCAAGTACCCTCTGTAGTATTATTATGCTTCCAGAGTTGTGGTAAGGATTACTTGTGATATCATATGAGAATTGCTAACTCATTGCTGAGCACGTAACAGAAGCTCCATGAACAGCAGCTAGCAGTGTAATAAAAATGGCATCTGTAGTAGTGAGACAGCTGAATTTTGAATATTTCAGATCTATGGGTCCAAATGGGAATGAAACATTCATGGGAGCACTCATCTGTATTAGTTTGATGTCTATTTTCTGAAGTATAGCTAGAATAGGTTGGTTGGTATGCCTATTTGTTCCCTAAATGAATGAGTCTTTTATATCAGCTTTCCAGAGTCACCACAACAAAATACTACAGGCTGCATAATTCAAACAACAGAAATTTATTTTCTCACAGTTCTGGAGGCTTTAGAAGTCCAGGTCAATATGTAGGAAGGTTTGTTTTTCTCCTGAGACTTCTCCAGTTGGCTGGCAAACTGGAGGCCTCTTGGCCTCCTTCTCACTGTGTTCACTTTGTTTTCTCTCTGCATGTATGTGTCTGTTGTTTCCTTGTATCCAAATTTCCCCTTCTGAAAAGGGCAGCAGTCATTGAATTCAGATCCACCCTACAGATCGTATTTTAATCACATCTTTAAACTCTATACCTCCAAATATGGTGCCTTCAGAGGTTCTGGAGGTGATGACTTCAACATATCGAATTGTAGGGGGACACACTTCAACCCATAAGACCTTTTTTGAAGACATAAACTCATAGAGATATAGTAAGTATGATAAGTTTTATTAATTAATAATTAAGTACCCCACTGATAAAGGAAGTCTCCTTTAGCCAATGTGAGGGTTTTGAGATGTAGAGGTCAAGGACCTTGCCCAAAGATTTTATAGCCAGAGTTTTCAGCATTACATATTATACCTTCTGTAGACAACATATTTTACCAGCAACTAAGGGTGCAACAGAAAGATTTAACACTTAGAGTGGCACTTTAGCAAATATTTATTCTTATAAATGTTTGTTAAAAGGGGCATATTCATTTTGTTGGAGAATTCATTGAATACATGGGCACTGTACATACTATTAGACACCCTATTCTCTATTGTGTGACCACACTGGAAAGAAATCAGTGCTCTATATGCTGGCCCATATAAGGAGACTGACTTGTTTCAAAAATAGACATCTCTCCAGACACTGAGACACTGGGACAAATGCTAACTCTGTCCTTTGTTTCCACCTTCTGAGATCCACTGAGAGAAATTCCATTCATATCCTCTAGAAAAGCAAACTAAATCTCCTACACACCAATCCATAGAGTGTCTACATATTCTTCTCTATTTTCAAGGTGCCAAATTGTTGTGCAGTGGTCAGAGACTGTTTCCTTATCTCCCTCACTTAAGCAACTCCCTCACTTAGCAACTGGGTTATAATCTCAATTCTCTACCAAAATTTATAGTTTTAGAAGAGATTTAATAAAAGCTTGAGCATGAAAAATTAGTGAGTGATTAAACAAATAAACAAATCAATAATAAACAAATGCTTGAATGGATAAAATATTTGATAATGACCAATTAGAAAAAATAAGGTAAATGAAAGGGATCATAGCTTCAGGAGATAGGCTGGGAATGACTTTTGATAATATAGTTGAAGGGAATGAGGAACAATCTAGAATAGATACAAGTTCAAATGGAGAAAAGAATGTTTTATACCCAAAGGACTTAAAATACCAAAAGTACTATGCATTCACATCAATGTTTATAGCAGCTCAATTCAAATAGCCAAGCTATGGAACCAACCTAGGTGCCCTTCAACAGATGAATGGATAAAGAAAATGTGGTATATATATACAATGGAATATTACTCAGCTATAGAGAAGAATGAAATTATGACATTTGCCAGATAAGTGGATGGAACTGGGGATTACCATGCTAAGTGATAAGTCCCCCAAAATAAATAAGCCTCTCCCCCAAAAACAAAGGTCAAATGTTCACTCTAATGTGTAGATTCTAACACACAACAAGGGAGGATAGGGAGGGGAAGTATAGAAGTTCATTGGGTTAGACAAAGAGGAATGAAGGGAAGGGAGGAGGGTTGGGAATAGGAAAGACAGTAGAATGAATCAGACATAAATTTCCTATGCTTATATATGAATACACGACCAGTATAACTCCACATCATATTCAATCACAAGAATGGGATCAAAATTGTAATGGGTTGCACCCCATGTATGTACAATATGTCAAAATACACCCTACTGTCATGTATATCTAAAAACAACAAATAAAAAATTAATTTCATGACAAATGTCACAAGATAGGAGAACAGTGAACAAACTTTATTACTATCTATTACTATCATCCACTGAACACTCCTCAGAAATGGTTTGGCTCAGTTGGTTCAGACTTGATATAAAACATATTCTAAGGGGAAAAATATTTCATGTGAATCCATCGAGATTTTCCATTTTAAGGAATCTAAGACTCTAATGACAACAAAAATGTAGAAAAAAGGAAGTTTTTGCTGTTATTTGCTTTTTTTGTAAGCACACACACAAAATCAGTTTAATCAATATAAAGTAAATATTCATTAGAAAATAAAGTCACATTGTCTTAAGGAGGATTTATAAAAGTAAAGTTAGGGTATGTATGTGCAAGTGTTTCAGAGTAACAGGGTAAGTTAAATTTCATCTAAAATTGTTGCTCATATCCAGGAAAACACTTCCAAACACTCATCTTCTTGAGTATAAATACAGAATAATCGAGTCTACTCAAATTACAAAAGATTTTTGTCTTCTATCTAGTACACTTGCATTGTAGTTATCGATGCTCTATCAGTATAACTGCCAATGCATGAACCAATGATAGAAAAAGAACTGAAATTGGGCTGGAATTGTGGCTCAGTGGTAGAGTACTTGCCTAGCATGTATGAGGCACTGGGTTTGATACTCAGCATCACATATAAATAACTAAATTAAACAACCAAAAAAAAAATTTTTTAAAAAAGAACTGAAATTAGTCACAGGTTTATTTATATAGTTAATGTGTATCTCTCATAAGCATAGAAAGGTCCTTTAATTTTTCAAATTAATCAAAATTATATATAACATTTCTTTAAGTTGCATAGCTATGGAAAATCTAGAAATGATTTCTATTATTCTGACCACATATAAACATTATCATCAATATGATTGAATATTTTAGGACTCAGAGTAAGTGCAGTCATTGATTTTCTTCAAACATTTGATGATTTTGGCACATCACAAAACAATTTTGTAGGCATTGTTCTATAGTTTTCAAACACTTATTTCAAAGGAAATATAATCACATTTTATTGATGTAATTAACCCTAGCTCAAATTTTTGAACTCTACTTGATCTCATTAGCACAATTTTTTCCCTATAACTCAGAGGGGGATAAATATCCTTTTCAAAATTCTCCAAAATAGTCATATGGTTAAACTTGAAGCTTCATATATGGAAGTTCTAATAAGAAATAGCTTATTTAATATGACACATTTAGTTTGATAGTATAAAAAATGATGTTAAATTACCAAAAAGATCAGTCCTTGAACTCACATAGTCTCACTTTAATCCTTCTTACAGTTTTGCCTAAGATTGGTGTTCATAATTAGAAATAGTTCCAACATTTTAAGAGTCTAATAACGGAGCTGGGGAGATAGCTCAGTTGGTAGAGTGCTTGCCCCTTGTAAGCACAAGGCCCTGGGTTCAATCCCCAGCACCAAAAAAAAAAAGAGTCTAATAACAGTAAGAACAGAAAAAAATTAGAGTCAAATGCAGATACCAACTATAGAGTGTCTACTCCTAATCCTTCAAATATCAGACCAAAAGAAAATTTTCTGGTAGTGATGTGAAAGTGGCAAGTAAACGTGTCATATTCCATGATTATATTAAATACTGGCTGCTAATATCACCCAATTAACTTTGCAGTATTCAAAATGAATTGCTAAAGATCAAAATAATGCAAATCCTTACTCTTTTTAATAATCTTACATTTAATTACAACTCAACAAAATGTTTAGTACCCCCAAAATGATTGATGGTATTGTTACAAGTGACTTAAAAGATAATTCTAGTGATAAGTCAATCACTAGATTTTCTACTTATTTAATGCTTTTGAGCCACAATTCAAATATGTCACTAATTATATTAAACACAATTATATATTAATATGATTATATTAACTAATATAATTGTATTAAGTATGAAACATAAATCTCCAACAGGGTCTTGTAAGGCTTTTAATATAAGAAGTCTAGTTATAATTACATACATGATGGTGGTCAGAGTCACCAATTTATGAGTGCAATGACTTTTATGAAGTTTAGCTCTTAGCCTGTGATAAAGTCAGAATTACTGACCTAAATTTACACATCTTCCCAAATGAAACAACTTGCCTTGCAAAAGTAAAAGCAGGTTCCTCTAATGTTAAGGCAAACATACTAGGTACAGCAAAAATAAATAAGTAAATGAGACATCTTTCACTGAAAAGGGTAATATTTAGTATTACTTTAAATCAGGATCACAAACTTTGCTTCCAATGAGAATAGAGCCAGTGAAGGAAAGTGGCTGATATATAAATAACTATATAGTTATGATATAATCATAACTATAGATTATGATTAAATGCCATACAAAAGGGCTAGAGTGTGGTATGTTAGTTCAAGAAAGGAAAAGAAGATACTCTGCTGCAGAACCTGACATATTCCACTAGGGAGAAGAATCTGGTAGGATTAGGACCCATAGAGCTGAGAAAGACATTCAAACTAGAGGGGATATTATAAGCAAAGCCACAGAACTGAATATTTCTGAGACATATACCATATTCAGTGGATACATGAACCAGGAACGTTGGCAAAACATGCTTTATACAAAGAACAATCTGAGTGATGGTTTTGGAGAGTGAGAACATGTAAGGAAGGAAAAGTACCCAAGATTTCTCAGTGGCCCTGTTAAAATTCCCAGTCTCCTGAAATGTAGGAATGTACATAATATAAAGAGAGTGTTTGATTTCAATTCCCCTAGAAACACTTCATTATCTACATACTCTGTGGAGTGGCTCTGTAGTCATTTGTTTAGTTAATCATTGTGATTAAAAAGTATGATAAAGTTCTTCTTATCTCCCCCAAGGGCCAAATGGTTAGAGCCTAGATTAGGTCCCTAAATTAAACAACAAAGATGTTGTCAGTGCAGTGTAGCACGCCTGTAATCCCAGCAGTTCAGTAGACTGAAGCAGGAGGACCGAAAGTTCAAACCAGCCTCAGCAACAGCGAGGCACTAGGCAATTCAGTGAGACCCTGTCTCTAAATAAAATACAAAATAGGGCTGGGGATGTGGCTCAGTGGTCGAGTGCCCCAAGTTCAATCCTTGGTATCCAAATAACAACAATAACAAACAAACAAACAAAAAAATGAAGATGCACCAAGAATCCTGTCTCTTCATTTGGAATATCCATATCAATAAGGACAAACGCCAAACCTTAGAAAAAATCTCTAGGTCCTAAAAGCTGTAGACACTAGAGGTTACTCATTCCTTGAAGGTGATTTAATATTCAAAAAAGTAAGAATCCAGGATCTTTTTCTTTGCATCTGAAAAGATCAAAGATATATTTTCTTTTCCCTTGAGAAGGAAGAGGAACAGTTGACAAATCCACAGGTACGTTTCCACCTGTCTTCAACTTGCCTAGACAGTTTCCATGACAGCATATCAGGTTGCCTACAAGTCTAGCAATGTTACTGTCCTTTTGGTTATCAATACAGAACTCATCCCTGACCCAGATACCTTGTCTTTTGCGTATCAGAAAGATGACTGACAGGTACATATGAATGGGAGAGGTAACATCTCAGATCCTTCACGGTTCCTTATAAAACAGAGTCATGCGTGAAGAACGTTCACTGGCAAGCCAAAAGTATTAATTTTAAAATGTTTCCTTTTGAACTGCTTCTACACTTTCCAAAAGTTGCAGAGAAGGAGTACCTTATCTCAGCAAACATTACAGCTTTTTCTAGATAACAAGAGCTTAGTAAATGGATAATTCTACAAAACGTTGCTGCGACCTGAGCTAGAGAATGTAAAAGAAGGTGAAAATCAGGACGAAGGTTGAAACTTGAAACAATTTAATAATTCAGTGAAACTCAATCAAATTTGGTTTAATCCAGCTTTTATAGAAACTACATTTTCATCTCCCCAAGAGATTACACAGATGATATCATCAAGATATACGTGTATAAGATATATGTGTATAAACACACACACATACATAACATATTAGGAATACTGCTTCCAAAGTATTGATACTTTTTCGAGCAAGACAAGACAAATACACCTGAACTATGCTAGTGACAAGATTTTTAGTTCTAGATAATAGTTTCTAGAGATGGGTTATACAATGTGGGTGAGAGGTCATGTGGTCATGTTCCTTAAGGAGGAATGGGTGTTCACCACGGCCCTCTTCCTTCATTAAGTAATTAGTAAATTCTAATTCCCAAAATGGAACTGATTATTCTGCAACTGCTTGCGTGCCACCCTAGGTACTCTCAAAGTCCCTGTTGTCAAATAACAAAAGAATTGGATAGGCTGGACTGACCAAGTTTAGAATTCACCTAGGTATATGCCTCTGGTTCTGGAGTAAAATGAACTTCAGTTTGATCTTAGAAAGCTTATTTACCCTGAGATACAATGTTCTCTTCTGTGAAATGATGAATTTATGAGAATAAAATGTCCATCATGTCCCCTGACTCAGATGCTCGATAAATACTGGTTTTGCCCCTCACCCCATCCCCATACCTGCTGCTTCACGCCACTCCTCCCACCTCCCTCCTCATTATGGACATGTCTGAAGTGAAACCAGAGACCTGGGATCACAGAAATGGCACTGTGTTAGGCAGGGGTGAAGTCAGCAGTATGCTCATACATAAAATTACTTGTGATTTTTATATTCACTCATGAATATAGAAAGTGACAGAAAAAATATTGAGAGAGGAATTATAAGCTACCAAGTTAGGAAAAAGATGGTTTCTCTTTATGAAGAAGTAATAGCAATGACAGACACAGGAATGGGAAAATGAAGATATCTAATTGATTTTTTTTAATATATAAAAAACAAGAGTATATTCAGTTACAGAAAAAAAGAACCACCATTTCACAGTGTAGTTAAGTTTCAAATGCCTATAATCTCACCTACTTTGGAGGCTGAGGAAGGAGGATCACAAATTGAGGCCAGTCTGGACAACATAGCAAAACCCTATTTCAAAATAAAATTAGAAGAATTGGGGATAAAGCTCAGCAGCAGAGTGTCCATGGGTTCTATCCCCAGTACTGGAAAAAAATAAAAGTTTATAGATTAACAACAACAACAACAAAAAAAAACCCCAATAATTCCATTGTCTCTTAGATCAATTTTTTAATTCAATAACCTAATTGACTCTGATTTTAAATAAATTCCAAGATTTTTCCAGAAGGAAAGAATAAAGAATAGAAATGAATCAGATACCAAAAAGTAAAAATTGCTTTTAGTTGAACAATAGCATTAAAACTGAAAACATGCTAGAGGCTTAAGAAATTCTAATTCATAGTAGAAATTCTTGAGTGATTATATCTGGTAAATAAAAGATGTTAATAAGGATGTTGCTTTTAGTAATTTTTACTTGTCAGGGACTGAGATCACTGCCATCCTTTGATGAAGAGAGTTTTTAACCGTACCAGATCAGGATGTTTTTATGGGTGCTGCCTAGTTGCAAATTGGAGATGATATAAGGCACAGGTCTCCATAAACTTTAAAGCTTTGAAGAGTAATAAATCCAGTTTGGTCTGAATAGTGTACTTTTTGTTTGCAGAGGTACTGTTACTGTTTAAGAATTTTTGTTTGTTTTATACAGGCCTCTTCTAAAAATGCACTAGCTCTACTGATTTGATGCCAAGATATTACTTTCTAAACAGGGAATTTAAAAACGTTTTAGTTATCTGATTACAGTTTTACCTGTTGGAGGACAGGCACTTTGTGTCTCACAATCTTCCTTTCCTGTTCTTTTCCCAAGATTCTTAGTAAATTTTCCTTTTAAGACTTTAAGACTCCCAAATACTCAGAATGCAATTACTACTGTTTCCCTCTTATCTTGAGAAGATGGAAATAAATTCATTGTACTATTTTTCTCAAGTACATCTACCAGTACTGCTGCATAAATTTCTTTCCAAAACTGAATTATATTATTTCAATAAGCTTGCCAAGTTCCAATTTTAAACAATTTGCCAAGAATGGTGCCAAGTGACTTTAAAACTGGTAGCATTAATAAATACAAAGTTCATATCCTAATAGATTCCTCAAGAAGGGCTAAAGATTACAGAGATCTATGATTCAATTTTGAATTTCTGATGTTTAATTTCATTCAGTGTTGTCTTAGAGTTTTCTTCTGAATTATAGTTGATTTGAGAGAAATTTTTCTCAACTGATGTGTTGAATATTCTTTCCAGATTTCTTTCAACAGAGCAGTATGAATCTGTTAATCATGTCCTTTGTGTGTGTGTGTGTGTGTGTGTGTGTGTGTGTGTGTGTTGGTTTTTTACAAGATTTCAAATTTAATAATGCCCTGTTTCTCAGTGTAGCCAAATCCAAAAATTTTCACGGATTTATTTGCTTTGAGGGTAGGCAGTGGGACTGTGTATCCTCTGATTTTGTGTCCCCCTCTCTTTGTAAGATCCCCCAGACGCCCCTCTTCTTCTTCATTAGCCAGTCCAAGAGGTTCCTCTTTTCCTCCCTACTCCCTAGAAGCTGGGTATTTCAAACACTGCTTCTTCAAACAATGAGAACTCTCACATCCCTTCTTTGTGGTCCATGCTCTGACATATCTGAACACTATTTTATTATTTTAAGACTAAGGGTAGACTTAGTTTTTCTGTCAAGAGATTTTAGAGTACCTCATTGCCATGTCTTGCTAGCATCTCTCCAGGTCTGTGTTTGCTTTCCAAAAAACATCCCATGAGAGAGTTGGGACAGGTCAGGAGTGTGAGAGAAAATACACTGAAATATAATGATGTCTCCTTTTTTCTTACAGCTGTTTGCAGTGTGATCATCCTTTATTCAAATTAGGTGATAGAAATAGTTTTGCGTAATTTCATTTTTTCTTCTTTTCTTCCTATGCTATGGTAAAAGGAAACATCGAAGGAAAAGAACCTAGACATAAGTTGCAATTGTGTTTGTGCATCATTTTTATTTTTAACCTATCAAAGTCATTATATTTAAGATATTGCTTTATAGACAGCATATATTCAAGGCTTTTTAAATGCATTATGATAATCTCTATTTTTATTGGTTTTCTTAGATCACTTATATTTAATATTGTTATTGATATGGGTTAACATATCATATTGTTTGTTGCTTTATGTTCATTCCATATATTCTTTGCTCATTTTTTTCTCTTATTGCCAGGTTACATATTAATTGCATATTTGTTATGATGATATTTCAAAATTAATTTATTCATAGTTCCTTGCAAAAAAATAGTTGCATTAAGATGCACAATGTGAAGTGATGAATCTTCAGAAAGAGAAATTAGGAAAACTACCCCATTCACAATAGCAACGAAAAAAATAAAATACTTGGGAATCAATTTCACAAAAGAGGTGAAAGACCTCTACAATGAGAACTACAGAACACTAAAGAAAGAAATTCAAGAAAACCTTAGAAGATGGAAAGATCTCCCATGTTCTTGGATAGGAAGAATTAATATTGTCAAAATGGCCATACTACCAAAAGTGCTATACAGATTCAATGCAATTCCAATTAAAATCCCAATGATGTACCTTACAGAAATAGAGCAAGAAATTATGAAATTCATCTGGAAGAATAAAAAACCCAGAATAGCTAAAGCAATCCTAGGCAGAAAGAGTGAAGCAGGAGGTATCGCAATACCAGATCTTCAACTCTACTACAAAGCAATAGTAACAAAAACGGCATGGTATTGGTACCAAAATAGAAAGGTGGATCAATGGTACAGAATAGAGGACATGGACACAAACCCAAATAAATACAATTTTCTCATACTAGACAAAGGGGCCAAAAATATGCAATGGAGAAAAGATAGCCTCTTCAACAAATGGTGCTGGGAGAATTGGAAATCCATATGCAACAGAATGAAACTAAACCCATATCTCTCACCATGCATGAAACTAAACTCAAAATGGATTAAGGACCTCAGAATCAGACCAGAGACCTTGCATCTTATAGAAGAAAAAGTAGGTCCAGAGCTTCAACATGTTGGCTTAGGACCAGACTTCCTCAACAGGACTCCCATAGCATAAGAAATAAAAACAAGAATCAATAACTGGGATAGATTCAAACTAAAAAGCTTTCTCTCAGCAAAGGAAACTATCAGCAACGCGAAGAAAGAGCCTACAGAGTGGGAGAAAATCTTTGCCACTCATACTTCAGATAGAGCACTAATCTCCAGAATCTATAAAGAACTCAAAAAACTCTACACCAAGAATGCAAATAATCCAATCGACAAATGGGCTAAGGAAATGAATAGACACTTCAAAGAAGAAGATCTACAAGCAATCAACAAACATATGGAAAAATGTTCAACATCTCTAGTAATAAGAGAAATGCAAATCAAAACCACCCTAAGATTCCATCTCACCCCAATTAGAATGGCGATTACCAAGAATACAAGCAACAACAGGTGTTGGCGAGGATGTGGGGAGAAAGGTACACTCATACATTGCTGGTGGGGCTGCAAATTAGTGCAGCCACTCTGGAAAGCAGTGTGGAGATTCCTCAGAAAGTTTGGAATGGAAACACCATTTGACCCAGCTATCCCACTCCTTGGCCTATGCCCAAAGGTCTTAAAATCAGCATATTACAGAGATACAGCCACATCAATGTTCATAGCTGCTCAGTTCACAATAGCCAGATTGTGGAACCAACCTAGATGTCCTTCAATTGATGAATGGATAAAGAAAATGTGGTATATATATACAATGGAATATTACTCAGCCATAAAGAATGATAAAATTATGGCATTTGCAGGCAAATGGATGAAACTGGAGGATATCATGCTAAGTGAGATAAGCCAATCTCAAAAAACCAAAGGACGAATGATATCGCTAATAAGTGGATGATGACACATAATGGGGGGTGGGAGAGGTTAGTGTTAGGGTTAGAGTTAGGGTTAGGGTGGGGGGCAAGAATGGAGGAAGGAAGGACTGTATAGAGGGAAAAGAGGGGTGGGAGGGGTGGGGGGGAGGGAAAAAAATAGAATGAATCAAACAACATTACCCTATGTAAATTTATGATTACACAAATGGTATGCCTTTACGCCATGTACAAACAGAGAAACAACATGATGTATCCCATTTGTTTACAATAAAAAAAATAAATAAAAAAAAAGAAAATGCAAGGACAGAATAAATTAATTTTAATTTCCCCACTGCACTTTAATCCTAAAAAACTCTTTTCTGTCTCTATCCCTTCCTGCCTCACTTCCTTCTTCCCTTACATTCTTATCTACTCCCTCCTCTCTCTCTCTAAAAAAAAAAAAAAGAAAATATAAAAGATGGATGTGTAAGAATATTATCATGTCAAATAGTAAAATAGCCTTCAGAAATTAACAGTGTCATATCAAAGTAGTTGGAGTCTCACTTTAGGAGGCTGCTACAGGCCAAAATTGGGAGAATTTTAACATTAAAAAGAGGGATGGGAGGGGTGGGGGGGAAGGGGAAAAATAACAGAATGAATCAAACAACATTACCCTATGTAAATTTATGATTACACAAATGGTATGCCTTTATGTCATGTACAAACAGAGAAACAACATGTATCCCATTTGTTTACAGTAAAAAAAAAAGAGAGAAAAATAAATAAATAAATAAATAAAAATTAAAATTAAAAAAAAAAAGATGCACAATGTGTATCTTGGGTTTTATCATAGTATGAATATGAATAGCATAAGAACCTTATCATAAATATCCTTTCAATTCTCACCTCTAATTCATTATACTACCATTCTTAGGAATTTTATTTTATATGCATTACAATGTATTGTTATTATTTTGTAATACATTCGATTATCGTTTAGAGATATTGAAAAATATGAAAATGTTTGTATTAATTTTTATTATTTTGAGATCTCTTTAATTTTGTGGGTAGATCCAAATTTCTGTTTGGTTTCATGATCTTTTTGCTTGAAGAACTTCTTTTATCTTTCATTATAGCATAGGAAATTTATGGCTGGAAATAAATTCACTTCACCATCCCTTTTAATTTTTTAAAAATTAGTTTTGCCTTTATTTTTAAAATATGTTAACTGTAGATTGAATTCCACGTTGATATTTTTTCAGCATTTTAAAGATGTTACTGTATTCTGGATTGCAGTTTTTGACAACAATTCTGTCATAATACTTATCTTTTATCCTCTCTATGGAAAGTATCTTTTTCTCTGCTTGTCTTCAGTGGCTTCTCTTATCTTTGCTTTGCCATTATTATAAGTTAGACATTTTGAAAAATTATAAAATATTCTTTGCAGGTAAGTTTTTACATAAGATTAACCCTAAACTATGGGGCACTATTAGAACTAATTTCTTAGTAAATACCTCAAAATTTGAGAATTATATAGATTACTTTAGTCTATAAATAATATGAAATATTTTTGTAGCTATGTTAGCATTTTTATCTAACACTACTAGGAAGAGTTAAGTATCCTGTTTGAGTGTAGACTATGAATTTTGTCCAAAGATAATTCAACAAAAGATTGTATAGTATACAAGACAATGTAATAATAGAACATGATTTGTGATATTTTTAAAACACATATATACAAAAATGACTCACAAGAAATGGGAACCAGATATGATAAAAATAAAGAAAATATATAATGTACATTAGAAAATATTCATTTTGTCATCACCCATGACTGTTCTTTATATACTGAATTATAATATCCTGAAACAACAGTATTTATATCCTTCCAGTGTTTCCAATGGACTAAGAGTGATTTCAGGATCTTAGAATATCTTGATGTATAATTTCTTTATGTTATTAAATTCTTCAACACAGCTGAATCTACATTCTTTAAGGGGGAACAAAATTTCTCTTTCACAAAGTGTTAAAAATAACTTTTAAACCTGAATTTTGATAATATGTACTCTTTCAAAATATATTTAAAAAATGGTGGGTTTACAATGTCATTAGGTAATACCATATACCTGACAACAAGATAGGGAAATAAAGACCAAATGAGGTTACAAAAGTATAAAGACTAAAAAGACAGGAGGCACTCTCAGGAAAGCTGAACTACAAAGATTTTTGCTTGGCATCAGCTTTTGGTATTAGATATCACAAGAGAAGACTTTAGAAATTGGAGATAGGCTTCCTTACTTTTATATCTCAAGTTTTTCCATCTCTATCTGAGAAAATCTATGTGCCTTCTAAACTGTACCTTTTAAAAGACTGTATTCGTTTCCTGAGGTAAACCATAACAAAATATCACAAACTGGCTGACTTACATAGGAGAAATGCATTGTTGCAAAATCCTGGAGGCTAGATGTCTGAAATCAAGCTATCAGAAGAGTTAATCCCTTCTGAGGGCCTCTGGTGGGCTGCTAGCCATCTTTAACATTTTCAATCTCTGTCTTCATTGTCATATGACACTGTCCTCATGTGCTGGTCACTGTCCAAATTTCTCCTTTTCTATGAACTATGTTCATATGGCATGAGGGGTCCACCTTACCCCAGTATATTCTGATCCAAACATAACCAATTACATCTGCAAATACTCTATATCCAAATAAGTTCACATTCTGAGGTATGGGGGTTAGGACTGAAAGCATGAATTTTGAAGCAACACAATTTAACCAATAGGAAGGTTCAAAATGTAGGATGGTTTTGAAGTTTCACCAAATATATTACTTGCAGAATGATTGCTAACTTACAAATAAAAATTTAAGCAGTTGATTCAGCTTTTTATTAACCTCCAGTTGTGTTTTGAAGTAAGTCCTATTATCCTTTTGGTTGAAAAATATTTAAATTCTAAAACCGAAGGATCAAATTGATTCTTAAATCTCATTATATCGGTTTGTACTCATGAATTTAGAGCATGAAGATGGAATTTAAGGAACCTTTATCTAAAATTTATTCTAAACAATTACATACAAAATCCCAAACCAGGTATTTAGAATTTTAAAAATGTTAATTTCACTGAAATAATATGATTATAATTGTAATATTAATTTAATATAAATATTAAATATACATGGTACATATTATTAATTTTTCATTTTGATAATTGTTTAAATAAAAGTTAATGAAATGATATACATTATAAATTTATATATTTGGAAATTTTTATGCAATTCTGCATTGTCCATAAATATAAGGAAAGGGTGCCTAAAAACCAATATGATTAGCTAGTTTTTCTCCAAATGGTGGTTGGAAAATGTCTGCAGAAATATTCAGTTTGCATGAGAGTTCAAGTACGCAGAGCAGATCTAGGAAGCAACCTCAACTCTTCCTTGCCTATAAACAAAGCAGTGAAAGAGCAGGTGACCAGAGAGATAGAGGAACCCACAGAAGGCATTTCCTGAGGATAACCCCAAGCAGCCAGTCAAGAACCTCACACAAGCAGTACACCCCACAAAAGAACCTACAGAGAAGTCTCCCAAAGACATTTGCCACCACCCAGTGGGCCTAGATACAAACACATTGACCTGTGACCTATGCATTCCAGAGCAGGCAATAGACTTCAACCTCCCATGGGCCACCCAGCACCAATTCAACCAGACCAGTGTCTCTATCTTTAGACCACTACAACAGACACACTCTGAAGTACACATAGGGCAGCCCACACTTGATTTAACAACAATGAATACACAGAGGTTTTCTTCAGGAGACACATAGGACTGCACTCTGGAAAGGGGGTAAACTGACTGCTAAGTCACAGACAATTGGAAACTGTCTCCTCTGACCCACCAGAAAGCTAGTCAGTACCTGGACACACCAAAGATTGGAAGGGAGATACTTGAATAGTATCAAGGATGAACTGGTGTAACCACTACCTTCACACTCAGGGAAAGTTACAGGTAAAGAAAAGAAATGGTAACTATTTTCTAAAGGTCCCAAATCCTGATGAAATCCAAATCAGGAAGAATCAACAAGAAATCTCCCTACCTTAAATAGCTTGACATTTATATATGTCATAAACAGCTCTAATGTCAGTTTTGATCTTGCAGATATTACTTTTCATATTAAATCAATAGATGTTCCCTTATTATTTGATGTGGTATCCCTCAACTCAATTGACTGCATTTCTTCAACTATTTTAAAATTATTAACTGGAATCATTCTTTCTATCTGCTTTCCTAACTCAGGTTTATACTTAGTGCTCCTCTTACTCTCTCTTTATTCCTCTTGTATTACCTACTCATGCCTCAAATTCCCCTACTTTTTCTTTTAATCTTAGATTGTGTTTTTTCTGTTTTTTATTTTCTTTTTTCCCTTTCATATTTTTTATTCTCATTTTTGCAACCTCTATATATTTCAATAATAATTTTACTATCTTTAATAGCTAACTTCTCACCTTATTCAAGGACATTACTAAAATTTTATGCTTGGATTAGTTGAACTGAGAACATTTTATACATGTATTTTCCCCCTCTGGTTTATACCTTTGCTCTGAAGTGATTGGAGTTATAGTGTTTAGTATCTTCTCTCAAAGTGCTGTTGAATACTGGGCTTAGCAGAAGGTACACATGGAGTGGGAGATCAATACTTATATATTCACCCAATCTAAAGCACTGAAGAGAAAGAAATTCACAAAATAGTTTCTTCATAAAAGTAAAGGAGATAATGATCAGATGGGTGGAAATACAAACAATATGAAAAAGAAAGCTAACAAGTCACCCCAAAGAACCCACGACATTTAAACAATTGATCCCATTGGCATCACAGTGCAGGAAACGTCAGACAAAGAGTGTAGAAAGTTCATGGCTAAAATGTTTAGTAAACCAAAAGGTGATATGAGGAATGAATTAAGGGAGAATATACAGGAAATAAATGAACATTTCAATAAAGATATTCTGAAAAAGAACCAAACAGAAATCTTGGAAAAACATAATAAATCAAATTAAAAATTCAGTAGAAAATCTCACAATAGATTAGAACACATAGAAAGTAGATTTTCAGGTCTCAACAACAAAGCATATGATCTTTAAAATAAAGTTGACAATAAAGAAAATATGTTGAGATCATTACCAGAATATTCAAGAAATCTGGTTAACGTTAAGAGATCAAATCTAAGAATCATTCACATAGAAGAAGGCACTGAGATACAAACTAAAGGAAAACACAAACTTTTCAAGAAATAATATCAAAAAATTTCTCAAACCTTAGAAATGATGAAAATCCAAATACAAAAGGCATTAAGGACTGCAAATAGGCAAAATCAAAAAGATCCTCTCCAAAACATATCATAATTAAAATGTCTAATACACAAAATAAGGATAGAATTTTAAAAGATACAAGAGAAAAATGGCAGATCACATTTAGAGGTCAGCCAATTACTTTCTTCATATTTGTCAGTCCAAACTCTAAAATCAGGATGGTTTGCAACAATATATACCAAATCATAAAAGATAATGGATACTAACCAAGTTTGCTATATCCAGTAAAGGTAATCTTCAGAATTTAAGATGAAGGAAAAATCTTCACGATAAGCAGAAATTAAAAGGACTCATAACCACCAAGACAGCATTGAAAAAACACACTTAATGAACTATTATACACAGAAGAAATTAAAAATAAACATTAAGCCAGAGAATGGATGAATATCACTGGAGAGTCAATTAAAAGATAATCAAATATGAATTAGACATTAAAAAATAAATCAAAATGGCAGGAAATAAAAACCATATGTCATTTTTTGGTAAATGGATTTTCTGTTAACTAGAGAACATCATGCTAAGTGAAATCAGCCAGAGTCAGAAAATCGAAGGTTGAATATTTCCTCTCATATGCAAAATCCAGAACAAAATAAGGGAAAAGATGGTTGAGGGGTACTCCATGAAAGAAGGAAGAACAACAGAGTAGAGAAAGGGGACTTAGGGGGAGAGGAGGAAGAACTGCAGAACGAAATTTACCAAATTATGCTAAGTACATATATGAATATACCACAGTGAATTCCACCTTTACATGTATATATATGTGTGTGTGTGTGTGAGATATATGTGTGTGTGTGTGTGTATATATGTGTGTGTGTGTGTGTGTGTGTGTGTGTGTGTGTGTGTGTATCCAATTAAAGAAACATAAATAAATAGAAGGAAGATCAGGAGAGTAGAGAGAGGGAACAGAAGGGATGAGGGCAGAGAAAGTAGAAGTCCTGGGATTGAAATGGAACAAATTATACCCTATTCATGTATGATTATATCAAAATGAACCCACTATTGTGTAAAATTATAATGCATGCTGTGGTTAGATATGAGGTGTCCTCCAAAAGCTCATGTGTGTGTGAAACAATGCAAGAATTTTCAGAGGTAAAGTTGTTAGTTTTTGAAAGATTTAAACTAATTAGTAGATTAATCCACTGACATTGATTAACTGGGTGGTGACTGTAGGCAGGTAGGGTGTGGAAGAGGAAGAAGTTATATTTCGTACCTAGTGAATGGAGCTCTCTCTCTGCTTTCTGATTGCCATCTCCTAAACTGTTTTTCTCCTTCATGCCCTTCCATCATCATGGTCTGCATCACCTTGGACTGAGAGCTCTGGAGTTGGTTTACCATGGATTAAACCTCTGAAAAAACGAGCCAAAATTAACTTTTCCTCCTCTATGTTGTTCTTGTCAGGTATTTTGGTCATAGGGATGAAGCTGACAAATGATGCACTACTAACACATTTTAAAAAAAAAAAGAAATATCTAATCTGCATTCCTATGTCAAGGAAGACTAAACTTATATCATGCAATTTGTTTTCTGTAATTTGTGTTTCTTCTAGCCAATGTTTCCTGTGTACGTGAAAAGTCAGGGTATGAATTAACCATCTAATGGTTATTACATGCCTTACTCACTGCAAAATGTTTGAAGTTACATGTATGGGCAAAGATTAGTTATAAGGCCTCTTCCATCTTGAGTGGTTGGTTAATACATGGTAATAAATAAGAATGGACATGGTGCAATCCCTTGGTCACTTGGTAATTGGTATTGAAATGGTATTGCCTTCTGTATTTGAAACAACTTCTGGTAAAAATACAATGTGTGGTGGCTCAGGGGTACAAGCAAGCTCACTTACTCAGTGTTAGATGCAGCATGCTTTCCTGTGCTCTCTTTGAGTCTCACTAAACTCTCCATTGGAATTCTGTGCGTATGGGGCACAGTGAATTCTATGTGCAAATGGAGCAGCAGAGAATACTGACTATATATGATGGGTATCTCCTCTGCTCACATGCATACTGCATCATCTTGTTGTTTTCTTACAATTTACAAATTCAAAGTTAATATTATAATCTTAAAAAGTAGAATTTGCAAAGGCAATAAAAGAGAAAATATATAAATGGGATTATATCAAACTAAAAAGCTTCTGCATTCAAAGGAATGAATGCACAGAGCAGAAAGACAACCTAAAGAATGGGAGAAAATATTTGCAAACTATATTTCTAATCAGAAGCTAATATACAGAAAATACAGGAAACTCAACAGCAAATAGATTTAAAAAATCGAATTTTAAGAATGGGCAAAAAAACTGAATAGATACCTTTCAAAGGAATACATACAAGTGGTTAAGATGTAAATTTAAAAAATGTTCAACATCAACATCACTAATCATAAGGAGATAAAAGTTAAATCACAATGCAATATCACCTCACTCCAGTTAGAACAGTTATTATAAAAAAGATAAAAATTAAATGCTGGAAAGTATATGAAGAAAGGGGAACTATTATGCACTGTTGGTTAGAATACAATTTAATATAACCACTATGGAAAAAAAGTCTGGAGGTTTCTGAAAAAAAAAAACTAAATATTGATCTACCATATGATTCAGTAGTCTCACTTCTATATTGATAAGAAATCAAAATATCAAAATGATATCTGCACACCCAGATTTACTGTGATACTGTTTACAATAACTGAATATGAACTCAAACTAAGAATCCATCAACAGATGAATGAATAAAGAAAATATGATATATATGTGTATACCTGTATATATACATATACATATATACAGATACACACATACAAACACAATGGAATACTATTCAGCTATGAAAACAAAATTCTGTCATTTACAGCAATATGAGATTATAAAATAGAGATTATAAAATTAAATGGAATATGCATTCAAACACCATATAATTTCACTTATATGTGGAATCTAAGAAAACAGAGTTCATAGTAGTGAGCTGAACAGCAGTTAACCAGAGATTGGGGAGGTTGAGATTGGTTAACAAGTAAAACGTAACAGCTGGATAAGGAGGAATGAGATCTAGTATTCTATTACACATAATGGCCACGATAGTCATATTATATAGTGACTATATGATTAATAGTTATATTGTATCATATAACTCAAGTAGCTAGAAGAGATTTTGAATGTTATTATCACAAAGAAAGGATAAATGTTTGAGATGGTGAATAACCTAAATCTCCCCTTAATATTTGATCATGATACAACATGTAGGTGTATCAAAATATTATACTTTACCCATAAAGTTGTATAATTTTTATCTGTCAATTAAAAAATTTTAGTAAAAATTTAAAATAAGATTAAGTTCATAGAAGTAAAATAAAATGGTGGTTACCAAGGACTGAAGGGAGAGGAGGTAACCAGAACAAAGAAAGATATTGTTCAAATAGTACAAAGTTTTAGTTGTAAGTTATAGTGATCTATTATTGTACAAATGACTATAATTAATACTGTATTATATATTTCAAAATTAGTAAAAGAGTGGATTTTAAATGTTATGACAATGAGATGATAAGCATATGAGGTGACTTATATGCTAATTAACATGATTTGATTCTTCCACAATGTACACATGTATTGGAATATAATTGTACTCCATAAATGCATGCAATTTTAATTACCAGTTAATGGGGTTTTGGAGAAGATGGATACCAGGAATTGAACTCAGAAGCACTTGCCCACTGAGCCACATCCCCAGCCCTATTTTGTATTTTATTTAGAGACAGGGTCTTACTGGATTGCTTAGCACCTCACTTTTACTGAGGTTGACTTTGAATTTCAGATCCTCCTGCCTCAGCCTCCTGAGCTGCTGGGATTATAAGCATGCACTACCACGCCCGGTTCCAATTAATATTTTAAAAGAAAACAATTTCAAGGTAGCAACAATAAACATTAAGCCAAGCACAAGGCCTTCCTGAGTGAAGAGCTCTATGAGCAGCTTATGTTATATGCTCATGCTTCATCTATACTCCCAGGTTGGCTATTTCTTCATCCCCATACACACCTATAAGGAATCAATATGTGGGTAAGTCCACTCCTACTCCTAGGGATGGGCTTCTGTCCCACGGAAAATTCTGTATGAGCAGCTGCAATCTAAGATACCTCACAGTGCTACTGGCACACTTGGGCTGTGGCTTCTCATCATGTGAACACAATTCCTGCTAGTTGCACACACACCAACTGCTTCCTTCAGCCACTTAGAACCCTACCATGCCCTTCTCCACTCACATCCTACATGAATCTCATTTATCAGCTTCACTCCAAATATCTTATGGAAGCCCAGTTCTGTAACCCCAGATTTGGAGACTACAGTATAATCTCTTTAAGTCTTTGAGGTTTTCCTCCTTCTTCCTAAAAGATTTGTTCCATTTGGTCTTCCAAGCACATTCTGCCTTACTAGAAAGTCCATCCATATCCACCTGAGGGGACATTAAATCAAAGAATGTAAATTGCCCATTTGTTCCATTGAAGTATCCATTGCTCTTCCTTGACAGTTTCATTGGATTGGTAAGTATTAGCAAAAATTCTACACAAGCTTCTCTAAAGAGTGAGAAAAGAAGGAGCAGTCGAATTTTGATTAAATAGTCATCAACCCTCTCTAAAGAATTGCCTTTATTTGTTGTGTTTGCCAATACCTGTGATGTAAATACTCCCATCATGACCAATTTTTAAGCTACCAAATGATGTCAATAGGCTCACAAAATTTCTGAAAATGACACTGGACATTTTAATTCTGTGTTGGAAAAACTTTCATTTTGTTTTCAAATACTTATCAGCTTTCATTACCAAAAATCACACTATTACCAGGGAAAGTAATGCTCTGTCCTGGTTAAGTGTTCCCCTGAGGTCCACATGTTGAAGTCATGTTAACAGGGTGGCTCTATTAGGAGGTGGTGGAACCTTTTAAGAGGTGAGCCCTGGTGGGAGATCCATAGGTCACTGGGGGTGGGCCCTTGAAGGGGATTGTGAGGCCTCTTTCTCTTTCTCACTTCCTGGCCACGAGACAAGTAGCTTTGCTGTGCTGTGTGCTCCTACCATGATGCCTGCCTTTCAGAAGCCTGAAAGCAATGGGTTCACCCAACCATGGACTTGAACCCCCCAAAATTGTGAACTACAATGAACCTTTTATTTAGATGATTTTCTCAGGTATTTTTGTAGTAATGAAAAGTTGACTACACAAGCAATTTCACCTTTACATTCCTTTTCTTTTTTTCTACAAAACAGTCCTGGAGAAATAAGAAACTGACTTGACCCACTATTAATTTTTCTAACTTCAACTGAACCCTCCTTCTATGCTGCATGATTTTATTTATCATGTTGATCCTCCCTTAAAAATTCCATTAACTGCCAAATATTCCCTACTTGAATCAAGCCTTCAATACCATATCCAGACACCACTGCTTTTGGACGGTGACCACACTTCCTATTTAGGAGCCTTGCATCTACAGCCATACCACTCTGAATACACCTGATCTTGTATGAAAGGAGAGCTGACACATATTTTCTTTGTTGCCATTATTTCCCTTTCAAACTGTTTCTATTTTCTTTCTCCCATTCTTCTCTTAAATATCAGAAACATGGTTGTGCCTGTTATTTACCATGCCTATTTGTGCTATTTAGTCTCTACTATTAAATATTTACTTCTTTGGTCTTAACATTCTTTTTTATTATCTCCGTCCCCTCTTCCCTGGAAGTTTTCTTTCAATTGGACATGCATGTAGCAGCCATGTTTTAAGAAAACTTTTTATATCCAGAACTTGGTGTCTAATACTGTTCCCCAATTCTAAGAAGGGACAGGGAAAACGCAAGGTAATTCTGGAGTATTCTGAAATATTGGAAAGTAGGAAGTACTCAAAAAAACATCAGAAAAGAACTTAGGAGTCAACCTTAAAGAGTTCCTAATGCCCAAAGCTAGAAAAACAAAATAATGCAGTGCAGACTATGCCCTAAAGCATAAAGCAAATACACATGAATTTAGGTGGATTAAATAAGCAGGGAGAAAAAGACAAAGTTTCTTCATAAAAGTATAAGTAATATACAGGGACTCTCCTCCTTCTGAAGATGGAGCTTAAATCCCAACCTACTCCAAATGAGCATGGCGGACCTGGTGACTCATTTCATAGAGTAGAGAATAGAAAAGGGAAAATAGCAATGTTATGGTGAAAAAAAGTCTGGCAAATATTACTTTTACCAAGAGACCAAGCTGCATACCTTGGAGGATATCATGTACCCTTCATACAAAGAAATGCAAAAGACCCACAACCTCTGGCATTCTTTCCAAAAATACATATTCTCAATCTAATCAGGAGGAATATATTACATGGATCCAAATTGAAGCACTTTCTAAAATATATCTGACCAGCATAGCACTGCTCAGGGTTACTGCTCAGGGTCAGCAAGTACAAGGGAGGATAGAGAAACTGTGGAAAAGGTTGAGAAACAGGTAAGAGGACACTGGGGAGACATAATGATGAAGTGGGATGTAATAGCTCAGAGTGGACCCTGGAAGAAAAAGGAACATTATTTGAAAAAGCAGTAAATCCAAATAAAGTGAAGTACATAGTTAATAGTAATGCATCGGTGCTGGGTCCAGTTTTGGCAAGTCTATGTAGTAATGCAAGGTGGTGACATTGGGAAACACACTTGACGGTTGTGTAACAACTCAGTATTATCTATGTAATTCTTCTCTAAATCTTAAAATGCCTCAAAATAAGAAGCTTATTTTTTAAAAGTTACTTTATCTTAATTTCCCCTAGCTATTATCTTCTCTTTCCATCTGACAAATAAATCATTGTAATGATGATATTATATTTTAAAAAGAACTTTTATCACAAGGATTTTAATGACAACTAAGCTACTAAATAGAAATATAAATTATAAATGTTTAAAATATTGTTAAATTATGCAGAGATAATAATATCAGTGAAAGAAACTGTACAAACCTTTAGTCTTCCAGAGCCCCAAAATAATCTATCAAATGTCTTTATTATGAAAAATAGCATTTATGCAAGAAACAATACATATTTTATATAACTTCTGATATGCAACACATTTTGGAAATTTCTCTTACTCATTATGTAGTATTCTCTGTCTTTGAAATGAAAATTTCATGTTAATATCAAAATGTATTAATAGCTCTTTAGACCATTTTCATCTATTTTTCCACAAAAGCTATTGAGATAACTGTAATACACAAAGTGCTATTCAAGGTTAAAAAGAAAAAATGTAGGACGAGGATAAAACCTTTGTGTTGCCAAGTTATATAGCTAATAGCAACTGGAAAAATACTGTGCAGACCTTCTCAAACTGGCATCTCAGAAATCCTTTGTGTATGACTAACTGCCTTGATAAACGGCAATTACATTTGCAGCAAAAGGTCCTAGAGAGGAAAGGTATTGACCCAATGAAAATGAAAAAATCCCAAGGCACTCTTTGAAAGTCATTTGTGGCCATACTTAAATAATTACAGTATGAGCCCAGCTCCTTTAACCATATAACTCTTGAATTTACTTGTTGAGCACAAGAGTAGAAAGTGCATTAATTTGCCCTTACTAAGAGTATCCCAAACAATTCAGTAGAAGTAAAACAAGCTGTAATATAAAGGTGTTATACAAGAGCAAATTTTAAGGTCAGTATAATTCATTGCATAATGCTAAAAGGTCATGTTTAGTGATAATGGGATTTATATAAACTGTCATTTTAAATTTTTATTGTTATTTTTATTAAAGTCACATACATAGTGTCAAGAGGCCGATAGATATGCAAAGCAAAAAAGCAACAATTTCCTATCTAAGTCATTTTTCCCAATCTTGAAATAACTAAATTCAATTATTTTAAATGATATGTTGTTATATAATTCTACTTTTTTATCTATATATATTTATTGTATCATAGTAATAGATATTTGGTCTTTATCAGAGTCAGACCTGTTATTTACTTATTAAATATCTTGCTTCCTTTATCCATACCCCATTTTAACCCACAAGGCAAAGAAGTAATAAAGGATGTTACCAACATATACAGAGGTATTATAATAAAGGACCCCTGAAATTATGAAGCAGAGAAATTAGGGAACTGTCTCATCCACCTTTCTTCTTCTCCAGGAACAGAAGCTAGAGCAAGAGCTTAAGAGCTGCAACCTTCTTAGTAGAAGCAGGAGATGATCTCCTTTCAAAACCTCAAAATCTAAGTATTGCCTCTGGGTAGTTAAGAAAGGTTTTACTTCCATACTACCCTTTGAATAGGAACAGATGATTCCACCTGGAAAGAGGTAAGAGGGTAAAGGGGGGTGTGCATGCATTCTGTATCTCTCTATATAGCATGTGGATTTCCATGTTCACAAGCCTTCCTTGATCATGAAGAAACATGGAATTATTCCAAGGCATCTTGATGGATTCCACATCTCTAAATGATTTATGCTATTACTTCTGAATTTTAAAATTTTAGTCACTATCTATTAACATCTTGCTCCTCCCCCAACCCCAATTGCATATTTAACACACCTACAACTCTCAAAGTAGTTATGTCACAGTTTGATTGGCTCAATATTCAGAATTTGTAATACTGTTACCACATAAATGATAATTACTACTGAATCAGGTAACAAACTGCTAGTCTCCCATTTTTGTCCCATAGTGGACTTTCTTGGAGTTAATAATATTCTTTTTCCTGTATTGCTTATTATTTCCTTTACCACTAACTCAAGTTCACATTCTTCCCTGAGTCGTGAGTGACTTCATCTATAATGTTTCACCTTTTTGAAGAACTCTTTTGAAGACCTAGAACTTGCTCCAGTCTGAGAGCAGCTCTGTAAGCCTGCAGCAGTCACCTTGACTGCCTCCCCTCACATTGTCTCCACACTTCCAGTTTCAGTTGAACTGGGGCAGACTGTGCCCTGTGATCTCAGACTAACTTCCTTCTGACCTCATCCCAGCCAAAGCTCTGCCCACTGCCTCAGGGTCTTACCCTACTCCCCAGTGTATCCCAGCAATGAGAAACAGCAGTCCATGGGGTAATGCTGAACAACAGGGATGTTGGCCGCTGGATTAGTACTGCAGCCACCTCCCCTGCAAGGGAACAATTCCTACGTCACTACAGGTATTCTCATCACAGTCCCCTGGACTCCATGTTTGCTTACAGTATGAGCTCAGTGAAGGTATTGACCTTTCCCCTTTCTTTATCTCATTCATCCCTTCCTTCACTTCTGCTCTTTGGGATTATCTCCACAAAAACCATACCCAGTTCCTCATTGCAGGCTCTCCTTTGAGGGAACTTAAGCTAAGATTTCCCTTCACCATCCTGAAGAAATTGTTCTCCTCCATTGGTTGAAGGCCCAGTTGGATCCTTTGTGGTTCTGATTCTTAGTTTCCCTCTCTCTTTTTTATGGAGCCCATATTTCAATAGAATAGTGTTCCAAATAACTTTTCTTTGGAATTTTGAAGGCATTCTCCAATGTTTTCTGACTTCCAATAATTTGCATAATATATTCAAAGTCATTCTAATACTTTATACTTTGTAATGAATTGATTTTTGACTCTGGAAGTTTGCAGGATCTTCTCTTTTACGTCATTGTTCTGAAATAATATTGATGGATAAGGTTACAATAATTTTAAGCCACTCAATTAGATAATTGCTAGAAATTCTGGAATATGAGATTCCTGTTCAAGAAAATTTACTCAAATCTATTTTGAAATGATTTCCTTTCTTCCATTTATTCCCTTTCTAGAACTCTTTTTTCTTAGATACTCTAAGTCATAGGATAGCATTCCAGTTTGTTCATCTAATTTATCTTGTACTTTTCATCTCTTTTTAAAAAATTGTTCTGAGAAAATACAACTTTTTTCTGCAATTATTTCATTGAGGGTTTTGCTATTTACTGAACGCTCTAAATTTTCAAGAGTGCTTTCTGGTTTTTGAATAATAATTTTTATAACACAGGGTGCTATTCATGGACTGTATATCATCTTTTATCTTTCTCCATTTACTAGAAATGGCAGCAGTGATTTTATTCATCTCTGAAGTTGCTCCCTCAAAAATGTTGTTAATTTAATTTTAAAGCAGTAGAAAATAGATTGTGGTCTTCTGTTTATGGACCATGAATTTATTGTAATGTCACCATCTTGTTCACTTTCCCTTTGACTGATCAGAGCCCACATAGGAGTCTGGATGTCTGTTCAGGAGGGATAAGTCTGGCTGTCAAAGCTCCAAACTAGAAAAGAAAAAGAAAACTGGAGATCTCACTTGGACTATGCAGGAATCCTATTCCTAGAGTGACTAACGGGTAAATCTGGTGCTTCACTCCAGGCTGACTAAAGTGCCAGTCTATTTTCTCATTACTATGCTATAGTGAGTGCAAAGCATCATAATGAATATCATACAAGGGCAATATATACCATAAATGCATCCTCATATAATTTATAAAGTTTAGTTCTCAATACTTGTTTCAGGCTAAGATTAAATCAGCATCAAAATCTCAATAAAAATAGACATTGAGATCCCCAAGGCTGAATGTAGATGCATGTGTAGTGACTGCCTCGGACCAGTACTAGAAGTCACAAGCCAGCTCCTGAGTGTTACACAGAATTTGATATCACTCTGGAAAGCAGTGTGGAGAATCCTCAAAAACCTTGGAATGGATCCACCTTTTGACCCAGTTATCCCACTCCTCCGTTTATACCCAAAGGAACTAAAATCAGCAAACTACAGTAACACAGCCACATCAATGTTTATAGCAGCTCAGTTCACAATAGCTAGTGTGTGGAACCAACCTAGATGTCCTTCAACAGATGAATGGATAAAGAAACTCTGGTATATATACGCAATGGAATACTATTCAGCCATAAAGAAGAATAATATTATGGCATTTGCAAATAAATGGATGGAATTGGAGACTATCATGCTGAGCGAAATAAGCCAATCCCAAAAAAACCAAAGGCCAAATGTTTTCCCTGATAAGTGGGGAATGATATATAATGGAGGTTGGGGGGTGGGGAATGAGAGAAGAATGAGGGAACTTTAGAATATGTAGAAGGAAATGAGAGGGAGGGGGCTATGAAAAGTGGTGGAATGAGACAGATATCATTACCCTATGTACATGTATGATTACACGAATGTTATGAATCTACATTGTATACAACCATAGAGAGGAAAAGATGTACCCTATTTGTGTACAATGAATCAAATGCAGTCTGTAAAAAATTAAAGACTAAATAAATAATTAAAATAAATAAAAATAAAAATAAAAAAGAAAGTCATAGAAATTCATGTTTGAGGTTATAATGGCCTAAAAACCTTAAAACAGAGAAATAGAGGTCAGGGCCTATATATTTATAATGAGAAAACTGACATGTTTCATAGTTGGTTAAAAAAAAAAAGCAAGTTAAAAAGAGCCCTCAGATTTTAAGATCGAATCACCAGAAATATTTATGAAGTTTCCAACACTCAGGAAATAGAACATCTTAGTCACACTCACTGGACAAGCTCCATGCCCCTCTAAATTGAATTATTATTTTAATTTTGACCTAGTTTGTAATTCTGGGACATTCGCCAAGGATGTAGAGATCAGTTTAGTAATCACATGTTGATTAGTATGCATAATTTTTTTTTCAGTGCTGGGGATTCAAACCAGGACCTCAAGCATGATAGGTAAGTGCTCTACCACTGAGTTACTCCCCAACATTAGTATATGTAATTTAAGAAAACAACTTATAAAACTAAACTGGATACTACCTAGAATGAAAGACCATTTACCACATATATTATGGTCAATACCACTTTAGCTATACTATTGAATATTCCATGCATCCTAATCTTACACCAAAGGCAGTTTAGTAATAAATAATCTTAAGTAATACCAGCATCATTTAAAAAAAACCTTCACATAATGGTTGCACCCCCCTGTTTTTGCAAAAAATGTAGGATAAAATCTACAATTAATACATGGTGAAATATGGTATTCAACTCAGAAATACACTTATTATTGAGTTGACCCTAGAGGGAGCATAAACTGCCATAATAAATTATACAGAATACCTAGTAAATCACTTATTCATTTAAGCAAATAACATTTAGAAAATATGTTGGTTATCTACTACACATTATGCACTTAATAGGTTCTGAAGATAGGAATGATAATGGGAGAGTCTTCCTCCCCAAAAGTATCACAGATTAACCCAAAGAATTATTCAGGATGTCAGGCAATCTCAGAAGACTGACTCTACATTGTTGCCTCAAATCATGGCAGCAACGAAAGTGGGAAAACTTTGATGTGAACTAGCAAGAGGAGGTGTGGTATCTTTTTTTTTTTTTTTTCTTTTAAAGATCTTTTTTTTAATTCTCTTAATTTTTTTACTTGTCTTTAAATTTTTTACAGACTGCATTTTGATTCATTGTACGCAAATGGGGTACATCATTTCGTTTCTATGGTTGTACATGATGTAGATTCATATCATTCGTGTAATCATACACGTACATATGGTAATGATGTCTGTCTCACACCACCATTTTTTATACCCTCCACCCTATCATTTCCTTCTATATAATCTAAAGTTTCCCCAATCTTCTCTCCCTCCCCAACCTCCACCCCCATTATATGTCATTCTCCACTTATCAGGGAAAACATTAGGCCTTTGGTTTTTGGGGATTGGATTATTGCACTTAGCATGATATTCTCCCATTCCATCCATTTGTTTGCAAATGTCATAATATTATTCTTCTTTATGGTTGAATAGTATTACGTTGTGTATATATACCAGAGTTTCTTTATCCATTCATCTGCTGAAGGGCATCTAGGTTGGTTCCACAATCTAGCTATTGTGAACTGAGTTGCTATAAACTTTGATGTGGCTGTGTTACTATAGTCTGCTGATTTTAGGTCCTTTGGTTATAAACCAAGGAGGGGAATAACTGGGTCAAAAGGTGGGTCCATTCCAAGTTTTTTGAGGATTCTCCACACTGCTTTCCAGAGTAGCTGCACCAATTTGCAACTACACCAGCAATGTAAAAGTGTGCCTTTTTCCCCACATCCTCGTAACATCTGTTATTGATTGTGTTCTTGATAATAGCCATTCTAAGTGAAATTAACTTTGCTCTTTTTTTTTATTACAGTCAGTTTTGACTTCTCTTGTTCTCTCATAACCAGCACCCAATCTATCAAGTCCAAATATGCCTTCCTTCCCTACGTATTCCAAATCAAATTCTTTTCATATTTTCCTCTACCATAAAACCATTAATGTTTCGATTATCTTCCTGTGAAGCTATTGCAACAGTACACTCACAGGTCTCCCTGCCTCCATCCTTGTGTTCTAGAAAGAAGCTCTTTTCCACCTGACATCAAGAATATGTTTTTGAGATTAAGTCAGATGTGTGATTCCTCTAGTCAAAGTCAAATAGTCATTTAGAGAATAAAGTTGTAATAATGCCCTGTAAAGCCCTAAACAAACTCCTCCATTGTTTCCCTGCAAGTCAAGCATACTCCCCACTCATGGGTCCGTGCTTACTGTTCCCTCTGTGTGCATTTTTGGATTGTTGTTCCCTAGATATCTTCTCCTACTTCTTATTGTCTTTACATAGATATCCCATAATGTAAATTTTTTGGGGGGTACTGGGGAATGAATCCAGGGGCACTTAACCACTGTGCCACATCTTCAGCCCTGTTTTGTAATTTATTTAGAGACAGTGTCTCACTGAGTTACTTAGGGTCTCGATAAATTGCTGAGGCTGGCTTTGAACTCTCAATCCTCCTGCCTCAGTCTCCCAAGATACTGGAATTACAGGCACCATCAAGCCCGACTTGAATGTTCTTTTCTAACCCATAAAAAATAGCATCATCTCCTATCAACATTTAGTCAGTTTTTTTTTTTTTTTTTTTTTTTTTTGCGGTGCTGGGGATTGAACCCAGGGCATTGTGCTTGCCAGGCAAGCACTCTACCAACTAAGCTATCTCCCCAGCCCAGTTGTTTTATTCTTTATCACATATTTGTTTATTTGACTCTGCCAGAATGAAAATGCCACAACAGTAGAAACTTGGTATATTTTTGTCCTCTGCCGAATTCCTAGAAACACCTGATACACACAGAATGTCCACAATCAGAATATGTTGAACTACTAAATCGAATGTGACTGACATGAGCTTAAGTCCTTGTTATTTTCAGTCTACCCAAGTGGGCAAACAAGCAAAGGATAACAAGTAAAGAGTTAACCCCTGTTATAGTCAGTAATATTTTTGCTCTTAACCCCTATAAAGGTTTAAGGAGCCTATGTGTTACTATTTTTTATTTTAACATTTAAATAGGATTTTATAGAGATTTCGAACTTAAAAGGTTATGCAAGTCATGTTAGGAAAATTTTAAAACAGAAAATTATGCTTTCAAAAAATTCACCAAATAACTTATTTCTCAACACTGTCAATGGCTAACAATTTTATGTAGATATCATATAGTATGTAAAGTTTTCTGTCCCCACTTTTAGTTCTTAATAGCTAATACTTAATTTTGTGTTGCGTTTAAACAATGGTGGGTGTTATGTGTTTGTATATAAATTATCTTTCAGATATAATGCTTCAAAATATACTTTGACAAGCATATGTAGCATCTATCTTAGTTCACGTTGCTAAAAGTTGAGATGCAAAGTAATAGAGTAGTTGAGACCACAAAAGTTCTCTGCCAGACTGCCCAAGTTGCAACCAGCTTCATCCCTTGCCAGTTCTGTGATCTCAGGAAACATATAATCTTAGTGCCGTGTCTCTCCTATCTGTAAAAAGGAGGTACTAACAATACCAAGTTCAAAGTTTTATTATGAGAATTCAATTGTGTGGATATATGTAAAGTACCCAAAAGAGTACCTGACAAATATTAAGTTAATATCAATGTTAGCTGTTAATGTGAAGAAAATAAAATTCAATATTGCCTAGGAACATCTGAAATGTTTACCAAGATGAGGGAAAAAATGGTGATATACCATTAGTCCTTTGATTGCAAATGAGATTGAATAATTCTCAATCACTTAACTATACTCTTTTCTTCTCTTATAATTTGCTTAAGTTCTTTGCTAATTTCTTATTTGTGTTAGTAAGTTTTTCATCACTGTTATCGAAATACCTGGCAAGAACAACTTAGAGAAGGAAAGATTAATTTTGGCTCCTGGTTTCAGAGAGTTTAGTCCATGGTGGGCTACCTCCACTGTTCTGGGCTTGAGGTGAAGCAGAATATCCTGGCAGAGGAAACTGCTCAGCTCGTGGCAGCTGCAAAGCAGAGAGAGAGGAAGGGTCTGGAGGGAAGATAAACTCTTCTAGGGCAGTTCCCAGTGACCTATTTCCTCTAACTCAGGTCCAGCCTCCCAGTAGTCCATTCAGATATAGTGTTCTCATGATTCTATCAATTCCCAAAGACCCCACCTCAACATATGATACTTTAGGGGCATCCAGACCATAATTTTATTCATTTACAGAAACTATTTATAAATTGGGATTAACTCTACATATTTACTGCAACTATTTCTCTAATTTTCACATCATTTGTTCACTAATATTATCCATTATTTTTGCACTATGCAAAAATTTTAAATTTTATATTATTAAATCTCTCAATTTATGATTAAAATTTTCCCCCTTTTTTGCTTCTGTAGTTACTCTAGAATTTTGTGATTTGAAATTTTACATCAAACTCTTTAATTTATCTGGAAATTGTTATGCATAGTGTGATATAAGAATTTACCTTGAATTTCTCTGGAACTGATTTTCTCAATTTCATTTATTTAAAAACCTCTTCATGGTCATTTTTTCATTACTTGCTTCATATTAAGTTTATATATGTGTGATATATAATTGTTCATACCCATATACATGCATAATATATGAGTAATATTAAAATTCAATTTTATATCCTAAATTCTAATTTTAGTTTTAAATGAATATTTGTGGAATGATTAAATTTAAATTGAGTTGACAGGATAAAAATTGCATTGATACAATATTCTTTTGTCTATCCAATTGAGACTAAATATTGGCTTCATAGGGAACTCCTGATATAAAATTCCAATTAAAGGTTGAAAGCAATGTGTGAGAACTTCCTGCAGCGTTTGCCGCATGCAGATGATCTTGCAACGTTAACAGCTTCATACACACAATGTGATTGTGCATGAGCCTGTTACTAATATATCCACTCCAATAAGTTGGCTAATGTATAGCACAATAAATAGAACAATTAGAAATATCACAGTGTCAACCAACTTGTGAGATTCTAATCTGTTTCTAACCACTTAGGCTTGTTTTCCTGCTGCTGTTTTTAAATCCCATACTCTCAATAACATTAAAGGGAATACAGGTCTTCAAAAGAGTTATGTAGAAGACTTGCTGCTGATCACTTGCCCTCCTATTTTAATAAACCTGAATTTTTTAACTAAATGAATTTTAAGTACTCTGTCTTAAACTCACTTCAAAATGAGTATGCAAATATTGTTTTAAGAACTTCAGCTACCAGAGGGCTGGGCAGGTCAGATCACTGCCTGACGTGTACTGCTGGACAAGGCAATGCAGCTAAAATGTTGGAATCCCCTCCACTAGGGAGGAAGCACAGTCTTCTCATCAGGAACAGGGATGCCAAGGCTGAGGTCAGGAGCCCTTTTGGAACACTATTGAGGTCTTGGTGAGATAGACAAAAAGGTTGAAGTTCTTTTGCATCTATGTTGCTTTAACCTTTTTTTTTTTTTTTTATTGTAACAAATGGGATACATGTTGTTTCTCTGTTTGTACATGGCGTAAAGGCATACCATTTGTGTAATCATAAATTTACATAGGGTAATGTTATTTGATTCATTCTGTTATTTTTTCCCTTCCCCCCACCCCTCCCACCCCTCTTTTCCCTCTATACAATCCTTCCTTCCTCCATTCTTGCCCCCCTCCCTAACCCTAACTCTAACCCTAACACTAACCTCTCCCACCCCCCATTATGTGTCATCATCCACTTATTAGCGATATCATTCGTCCTTTGGTTTTTTGAGATTGGCTTATCTCACTTAGCATGATATTCTCCAGTTTCATCCATTTGCCTGCAAATGCCATAATTTTATCATTCTTTATGGCTGAGTAATATTCCATTGTATATATATACTACATTTTCTTTATCCATTCATCAATTGAAGGACATCTAGGTTGTTTCCACAATCTGGCTATTGTGAACTGAGCAGCTATGAACATTGATGTGGCTGTATCTCTGTAATATGCTGATTTTAAGACCTTTGGGCATAGGCCAAGGAGTGGGATAGCTGGGTCAAATGGTGGTTCCATTCCAAGTTTTCTAAGGAGTCTCCACACTGCTTTCCAGAGTGGCTGCACTAATTTGCAGCCCCACCAGCAGTGTATGAGTGTACCTTTCTCCCCACATCCTCACCAACACCTGTTGTTGCTTGTATTCTTGATAATCGCCATTCTAATTGGGGTGAGATGGAATCTTAGGGTAGTTTTGATTGCATTTCTCTTATTACTAGAGATGTTGAACATTTTTCCATATGTTTGTTGATTGCTTGTAGATCTTCTGTGAAGTGTCTATTCATTTCCTTAGCCCATTTGTGGATTGGATTATTTGCATTCTTGGTGTAGAGTTTTTTGAGTTCTTTATAGATTCTGGAGATTAGCGCTCTATCTGAAGTATGATTGGCAAAGATTTTCTCCCACTCTGTAGGCTCTTTCTTCGCATTGCTGATAGTTTCCTTTGCTGAGAGAAAGCTTTTTAGTTTGAATCTATCCCAGTTATTAATTCTTGCTTTTATTTCTTGTGCTATGGGAGTCCTGTTGAGGAAGTCTGGTCCTAAGCCGACATGTTGAAGCTCTGGACCTACTTTTTCTTCTATAAGATGCAAGGTCTCTGGTCTGATTCCGAGATCCTTAATCCATTTTGAGTTTGCTTTAACCCTTTTTATTCATTTTAGTAAATTCTTCCTAGTCAAAGTTGCTATAGCAAGATGAACCCACCTTCAACATAATTTTATTATTTTATGATATGTAAAAGCCAAGCCTTAAACCACATATTTATGGTTTTCTTTTGATGTGAAACATCAGTGTTTTCAGTAGATTCTTGCACTCAGTAGGCATTAATTTTTTTTCTGATTTTACTTGCTTTTTTGCAAATATTTATGTTAGATTTTCCAAATAAATTTTGTATCAATAAAGACCTTATTTTTTAAAAAATCTGCTTGAACTCTGTTCCATATTGTAATTCAACATAATATAATCTAATAAGAAGAATAAACTCCAATTAGGAACAAACTTAGGGAGTGTGTTTTAGAAGATAAGTATGGATTATATAAATTACTTCTAATATCCAATTTCCTAATCAAGAATATACAGTATCAAAGATCAACTTAGAGAGACAGATGTAATTTAAAACTCCTTACAAAATGCACAAACTTTGCTACATCATATTCAAATGGCTTATAGCAAGTTTTAAAAGAAAATTGGAACATCTCTAGATGTATTAACTAATGGCTAGGAAAATAAATAAAGGCCATTCAATATGAAGTGGTAAAGCTTCCTGAACCACATTAGCTCTTTCCAAGTATAGTTACACTATGAACACCAGGTAATAGTGAAAGTTCTGAGTGAACTTCAAATCAAGCCTTTGTGAAAGAACCAGTTTCACGGGATATATCAATCAAGTGTTCTGTTTTCCCAGGAGGAATACAGTTAAATTATTAATCATGCCCAACCTTTGAAACTGGCCATCTAGGATGCTTGCACAGAAACTAAATTATTTCTCACCAAAGAACTTTCCAAATGTATTTTTTTTCTATTTTCTTGATCAGTGTATTAAAGTTGTACAGAACAGTGGGATTCATTGTTACACATTCATACATGCACAAGTTAAAGCAATACAATTTGGCCATTATGGAACACTCCAAATTTGGAGTTTCCATCATCTCTTATGTTCTTCAGCATCTCATCAAAGCTTTATGGGATTCTAAATATGGTTATTTTAATGAGGTGCTAATTGTTTAATAAAAATAATGCATGTAAAAGAGGATCATTCACAGAGTCCTTTACTTTGCTACATATATCAGGAATCCAAGTGAAAACAGGGAAATTAGAAATGGACCTTCTAATAGGACCTTCTTAATTATCATTACAATGCTGCTTTAGTTCAGAAAAGGCACAGGAGACACACCACTGCTACACTTCACAGTAAACAAGGTGAGTTATTGTAGGTATTAATAAGAGTAAATAAGGTGAGTTATATGTAGGTATTACTAACAACTATGAAGCAGAGCACAAGGATCCCTTGATTCCATTCCTATTTAGTATCCAAAGAGAGAGGTACTTTGATTGGCATGGCAAAACTGAATGGGCTGGTGAAGGGTACAGAGCCCCATGACATGTGCATGTTTATGGGATAGTTAAGGAGCTGGGAGGGGAACATGGTTTTCTGTGTAAAAAAGGACCTCCTGATCCAAGAAATAGCCTAAGATAACTTGGAGTCTCCTGGGGCCCACAGAGCAGACATCAGCCAGAGGCACTGCATTTCTTCCTAGGTTCCACTGCCAACTAACCAAAATAAAAAGTTGGAAAAGGAGATTCATGGCCTTTGAGACCAAAGGTGAGTCTCTTCTTAGGAGCATAAGCCCATAATTTTCTTATCCCAGATTTTTAAAAAGTAACAAAAATAGTGTCAAAACTAAGAAGGCAGTTTTGACACTATTGAACTGCTTTGCTGACCCCTGCAAAAAAGGTATTTCTTGATGTTGGTCCTTTGGCGGAAAGACACTTTTCAGAATGCCACAAGGTTATAAATTTTTGAGTCTGTCTAACATACTGCAATAAATAATGACCACTATTTTCTTCCCCTGATACTTCATCTTACAGAAGTCTCTCACAAACAATTTTACTTCATGGCACAGAGAGAAAATGATAATACCTCTACCACACACAGAACAAATTGGGTGATTTTGGGATAAACTATGTGTAAATATTAATTATATGTTCTTTATATAGCATAATTATATCAAAAACAAACTATAAATAATGAATGAACATATTAACTCTGGAATTTAAAGAAAACTAATGAAATCTTAAAATGAACTCTTATTTAATACGAAGTGAGATTGTTCTCATGATGGTTTTTCTTAATACTTAGAATGTCAACACACAACTTTTGATCTCAATACTTTAATAATAATAGCTTCAAATTTTTGGTAGCCACTATGGTGAGAAACTGTTTTTGCACTCGACAGAAAATTGCAGAATGACATTGATTGCCAAATGCTCTTGCAGATGAATATTTCATTTCATCTATTAAAATAATTTCAGATAATTCCATCTCTTAACATGAGAATATAATCACCCTTTAACTTTAAAAGTTCTTTCTTGTCTTTCACTGATCTATGAACTATTAGAAAATCATATAATAATTCAATTAGGTTTTCAAGTTTCAAGGGAAGTTTTTCAGATTATTTAAAACAATCATACAGAGACTTCCAATTTCTGATAATGTAAAGAGATGGAAGTTTTGATTCCCATCTTTATCAGCAAGAAAAAGCTAGGCAAAAGAAAATCAATGACTTTTTTTGAATCCACTAAAGAACTGATATCACAAGACAAACCACAATTCCAAAATCTAAAGAGACATGTTCATTCAAAGGGACACTGGCTAATTCCAGTTTCCTGGAGCAAAGTCTCAGAAGCCACAGACTAGTAATTTTGACAAATTACTAGAACCTTACTAGCTTATGTAATAAGACAACAAAAGAATTAAAAGTTATATAGTTTGGAAATAAAATAAAACTTATCTATAAAACATTCCTAGAAATAAGCAAGAATAGCAAAGTCCAAGCACATAAGAGTAACAAAAGAAGGCAACTGCTTTACTTTAGATCAACATTGGACAATTAAAACTTTAAATTTAAAAAAATACTATGGCATAGAAAATCTGAAGTACTTTGGTATAAAACTAATGAAATATGCACATGATTTAAATAGAACACTAAAAAACACTGGTGAAAGAAATCAAAATTATAAATAAATAGAGAAATGCTCTCTTAATCAGATTTTTTGTTGCTGTGACCAAAAGATCTGTCAAGAACAACAGAAAGGAGGGAAAGTTTATTTGAGATTCACAGTTTCAGAAGTCTCAGCTACAGACATTCAACTCCATTGCTTGTGGTTTGAGTTGAAGAAGAATATCATGGTGGAAGGGTGTGGTGAAGGAAAGCAGCCCAAGACAGGGTACCAGAAATTAGTGAGAGTTCTCCTCACCAGGGACAAAATACAAAATCCAAACTCCCTCCAGTCACAACTTGCCTGTCAATAGTTACTATTCAGTTAATCCATATGAGTGAATTAATTCACTAATTATGTTAAGGCTCTCATAATCCAATTATTTAACTCTAAAAATTCATATATTGTCTCATACATGAGTTTCTTGGAAACACCTCATATCTAAACCATGACATACTCTGGATTCATGAAATTAGAAGACTCAATATTGTTTTAATGTCAGTTTTTCCCAACTCGATCTATAAATTCAGCCCAATCTCAATCAAAATTCTAGTAAATTATTGTTAAGATATTTACAAACTGATTTAAGATTTATATGGTAAGTCAAGGAATCTAGAATGGTCAAGACAAGGCTCCAGAAGAACAGTCAGAAAACTTATACTTCCTAATTTTAATGTTAACTGCAAAGCCACAGTAATCAAAACAGTACGTTATTAGATAAAAACAACATAAATCAATGAAAGAGAAGTGAAATCCCAGATATTATGCATATGTTTAAACTGATTTTTACAAATATGGGAGGACAATTCAGTGTAGAAATGATGGTATATTAAAAAATATGGTGCTGGAACAAATGTCACGGACCTACAAATAGTTAAAAAAATATCCAGATATAGACCTTATACCTTAGACAAAAATATATGCAAAAAATCTGGTAAAAAGGACTGATATATAAAACAAAATGAATTATTATAAGAAACAAGAATTTCCACAATAAAATAACAAACTGAGGCATGAATTCTAAATAAACACCTCATCAAAGAAGATACACAAATGGAAAATATAGAGATGGAATGATACTCAACACCAATTGTCATTAGGAAATACAAACTAAAACAACAATGAGAAACTTCTACACAATTATTAGAATAGCTAAAGTTCAAAAATTTACAAAAGCAATTTCTAAAGATGTAGAGTAAGAAGAATCCTTATTCATTGTTAGTGGGAAGGAAAAGTGGTATAGAAACATTAGAAGAATATACAACAGTTTCTTACAAAACTAAACATTCTATTACAATATCATTCAACAACAATGCTTGTAGTTATTTACCCAAATGATCTGAAAACTTATTTCCACATAAAAATTTGCACTTGATATTTATGACAGTTTTTATTAATAGTTGCCAAAAATTAAGAGTAATCAAGATATTCTTCAATGTGTGAATGGATAAACAAAATGTAGTACATCTATATAATGAAATATTATTCAGTGATTAAACAAAGTGGTCAAGGCAGGTAAATAACAAGAATGAATGTTAAATGCACATTTCTAATGAAAGAAGTCAGTCTTAAAAGGTAATATACTGTATGATTTTGTATGATTTTTGTATGATTTTTATATGACATCTGGAAAAGGCAAAACAAAAAAAGAGTAAAAAGATTAGTAGGTGCAGGAATTTGGAGGGAGTGGGAAGTGATGCACAGGTGAAACTTGAATATTTTGTTTTTGTTTTTGTGTTTTAGGATGGCAAATCCCTTCTATGTGATGTGGTAATGGTGGATACATGACACCAAACATTCATCAGAGTCATGAAACTCACAGCACAAAGAGTGAGCCCTAATAGATGCTAAACATAAAATAACTCAGGAGATTGGGAGAATCCAGGATAGAATACTGATGGGGACCAAATAACTACCTGTTTCACAAGTGTATTAAGAAATCTCACTGAAGTGGACTGGGGAAATCAGTGTTACTTAAGGAACTGTGGAAATGAGTAGATATGGTAAGACTAAAATCAAAAGGGACAATACATAAGCACTATATCATAGATGATAAAGATTTTCCTCCTCCTCAGGAGTAGAGGTTAACAACTCTGAAATTACCATAATGTATACTGACCTTGAACAATTCATTAAATAAATGGTAGATGGTAGGATCCATATTTCTCAGTGTTGGAATGGAAAATTACAGATGAGCAAGGGGAGAAAGTACAGTGATCCATCCAGTAACGGATTAGAGTTGTAGACAATGGTATCAACTCATGTTTTTCTTAATATAAATACAGATAGAAGTAATTGCAAATATGTGTAAATATATGAGTTAGTATACACACATATATTTCCTTGCTTTACCAATTAGTGGGTCATAGAAGCAAGGACACTCTAGTAGCAATGAGTATACCCTCTGCCCAGACCTTGGTTTCTAAACCCTCCTCCAAGAAATGACCAGGACTTCTAAGAGCAAACCTATAGGACATTACAATACAGAAGGTAAAATATAGAAAGGGCAAATGCAATTATGAAGGTATAAATGGTACACAGGAGCCAAGTTAAAGAGTTCCTCATAGTCATAGCCAAAGACGAACAATTTCAGCTGTATATCCAGTTCTACTGGGTTACAACTCAAAGTATAAAATAAGTATTTGAACTCATACTAATAAGTGCTTTAGTAAAGAAATAAATGAGGGAGAATAGTTTATGTAGATAAACCCAAACAATTTATGTAGATATTCCACTCTTCAAGGAGTTGAAGAATACTTCTCTACTCTTTAAGTGTGGGCTGCACATAGTGATTTCCTTCCAAAGAACTTAGTCTAGAAAGGAATGGAAGTTGTAAACTTTTACTGTGGAAAAATCTGACAAATACTATAATAGCCAGATGATCAAGATTAACATCAACAGAGAAAAGTCTTATTGATAGTATCTTTTATATCATATGCCAACAGTGGCACTTTCCCTCATGATCTTCCTCACAAAAACCCACAAGCCCAGCCTAATCACGAGAAAACTGTCAAATAAAACATCTGAGGAAGATTCTTCAAAATACCTTGTACCCCTTAAAACTGTCAAGGTCTTCAAAAACAAGGAAATTGCCACAGCCCCAAGAAGCCTGAAGAGATTCGACTAGGAAATGGCATGTGCATTCTGAAGTAGACAAAGGACAAGAGATAAAAATAAATGAATTTGAGAAAAGCATAAATTGCAATAATATATAATATTGATTCATCAATTATGACAAATAAGCACACAGTATTAAGATGTTTGTAACAGGGGAAATTGAGTGTGAGTGTGTGGGATTTTTCCATAATATTTTACAAGTGTCCTATAAATCTAAAATTATTATAAAATAATAATATCAAAAAAAAGCACACAATGATAGATCTTGCCCTACATAGATTACATAGATTTCCTTCTATAAATTTTAAAAATTTGTTTTTTAGGATTCAAATTCAAACCCCAATTAGATATTGTTAGAAAACATTTTTAACTTAATCTTTCTAATTTTAAATTTTGTCTATGAATCCCCAAGTCTTCTCAGGATACATACATATTTTGTGATCATTCTTGCACTTTTTTGTTAATTTTATTTAGGTGTTTCAAAATTTCAGTAGGGTTGATCATTTTTGGAAGCCTGTAATTCCTATTCAATATTTCTCTTAAGTGAGAATCATATAGTCAATCACCACACACACACACACACACACACACACACACACATACACACTACGGTTCTTTTAATTTCCAAACTCTTGACAAATTCTTTCTTTTTGCAATTAGCATATTTCAGTGCAAAACAATAGAGTGTGGTGTTATGATCCCATTTCTTTAAATAAAGCTGAAAATAGAACTGGAATATAGAGACTTGAATTTTAATAAATTTATCATTTTGACATTTTTAATGTGGATTCCAGAATGCCAGGCAAAGCTTTAGGTATGAGAGATTTCTGTGACTAGAAAAATATGTCACTTCATTTTCAGAGTTTTCAAATTGAATTTAATAAGGCTTTTACACCTTCCTATCATTGCTACTATATCATTGATAGACAAACTTGTACATTTTAATACTCATTTTTTTACAAAAGACTCGTCTACGTGAATATGTCATCTCCAAAAATTTGTTTCATCAATATTTTCAAATCACATATGTTTCTTAGCATTTCTCTGTAATAATTCTAAATGAGAGGCAAGAGAAGTTAATTTTTTTTCTATGACTATTCCCCTGCAGGTGTTCTTCCTGAAAGGGTGTGGACTGTGCCCAAGAGAACCCATTGGGAACTCAAACCATTACAAGAAACAGAGACACAGACAAGTACTAAAGAAATTCAATTTTGTAAGGATGCTAACTAAACCAGTAGCTTGTTATACAATATATTTAAAACTGCAAGGTAGGGATCCAGCCCTAGATCACAGAAGGTCTTTTACTGTCCAAACCAAAAAACAGATCAGTGAGTCAATGTTGACAGCCTAAATTCTACCAAGTCATAGAGCTGTAACTCTAATGTTTGGCATGCATCTCAGGTCAGGCGATGGTGCCTCCTTTGCCAGGGCCTCTTTTAGAGTCTGACATCTAACCTTGCTAGATTCCTGTGTGCTTCTCCACAGCAACACTTCAAGAAGAACCCCCAATCTACTAGTCCTCCTTTTTCAGGAAATTTCTTGTTATAAACTTTATTCCAGATCTGGTATGTATGCCGATGGGTCATTTGCTCTCAGCTGTTTTATAATTTGGTGCAGATAGTTAGATACCTTGTCCCCAAACCCATCACAAAACTCCAGGAAGGGAACCAAGGTACTGGTGATCAACTATGTATCCGGAGAAGTTTAAAAGTTGTCTTCTGAGGGTGATGTGATGAAGTAAGAATAAAGATTTTAATTACAAGTTATTAATTTGACACACATCTCTTGTGATGACTCTATGATAAACCAGAGACCAGAGATAATATTCTATTATTATGAATGGTTTTAGAGGCAGTTTCCACAGAAGTGAGCAGACTCCACACTGGATAAGAGGTACTTAGAATCACAATTTGCTAGTCTTTTTTTTTTTTTCTCCTGGTACTAGGGATTGAACCCAGGGGTACTCCACCACTGAGCTATGCTCCCAAGTCTTTTTAATCTTTAGTTTGGGACAGGGTCTCACTAAGTTGTCTAGTTGGCCTCTAACTTGTGATCCACATGCAGCAACCTCTTGAGCTGCTGATGCCACAACCAACCCTGAGTACAGTTTGCTAGTGTTAAGGGTGGGAGTAATGCTTTCTTGATTTTTTTACTCTGGAACCTTCCTCTGAAACTATGTAGGTGAGTTCAAGGCAAGATAGTTTTGCTGGCGTGCCATGTGTCCTATATACTTGGAATGAAAAGAAAAAAAAAAAAGCTTAAAACTGTGTCCTGTGTGATGCCCCTCCTCCAGAAAAATAACTAAAATTCCCTTCTTGTAAGTCTGTGTAAATAAGATATGGAGATCAAAGATTCAGATATGATGAGATCCATGGAGTTCCCAAAGCTATTTTATGTAAAACAAGCAAATAAAATATTGGCAGGTGGCGATGGAGTCTTTCCGCAATTAACAAAAGAATGAGTTCAGCTGAACTGACTGTCTACTACATGATAAAAGATTAAGAAGGAGTGGGCTTAGGACTTCCTGAAAACTGAGATAAAAAGGACTTCAAAACTGTAGCTTCTCTCTCATACTCAGTTGATAAACCAGTTTGTCTAACAGGGGCAGGGAGTGGTATCACTGTGCATAAGTCTATTTACCCAGAAGCGTTTCCCATTCAACTGCAGATATACCCTAACCTAGTCCAAGCCTTGGACATATTGTTCTGTTTAACCCTGGAATATCTTGATATCACTCTTCACTGACCAGGAAACACAGTAACAATTTTTATATGGGATTTAGTATCTTGTTCCTTATTGACCAAGAATCCAAGGCATAGGAAAAACTTATTACAAAATCCTAGGAATCTACACACTTGTTCTCTCTTTGGAATAAAGCAGACGTTCTATGCAACATCTCTTTCTATCCTTTAAGCACAATTAGTTCTACTGGGTCAAGGAAGCTTGCCCTAAAACCCTGAACTCTTGCAGATCCTTCTCTTACTTTGGTTCCCTTTTAAAATCCTTAGTTTACTCAGTAAATTGGTTAAAACAGGTTCTACAAACTTGAATATGTTAAATTTAATATTCAAAGAAGTCCAACCAATTTTACAATTGTTTCTTTTATTTGTGTGTAACTGTCCAAGGTACAGCAACCTCTTTCTCGTGTAGGATGGGTTATAATGACATATATATGTCACTAGTGTAGTTATCTCAAGAAATATTATCTCCTATCCTGTGGTTCAGATATTTCTTGCTGAAGCATATAGGTACTTGCTCATTCCTGGTCACCAAATCCAATTAGTATAACGCCATATATGAAATGGACCATAGTGAGGTTCTACTATGCCATCAAAGTCCTCAGAGATGATTATGACTATATTATGACCAAGATCAGGAGGACTATCATGAAATAATGTAATGAAAATGTACTATTGATCTTACTAGGCAAAGGTCAAGACATCTTTACTGATTGGTAAACAGGTAACTTTACTGATTGGTATGAAACAGAAAAGGATTTTTTGTTGTTGTTTGTTTTATTGTTTTGTGGTACTAGGGATTTAACTCGGGGGTGCCGTATCACTGAGCTATGCTCCAGTCCTTTTTACACTTTATTTTTGAGACAGGGTCATACTAAGATATTGAGGCTAGCCTTGAAATTGCAATCCTCATGCCTCAGCCTCCCAAGTCACTGGAATTACAGTGCATCCAACTTAAAACAAAGTTTTTGTCAAGTCATAGTTGTATAAAGCTTCCAGAAGCTTTGTTGATTTGATACAATAAATATACCATAACAGAGCACAACTGTGATTGGGTTACCACTGAATTAATAATCTACAGGCATTCTACACATTCTGTTTTTTTATACAAAATAAGAAAGCTAAATATGAATGTTTTAAAAATCATTGTCCCTACCTCCCACAAGCATCAAGCCCATTAGTCCCTGAAATCAAGAACCCAACTCATAGCAACATTTTCCACCATCATCTTTAGTCTATAGAGAATAACAATGTGAAACTTTTTCAGGATTGTAATGTTCCATTCATTGATGCATTTCTTAATGCCCTGAAATTCCTAATCTCACTCCAAGTTGCTAGAACCAACAAATCTTGAGTTTTAGTCAGTATACTCAGTGATGAATTCAACCTTATACAACCTTGCATTTCGCACTCTTTGGACTTTGATATAAAACCATTAAAACCTATTTCTATATGTACTTCCAAGTTTTCTAACACAACAGGGTTGGTAGGAATCTAAACTCCATTGGTATGTAGGCAATCTTTCCTGGGAGCAGGCTTTGCTGTTCTCCCTGAGATATAATGATATCAAATATTTACTACTGATCCACAGTCAATGAGAAGTTAGAGTGGGGTCCAGAGAAAATGAGTATCCAAATATTAAAAATATCTATCTTAATGAAGTCATTAAAAGGTTTTCATACATTTCTTTTGAATATGTGCCCAGTGGTGGGATTGCTGGATCATCTGTACTCCCATCTTCATTACAGCACTATTCACAATAGCTAAGATGAGAATCAACTTGATTGCCCATCAAGAGATGAACAGATAAAGAAAATATGGTATATATGCACAATGGGATGCTATTCAGCCATAAAAAGAAGGAAATCCTACAATTTGTGACATGAATAAACTTGGAAGGCATATTGCTAAATGAGATAAATCAGGCAAAGAAAGACAAATACCACATGATCTCACTCATATGTGGAATCTAAAACAGTTGATCTCACAGAGAATAGAATAGTGGTACTAAAGGCTAGGATGGTTGATAGTAGGGGTGCAGAATAGAGATAGATCAAAGGGTATAAATTATATTAGGAGGAATAATGCAAGAGATCTACTGTACAACATACTGACTGTGGTAAATGAGGATATATTGTATTCTTTGGGAAGCTGGGAGAATGGATGTTAAGTGTTCTCACCACAAAATGAAAACTATGTCAGTTAATACATGTGCTAACTAGCCAGATTTAACAATTGCACAATGCATATGTGCTTGAAAACATCATGTTGTACAAAATAAATACATAAAATGTGTATCTATCAATCTCAAAAAATAAATTTGAATAAAAAATACTTTTTAAAGATTTGATGCAAAAGTTTAGAGGTATAATGGAAAGGGAAAAAGGCTTGCACTAACAAGGAAAGTTCAGAGACATTTGAAGTTTCTAAATGCTAACCTTCATATTTTCATCCTTTTTCTCAAGTATTGCCCTTAAATTAATATTGGAAACTTGGGAAGTTTGCATATTTAATTATTGTTGAAACTCATCAACTCAGACATTCAGGCTCCACTTTTGATTCTTAGCCATTCCCCATCTGTGAATGAGTCCAGGGAATTCCCTTAAGGTCTCCCAAAATACTTTATGATTATCAACAATATTTTAAATAGGAAGTTGAAAGACTTCATTCTATATTTTTCTTTGTGTATGTTGTTTAGGGAAATCAGAAGCAGCCTTCCCAGGAAGCATGACTATTCTCTAAATAACTTGTAGTCAATCAGCACACCGTCATCTCACCCTACCCTGTATGAAAATCTGAATGTCATCGCAGGCTGCAGATTACCTCTCCCATCTCCCATGGACATTTGCCTTCATTCAAGAAAGGAATCCCATTTTACACACTGTGTCTTCAACCCACACTCATTATCAATGGGACAGAAGAAGGTAAAAGTATTACAGGGGCCTGTTGAGAGTTGGAAATGGAAAAAGAGCTTCCCGCAGGTGTTGTAGCAGTCAGGAAATGCAGCCACTTCCAGAAAAACCACAGAGGCAGGAAGGGAGCAGAGGAGAGGAGCTCCACACTGTTAATATTCTCTATCTCTCTCCCCACCCCTCATTCTGGTTCCCCATCTGTGCCTGTGACTGACTGAAGAAGGCAGAATCTCTAGAGGTCATATTCCAAGTACACAGAAAAGATCAATGAATGGAAGGGACAAGCTGAAAATTAAAACAGAAGAACATACAAGTATATTAACTGTATTGTGCCAACATAACAACACATATGTGCATTTTCACAAATGTGAAAATTGCTTGTCTTACCAATTTGTATGGTAATTTTCAACCATATTTACAAAGGGAAAAGACAAAGGAAACTTTCAAATAAGACTCTTTCAAAACTACTATTAACACAAACTTTGATGCCATCACAAAAGATATGGAAGAGACACTGTTCAATCAAAAAAAGTTTTACAACAGTTCAGCTTGATGAATATACAGATATTAGTCTCAATAGCTAAGAGCAAGTATACACCTGGCCTGGGACATATTTAACTGCTAAGGCTTAGAGAGACTGGGACAGTAGGAGTTACATAGTGCTAGTACTGCCCACTGTGCTCTGGGCATGGAGGAATCCAACAGAGCTGGATATGTAAGTATTTGAGAAAGGAAATCAACCCTTATAACCTTGTAGCTTATAAACTGTAGAGTTGAGGAAGCACTGATCTCACCTACAGCCTAATCAGTAGTGTAGTTAGAAATGTATTGTGTATTATGACATGAGTCTCCAACTCTGCTCTGCTACCCCAGCATTTGAAGTTGGGAAAACAAAGCCACTCCCATGATGTTATCAACATTTGGGGTCTATATATTGTATTGTTAGATAACAATGTTAGAGACCTTCCAGCCCTTATCCTTACTGCCTTGCCATTCTCAAAAATATGTTCTATCTAGATAGACAAAATAGACTTCTCCTGGTGACTGTCTTATAATATACTAGAAAATTGGGTGCAAACTTATGCCATTCTCCAGTGGCTTTTTTCCCACATATATAGATGTAATCTGTGGCAACTATAACAAAGGGACAAGCGTAAAGGACTATATAGTAGTAAGTTTCAAAATCCTGGTTGTGGTGTTGATTACATAAATCTCTGCATTAAAATTCAAAGAAATTTACATCAAAAAGCAAATTTTCCTGTATGATAATTTTAAAAATATAATTTAAGACAAAACATTTTTAAACAAACTCAGATGAGAGTTCATGATATTGCCTTGCTTACGCATCAGAATAGTTAAACGTACAGTATGTACTTCTCTATCAAAGACTTGGCAGAAAGACACATTTCTGCTTTATAAGTGAATGATTCTGGAATCATAAGAAAATGAATTAATCCATCCTAGGGCCATGCCACTTCAAAGCTGGAATCGCCTGCTTTTTAATGATTCTACTAATTACCAAAAAATGAAAAATCAGTTGGAAGTTCTGAGATCTATATGTATGTGTGTTTATGTGTATGTGTGTTCATGAAATAACATCTCTATTGATGGAATGTAATGTAGAATGGATATAATCATGAAAATTAATCATAAAATGGTTCTTCTGAACTAAAGTTTTAGTCTATTGAATCCTCAAGAGAAGGAAACCAAATAACATAAAGAATTCATGTGAAATCCTAGACCCAACCTAATCCAGAGACCAAAAACTCAGAACATGCTGGAGGGAACAGTTGAAAGAAAAGCATTCAGAAGGTAGAGGATGATACTCAAGTCTGGTTAAAGGGTTTGGTTTCATAAAAATTGCCCATGTACATTTTGACAAATTCATCCTGAATTCAGGTCAAGGAGATTAAAAGCAAAAATATGACCTGTAGTTAAAAAATGGTAAACTAGAAAGACCATGTAATAAAAGTTCCAGAAGAGAATAAGGAGAAAGGTGAGGAGCAAAATGTGACAAAAATTTCCAGAACCAATGAGAGAAATCATTCCTCAGACTCAAAGAGAACACAGAATATTAAGAAGGATGAACAATAATAAATATATATTAAGATAGGCTATTCTCAAATTTTAGAATGTAAGGGATAAAGAGAATACCTATAAAATGTCCTAAAAGACAAGTACAGATCACCTACAGAGGAAGAGTTAGTAAAAGGCATGAGCTAAAATAGACATTAGAACACAGTGGAATAATGTTTTCAAAGTGCTAAGGGACACGGTTGTCAACCTAGAATTCTATACCTGACAAATCTACTGTCAAGAGTGAGGATGAAATAAAGGCACTTCTAGAGTCTGAAAGTTAAAAGAGTTCAAAAATCACAGAGCTTTATTTAAAGAGTCACAAAAGGATCAGTTTTAGTTATAAGAAAGCCAAGCTAGAGTCAAGTAATGGAATGCAAAAGTAACTGATGAATGTATGACTCATGGGTAACTGTAATTAACATTTAACTGTCAAATTATGTTAAAGAAATGCAGGACTCATATTTTTAAATGAATGGTAAGGAAAATGAAGTCTTCTTGTAAAATTAAAGCATAACTAAGCTCTTATCTTCCTGGGTAGAAGAACATTGATATTGTAGACAAATCTTATGTAGAGTTTCAAAGAAGATAGTACTTTTAGATCTGTAGGTTACAAGTATATAAGGGTAATTACCAAGAGATACAATCTATGGCATCTAAAGCAGCAGAGAAAACAGACAGCTCAGAGAAAAGACCACTAGTGGAACTGAAGGTTATAAAGAACATTAAGAGCAAGTTAAGAAAATGCATAGTGGACAAAAAAACCTGGAGGAAATAAATCCACACATGTAAGTAATAAATAGAATGGAAATAGACCAATAATGGTTATGAAAGGACAAAGATCTTTAGAAAGAAAAAATCTTCAGTCATTTTTATATAATGATGCTTAGTCTTTTTAAATAATGACATCCATTTTTTTCCTGACATCTCTGCCAGACGTGTGTGGACACACAGACATGTCACATCACTTACTGGTCAGCCAGGAAGGAGAGAGACTATGTGCTGTGCATGTTAGGGACACTGTATTTCACTGTAAATAACAGAAATACAGGTTGCAGTGGTTTGGATTAGCTTATCTACAGAAACATTTTTAAGAAAACACAAAAAACAAACAAGTTAATTGAGGTTCATTTTCTCCTTCCCAATTAGTGGCAATACCATTATTAAGCCAAGGTGCTATGTGACAGTTGAGATATATATATAAATGTGTGTGTATATATATATATATATATATATATATATATATATATATATATATAAAAACATATATATCCATATGTTTGAATGTTGCACTAATTTGATTGCAAATATTACTTAATAATAATTTTCCTGGATCCAAATATGGTGTTTTGTTTTGTTTAAAATCCTCTACCCATTCTTCCTCCTTCGGACCTCCTCAGTTGTTGAGCCCTGTGGTTGGTTGCCTGTTTTAAATGTTTATACACATTAGCCTCTCTTGCCTATTAAGTGTTTTGTTCTTTGGAGTCTTAAAACATATATATTTTCCTTTCTAGTATAGAGCTTTGTTCATAATGGGTGCTTTTCTTCTGTTCTGGAGGAAAATAATAACGGCAACGCCAACGCAGGTGGTGGGGTGTCCACTAGAACGACTCACACTGTAAGGAACACTCAACTTCATAAAAGCAAGTTCCACCATCAGAATGATTTACTTACCTTGGCTCTATGTGGGATTACACCCTGTGGGAATGAATATACATTAAAATCCTTAATAATGGCAGTGAATTTGCCTACAAATTATGCATGTGGGTAGTGTAATATGTTGGCATACCTTAAATTCATCATAATAGGTTTGGATACCTTTTCACAATAATTTACTTAGAAAAATACATTTGAATTTTCACATCCTTGGATAATGCAATTCATGTCAAGAGAAGGATTACTAATTCCCTTAATGATTCATTTTATACTCAACTCCACAGAAAATAGGAGTCTAGAAGAAGGTATCATTTTGCAATAAATGTCAAAAACATGTTTTATCTAAATAGCTCAACACACAGTACTGACAAAATTTAGTTAGAGATAATTTATACCCTTCAGTGGCCAAAGTAATCTATGGGTTTCCTCAAATTGCTTTTGTCTATAAAATAAACTCAATTTGCTTTACCACATGAAGCACAAATTTAAAGCAATATTTCATAAATCTCTGTCACTGAAGATTAAAGTAATCTTTAATTTACAAATACTGCTACCAGCCTATGAGCTTTATGTTTCCAGGGTCTGAAAATTGAGTTAGACAACATAAAGCTGATTTTCATCCTTACCTGCTAGTAAAGGCAAGATTTCTAATAAAATAAGAAGAGATAAGCCATTATTAAGTGTCCCTAAAGATTTCATATGTGCACTAATATGGTTCTGCACTCATTTGTCTGAACAGGATTATCGTAATAGAGCATCCTGGATGAGGCATTTATGTTGTGTCCACAGTTATCTGTCATAGTGTCTCAGCTTGGTAAATTCCACACAACATTCACATCTGCTGCATAAGGTCAAGGAGCTACAGGAGGCCATTCAGCCCTTGTTTTTGAAAACTTGCATTACCAGTAAATGTTCTCATTTAGAATTATTGTTGCACTACCATGCACCAATCACTAGCTCAATGTGAAATGTAACAAAATCAAACTCCATAGCATAAAATATGTGAAATTCTTATAGACTAGTGTCTAGTTATGTTTAAAGTTTCTGTTTCACAAATACATGATAGTAAGTGACATCTATGAAATTCGTTTTTCTCTTTAAATAATTAGCAACATATTTGAGTCCCCAATAAGTATGAGGCACTATGATGAGAAGTTTACATGTATTATCATGTTTAATTCTCACAACTCTATAAAGTAGTTCTGATTTTATTTCCCTTTTTATAGAAGAGAAAGCTCAGACACAGGAAAGTTAGATTATCCAAGAACACTCAACAAGTACATAAATGCTGGAGTGCATTTTACTTCAGTTATTTAACTTCAACTTTTGGAGCAGTTTAAGGTTCACAGAAAAATTAAGCAGCAAGTACAGAGAATGCCCAAATATCCTCTTTCCACCTCTCCTTCTTTCATTGCATACAGTTTCCCCTATTATTGACACTTTGCATTAATATGACACATAACTTATATTAGGGCTCACTCTGTGTTGTACAGTTCCACAGGTTTTGAAAAACGCATAATATTATGGATCCACCATCACAGAATATATAGAATAGTGTTGCTGCCCTAATATTTACTTGTGTTCCATGTGTTCATCACTCCTGCTGAATTTCTAGAAACCACTGATCACCTTACTTTCTCTAGATAGTCTTAGCTTTTCCATAATGTCATAATTTTGAAATCATACAGTATATAACCTTTTCATAGTTTGATAGCTCATTTCTTTTTGAATAATACTTCATTGCTTGGATCTATCACTATTTGTTTACCCATTCATCTACTGACAAGCATCTTGCTTGCTTCCAAGTTTTGGAAATTAAGAGTAAAGTTACTATAAACATTGATCTGCCAATTTTTTCTGAATATGTCTTCACCTCCTTTGAGTTCTGTATTAGTTTACATAACAAATACATTAGGACTTGTATAACAACGTATAAGAGATTGGGTGACTTAATATGATAGAAATTTATTGTCTCACAGTTCTAGAAGCTAGGAGTCTGAAGTCAAGATGTCAGCAGAATTCTTCTATAAGAATCTTATAGTTGTCCTCATATAAATCTTATAGGAGACCTCTATTTTTGTTAAATGTTTACCTATTTCAATTTTGAGACAAATTTTTGGTAGTGTTTCTAATTTTCATGTAAATGCCTTTGTGCTTTTTATTTCAAACCCAGTTGTTCGATACTGGTATATAGGAAGCAATTAACTTCTGTCTATTATACTTGTAACCTGTGATTGCTAAAATCACTTATTTGTTCTAGGAGTTATGTTGCTGATTCTTTGGGATTTTCTACATAAACACATTCTATAAACAAAGATAACCTTCTCTCTTCCCAATCTGCATACTTTTTTTTCTTTCCTTTTTCTTATTGGATTAGCCAGGACTTTAAGCACAATGTCAGATGTAAATAGCAAGAGGGGACACCTTTGCCTTATTCCTGGTTACAGAGAGAAAGCAACTATTATCTTATTATTAAGCATGATGACAGCTATCCTACACATACACACACACACACACACATACACATAAACGTTCTTTATCAGGTTAAGGTGGCTTTCCTATATTTCTATTATGTGGGGAATTTTTTCAATAATGAATAGGTGTGAGATCATTTTTCAAATCCATTTTCTATATCTATTGATATGATCATGTGACTTTTCTTTTTTAGTCCATTGGTATGATGAATTGCATTAATTAATTTTTGAGTGCTGAACCAGTTTTGCATACCTAGAATAATTCCTGATTGATCATAGCATATAAATCTTTTGTATATTAGGATTTTACTTGCTAACATTTTGTTAAGGATATTTATATTTATAGCCACAACATATTTGTCTGAGTTTTCCTCTTTTGTGATAGTTTTGTTTGCTTTGGTAATGGAGTGCATTTTGAAACCACAATCTGATTCAAGAGCCGATGCTCTTAACCACTGTATTCTATTGTCTGAATGTTTAAATTTCAGCACTTGAACTTCTGTCATGAACCAAGTACAACATGTTAGGTGTTACATATTTTTGCACATAGCAGGAGAACAATAATCCTGGCAGAAATAAGTAAATTCAATTTATTTCTAAAATAAGTGTAGTAAGACTATCTGCCTCATGAGATTTCTGTGTGAAATAAACAACACAGTGAATGATAAAGACCTGACATAGTACTTAACCACCTCACAAACATGTAACGCATCCCTGGGGTAAAGTCAAATCATAGCAGAATTCTTTTATGCTCCAAATCAAGATCTATAATATTATAATGCTGATAACATAGTATTTGGTACATAATTGATATTCAAAAAATTGTGTTGAACTGAATTCATAAATATTTTAAACAGTATTCCTAAAATTTTGTTTTCCTGTTTTTAACCTCAAAGTTACTCTGTAAGGTGGGATGGCCAAAGAAGAAATTTATAATCAAATATTTTAGATTTTAACAATAGAAAAATAGAAATAGATGGTCACATTCCCTGATGCAAGATACATACATCATTTTAATCATTACTATAAATATTAAATAAGATATCTTGTTCAAGTGAACATAAATACCCTATAAGAGTTTCCACTATACCACATTCAACATTCAGATTATGTGAATTTGATTAATTTTAAAGATTAAACCTTTCATCAATACTTACATTTTAGATCACTGAAGTAAAGAACATGACCCTGCTCACCAAGGCACAGTAGAGGACTCTATAGACCCAGTCATATTTCTTAGTAGAAGCAGAAGAGGTTATGTCCCTTTTCTTGCCTAAGTTTCAGCATGAGTTGAAAGAACCTATATTAGGATCCATAAAAACTTTTTATTCATGTTAATTTGTGGGAAGACTTGATATAAAAGATGCCAGTATTTCCTACCTTGATCTGCAATGCAATCCTAATTAAAATCTCTGCTAATTATTTTGTGGATATTGACACTGATTTGAATCTTGATGTGGAAATACAAAAGATCCAAAATATCCCCAAAACTGAAGAAAAATAGAGAACATCAAACTACTATCTGACTTTAAGCTATAGTAAACAAGATAGTGTGGAGTTGGTGAAAGAATAAACAAATACATCAACAGAACAGAATAGAGAACTCAGAAATAGACATAGTTGACACAAATAAACTCAACTGATCAGAGGAGCAAAGGTAATTCAATGAAGAAATAATAGTTTTTTTTTAAATATGGTGCTAAAGCAAATATGTATCACATACAAAAAAATCTACATGCAGCTTTATATCTCTGACAGAATTAACTACAACTAGATCATAGGCTTAAATATAAAACAATATAAAACTTTCAGAAGATAGCATTGGAGAAAATTTAAGTGACTTGGGTTTGATGATGAATTTTCAGATATGACCAAAAACATGATCCAATGTCATCTTTTACCATTTCTATTCAATATCATCCTTGAATAGAAGGATCACTCTAGCCAAAGCAATTAGATAGGCAAAAGAAATTAAAGGGATACAAATAGGAAAAGAACTCAAACTATCACTATTTGTCAATGACATTATTCTATACTTAGAAGAGTCAAAAAATTCCACCAGAAAACTTCTAAAACTCATAAATGATTTCAGAAAATTGTAGGTTATAAAATCAACACCCATAAATCAAATATGTCCCTATACATCAGTGACAAATCTACTGAAAGAGAAATTAGAAAAACTACACCATTCACAAATCTTCAAACAAAATAAAATGAAATACTTGGGAACCAATCTAACAAGAAGAGGTAAAAAAACCTCTACAATGAAAACTACAGAACACATTCCGTAGAAAAACATTCCATGCTCCTAGAGAGTCAGAATTAATATTGTCAAAATGGTCTTATCTACCAAAAGTGTTACAAAGATTTAGTACAATTCTTATTAAATTTCCAATGACATTCTTCATAGAACTAGGAAAAGCAGTCATGAAATTCATTTGGAAAAATAGGAGACCCAGAATAGCCAAAGCAATCCTTAGCAAGAAAAGTGAAGCAAGAGGCATCACAATACCAGACCTTAAACTATACTACAGATTTATAGTAACAAATGGTATGGTATTGGCACCAAAATAAACATGTAGAGCAATGTACAAAATAGAAGACAGGAGAGACAAACCCACATAAATACAGGAATCTCATACTAGACAAAGGTGCCACAAACATTTACTGGAGAAAAGATAGCCTATTCAATAAATGGGACTGGGAAAAATGGAAAACCACATGTAACAAAATGAAATTAAATCCATATCTCTCACCCTGCATGAAATTCAACTCAAAATGAATTAGACTTTAGGCACTAGACCAGAGACCCTGCACCTACTACAAGAAAAAGTAGGCCCAAATCTTCACCATGTCAGCTTAGAATCTGACTTCCTTAACAAGACTCCTAAAGTGCAAGAAGTAAAATCAAGAATCAATAAATAGGACGGATTCAAACTAAAAAGCTTCTCAGCAAAGGAAACAATAACGTGAAGAGAGAGCCTATAAAATGGGAGTAAATCTTTAACACATGTACCTCAATAGAACATTAATCTCTTATAAAAAGAACTCAAAAAACTTAACACCAAAAGAACAAATAACCCAACCAATAAATGGGCTAAGGAACTGAACAGATACTTCACAGAAGATATACAATTGATCAATAAACATAAGAAAAAATGTTTAGCAATTAGAGAAGTGCAAATCAAAATTACTCTAAGATTTCATCTCACTCCAGTCAGAATGGCAATAATCAAGTAAACAAACAACAATAAATGTTGGCAAGGATATGGGGAAAAGCACTCATACATTCCTGGTGGGACTGCAAATTGGTGCAACCTTTATGGAAAGCAGTATGGAAATTCCTCAGGCTACTTGGAATGGAACCACCATTTTACCCAGCTATCCCACTTCTTGGTCTATACCCAAAGGACTTAAAATCAGCATACTACAGTGACGCAGCCACATCAATGTTTACAGCAACTCAATTCACAATAGCTAAACTATGGAACCAACCTAGGTGTCCTTCAGTAGGTGAATGGATAAACAAAAAGTGATATATGAAAACCCCAATATTCCAAAGCATCTCCCTCTGCAGGAAGACAGGAAACACAGGGCAGGGAGAAGTGTTCTCCTCTGTCAGAAAGCAGGGACCAAGGTTGCAGAATGTGCCCAAGACCTCCCAGCAGAAGGCCACACCAAGGAAAGCCAAGCATTTCAGACTCTAAATAGCTGAAGGAGATCTCTCTCAACTACAGAAAGAGAGATCATATGGATATTACTCAGTCTTAAAGAAGAATGAAATTATGGTATTTGTCAGTAAATAGATAGAGCTGAGGGAATATCATACTAAGTGAAATAAGCCAATCTCCAAAACCAAAAGTCAAATGCTTTCTGTGATATGCAGATGCTAATTCACAATGGGGGATGGATAGGGAGAATAGAGCTACTTTAGATTAGGTAGAGGGAATTGAGGGGAGGGGGTGTGGGGATAGGAAGGATAATAGAATGAATCAGACTTTGTTATCCTATGCACATATATAACTATATGACCAGTAAGATTCTACATCATCTATTACCAGAAGAATGAGTAATTATACTCCATTATATATGATGTATCGAAGTATATTCTACTGTCATGTATAATTAATTAAAACAAATTTTAAAAATTTAAAAAGCCATACATCAAAAAAATATGATCCTAGAAAAAAAATCAGTTAGACTTTATTAAAATAAAAGATTTCTTCTCTATAAAAGGTATTGTTAGGAAAATTAAAAGTCAAGCCTCAAAGTTGTTGAAAAATCTCTATAAAATATATATCTGATAAGGAACTCATCCCAAACATGTGTTAAGAGCTTGCAGCCTGTTACAATCCATGAGCTATGAATGATTTTATACTCTGAAGATTAAAGAAAAAAACAGAGTATGAGACACAGACTGCACATGATCTGCTAATCCTAGAATATTTACTATCTGGCAGTTAAGAAGAAGTTTGCCAAATTACTCTAGAACAGCACTGTCTGATACATCTTCTTATGAGGATGAAAATGTTCTGTATCCCTGTCATTCAATATGGGAGTATTATGGTTTGGATATGATATGTCCCCCAAAAGTGCAAGTGTGAGACAATGGAAGAAGGTTTAGAGGAGAAATGATTGGGTGATGAGACCCTTAATTGAAAAAATGAATTAATCCCCTCATGGGATTAACTGGGTGGTAACTGAAGGCCGGTAGGTGTGGTTGGAAGAGGCGGGACATTGGGGCATGCCTTGGGATATGTATTTTTTATTTGGTGAGTAGAGTCTCTCTGTACTCTCTGATCATCATGTGAGTTGGTTCCCTCCACCACCCTCTTCTGCCATGTTGTTTTGCCTTATCTTGAGCCCTGAGGAATGGAGCTGACTATTTATGGTCTGAGACTTCTGAAACTGTGAGCTCCCAAATAAATTTTTCCACCTTTACAATTGCTCTAGTCAGGTCTTTTTGTTTCAGCAGTGAAATAGCTGACTAAAACAGGGAGTCACAAAAATATATATAACTAATGAGTAGTGGAAATGTGACTAATGCAAATAAGAAAATAGATTTTAATTGCATTTAATTTTTAATTAATTCAAATTTACATAACCACAGATGTCTGGTGGTTACCAAATTGGACTGCAAAGTTCTATAGCACCATTTCTCCTACCTCAGTGGTTCTGAAACAGCAAATACCAAGGACACTCACTATTACCTGATTTGTCCTTGGCTATTTAATTGAATTCCTCCCAAAATATTTTCCTTTTACTTTTATGTCTTATCCTTTTACCATCTCACCCATTTCCTTCCAATATTTCTTCAACCATCACAATCTTTCATTTGCCTGTACCTTAAGTAGAAAAATAACCATAAGGGTAAAACTAGGATCCTAGTGCAGAAGGCAGATGTGCGTCTACAAGATGGAGTTAAAACTATAAATCATTGCCCTTAAAGGGGTTTGGTATAGGGAGAGTAGATATTTAGGGAAGTGGCGCACATGTCTAAAGGAGGCAGACAGCAGCCATTGAGCATCACACACAATTCATGTAGGAAATTCTGAGTTTCCAACACCTGACTTAAAAATTTGTCACAAACTTTTTGATAAATTATATATAGTTTAACAATAAAAATCACTTACTGGTTGAGATTTCTACTGTTTCTGTAGATGAACACTTTTTATTTTCTTGTTAATTTTGAGGAAAAAGATATTGCTCTAATACAGTGTTATAAAAATTGTAGAGGGTACGCTCATAAAAAACACTTTATGATTTAGTACATCTCAGATGAAACCAAGAAACTTACTTATACTTTTGACAAGTACCTCAGCTGATATTGGCAGGGGAGGTTGACAGCCCACCAATCTAGACAGTTCTAGCACATGCAGAGAAACACATGATAGGAAGAAAATCAGAACAACTGAAAAAATTAAATTTTGGATCCTAAGTTAGCTATTCAGTTCATCTAATTTCTCCAAAAACTCTGTTTCTGTGGCTTGTACACATACTGTTTCTTGGGTCATGTAGTTCTAGAAACCAGCACTTTTTTTTTTTCTTGTCACTTCTTTCAGAAGCAACCAAATATTCCCTCTTCTACGAATTCTGCAGAAAGATTTGGCCCTTTTTACTCAATATTCTAAACTATACTTTATATACAAGCCCCATTAGTGTATCATATTGTTTAATTTTTTTATTTCACATTAAGAAGAGGAATAATGTCTAACTTACTATAGATGTACTTTAATATTCTAACATTTTGTAACACATCATTAGTTACATATAAATGTTTGATAAATAAATCAATGATGAAAAATACAGAGCTTACCATAGCTAAATGACCTTATTATTGTTAAATATGATAAATATTTACACACTTTGCCAGTTTTTGAATCATAATTTTAGTCATACAATTTAAGGAAGCAGATTTAAATTTTTAAAAGGTAATCCTCAAGGTAATATCAAAACATGAACTTAAAATATTCCTCTTTAGAGTTCATTTTATGCTATCTTTTCATTCCAACTATACAAACTAAGAATTAAAAAATTTAAACTGAAAAAACACACAAAGAAAAAGAGAAAGACTTATGTTCTCTGTGGTAAACTAGAAATATGCATGCCCCCTCCATCAATATGGGAGCTTTAGGAAAGGAGAGACATTCTGTGTCCCCAGTTCACACATCAGTGTATAGAATAGAATTATTTTTCCAATAAATATGTGCTCATTGATTGTAAGCATAGATACATAAATAAGTGGGTATACAGTTGCCATAAGTTCAATGAAGACTGAGTAGTGATTTTTTACCAAGTATTACCAGGCATATAGATTTCTATAGAAGAATAATTTTAAATACTTGCTCATTTAAAATGCAAGAAAAAAGAAAGATATAATCAATGGAACACAAGTTTACAATGTCTGATAAAAAGAGCAGTACATACAAAAATATTTGTGTAGTACTATGGATCATGGAAAATGTTTACTTGGGTTACATGGGAATTTTTCCTCAACTTCAGAAGCTACAAATAGTGCATACAGAATCAGCTGGTGCTTTATTATTTGTTTGCTTTTGATAATTTTCTCCTTTCCAGGGCAGTTTTATTCTATCAAAGTGACATTGAAAATCAATCATATTATCCTCAAGTAGAAAAGTTTACTATTGAAAGAATTGGGATGAAATACCTTATTTAAAATAATTCTCAGTGTAATGTACATGCATTATTTCTTAATACTTGGAATTACAGTTCCCATGTGCTTGTTCCAAATCAATTAATCCAGGAAGCAAAACCTAGTTTTAGTGCCAAAACAATTGTGTCTCTTGAAGTTTATCTTCAATGCATTTGTTTGTTAGGCAATAATATAAAACAGACAATTTGCTCCAATTCAATCCCCAATACTTTCTCTTTCCCTTCCCTACTCCTTTTCCCTGTTCCCTTTCCTCTACTTCCTCTATTCCCTTTCTATTTATTTATAGTTGTTTTTAAATTAGTTCACTATACATACACATAGAGGTGAAATTCACTGTGGTATATTTATATATATACATGTGATAGTTTGGTCAATATCATTCCAAATGAAACTTGATTGCTATCTCTCACCTGCACAAAAGTCAACTTGCAGTGGATCAAAGAAGTAGGAATTAACCAGGAATTTTGTAACTGCTAGAGGAAAATGCAACATATTGGAACAGGCACTGACTTCTTTAACAAGATTCCTTAAGTGCAAGAAATAAAACAAAGAATCAGAATCAAATTTTAAAACCTCTGCACAGAAAAAAAAAAAAAAAAAAAAGAACATGAGGAGAGAGCCCACAGAATGGGAGATGATTTTTACCACCTGCTTCTCAGGGCTAATAATCAGAATACACAAAGAACTCAAAAGACTTGGAAATTCAAAATGGTGGTTTAGAGGAAGTCTGCATATCTAGTTGCTTCATGGCTTGAGATTCAAGCAGTGGGAATACTGCTCCTTAGCAAAGTAAGTGGAAGAGAGGTTTCACTAAAATTCAATATTGAACATTCAGAGTCTCACAGATTCAGAAATTTGGGTACATTAAACAAAGAAGAAAAATTACATTGGAACAGAACTGGTTGCAATAGCAGACTTGTTCACCACAAAGGGAGAGCACAGAAAGAAATACAGATTTGGTACAGAAAAACCTGAAATCAGAAAAGAAGTCTTATTTTAGCTGATCCAAAGGCTGCACTGTACATTGGTGCTTGAAAAGTGCTCTGTTTTCCAACTGGCTGTGGAGAGCTGAGGCAAGAGCCATCTTGAAGTGGCCACACTGCAACTGCTGAACTGCTGCTGCAGAATTCATGCAAACACTACCACGCTATTCAGACAAGGTCCCACTATGTGACCTAGGGTGCACCTAGCAGAACGTAAGTGAAACAGTCACAAATAAGATTATATCCATGGAGATTCAAGTCAGAAAAGCAAAGCAGAGACCAACTTGCTTTTCCTTTGAGTCTGGTCGCTCACATGACCAGGTGAAGTAGGTCAGGATTCTGAACAGGTGAATATGAATATGCTCAAAGATTAAGTGGAAACATTGTGCTCATGGGCAGCAAGAAGGGTTAAGGATTGACTGTCTCGCCCCATGAGTAAAATTCTTGGCAGACTCCTGAGATCCAGATCCCTGGAATGCCGGGGTCCAGCCCTAGCAGGAGTCCATGGGTTCCACACCGGTAAACGGGGCGTGGGGAGACAGCATCGGCGATGGATGGAGAATGAAAGACACAGACTCTAGTTCTGGTGCAATCAATCCCACTTTATTCTGGGGAAGGCTGGGTTTATATACATTTTTCTTCAGGCTATAATGACAATCTTGTGGTTAATATTAAAGAAGTTTTCAAAGCATAGGCAGAAATTGTTTTTAACAAGGAACAGAAAATTATGAGAAAACAGTAACCTTACAGATTATCCTTACCTATTCACAATTGTTTTAAGAATATCTAACTACCTCGGTGAATTAATACAATATTTACTTCCTTAATATCTAAACTCTATGTGACCTAAGACTATTCTTATTATTCTCGCGGTTAAAACAATAGACAAGTAATCTCATGTGACTATCTCTACTAGGTCCATCTGGTTAATATCTGAATTGCTGAATTAAGGGGTACAGTAGGGCAGTGGTCCCAATTGTAATTGTGTACCAACGTTTATTATAGGGGTGACATATTCTTTGTAGGAAGGAAGGAATGTTATGAAACCTTATTCTTATACCTCACCACCACACATGAACAAAACCATCATTAAAATTTAACCAGCCTGTTGGAGACAAAGGCAGATCTACAACTATTTTCTCCAGAGGCTTTCAGGGACTCATTGTACAGTTGCAAAATTATTTTTAATTTTGTTAGTGGTAAAGACCCATTGTTTTTCAGATTGTAGGTAATATTTTCTGGAATTTTTGTTGTATTCCCTTCATCCCCTTAAGCATTCCGTTCAGACTGAAATGAGTAATATATTATCAGAAAAACACAGCAGAGAAAACACCATGCTTCGGAGCAAAACATCCGGCAATTCCTTTTAGGATGAGCCTTTGCAATCATCCTCCAGAGGATCTTTGTCAAGCACTGGACGGAATTCCGGACGCCCCAGCACTGGAACAAGATAAGCAACTGTCAAGCCCTAGGGGTATGTTGATCTAATGTCTCCAGAGCAGACACCACCCAACAAAGCCCCTGAAGTCTGATTAGGCTGAAACCTGACCTACAAGAATTCCTTCTATAGAACTCTGGAGTAGCTCTACCCTGGAAGTACACCCATCTGGTCTATGTGGATAAAATTCCAAACTGAGAGTAATTCCTCCTCCATCCTACCTCATACCAGTGAAAAGGGAAATTCAGACTCAATTCAACCAGCTTTAGTTTTAGGCTAATCCAACTGGCATTTCAGAACGCCAACAGAGGCAAGGGTTAACAAGCCCAGACCTTGCTTTTGCTCTCAGTACTCCCTTTACTTTGTTTCTCCTATTTTTTCTCCTCCTTCCTCATAATCATCACTTGCTACATCTCTTCTGCACTCTCTGTGTTTACTTTTTGAAATGTATTTTCTATAATATTTTTCTTTTATCTTAATTAACTGTATTCTTAGCATCTTTTAGAACCAATTGATTTATATACGTTCTACCCCACCATTAACACTGATACAATTATTATGGCTGTAGATGACATAGTTGACACCTGCTGTTTTCTTTAAAGGCAGATCTAGTTTACGGTGATTGTTTTTACTGTTGACAATAGCTGACCCTCCCCCCATTCCTGCTGTTTGTGGTAAGTTATGTTGTAAAGGTCATTGTAGGAACTGGATATTTATTTTAAATTATTTGCACAGATTATTGCTATTGTTTGTGTTGCCCTATTCTGTGAAGTGCTGGGAACTATAGGAACACTACAAGTAAACAGCATAGAGACTCTGCTATTGAACTAAATTCAACCAAAAGACAGTGCAACTTGCTCAATACATAAATTAATAACCCTAAATCTTTAACTATACTTTTATACAAATAACACAAGCAACAAAAACCCAAACTAACAACTAGGCCCCAAGTAGAAATAGATAGGGGTGGGTCCAGATATCCTACCTATGGATAAACACTGCTACAGCAAAAACAAAGAATTAACATGAAGGCTGTACATAGCATACCTACAAGGGGATCTCAATCTAGACTACTCTAAGACATGTTGGCAAGTGAAGACTGCCCTAAAAAGGCCCACACATAACAGTGGAAGAGAAATACCTCACAACAGATGCATAAAATCCAACACAGGAATAAAAGTAATGTGGAAACAGGGAAACAGGACATCTCCTAAAGTTTATAATTCATCAGCAACTGACCCCAAAGATATTAAAGTGGATGAAATAACAGAAGAATTCAAAAGAACTATTGTAAAAATAATCAATTAATTCCAAGAGAAAAAGAAAAACAACTGACTGAATTAAGAAAGTCAGTTCAGGATATGAATGAGAACTTCAATAAGGAGATAGAAATATTGAAAAACATTCCAAAAAATTTTGGAAACAAAAGACATAATAAAATAAAGTGTTTAGTTGAAAGTCTCTCTGAGTAGACCATGTCGAAGACAGAGTATCAGACCTGGAAGACAAAGTAGCCAGCCTTGAACACTCAGACAGTATTAAAGAAAAACAAAAAGAAAAAGAAACCATGATCATAATATGCAAGAACTCTGGGGCAACATGAAGACATAAAATTTAAGAAACATTGGAATTGAGTAAGGTTTTAAGATGTAGGCTAAAAGAATTGGTAACCTTTTCAGGGAAATAATAACAGAAAGTTTCCAAACCTTCAGGATGAGATGGACATCCAGATACAGGAGGCATTCATAACCCCAGATAGACAAGATCAAAAAGAGATTCTCTCCATGACACTTGATAATTAAAATTCCTAATATATAGAATAAGGATGAAATTTTAAAAGCCTCAAGGAAAAAACATCAGATCCCATTTAGAGGCAATCCTATTAGAATTACTTCTAATTTCTCAGCACAAATTCTACAATCCAGAATGGCATGCAATTATTTGTTCCAAAATCTGAAAGAAAATAACTGTCCATCAACACTGGTATATCTTCAAAAGTTATCCTTTAAAATCAAAGAAGAAATAAAAACCTTGTAAGATAGCCGGAAAATAAAGATTTCATACAACTAACCTGGCACTATAGAACTTACTTAATGAAATACTACACACAGAAGGAATAAAAATCAAATCCCAGAGCTCACAAACAAATTTCATTTGAAGAGTGTGCAACAAAATGAAGAACAGAACCAAATTAAACATTGTAAATGGATCAAAATGGCAGGAATTAATAAGCATTTCTCTGAAACACCATTGATTGTAAATGATCTCAACTCTCCAATTAAAAGACATAGGCTGGCAGAAGGTATTAAAAAACAAGACTCAAGTATATGTTGTTTTCAAGAGCCTTATAGGCAAAGAAAGCCATAGGCTGAAAATGAATGGGTGGAAATTGATATACAATGTGAATGGAACTCGTCAACAAGCAGGAGTAGCTACTCTCATATCTGTCAAAGTAGACTTCAATCCAAAATTAATCAGAAGAGCCAAAGAAGGTCATTTTATACTATTATAGGGAATAGTCCAACAAGAAAATGAAGCAATAACAAATATTTATTCCCCAAACATGGGAGCAACTAATTGCATATAAGAGATACTACTCAAATTAAAGCATGAGAAAGACCCCAGTATAGTAATACTGATTTATTTCAATACACCTCTCTCACCATTAGATAAGTCATCTAGACATAAACTCATCCAATAAAGACTCTCTGTACCTGAAAAATATTATAAATCAGATTGAGTTTACAGACATCTTTAGAATATTTTATCCAACAGCTGAATATATTTCTTTTCAGAGCTCATGGAACCTCTTCAAAAATAGACTATACTTTAGTCCACAAAGTAACTCTTAGTAAGTATGAAAACAAATGGACATAATTCCTTGCATCTTATCAGATTATAACGAAAGTGAATTAGAAATAAGCATGACACAGACCTACAGAAACTGTATAAACATACAGAGACCAAACAGTATAGTTTTGAATGATGAATCAGTAATAGAAGAAATAAGGAAGAAATTTAAAAATTTTTAGACTCAAATGAGAATAGTGATATAACATATTAGAACCTCAGGGACACTACAAAGGCACCTATAAGAGGAAAGTTTATAGTGCCTACATAAGAAAATTAAAAAAATCCCAAATAAACAATTTAATGATGCATCTCAAGGCCCTTGAAAAAGATGAAAAAATTCAAAAACCTGTAAAAGGAAGGAAGTAATTAAGACCAAAGCCAAAATCAAGGAGTTTGAGAATAAATAAATAAATACAAATGAATCAAAGAACTAGTTCTTTGAAAAGATAAGAGATTGATAAGTCTTAGCCAAACTAACCAAAAGTAAAAGAGAGAAAACTCAAATTAATAAAATTAGACATGGGAGAAGAAATCACCACAGCAATACAGTGAGTCATTAGGGGATATTTTGAAAATTTATTTATCAGTTTTAGTAAAAACTAATGCTAATATCCTGCAAATTTTCCATGATATAAAAAGGGATGGAACACTTCCAAATTCATTCAATGAAACCAGTATCTATTAAGCCATATCATACCAAAACTAGATAAGGACACATCAAGGAAAGAAAACTACAGAACAATATCAATGAAGAACTCAGATGCAAAAATACTTAAATTATTAGCAAATTGTGTTCACAAGTATATTAAGAAGATTTTACACCAGGACCAAGTTGGTTTTATCCCAGAAATGCAAGGATGTTTTAATATACACAAATCAATAAATGCAATTTATCACACAAATAGATTTAAGAACAAAAATCACTTAGTCATCTCAATAGATGCAGAGAAGGCCTTTGACAAAATTCAGCACCCATTCATGAAAAAAAAAATCACTGAAAAACTAGATAGAAGAAACTGAACTCAATATCATAAAGGTTATATAAGAAAAACACAAAGCCAACCTTATTGTAAATGGGGGAAAATTTAAAGCATTTCCTTTTAAATATGGGACAAGAGAAGGATGTTTATTCTCACCATACATATTTAATCTAGTGCTGGTAATAGAAGCCAGAGCAAGTAGGCAAGAGAAGTAAATAAAAGGGATTAAAAACAGGAAGAAAAGAAGTCAAATCCTTACTGTTTACATTTGATATGTTCCTATACCTAGAAGATAAAAAAAGAAAAAAGAAAAAGATTCCACAAAAAGATTTCTGGAGCTAATAAACAAATTTATCAAAAAGATTATAAAATCAATATACAAAAATCAAAATCATTCCTATATACCAACAATGACTCTGTTGAAAAAGAAATCAGGAAAACAATCCTAATTCACAATATCCTAAAAAACTAGGAATAAATCTAACCTAGGAGGTATAAGAACTCTGCAATGAAAACTATAGAACATTGAAGAAAGAAATTGAAGAAGACATAATATGGAAAAGACCTCCATGTTCGTGGATAGGCTGAATTAATATTGTCAAAATGGTCATACTATCAAAAGCAATATACAAATTAAATTCAATCGCTATCAAATACAATGACATTCTTCATAGAACTAGAAAAAAAAATTCTAAAAATTCATTTGGAAGAAAAAAAGATCCAGAATACCCAAAGCAATTCTAAGAAACTAAAGCAATGCTAGATACATCACAATACCTGACTTCAAGTGATATTACAGAGCTATAGTAATAAAAACTGCATGGTACTGGCATAAAAACAGACACAGAGACCAATATTAGATACTAGAAGGCAGAGAGTCATACCCATACACCTTTAGTCATCTGATCCTTGACAAATTTAGCCAAAACATACATTGTAGAATAGATAGCCTTTTTAACAAACGGCACTGGGGAATCTGGTTTCCATATGAAGAAGAATGAAGTTAGAACCTTATCTTTCACCCTGCCCCAAAATCAACTCAAAATGGATTAAAGACCTAGGATTAGACAGAAACTATGCAACTCTTAGAATAAAACATAGGGTCAACACTCCAGCATATAGGCAGAGGTAACAACTTCCTTCATAGGACCTCCAAAGCTCAGGAAATAATGTCAAGAGTTAATAAGTGGATGGCATCAAATTAAAAAGCTTCAGAACAGAAAAGGAAACAATTAGGAATGTGAAGAAAGAACCTATAAAATGAGAGAAAAATCTTTGCTTGCTACTCTTCTGATAGAGGATTAGTATTTAGAATATAAAAAGAACTCAAAATTTTTACTCCAAAAAAAATCAAATAACCCAATTAATACATGGGCAAACAAATTTAACAGATACTTCTCAAGAGAAGAAATACAAATGGCTGATAAATATGTGAAAAATGTTCAACATCATTAACAATAAGGGAAATGCAAATAAAAACTACACTAAGATTTCATCTCATACCAGTCAGAATGGCAGTCATCAAGAATACAAATAATAATAAAAGCTGGAGAGGTTATGGAGAAAAAGGAACACTTTTACACTGTTGTTGGTATTGTGAATTAGTACAACCACTACGCAAATCAGTATGAATGTTCCTCAAAAGACTAGGCATAGAATCACCATATGACCCAGCTATACCACTCCTTGGTATTTATCCTGAAGAATTAAAGTCATCCTACTAATACATTCATATGTTTGTAGTAGCACAATTCACAATAGCCAAACTATGAAACCAGCCTAGGTATCCATCAATAGGTGAAAGGATAAAGAAAATGTGGCATACGTACACAATTGAGTTTTATTCAGCTATAAAGAAAAATGAAATTATATCATTTACAGGAAAATGGATGAAACTGGAGACCATTATGTTAAGCAAAATAAGTAAACTCAGAAGGTTAATGTTCACGTGTTTTCTCTCATGTGTAGAAGCTATAGGGGGAAAAGAAAAGGAAAGGTGGGGTTGAAGTTCATGAAAATCAAAGGGAGATCAGTAGAGGAAAGGGACAAAGGGGTAGGAGGTGAGAAGAAATGGGGGAAGTGCCAGGGAGTATATTGACCAAATTATATAGTTACATGGTGTATTGTGTGCCCTTATGAATATGTAACAACAAATCCCATCAGTATATACAAACATAATGTACCAATTAAAAACTTGGGGAGGATAAAAGAGCTCAAAACCACCCAAAAACCCAAATAACCCAATTAATAAATGGGCAAAAGAACTAAACAGGCACATCTCACAAAAACAATATAAATGCCCAATAAATATATAGAAAACTGTTCAACGTCCCAAGCAATCAGTGAAATGCAAATCAAAACTACCTACCCTAAACTTTCACTCTAGTTAGAAAGGCAATTATCAAGAGTACGAATAGTAATAAATGTTGGTGAGGATATGAGGCGGAAGTACACTCACAATTGTTGGTGGGACTGCAAATTAGTGCAACTATTCTGGAAAGCAGTGTGAAGATTCCTCAAAAAACTAGGAATGGAACCACTATATGAACCCACTATCCCACTCCTTGGTGTGTATACAAGAGATCTAAAATCAACATACTATAGGGATACAGTCCATCAATATTTATAGCAGCACAATTCACAATAGCCAAATTATGGAACCAGCCCATGTGTCTATCAACAGATTACATAAATGTGGGTAGAGAAAATGTGATACACACATACACACACACACAAAATAGATTTTTATTCATCCATAAAGAAGAATTAAGTTATGGCATTTTCCAGTAAATAAATGGAATTAGAGAACATCATGCTAAATGAAATAGGCCAGACCTAGAAAGTCAAGGGTCAAATGTTTTCTCTCATATGCAAAAGCAAAAGATAAGGAGAAAGGCAGGGTAGGAGTCTCATGAAAATAGAAATCAGTGGAGCAGAAGAAAGGGATTGAGGGGGAGGGAAGAGGGATGGGAAAAAGGAAGAATTGTGGAATGAAAGTATTCAATCATTTTTAAGCAGCTGTCAAACGCTCTCTTTAAAAAGCTCCTCCAGGGGAAATGGCTATGTCTAGAGTAAATGATATAAGGATCATAAAAAAAAATGCCAAATTATTTTTAACTGGCCAAGTGACTACTAAAGGAAAAGTGCTGTGTAAAAGGCAAATGAAAAGATCTTTAGTAACTTTAGAATGAGCTTTCCATGCTATACAACCATATGGGAAAATGAAGCTTTTGCACACATACATCTTTAGAAATTATAGGATCCCTTTTCATAAGAAAGACAATTTACCCAAACAATTGACTGAATTTTTTATTTCAGCATATGCCACAACATTTACTTTAAGCCAAATTGTCCAAAACAATACTGAATAAAAGTATATATTAAAAACTTGGTATAGCTGGACACAGTGGCACACACCTGTAATCCCAGCCACTCGGGAGGCTGAGGCAGGAGGATCGCAAGTTTGGGAAAAGCCTCAGCAACTTAGTGAGGTCCTAAGCAACTTAGCAAGATCCTTTAACAAAATAAAAAAATAAAAAGGACTGGGGATGTGGTTCAGTGGTTAAGCTCCCCAGGGTTTCAATCCCTAGTACTACCCCACCAAAAAAAAAAAAGTTAATACAAAAGCTTCTGACAAATTAAACAGAATACCACAGTCAAATTGTTGGAAGAAACATTACATAATAATATGTCAATGATTAGTTCAGTTTAGAAATTTTTCTTGAGGAAATTAAGGGCCTACAAAGTTCCCATTATTTTAAATTACCTCTCAATTATGATGTTATTTACCTGCATGTCAGTTTGGGCCAGTAGAAAACTTTTTTGTTTTGTTTTGTTCTGCATAAGTTTAGTACGAATTCAAAGCACAACACTTTAATATTTTCTCACAAATTTAGTTCCACAAATGAGAAATTTGAATTAATTTTAACTAGCATTCAAGGAATAATAATTGAATAGGAAAGCAACAACAACTTTGGCTGGACAGATGGCAAATCTAAATACTTTGAGATTAAGAAAAAAATTTAAGAGCCTCAGAGATCAATTAGTATGTGTGTGTGTGTTTCTAAACAGTACATAGATTCCTTCAGTTGTATCTCAGATATACTTTCAATTGCAATACTTCAATTAGCAGGGTGTTTTCCTCCCAAGCCAAACAATTCTACTTCTAAAACATTCTAAATGATAGAAAAGTCATTTTGACAAAGATGTTTACTACTCAGAGTGTCTTCCTTGCATTTCTTCCTTCAAAATCTGGTTTGGCTATTTTAGGTTCCAATAATAATTCAAAGAATTAACTGGAAGCCTGAAATGCAATGTCTTATAGGTCCACTGTAATCGTAAGACACACTGCTTCCATGCTTATTATGGACTATGATGATTTGGGATACAAATATGGTCCATTTTGTGGCAGATCAACACAGTAAGGATTATGAAAACACTTGCAATGGAAAAACTTTCTCTTGTGCTTTTTCATGTATTTGTATTTTTTTTCACATATTTCCAAGGAAGGGATAACCAATGAGGAAAATGATGCATGCATGTGGCACACAATACATTTTCATCTTATTCAGGAATCACATGGGAATTTCCAAAGGGCACCTAGTGAGTACATGTCCGTAATCATAATAAATTCTAGAAAGATAAACAGTAGCATAGATCAGCTACAAAAATTCTGAAGGGCATCTCAACTATCTGTCATTCTTAAAAGACTCTCACCAGTTCTCACAACTTGTGATCAAGAAGAGTTTAAAGTTCCTTCCAGCTTTGTTCAACTTTAGACAGGCTTTTTCCTGTTTACAGCTAGAACCCCTGATTTTCTTTATCAAAGAGCATGTACCTTAAAAAACTTTTACTTTTTTAATTGTAAATTCATTCTCTGCCCCTTCAAGAGGTAATTCTTTTCAAAAGCCCCTTGACAGTTTCACAGCCCAGAATTGTCTTTATCAGGGAACTGGGGGCCATCCCTTTGATATGCAATTAATGAATTAGGCTCTTTGGGGGCACAGAAGCCTGACATCCATGTGTGTCTTGCTCCAATTTGTAAAAGTACTTCCTGTCACAAAGATAGCAGAAAGTTGACTTTTCTTTTGGATGAAACCAATTAGCAAGCACAGATGGCTTGTGTTCTCTTACTCCAGCATGTCAACATTGCCTGCCCCTTGTTCTAGTAGAGCTGAGTTCAGATTACATTAGGGTCTCTTTGCCCTATTGCTATATCCTTGAATAATATCTTATCAATTTAACTTTCCAGTGAAAATTTTACTTGGGCTCTCATGAACCTATTTAAGATAGAGGAAAAAAATATTTCCTAGATTTTTAATCATAAAAAGGCAAACCAGATAGAGCATCATTTGATAAAAATAGAAAACAGAAGCTATTCTTTCAGAAAAGGATGCCATTAGTTATATAAATCAACATGAAGCTTGGAATTGTTGATTTAAACCACATGTAAGTGAAACTGATCATGGGCAAGGAAGATTTTTATGGAAAACTGAAACAGTGTCCTATAGAATTACTACTTTTCCAGACTACCAAACTCACTCATCACATGGCTAATAACTGGAACTTTGGCCAACATGAAATAAAGAATACCATCTGGTAAAAAAAAAAGAGGTGATAAGCAGCAGGTTTTTATTATTTTATATGAGATTTTAAATACCCTGTTAGATTAAAATGAGCATATCCAAATGTAAATAAATTCTGCATTTTTATTTTCATATGAAGGAATTCTTAGATTACTATTCTTGCCATCTTTCCATTATTACATTTAATAAATTACATTCCCATGTAATGTCTTAATGAAAAAGTGACCTGACATATGTACTACTCTGTGAAAGCAAGGAGTACAGCTAGAACTATTCATATATCATGCTGCCCTTCCATCACTGTAATTTTACATGGTCCTGCAAATGAATGTGTTCATGCATTGCATGCCTGATGAGTTTCAATGAAGCTTAAATATAAATTCATGTCATTTTAAAATGTGTTTTAAAACATGTACTTTTTTTCAGTATAGTACCATACTGCACAGTCTCATTACTAAGTCTTGGCAGATTGGCCACTCAAACCCATTTAACTTTTCCCCTTCTTGTCATGTCTAACTGGCAGGGGAAGATATAATTTGTAGTTAAAAACTATGTGTGATTAATATATATCACTATAAAATGTGACTGAATTTAAATCAATAACCCTGTTATTTGCATTAGATATCTCTTGTGCCGTAATTGCTGATTTAGTAGTTAATTGAGAAAAACCCTTGTTAATGATCTGATGTAGCTCTGGGGAATACTGAATGGATAAGATTCTTCTCCATCAAAAAAAAGAATCATCCCAACTAAGTATGTCAGATTCAGGGAAATAGTAGTGGAATGGTTGATTGGACCCAGTGGTTCAATGATTTGTCTCAGCCAGTCACACATGACACACATGGAATAAAAGATATGTATTAGGGACTGTTGATCTTAATGACAATTCAGAATAATAGGCTTCTTTAAGAATTGAAAAATTCATAAAAAAATAATCTCATCTAGAACATTTTCTTGGGGATGGGAACACATGAAGCATGTTTTGACACCAGCGGCCTCTCTGTTCATTCTTCCTCTATCAATCTGTCTTTTGCTTGACTTCTCTTGCTTCTCTGCCACTCACTGCCTCCTAGCTGCTGAGATCACTGCTCCTGGGAAGGAGATAGTTAACGGTTCTGGCAACATCAATCCTCCAGAATCAAACCTCTGATCTCCTCTGGATTAACTCCTTTTAGCTAATCATTTCTCCTCACAGTCTTTAAAGAAGGATTCTCAATTTAAATATCCATTGTTTGAAACAGAAACTTGGTTAGTCTCATGAGAAAATCCCTCTTTGTAAGAGAAAAAGGAAAACAAGATTCATTAAAGTCCAAAAGCTTTCCTGTGTTATTGTCCCAATCACTTCAAATACAATATTAACTCTAATTCTGTGGTTCACCAGAACTGCTTATTAGTATTATTTCCACATTATACATGGGTGTTAGGTAACTTTCTCAGAGACCAATTGCTAGTTAATATGGAAGCAAGGTTTTAAAACACAATTTCAAATCAATGCTTTTTCTTACCCAACAACACAATGTACCTATAAGATGATCTATTTGGAGTAAAAACTTCAGGACTGAAAAATGAGTTTTGAATTCAGCATGCTTGGATGCAAATTGAAATGTGTTCAGGCTGAAACTCTTGACATATGTGGGGTAGCGTATACCCATGTTCCTTAACTGTGCAACTGTCTCCTGGGGTGTCACAGCAAATTCACTGGGCACAATGGCATGCTTTTAAATTTCAAGGGAAAGTCAACACCTGTCAAATACTGAAAACCACTAGTTGGAGGTAGTTCAATTTCAATAATAGATTATACTACCTTGCATTCAGTGGAAAATCTTTGCAAAAATGTGCTTTCAGTGATTGTTGCAATGAAAATCAAGTGTTAGGGAAAAAATGTGGAACAGGTAAAATTGAGGTTTCTGGTGCTGTCCACTCTGGCTCTGATATCTGAAAAGTTGTTCAATATCCAATTAAAGCATACATACCATTAGTAAGTAAATGTGCTTATCTAAAAATTAAACATTAGTTTTGTAACTTATGTTTATTATTTTTTCAAACATATTAAGTAGTTAGAATATAACCATTTGTTAGTTATTTGAACTTTGTTGCTTCATAAATAACACTCTTAAATGTCCCTTTTGATCTTAGGACATTATGGAAATAAGACCAAGGCAGTAATGACCAAAAGAAAGGAGAAACCTTGGGAATCTCTGAAAACACATAACATCATTTTCTTCTGCAAAAGTTATTGGGATTAGTAAATGTAATCAAGTGAGAAACATAGAAATAAAGGGAGAGTTATGGTGGGTGCCATACCCAGTACTTTAACGTATAAGGGAAAGATAAAATTGAACTCTAAATTCCAATTCTGTTTTTTGTTGACTTGGGGAATTTTGAAATTAGTCAAGCCTTCTTCACCTGTAGAATGGGTAGAATAAAGTGAAAAATCTTGCTTCGTGTCATTTTATTGTGAGGATCATAAACAATGTAAACCAAAGTCAGCACCAGGGTCCAAATATATTCTTTATAAAAAAACCAAACATTACCAAATGGCAATGTTTAATACCCTTTCCTGAGTTCACTCTCCAACTGCAGAGAGCATCAATGACAAATGCTCATTCCTCATATCCAAATAATTACCAACATTGCTTTGTTTTTTATTCTACCCCAAACACTCACTATGGATAAGAAAACCAGCATCTCAGATGTTATCGTCAAGGCTTTATTCATTATTTGGTCAGGGTTCATACTGATTCACTTTGGGTTGTTTCTTTAATCTCCCACCTGATAACCCATACCTACCATACTCAGTCTTTTTTATCTGCTTTGCCTACAGATAGATGACTAAAACCTTTAAAACACAAATACAAACATTTCATCTACCGGTACCCAAAAGCCTTCATGACTACCATTCAACCATTGAGGCCCTTTCTCACAGAGTCAAACTTGGGCAGAGCTCTGTGAATTTAGGTAGATCTCAATTTTCTCATCTGAAAGTGGAAAAAAAATAACTGAACTGCCCTGAAACGATGGCTGTGAAGAGAAAATGAGTTAAAATAAATTCGGTACTTAGAACAGCACTTGGCACGGAGTAAATACTGTTTAAGTCATAATTACTTCTCACACACTCAACTTACAGAACCACATGATACTCTCTAAACAAATCCCATCTGTGCTGTAGAACAGTAGAACTTACATCCATCCTCATTCTACCCCTCCCTAATCTTTTTCACCTCTAGTTACCACTATTCTACATTCAGGTAAACTTTCATTACCTTCCACACATGAGCGAGCACATGTGATATTTATCATTCTGCATCTGATTTGTTTCATTTAACACAATTTCCATCAGTTCCATTCATTTGGCTGCAAATGATATCATTCTTTCTATGTCAGAATAATATTCCATAAAAATCTCTATTTCATTAATAACTAGGAGAAAGGAGCAATACCAAAGTACTGACATGAAGGTAAAAACATGATTCTGGTTCCATCAGTACACATAGATACATGTATTGAAATATCACATTGTACTTCATAAAAATATTCAATTACTACATGTTCATCAAAAAATCTAAATAGTAAAGGAAATGTGATTAACTACCTTCATTTGATCATTACACATTGAATCTATGTATCAAATTACTACACTCTATCCCATAAATATGTACAATTAAAATCATAACAAAAACAAAATCATGCTGGGGATATAGCTCAGTTGGTAGAGTGCTTGCTTTGCATACACAGGGTCCTGGGTTCAATTCCCAGCACCACACACAAAAAAATGATACATCTTTAGATGTCTACAATTTTTCTTTTTGTCTTCCCTATGCTTAAATTCTCTTTCTAAGCTAATCTCTAGCCTGAATCTTAACAAATTCTATCATCCCATTAAAAACTTCTTTATGAATCTTTCCTTTTACCTCTTAGAGAAGTTCATCTTTACCTTCCATTTTATTATCATTTTCCACATTATATAGCTATCAGTTCATTTTCTTCACAGCCCTAATCACAAGTATAAGCAAATAATTTTCTGTTGGCTAAACTGTTTAGAATCTATTATTAAAATCCCATAAATCCGTGTGTGTGTTTGGTCATCCTAAACACACAAATAGAATATCTCATATATCATTGACTCACAGTAATAATTATATGATGAATGAATGAATGAACATGTATCAACTCTCAAATAGAGATTTATTTTTCATTTTATAAATACTATAAACAGTTTCTTTTACAGGTGAATTTTCTCTAAAGTGCCTAAATAAAATACCCTTTCTTTTCTATAATATTCATTTCATTCATAAAATAATGTTTTATATTGATATATGACCTCAATTTGTCAGGTTATATAAAAATAGTGAAATAAGACACAATGCCTATTTGCTTCATTTTAGTCTGATCAATACAGTGATCAAAATCACGAAACCTAACATGTTGATAGTTTACATATACCAACACTAAATATCCTTGAAAAATATTTAAGAAACTATTGATCACTACACTACATGTTTTCATCTCGAATATTGCTTTTGTTTTGACTAAGCCCCTGTATGCTTTTTTCCATGAAATAAACATACAAGAATATTATTGATTTTTTTTTCATTTTCAGATAAAATAATAAGTGAGCCAAGGAATATGAACAATAACTTGAGTGCAAATATATCATATTTAATAAAACAAAAAATAGCAATATTTTAAGGATCCACAAATATCTGATGGCCCCATTAAAAAAAAAATCACAGGTGAATAAGCACATAGTTCAGTATAGCAACACTTCTGAGGAAGCCATAGAGCACTGGGATGCGAAGAGCACAGGAGAAGATAAACAATATTGGTCAGGAAGAAAATAAATGAACATGATTAGTCAGGAGGATGTAAACAAGATAGGCAATGTTTCCCTTTTCTGGTGGCAATGTGGATTCAGGGAGGTTCTTTATGTTTTGTTACTTTAAAGACACATGGACATTATTTTATTTATATATTTTATTATATATTAAATTTTAAAAGATAAATTTAAGACTAATATGTAACACAAAAAAGGAATTGAAAGAAAGGCCAGAGAAGGAAAAAAAAAATAATTGAATGAATTACTACAAAATTAAAAAAAGGAATTTTCTAAATTCATTCTTCTCCATACAGGAAAATTGGCAACTGGACAAGTCAGAGATCTAACATTATTTGCATTTACATAAGAGTGTTTACTTCCTGCTTATGGAAATTGATGATGAACTTTTCATTTATAAGTGGATCGTAAAACCTTTCTCTTCAACTAAATTTATTTACGTAGAAATTCAAAACCCCATGTATATTTTTAAAAACTCATAGTAGTTTTAAAAACTCATAGTATTTTGGCCTATTTCTTTCCAGCAATATTTTTTATAACATAAAAAAAATTTTAAATGAGGAACCACTGTATCAACAAATATTTTTCAGGAGTCAGACTCCTGTAGACTTTTGATGCTAAATTATTTTTAACACAGGTGAAGAAATAGCAGCAGTGATGAAAAAGGCTACTTTTCTCCCAATATGCTTTCCCTTTTTATAATTTCATATAGTTCCCCCTAATACTTAGATGAACCATGCTGTATCAGAAAAGAAGCTATATTTCTCAGCATATATGCATTAAATAGGAGTGGTGTGTCTTGTTCCAAATTTTAGTGGAAATACTTTCAATTTTTCTCCATTTACTATGAGGTTGACTTTGGGTTTTTCATATATAGCCTTTATATTGAAGTAGATTTCTTCTATTCCAAGTTTCTTCCATGTTTTTATCATCATAGGTGCTGAATTTGTCAAAGGTTTTCTCTGAATCTATTGAGATGATTGATTTTTGTTCTTAATTCTATTATGTGATGAATTTCATTTATTGCTTCATACAAGTTAAACTGTCCTTGCATGTCTGGAATTTGACTAACTTGGTATTGATGTACAATCTTTCTAATATGCTATTGAATATGATTCACTAATATGATTCATTAATATGATTCACTAATATTTTATTAAGTATTTTTGCATCTAAATTCATCAGAAACATGGGTCTGTAGGTTTTTTTTTTTTTTCCTTGATGTGTCCTTATCTGATTTTGTATGGGTATAATACTGGCTTCATAGAATGAATTAGGAAGTGATCCATCCCTTTCCATTTCATGGAATAATTTAAAAAACAAAGGACTGGGGAGTGATAGTGATATTGGCTAAACTATATTGTCATATTATGTGCAAGTACTAACATGCAATAACAAATCCCACCATTAGGTACTACTATAATGCACCAATAAAAAATGTGGAGAAAAAAAAATAATGAATTAACAAAACACTGAACATTAGAGCACTTAAGGAAAATGGAAACATAGAAAAGTAGAGGAAGAAGTGAGAGGTTGAGAGCACAGGGTACAATAGTCAAGAGCATGGGTTTGCATCCTATCACCATCATTAATGGGTTGCAGGCTGTGTGACCCTGATCAAGTTACCTGAGTACTCTATGCCTCAGTCTCTTAATCTCAAAAGTGGAGTACATACCAGCAATTACTTTGTTCTGTTGTTTAGAGGAGTAAAAGATCTAATATATTAAATTTATAGTTAGGACCTGAAAATAAGTACATACTAATGGTTAGTTAAATTTTATTAAAGAATTTGTCTCTGGTTTAAAAAAAAGTGCCTACCAGGAACTCATAACCTAATCAGGAACATAAATACATACATTTAAAAAATGACCATAAAGGATGCAATCTACTTTTAGGCAAGGTCACAAAATTGGGATAAAGTGAAGATTGCCACAAGATTTGAAGGTGTACATATAACATAGGATGGAGCAGAAGGGAATATTCTTTTTCTTATACAGCTCAAGTGTTTAAAAATTCATACTTCGGCATCAGACTAGATAAAATGCACCAAAACTCTTGAATTCTTGCTTTTTTATTTCTGATTCCTGGCCTTCTAAGTGAATCTTAACATAATGAAGTTCACAATGGAGCTTCTTTTATCATAAACACAGAGGACTTGCCTCCTCCTGACCTCTAGCATACTCTGGGGAGAGACCATTCCAAGAGGTTCATATTACAGGGACCATTCATAGAAGCAGATAGACCACATGTTTATCTAAGAGACAAAGTTCTTTCTTCTCTTTCATTTCTCCTAAGTAATCCAAGTTTTTATATCCACAAATGAAAAAATAAAAGAATCATCTGATTCTATTCAGCAAGGTCATTCTTTGAAACACTATTCATCTACTAACAATTCACTAAAAATACACTAAAATAAATTGGATTTTGTTCCTACGTTTTGATCTCTGAATGTACAATCTTGCTATATCAAAAGACCAAATTAAAGAAAAACAAAAAACTAAACCACTTTGATTGAATATCAGAAAAAAATTCAACTCCCTCTTCTCATTTGATCATCAAGTGAACCATATTATCATTGCAGAGAAGAACATCCAATTGAGCTTTCATGAAACTTTAGGATGCTTCTGTTCTGGGCCTTATTTCTGTAATAATACTCCATAGATGAAACTTCCACTTTTCTTAGTTGAATATTGCTTTTTTTCTTAGAGAAGAAAATTGTGCCAATCAAATTTGAATTTTTCTAGAACAAGTAGGTGATTTAGAAAAAGATTAACACAGATTTTTTTATAACACATTAAGAAATTATGCTATTTCAGGAATACAATGTTAAATGCAAAGGCAGTAGACATTTTAAGAGAAAAAAAAAAACTGAATGAAAATGGTAGCTGAATAAGACCAGTAAGAGATGGGTGTGTTATGACTGACAAAGTTGACAAATTAAAAAGAGTTAGATAATGATTCACTCAATGCTTCTGTGATCCTGGAAATCTAGTTTTTCATTCATAGGATTATAGTGAAGAGAGAGAAGAATTACTAACCAATCACATAACCTATGAAGAACGGGTAAATTACAAATCTTTCTGCTATAATCTATTTAAGAATATAAATCAATAATTAAGATGCTAACGAAAAAGCATTTTTGTGGGCTGACATGTTCAGACAAACCTTAGCAGAAGATATAAGATTGAGCCAATCCTTAGAGGATCAGTAGGAAAAATAAAACAGGTGAAGCAGAGGAAAGGGTGATATTATTACAGCTTGGAGGAAAAAAAAGTGCAGGTATCACACTTACATGGGTTTGTAGTCTAACACAATGTATCTAGTTACTTAACAGCAATGTAAAATAACAATAACAACAACAATAATGGCTAATAAATATTAGGTGCTCGTTACCTGCCAATGATTGCTCTAAGTTTTTTACACACGTGAATTCATGTAGTCTTCACAAAGCCAATAAAGACATTGGAATGTTTATCTCCCTTTTACAGATCCTAGAATTAAGACACAGAGATGTTAAGAAATTTATTGAATTTCACATGACTAGTAAGTGATTCAAAAATAGGCACTTAGTAAATGAAAGTTCTTAATTTTATTTTAAGTATTTTAAAATACACTGAAAAAGCTCCACAAGACACTGAATCAAACAACCTTCTAAACTGAACAAGCTTTATAAACTCATTACATTTTCTTATTTCAGGTTTTCCCTTTTCTTGGTTGAGATTAGTATACTGTGTGTGTGTGTGTGTGTGTGTGTGTGTGTAGCATAGTAACTGTGTAAAGGCAGAGCAAGTTACATGAAAATGGAAAACAGCCTAAATATTCACTAGTCAAGAGTCATTATTCTACTCAAAATTATCAGATATACAAAATTAACTCAGGGTAATATCATACCCCTGTGTCAATATGATTAAAAAAGTAAGTCATTTCATGAGTCATTTATCAAATGCAGCTGAATGAATTATTATGCATTCAAATAAACTATAGGCAACACATGTTATGAAAAATTAACAAATGCTTAAGCAAGAAAACATTCAATATTATGTACATAACTTGTGGTGTGTGCATGTGTAAATTCATAGCAATCTGTGTGCACAGTATGGATTGCTTATAAATTTTGGTATTTTAAATTATTTATAAAATACAGTAGCTAGTGTTTGTACTTTTGAAGTACTATTTTGTTAATTTCAACACAATGAACTAAGCAGATCAATACAAAGAAAGTCAATGAAACAGTCCAATTGGATAAAGTTATGTAGAAAATATTCGTGAAAACGTTATCTTAATAATTGCCAAACAAGGTTTCCAAAAGTAGCAATCTGCTCTTTTAACTTTCAACTTTCATTTCTAACCAAGATTTCTCTCTCATTTCAGATGTAAGGCAAAGCGTAGTTTCCCAGAAGTGTTGATTACACTGAGACAGAAAATAGGCTTTCTTTAATGATTAAGGTCTAAAAGGAATTTCCATGTCTGCCTGTAGCTTTCAGAATAAAATGTAGAATCTTCATCTATCACCAGGACCCTCCAGGGTTTGGTCCTCTGACTACCTTGCTCAGTTTCAGTTCCCAATACTCTTCCACAGTGGCTTAGTTTCTGCTCTGATGTAGTATTGGTAGCTCCGTGTGTCTTAAGTCATGTCATGTGCTCTTAGATCATTCTTAAAAAGTCTTCTGTGATTTGAATGTGAAAAGCTCAAGGGTGAGACAGTGCAAGAAGGTTCAGAGGAGAAATGATTAGTTGTAAGCAATTTAACCGAATCAGTGATTTCATCCCTATAGGGATTAATGAGTGGTAACTGAAGTGGAAGGGTGTGGCTGGAGGAGGTGGGAATTGGGGCGTGGTTTTGGGGTACCTATATTTGTATCTGACTGGTGAAGTCTTTCTCTGCTTCCTGATGATGCAAGCTGTTTCCCTCTGCCACACTCTTCCACCATGATGTTCCTGTCTGATCTGGAGCCCCGAGGAATGGAGCAGGCTTTCTGTGGACTAAGACCTCTGAAACTGTGAGACCTCAAATAAACTCTTCCTCCTCTACCGTTGTGCTGGTCAGGTCCTTTACTCACAGCAGCAAAAAAGCTGACTAAAACAAAGCCCATCCTTGTCCACTTTTGAATCTATCTAACCTATGTTCCTCCTCTTATCAGTCCCTCCAGAAGATTTTCCTTGTCTACTCAGTATGATTCTATGGTTCTAAGAGTTTTATATATCAGATTCTTGTGGAGAGTTATGCCATAGAACTTGGTTTATTTTCTTCTTTTCAGAACTAAGCAATTCATGGGTGAATATCATGTGCTATTTGCCCTTGCCCTACAGGGTATTTAGCTATTGCAGAATGAATTGTTAGCTAACTTCGATAATTTGCTATGATGATTTAGTTGAACTACAGAGTTCAAGTTATTTAAGCATGTTTTCCTAAAATATCCTTTATTTGGTATGTGCTTGAAAAAGGAAAGATAAAAATAGTACTATATCAATTTCCTGGTTTTTGTTCCCCTTAGGTATCCCCCTTTCACTTTCTCTCATCCCTGGTCCCTGACTAGAGGATGATAAGGTGTCTGAGCACACTTCCTGTGGGAAAGATAGGACTTAGGGTGGATGTTATGTCACCGGCTTAAGCATGATATAATGATCCATGTATCTAATCCTGAAGAGAGGGCACCAACATTACAGGAGATATTATCATAAGGAATAAATGCAATGCCTGAAGTAGACAACTTTTACAGCAACCCCTGAGAACTTTTGTGCTTAAAAGTGCAATTAGTTTTTCAACCATCGTCTCAATCCAATATTGTTGCCTCAGAAGTAAAAGATGAGATGTTTATCATTCTTCACTCTTTTTCTTTCTAAGACCTGTTGACTCAGAAACCTTATCAATAACTTCTGGAGACAGATGTTCTCAGTACATGAGAACACTCTTCCAGTTAGAATCTTTTGAACCAGCATAAATTATCTTTAAATTTTTAACACATTTTGAGTGAAAACATGCTTTTAAGCCAAATATTAATATGGTTTATTCTATCTTTTACAAGGAGGAGAAATTTCAGTAAAAGATTCTTTAGAGAGGTTAGCCATCATCAATTTTTCTTTCTAACCTTCAAAGACAATCACAAACATAATATAAAATATATCATTTTCTCTGCATGTGTTGGTTACTCTGCCCTCGGTAATCTCTTTAGCTGTTGAATAGAGTCACAACATCTAAAAAAATAATCTGAATTTGTCATCCTTATGGCTCTTGATTCAGTGTTCAATCCCACATCATTAGAAAACAATTTTGGAGCAATTGTTAAAACAAGTCAATAAAAATCGCTACTCTAGCTCCTTGTCAGTAATGTTAGTATGGTTAGTATTAAATAATGCCATCTGAAACAGAGCAAGTATATTTGCTTAAAGGTGTGAGTGAGGTACTCAATAAATATTTCTCCATTAAAATTTAAATCTACCTACCAGACAGACCAAGAATGAATTGCACTGTAATTCCAAATGCAATATACCTAAATTTATATATTAGATTTTTAAAATTTCTGTGATTAGATTCAACAAAGCTTTTTAAAAGAAAATAGGGAATATTCTTTTAAATTACCTTTTAATGAATGTTTTGGTGAAGTAAATAACTATTCTCTAGTGTATTTTCTTTATATACTTTCTCAATTCTTACATTTATGACTACCCACCACTTCAGCTCAATACCATGGATAAGTAAACCTATAGCTAAAGTAATTCCTGTTTGTCTTATATAATTAGGTCAAGGATGGAAAGGTCGTGAAGTTGGAGGAGATTGCAAATAAAATTTATATTAACGAGCACTGCTCTTCTTTAGCACTGGAGGACATGGAAAGGGAATTTATGATATTTGGGTTGTGGATCAGGATTCTTTTCTTCAGAATAGGTCAACATACATCTTGGAGAGAGTTATAAACTTCTGGGATTTGAAAGGTTCCCAAATGCCAGAATATTTTCCTCTGATTCAAGTTATATACTATAATACTTTTTCTTTTATATAATCCTGCAACATGAAATTCTATTACATTGTTGTCAATAATTTTAAATTTCAATGAGTTACTCAGTCTCAGAACCTCACATGAAATTTAGACTAACAATAATTATTATCATTAAATGCCAAAGGGCATATACAATATTTTAAGTAGTTCAATTTCAAAATAAGAGAAAAGGAAGTGTCTTCTTAATTATGCAAAAGTCAACAAATCATATCTTTCCAATGTGAATACTAATAGTGGCTACGTTAGTGACAGAAGTCTATGGATGACTTTTATTTCTCTTCCTTTTAAGAAAATGTGTGTTTTAAACAACAATGTCTTTGATGTAGATAGTGAAAAGCAAATACAGAATCAGCATATAATTTTTATAAGTAACATGGTAGAGATATTTGAAGTTTGCAATACAATGTTGGCATACATCTGTATTTGTGATTTCTACTGCCACTACATGCACAGAAATACTATCTGGCAGATACTTGTACCAAGAAACCATCTAGTGGTAGAAAAACAGCAATAATACAAAGGGATTTGAATGACTCCCAAATCTCAAAATATTTTCCTCTGTTCTATAGATTATAATATTCAAATGAGAATTGAGTATCTTTTGCAAATGTGTAAAGATGACAATTATGGAGCCAAAACAGCAGAAGCCAGAAATTATAGATTCACTGGGTTTGTTACTGCCACTCCATTTTTATTAATATAGACTATAAACTGTTAATATAGTAAGCATGATGCCATTTTTAGATAATTCAAATCAGCAATTCCTCATTCTTGGGTTTTCAAAGTTTCACATAAATATACATATTTCAAAAGATATTACTGATAGTGAAAAATATCATTTTTAAGAGATAACTATGAGTCTTGGGTTTTGAGTGTAAAACATCAAAAGCAAACAGTGAATTCAGAAGAAAATAATAAGGAAGAAATTATTTTAAATGATTAACATGGGAAAACACCAACGACCCATAAGAATATGAAGAGTATGTTTTCAAAAGAAGAGCAGGATGGGGAAAAAATTGTCCAAGACAAAAATTAGCATTTCATTTGAAAAAGAGGATAAGGTAACCAAAAATTGTTTACTTATATGATAGTGGAATATAAGGATGGAATTGATTTTACCCTACCTTTTTCATATGGAGTAGATCGTGCTTGAGTTTTACATCACATAAAGTTTTACCAGAGAGCTCAGTTGTGGTTCTGTTCTGCAAAAATGTCTATCAGACTTACTCTGTCAAAAATATTTTATCACATTTCACTATCCAAAATGAAACTCTTTGGGGACAACTGAACACAACTGCCACAGGTAGAAAATGACTGATTTTAGCTTCAGTTGATTTCTGTAGATGTAAAGCAATAAAACTAAGTAGGGAAACAACAGATAGCATGTTGCCCAACAGGTATAATAAAGCTAATTATCACCTCCCAATAAAAATAGACAGCATCTGGAAACTTCATATGCTCCCTCATTAAATAACATGTGTGATAACTCCAATAAAATATTTAATTTCTTCAGACCCCACTTAGCATTATGAAGACTTAATTTAACAAAACTCAGTGGGATCCTTGTAGATCTCATTTACACTGTCAGAAATTTATTAGAAAATAAATGAAGTGTGATAAGAGTCTTTAAAATGAATTTGACAGGTATCAAAGGGAAAGGTAATAATATTTAATTAGTGAATTAAATACTTAAAATTATAGAATCATTGAGTTTATAGCTCAAAAGGACTTTAGAAATGATTAGAGTCAAAGGTCCTATTTTCCCATTGAGAAAACTGAAGACCAGAAAGGTGGATTTACTTTGTTCGGATCACACAGCACATTCTGTGCTTCTAGGCATTGTAAATGAAGAAGTAGCAACAATCAGGAAGAAATCAACCATAGAGAAGAGTCCCTTCAGAAATACCACATTTGTTGAGTCTTGCTGAACCAAGCACTTTCTATATGTTGGCTTATTTTATATTCTTAGAAGCTCCATGGGTTATGTATTATTATCTCCATTTAATGGGTGGGAAAATAGAAAATCCAACTATAAATACCTTGTTCTATAGTATGATTAGTGGTGGAACCTAGATTAGATCCCTCGTGTCTGACTGCAAATTTCCAAATCTTTCCACTCTACCTTCCTATTATAAAACCTTAGTCTCTTTTTCTAAGGTGAACTCACATTCATAAGCATCTATTGATGGTAATCCCATACCACAGAGATAATGATGATGAAATTTAGAGTGTCCTATGAGTAAACCTTCAATGGAAGAACCTCTAAAAGGGAAATCCACATGAATCAAGAACAAGAGAAGCCTATTCCGAAGGTGGGCCGCTTCATGTTAAATGTTTCCCCCTGTATCAGAAGGACTAAAGGGAATTGTTGGAGGAGGTATATGCACTGCATTAATATATTAATATTTTTAAAATATTAATTCCCACCAACGAAGTATTTGTGAAAGTGAAATATAAGAGAGGGCCCTGACCTGGCTCAAACAGTAATTAATTCTGCTGGATCAAAAACTGTCAGGAATTAGACACAATAATGATTTAAGAGAAAAAGGGATCAGTGAAGATTGATGGCCAGAGTCTCTTACTAAAGAAGGGGAACCAGGGAAAATGAAGAGGGTGCTATAATTCAGGCCCACCAAATAAGTAGTTAGCCTCAGGACAAAAAGGCATCTCTAAGCCAGCTTTGATGTAATGACACCAACAGGAAGCACTGCCAGCCATAGTTGTACAGCTTGGCAATTCAGGAGACCGTCCCTGGGAGAGGGGGAAATTGGCCAGCTGAACAGCCCCAAAGCTCTGGTAGAGGTGGTGGTGCCAAGCACCCATGACAGAGACCCAGTGAAAAGCTCTGGCACCCAGCAGGCTGAGAGTTGTTCATTAGCTTATGTAAGACACTCCGGAATCACAAAGGTGAACTTTCCAAAGGACTGAGATTTGTTGTGAAAAGGTAGAAGAAATATGTTCAATGGAATTTGGGTAGAAAGGTTAAAACAAACATATCTACAGACTAATGTGGGCATCCAGTTACTTTATAAGATTTTGATCTGCTGGATGATACTATAACATACAAGCTTTATGACCATAAGTTATTAAAGCTGAAATGGTAACTACATGTTAATTAACCCAACATCTTTTGATGGCAGATAGAAAACTGAGGTCTAGAGACATCATTTCCTACTCAAGTTCACATAACTAGGAATAGAAACAGAACTTGTAACAACTGCTGTCCACTGAATCATACTATAGTTTTTCCTCACTGTTCTGTTCCATTTTTTTAAAAAATAGCTTTGCATTTAGCATTCTAAGGGTTCTTTAAATTTCTGAAATGTAAGAATTTCTTTTAATATAACGTGGGCTTTGCAGTTTTAGAAATACTAGTTATTGTAAATACCAAATGTTTCCCTGAAGTAGCTCATTGAAAAAGCTTTGATATAAAAAGTTCTTTCTAAAATGACTCTTTTGTAATGCCAGAAAGGGCACCTGAGGACAATCTATCTGTTTTATGCCATTCATTGAATATCCTCCATTGAAAATGCTGTTACAGAGTTTTGATTATAAGACAAAAATGTTGAAATAGAATGCATCAGTGACCTGAAAATATGTCCAGTTATATCTTGCTGCTGCCTCTGTTCTTTTTTATTTGTTCAGAATGAAATAATTTAAAGTTAGAAACAAGAAAGGTACGTGCTGACTAGAAAGTTACTGATAATTTTAAATTATCAGATGTTAATGTGTTAAATATTGAATTAAGAAGGATATGCTCTGTGCCTACCACATATACATAGAAGGTCATACTCCATCCTTATTGTGTAACTAGCAGAGACCATCTTCCTATTCAGCATCAGAAGAGGAATAAGAATCCTGAGTTTTAATTTTTTTCTCTAATTGCTTTGTGGTCCTTTGAAATTCAGTTGCTCTCTTTAATTCTCAGTTTCCAGAAGAGTATATATGTGGCCCTCCTATTTCTGCAAAATACAGTGCATAGATATGGATGTTGATTCATAAAGACAATCAATGGTGTCAAACATAACATGGACTAATAATAAGTAACCAGGGCAGTTATCACAGTATATTTTTCCTAGTACATAAATTTACTGCCTAGTTCAGAGATTGTACTGACAAATAAAGGATGTGAAGGTTTATTTGAAATGTTTAGGTTCCATAGAGATATAAGGTATTATTATTGCTGTTTAAGATTAGGAGCTGTGAGTGATGCTTCCACACAGCCGATAGGGCTCTGCTTACCACCCATTCATCAGTGTGCTGCCGACTTGCCACTGGACAGCAGTGCTCTGAGGGTGAGTTAGAGCTGTTATTAATTTATACTCAAAATATTCTGAGTTGGTGATAACTTGGCCAGGTTTTGTCTTAGCTGAGTGACACTCTTCTACTCTTGTCATTGGATCGACTGTGGTCTGTGGTCACTTTTTTTCTCCATGAATCCCAATCGTAGAATTCTGTGTTGGGTTTGAATTTCAAAAGCCCTGTTTAGTGTAAATAACGAATCACCTGATCCCAACACAACTTAAGGGTCAGAGCAAAAGTAAAGGCAGGCTCCTCTAAAGAAATGCACCTCACTTGTCACTGGGAGAATAACCACATAACACAAAGTAGAGGGAGGAAGATGATCATGGGTGATCATTTTATTCTACTCATCAGTTGAAGGAGGGACAGCCACATCCCATTTCCCAACACACACACAACATGGTAAGTCCAATCATCTTCACAAAGCCCTAAAGAGATGACTGGAAAAGTGAAGAAATCTCTTCACATAATTCCAAACTGGCTGCCATCTGAGTCTCTTCTATTTTGTGTTGCTCTACCCTGATACATAAAGTAATAACCTTAAATTAAGACCATCAGTGTCATTTCCACATATAGATGGGTATGACATGTCCCATTGGTGGATACCCACCAATTTTTCTTAGTAATCTAAGTCGTCCTTGTCTTGAAAGATGTCTTATGTTTCAAGCAATTTTCTATCTGCCAACATATCAGCATTCTCTTCACAATTAATATTTTAAGCCAACATCCTGCTATGTTGTATTGGGCAGTTTAAAAGACAGCAAAGACAAATGGCTTCCCCTTCTGTGTGTATTGCACTCATGTTTTCTCTAAATTTCAACTTATTATCTCTAGCACAATTCCAATGAGTCAGCCTGACTGTCCTGAATTAATTCTCCTTTTTCACCAATTTTTAATAAAACTAGTTGATCACAATCTTCCAAAAGGAAAATGAAAGATAAGAAATCTATCTAATAAAGGAGAGGAAAAGCTTGACTGAATTCACTCATCTGAGCTCTGAGAACTCTTCTGTGTTGCTCTTCGGTTGTCCACTGTATTCTGTAACGTTCTGTTGTTTGCATGCTTACCTTGTCTCATTTACCAGCTTCGTGGGCACAGACAAATGAGACAAGACTTTCTATCCATTGGACAAGCCCAAGTAGCACCAGTAGAGCAGTACATGCAGTAATTATTGACAATGAACCTAATCTTTTGCACTTAGATTGAGGGTCTGGGTAAACAACTGCTTTTGTTGGACTTATAACAAGACTGCATATAAAGTTATCTAGTAAAGACTTTGTTAAATAAATAAAATGACTCAAGTTAACATCCACATTTCCAAGTTGAAATGACCATTTTATACATTGCTGCCTATGAAGTTTGGTGAGTGATACCTCAGTGCCCAGAATTAATCTGCATTCAATAAGTGAGCAATTTTACCCACTTCCAATCTACACAATCAGCAGCAATATAATATCCAAGGGGGGAAAAGCATAAAACATGTTTGGATATTGTAATGAATTTGATTACAACAACACCAAATTAAACCTATTTTCATTTTCATATTATAAAAAAAGCAGCAGGAGGTTTGACTAGATAACTTGCTTTTACTTTATTAAATTCCTTACGTTACAGTCAGCTGGATTGAGTGTTCCCTGGGAGTGAATTAAGAACATTTGGGCCTTGTCTTTACATTCAAAGCAGTGTGACTTCAAGTTCAGGCCTTTACAATTCACTTTACTTGCTCTGCCAGGGAGAGATTAAGGAGAGCTCCCAAGTTCCTCTGCTGTTTATTGCCTTCTTTATGTGGCAGGGTTTTCCTCCTACCTTTAGCCCATGAAATATCATGCTGTGGCATCAGGCAAGTGAAAGACTAATATGTCCCAAAAGGGCCATCTTAATGGTCCAGGGCAAATACCAGAGGAATACAGTGATTATACACTGTATTCCCTTGCCATTGGAGGGAACAAAACCCTTTACAAATCCCCTGTGGATCAACATATATTTATGAATGTTTAACTCCACCCAACAATGCTAATTATTTAAATGTTTGCTTAGTGAACTAAAAGAGTTCATATATCTCCCAAAGCATCAGGATAACACCAGGAGGATTTGCATAGAAATTTCCCTACAATTGCTAATCACTCCTTATTATATTCTCTCACTTTCTTACTTTTCTCTTTCATACCCACTTAACAAAATCTTAGTTCTGGTTAAAAGCAACTTTCCACCTAATCCATGCCTGCACCTGAGCACCAGAGCATGGCTGAAGAAAAGCACTCATCCCTGCTGATTGAGCTCATCTAATATTCTTAAGCACAAATCTCAAGTAGACTCTCAGCTTGTCTCCAGTAATTTGGTTCTCCCACAAATCAAGATGGCAATTCAGATCTTTCTATTCACACTGCCAATATCCCTTCCCCACTCCTCCCTCTCAAAGACAATCTTCCCATTACCTGATCTTCCTGCTAGGATCTCTGCATGTGTATGTAAATGTTCTCCTTCCCACCATTTCTAATAATACCTACTGACCCTAATCTGTATAAATCCAAATACTCTCATTCTCTGCTCCTCTCCTGCCTTTTCTTATTCATTCAAGGACTTTGCTTCCCCATTTAATCCCTCAACCAGCTACATCATTCATATTTTCATTCATATTCTCATTCTCTCCCTTAATCTCCATCTCTATATTACCCAACCCCATGGTTTATGTATATTTATTTAGAGATATTCAATGACAACTGTCAATTTATATCACCAGCTCTGATTTCTTCCCTGAACTATAAATTTTAATAAATACATAAGAAATTTATTAACCAACACCTTTCATATTTAATGGGCAACTCAGAAGTATTGTAACCAAATTATTTATTCCTCCCTACCATTATTCTCCTCTAGAAATGATACTGTCATTGTTCTCATGACTCACACTCAAAAGCTCCTTCTTTCCTCTTTTCCTCACAGAATGTGTCCAATATGTCAGAGTTGTAAAGCTTTTCAAAATATAGACTAACAGTGATCACTGATTACTTCCATTACTTCTTTATCTACCACTTAAGATAAGCACCCCTGTCAGTTTTTATCCAGAATACCTTTATAATCAGTCAAGTATTTCTACTTTTGTAACCAAAGGTCACGTCTTTACAGCATCCAAAGTGATTAGTTTATAAAATAAAATTCAGATCATATCACCCACATGACCAAAACCATCCAACGACCTAGTACAAAAAGTGATGTGGTCCAATTCATTATATTTTTCTTTGTAATGCATTTATGTTCATATGATACATACCGTTCTGTAATTTTTTCTAAAGTTAATTAATTCATCTATTCAGAAAACATTTATTGAGCACCTATGATGTTCCAGGCACTATTCTAGTCTATGAAGATAAGAGGATGAAGATGACATAATCCTGTGAGAAGTGAACCTGTCTCCTAGGATGCCTCACAACACATACCATTTATGATTTTCCCATTGACAAAAACAATACATGTACATCATATAAAATTTGGAAATACAGAAAAGTATTCAGACAAAAGTTATTATACATCAGAATACTAATGTTATTTTTATTTTCCTCTCATTCTTTTCTACCTTTCACTTATTTTCTCTTTATTCCTTAATATCTAGGTGAGGTCACTCTGTCCCTGTGGTATGTGGGAATCTCCTTGGACCCTCAGCAGGTCTCTCAGTGGTTGCGACCATGCCTTCATCATCAGGACCTCATAATCTAAGGGACCAAATCACATCAAGTACCCAGTGGCGACTTCGGATATATGTCTACCCTTCAATTTAAAAAGCAGGAGAATCTTCACATTTGAAGCATGTATCATATATTCTGTTAATTTAAGCATGAGAGTAATCAAAGGGAAGGGGGTTGTTGGTGGTGGTTCTGTTAAAGCACCAGCCAGATCGGAGATCCTAGGAGATTTCCTCAGTGATCCTAAAACTGCCATCAAGTTTGTGGTGTCATTCATAAATATTAAGAAATGGAAAATTCAAGCAAAAGCATGAAAACTTCAAAAAAAATCAAAGGCCCTGTGAGGATGTAGCTTTACCACAGAAGTACTGCACAGCCTGGAGTCATAAAGGGAAGCACCAGGGAACTGATTAACTAGGACTGTAGTGACAGTAGGCTAGAAAATACGCTTTCTCTTCAAAGGCAGAGCATCTGATGGCCCTGCATGATGCAGTGCAATGCCGTACACCTCATGGACACCAATTTAAATCCAAGCAGGCCAGTTGTCAGAGCAGAAGTCATTTGTGCCCAATAGCATTTTATTAGCCCATGTGAAATGTTCCAGAGTTCCAAAGTTAGTTCTGAGGGAATGTGACTAGATCATCAAGAAAGTACTCCATTTGCTCTCACGGGGCACCTCTGATGAGAAGCCATGTCCATGCAAAACTAGAGAACTGATCAGCAAATAGTGATAACATAGTAGTTCAACTTCATAATAGTAACACTGCAACAAGACTATGTAACACTTTGTTTTATGAAGCACTTTCATATTTCTCATTCCTTATAACAACCCTATGAAATTAACTAATTTACAAGATATCATTGCTTTTATTTTACAAAGGCGGAAAAACTGAAGTTCTGATTTGCTAAATAACTTGTCCCTTGTACTTGTTACCTAAAATCAAATCTTAATCATGAAAAGAACAAAACTAGGCCTTTAACCCAGCCTTTGGATTCCAAATCCACCTTCCCTGGCAGCATGCTATCTCTTTTTTATGGTCTTTAGAACCAAAGTAATTTTATTAGTTGGAGAGTTTGAAGAAAAAATCGTTGTCCAGATTTTTTTCCTAGTACAGAAATATTATGTTCTTTCAAAGTAGAGAAATTATGTGGTAGTTTTAGAAAGATCATATGAGCATCTTATGATTATTCATGGAGAAATTTTCTATTTGTTCTTTTAAGTTAATAATAATGAACCTAACAATAACAGCGAACTTTTACTGATTGCTTGATACGTGACAGATGTTCATTTTAAAGCTCGTTGTTTGACAAAATGTTTATATTGTCTTCCATTTTTTGGTTAGAGAATTGGATATGAAAAGGTTAAGTAATTTGAAGAAGCCAGAAAAAAAGTGGCAGAGTTGGGTACGATGCCTATTAGTTTGGTATCAGAGCTTACACTCTCAATCATTACACTTTCAGTAAGCCATGTGCAGCATAATCACTCTGGAGACTTCTCTGAGTATGACACAAGAAAAACCAGACTGTGAAAACTTGCATTATGTTCTTAAGGTAATATGATCAAGAGAAAATATATATCATTTCCTCAAGTACTATACTATTTTTCCAGGAAGATTATCCAAGAGTATATATTTTACTAATATAGTTAGTAACCCTACATATTGAGTTACTACTGAGTGACAAACACTATGATCTCTATGTTCTTAGCAATATGAGAAATGTAGGACCAAAAAAAAATAAAATAAAATAAAGGCTAGGACACAAACATTTGCAGTCCTTGGAGAGCCCTTGGAAGAATCACTGCAAACTGCTAACTACATTAAAATATACAATGAAATTCAAGTTGTGAGAGACATGCTCCTAAAATTTCAGTGGGTGTTAGAATCAGCAGGAGGGCTTTCTAACAGATCACTGGACTCTATCTTCTGAGTGTGTGATTCAGGGGATCTAATGGGGTAGGAGTGGTCTAAAAACTGGCATTTCTAACAAATTTCCCCTTGATGCTGATGTTACTGATCCAGGGCACAGACTTTGAGAACCACAGAAAGAGAGGTTCAACAGAAATCCAAGGAACATACAAGGAGGTAAAATAAGTCATCCAAAGCTGAAGATTTCATGTGGGGGTCAGCCTCTGCACAGGGCCTGGGTAAATGAGAATTTCAGATACTGAGAGTTAATGTACTTCAGACACAAGAAGAGACCTAACCCTTCAGGTTCTTCCTTCTCCCATCTAGAGATTTGGTGGCCTCCTTCCACTCCTGCAGAATGAAATAAAAATTATGAAATTATGTCTCCTTGCCCCCAAACACAATATACTTTGATGTTCCCTTTGCTGTCTCCACAGTCCCAACATTTCAGAAAGAAATAAAAAGAGCAATTTTAACATGTTCGAAGTTTCTTTCTTCTATTTCAATTTCCTTTAAAACTGTGTTTTCTCTAATTTTGTTGTAACCAAACTCATACATTCTAGGGTGATCAAAAGTGGAAATGAGTTGTTGGTCAAGTTTTCCTTTGTAGGTTGTTTTATTGACTGGAATGGTAGAAACAGTCATGATTTCCCAAGTATTCCCTCTATCCTTAACAAAAGACACCAGAAAAGAAATGGAAATAACTCTAGAAGAATTTTAACAGTCGGTTAGAGTGGGAGAGTAAGGCAAGGCACTGACTCATGAGATTGGGTTTTATTCCCAATTCCTGTATTGCTTTACCACATGATCCTAAAGAAGTCATTTAAATTCTCACTGCTCTAATTTTTGTATTTGTAAAGTGGAGATGATATTTGCCATGAGACTTAGTTAATGCTTGTAAATGCTTTTGAGATCATTGGGAAAAGAGAATAATAAAAATCCTATTACTCTAGATTGAACTTTGGAACCCAAACTATAAAACAAGAGGAATCTACACTCTCGGCAACAAACCAGTTGAAAAGGTTTTTTCCTACTACTAAGCTGCTCATTATCATGACAAGTGTATAATGTGCTCCGATATTGTGAAGTACTTTAGGATCATTTCTTTTATTGCTTTTTTTTTATTCCCTTTCTCTTGCAGATGGAACAACTAGGGGGCAGATAATTCCAATGCTATCTTCCAGCCCAGAGGTGAGAAAACTTTTTCTATAAAGGGCAGGCAATAGATTTTTTTCAGTTTTCAGGCCACGGTATCATAATCACATATGATTATGATTATGAGATATGTTTAAGATCAGGAAAGGGCTGGGACTGTAGCTCAGTGTTACAGTGCTTGCCTCCCAAGCGCAAGGCACTGGGTTCGATCCTCAGCATCACATAAAAATAAAATTAAATTAAAAAATATTGTGTCATCTACAAGATTTTTTTTTAAAGATTAGGATAAACGCTTACCATTAATCATTGTCATGTTTAATTTTTCCATTTCCAACACCACCATCCTTCCCCTGTGATCTTCTTTTATTACTTATTCAAATTCAGCTACTGCATAAATATTAAGGTAGAGTTCACTACTTCTTCCTTGCTTTCTTAGATAAAAAAAATTGGTCATGTTTTGAAGTTCTATTTAACTTTTCCCAAAATAAATTATTAAACCAAGCTAGTTGATTTCAGCACCCCAAACACAAGCCATTCTGTTTCATTCGCATTTTCTATTTTATTTTGCCTATTGGTTCATTACTTGCATTTCCTCATGAGCCTTTAAAGAAAATAATGTTATTCCATCAGTTGCACAAATTGAAACCTATTTTTAAAGAGCTGCAACCCAACCATTTTGATTATCCTGACTTCGATTCCCTTCCTCATTTGTTTAAAAAAAGGAAGGGACTATTCATAAGCCACCATCTCTCTCTTGAGTGTAATTGTAGAAGCTTGTTGTATTCTTATTAACACTTTTACACACTTTCCATTTCATTTCCTTATTGCAATGATAGTAAACCTTCCTGTTTACTTTTCTATTTACATCTCATTTAAGAAGATTTTTTTTCTAAAGTATTTTTTTCTAAAGATTAAAAAAGGAGTCCTAATCAGGACTCTTTCAAAACAATATAAAGCCAGAAAGAGAGTCATGAATTGCGTTACAAGAATTTACAAAATGGTGAGTAGTGTAAAGATTCTTTGCTTCTTTCTAGTTAAAATATTTTAAAGATTAAGGGCTCCTTTCCCTTTAAGGAAGATGACATCTTCATAAACTTTCTCCAAAATTCTTGTCAATCAAATTTTAGTTGTTTTAGAGTAATACAGAAATAGTTATATTTAGTATTGTGTTACAGAAAATGGAAAAGGCAGTTAATTTTAATAATTGGCTATAATTGCACGACGATTTTTTCTGATTTTTTTTTCTTCTCCATTTTCCTGCCTTGCAATGTACACTTCAAAAATAATCCTATCGATCCTTTCACATGGAAATCTGTCAGGTTTTCTTCAGGTTTGTGCCATATTCAAATCAATCAATCCCAGAAATTCCTTTACAGTGCTATAGTTTAGCATTATGTCCTTTTATGTTTAGCATTTATTAAGAGCTATGTAATAAAGGAAGAAACTCTCTGCAGCTCTTTGAAAAACCTGCTACTGATGACACTATCATTGTATCGTTCATGGCCCTGTACAAATATTCACATTTTGCATTTTTCTCAAAGTTCCGAAGAGAAAGGTTTTCTCTCCTAATGATATTTTTGGTCATTTTTCTTATAATTAAAAAATATATGTAACTCGCTAGTTTCTTTTTTATATTGGAGTTCAAGAAACAAATCAAACAATTTTAGCATCTCATTTGCACTAGTCTGACATTTAAAAGTATGTCACTGTTACCTCCTATTATTTCTGTTCGTGTTTCTTACCAGTCAGTGATGATTATATGCTGCAAATAAACTTTGATGCAAACAAAAAGTAAAATTATTAGAAATACATGGGATTCAAGGAATAAATTTTGGCAAGGGTCAGGAACCAAGGTAGCCTAATAATCCAAGAAGAACAGTCTAGTTGGAGCAGAATTGCAATAATTTGAGTCTTATACCTGACCTGTGGCTATAGGGACCAGATTTAATCTCCCTAGTGTAAATATAATCCCAGGAAATGAAAATGAGAAAGTGTTAGGGAGGGAAAATGGAGTCTAAGCAATCTCACCAATGTTTGCTACAAGTGATTTTCACTGTTTCTGAAGAAAGCAGCTTTACGTGTGTATAAGTCATGCTATATTGCTTTCATAAATCAAAGAAAATAATAAATATTGAAGAATTAAAACTTAATCAAAAAAATTTTATCAGATATTTCTATGTTCAATTAATTATGCTATAATCCTGAATGGATGGAAAGGGACCCACAAGTAAAACTTTGCGGCTCTGGCCACAAGAAGCTTAATACCTATATTTAGAAAAAAGATAAGCTTGTGTGAAATGACAAGTGATTATTCTTGGGGGCAATCGAATATTAAATTTAGGATCCAAAAGGCATTTATTACAAAAAATAGCATATCCTCTGGAACCAGATTACTTTGATTCCAATCTCAGCACCACTACTTAAAAATGAGGGAACTTGGTCAAATTATTTAACCTTCCCCATCTATAAAATCAGTATAATAATAGTTCCTATTTCACAAGGCTATTTTGATGAGTAAATACACATAAAATATTTAGAATATTATTTGGCACACAATGAGTTCTATACAAGTTCTTACTACTAATGTGTAGAGAAAAAGAACAGAACAGTAACTATTCCCATTTTTATTTATTCAAAAATACACTGGATGAAATCATTCAAGTCCTTACTCATAGCTTTTTGATATACACAGTACATAGTTGTTATCTATTGTCAGCTACTGCCCAACACCACACCAGAGTTTCTTTCTCATACCTGTTACTCAGTTCCCCTCAATCAACTTTCTCATCCCACCCTCTCCCCCACTCTCTCCAGGCTCTACTAACTACCATCCTACTCTCAACTTCTAGAAGAGCAACTTTTTTGTTTTCTAGATTTGAGAGAGATTATATAGTACTTGTCTTTCTGTTTTGTTCACTTAATTGAATGACCTCCAATTCCATTCATGTTGAAAACAATACAAAAACACAGCAGTTAGTTTTTGTTTGTTTTACAAAATACAAAAGTTAAAAGAATTTGTTATAGCACTCCAGCACTACCACAAGTTTTAAAGGAACTCCTGAGACAGAAGTAAAATGATACCAGACAGAAATCTGGATTTACACAAAATAACAAAGGACATCAGAAAAACTCACTTCATAGTAAATATGAAATACAGTCTTGCTTATTATTTAAATATTGTGAAAAATTTGATATTAAAAAAAAATGGCATTTGTCTGCTGCGACACCGGCAGTCTGCCAGCATATCAACTACTTTTTGAGTGCAGATTGTTCACAGTCTGGTGCCTACCATCTGCCATTTGCCTGCCTCTTGCCTGTCCATCACCTGTCTTTCACCTACCCATCACCCACCACCTGAGGTTCACCTCCTGATTGTCCGCAGCAGCCAGCAGACTGCAGACTGCCAGTGGAGCGCCAGCTGCCTGCTGTTGCCTGGAAGTTCACTGTCACAGTACCTGCAGGTTTGGTTACATGTGGCTGCCGCCATTTTGAGACAACAGTCAGGACCCTGGCCAGACTGACTGAGCCCTGTCTCCAGGACCTCTCGGCCTGACTGAGCACTCCTTGCCTCCAGGGCCCTTAGTCCGACTGACTGCTCCCCACTGTCAGGACTCCAAAACTGCCTGACTGCATCCCTCTTCCAGGATCCTGCAACCAGACCCACCACACCACACCTCCAGGACCCCGTCCAACCAACTGCACCCCACCTCTAGGACCTCCAGTAGACCACACCCACACCCTGCGCTGCAGCTCCCCATTTGCCAACACCTTTGGAAGCCAGAGCAGCCATCTTGGATAATCCTGGAAGCCATATCTCCCTTCTTTAGGTGGGGCAAATCTCATCCTAGGAGGCCTGCTGGGGACTGAAAGTATATTGTCAGGTACCTCTCATACATCAGGTTACTGAAGACTGGGAGGTTTGAATACCATATGACTGATATAGTATAGATTTTTTTTTCTCCTTATTGAAAAATTTTAAGTTTTTATTTCTTTACTTTTCTTGCTCTCTTTTCCTTTTGTTTACCTGTTCCCTCAGAGTCTCTTTCTCCCTTTTTGCATGCTAACAACCAACTTCTTTGATTACACTCTCACTCTTTCTATGATCAAGAACTTCCATATATTCTTTTCTAATCCCATTAACAGCTACATCCTACACCCCTCCCATCTTATTTGTCCTCCATCAGAAACTGCAGACCTTATTGCAAATCTATTTGTTATACTGAAGATAATAATTGGACTCATTCAATATTGTTAATGTCCTCATAGGGGTTATTTGGTTTAAGGTTGCATATTGTCTGAACTGGGCACTGCTAATATTGATCTCCCCCTTAAAGAAAAGGTTTTGGAAACCTATAGGGTCACTATAAGCCTATAGGGGAGAAACTGCAATACCCCAGATCTGCGCTGCTAGAGGGGAAGATACATGAACAACATGTAAAAACAAGGGAAGAAAATGATCCAAACAAACCTAGAGTCTATATTAATAGAATCCAATGACAGTATGTTAGAAGAAATGTCAGAAAAGGACTTCAGATTATACATGACTAAGATGATTCGCAAAGCAAAGGATGAGATAAGAGAGAAAATGCAGACAATGAATGATAATACCAATAAGCTGAAAGAGCAACTGCAGGAAGCAAAAGATCATTTCAACAAAGAGATAGAGATTCTCAAAAAAAAAAAAAAAACAGAAATCCTTGAAATGAAGGAAACATTAAACCAAATTAAAAACTCAATGGAAAGCATCACCAAAAGACTAGACCACTTGGAAGACAGAACCTCAGACAATGAAGACAAAATATTTAATCTTGAAAATAAAGTTGCCCAAACAGAGAAGATGGTAAGAAATCATGAACAGAATCTCCAAGAACTATGGGACATAGTGTCTATGAAAAGACCCAGTTTAAGAATTATCAGGATTGAGGAAGGCACAGAGATATAAACCAAAGGAATGAACAACCCATACAATGAAATTTTCCAAACCTGAAGAATGAAATGGAAAATCAAATACAAGAGGCTTACAGAACACCAAATGCACAAAATCACAACAGAGTCACACCAAGGCACATTATAATGAAAATGCCTAACATACAAAATAAAGATAGGATTTTGAAGGCTACAAGAGAAAAGCATAAGATTACAAATAGGGGGAAACCAGTACAGGTATCAGCAGATTTCTCAGCCTAGACTCTAAAAGTAGAAGCGCCTGGAACAACATATTTAAAGCCCTGAAAGAACATGGTTGCCAACCAAGAATCCTATACCCAGAAAAACTAACTTTCAGATTTATAGACAAAATAAAATCCTTCCACGAAAAAGAACGTTAAAAGAATTTACAAATAGAAAGCCTGCGCTACAGAATATTCTCAACAAAATATTCCAAAAGGAGGAAATGAAGAACAACAAGGTAGGACAGCAAATGGAGGAACTACCTTAGAGAAAAATCCACTCAAAGGAGAAACCAAGCCAAGTTGAAAACCAAAAATAAGCCCAAATGACTGGGAATACAAATCATATCTCAATAATAACCCTGAATGTTAATGGCCTAAACTTATCAATCAAAAGACATAGACTGGGCAGATTGGATTAAAAAGAAAGACCCAACAATATGCTGCCTTCAAGAGACTCATCTCATAGATAAGTATATCCACGGACTAAAGGTGAAAGGATGGGAAAAAACCTACCACATACATGGACTCTGTAAAAAAGCGGGGGTTTCCATCCTTATTTCAGATAAAGTGGACTTCAAGCCAAAGTTAGTCAAAAGGTATAAAGAAGGACAGATAATGCCTTGTGTTCTATCAGATCATAATGGAATGAAATTAGAAATCAATGACAAAATAAAAGATAGAAATTACTCCAACAGCTGGAGACAAAATAATATGCCATTGAATGAAGCATGGATAACAGAAAACATCAGAGAAGATATTAAAAAAAAATTCTTAGAGGTAAATGAGAACGATGATACAATATATCAAAATCTCTGAGACATTATGAAAGCAGAGCTAAAAGGAAAATTCATTGCATGGAGCGCATTCAAGAAAAGAATAAAAAGTCAACAACTAAATGACCTAACGTTACAACTCAAAGTCCTAGAAAAAGAAGAACAGAACAACACCAAAAGTAGTAGAAGACAGGAAATAATTAAAATCAGAGGTGAAATCGATGAAATTGAAACAAAAAACAATTCAAAAAATTGACAAAACAAAAAGTTGGTTCTTTGAAAAAGTAAACAAAATAGACAAACCCTTAGCCACACTAACAAAAAGGAGAGAGAAAACTCAAATTACTAAAATTCATGATGAAAAAGGAAATATCATGACAGACACTACTGAAATACATAACATAATGAGAAGCTACTTTGAAAATCTATATTCCAACAAAATAGAAACTACCAAAGACATCGACAAGTTTCTATATACATGATCCTCCCAAACTGAACCAGGAGGACATACGCAATTTGAACAGATCAATATCAAGCAATGAAATAGAAGAAGTCATCAAAAGCCTACCAATCAAGAAAAGCCCAGGACCAGATGGATTCTCAGTCAAATTCTACAAGACATTTGAAGAAGAATTGATACCAATACTCCTCAAAGTATTCCAGGAAACAGAAAAGGAGGGAACCCTTCCAAATTCATTCTATGAGGCTAGTATCACTCTGATACCAAAACCAGACAAAGACACATCAAGGAAAGAAAACTTTAGACCAATATCCCTGATGAACATAGATGCAAAAATTCTTAACAAAATACTGGCAAATCCCATACAAAAATATATTAAAAAGATAGTGCACCATGATCATGTGGGGTTTATCCCAGGGATGCAAGATTGGTTCAACATCTGGAAATCAATAAATGTAAGTCATCACATCAATAGGTTTAAAGTTAAGAATCACATGATTATTTCAATAGATGCTGAGAAAGCATTTCATAAAATACAGCACCCCTTCATGCTCAAGACACTAGAAGAAACAGGAATAATAGGAACATACCTCAACATTGTAAAGGCTATCTATGATAAGCCCATGGCCAACATCATTCTTAATGGAGAAAAACTGAAAGCATTCCCTCTAAAAACTGGAAAAAGACAGGGATGCCCTCTTTCACCACTTCTATTCAATATCATCCTTGAAATACTTGCCAGAGCAATTAGACAGACCAAAGAAATTAAAGGGGTACAAATAGGAAAAGAACAACTAAAGTTGTCACTATTTGCTGATGACATGATCCTATATTTAGAAGATCCAAAAAACTCCACTAGAAAACTTCTAGAATGAATAAATGAATTCAGCAATGTAGCAGGATATAAAATCAACGTGCATAAATCTAATGCATTTCTATTCATAAGTGACGAATCCTCTGAAAGAGAAATTAGGAAAACCACTCCATTCACAGTAGCCTCAAAAAAAAAAAATACTTGGAAATTAATCTAACAAAAAAGGTGAAAGACCTCTACAATGAAAACTACAGAACACTAAAGAAAGAAATTGAAGAAAAATTAAAGATGGAAAGACCTCCCATGTACTTGGATAGGCAGAATTAACATTGTCAAAATGATCATTCTACCAAAGGCACTATACAGATTCAATACAATTCCAATTAAAATCCCAATGACATTCCTCATAGAAATAGAGAAAGCAATCACGAACTTCATCTGGAAGGACAAGAGACCTCGAATAGCCAAAACAATCCTGAGTAGAAAAAATGAAACAGGAGGTATCACAGTACCAGACATTAAACTATTCTACAGAGCAATAGTAACAAAAACAGCATCGTATTGGCACCAAAATAGACAGGCAGACCAATGGTACAGAAGAGAATATTCCTTTCTCCTCCAAACAAAAGTCAAAAACTCATGTGACCACTATAAGTTCACCGTAGCTTTATGAGGCATGACCACTTCCCCCTTCATCTTTGGTAGGTTCAGTCCCAGGGCTTAGATAATCCTTGGGGTCAGGGAAGACATTGGCATGTTCCATGAACCTCAACCTGTAAGATTCACCATCCCACTGAGATCACCTGCTTTTTCTGTCCAAGGATCTATTCTAGTCACTAAGGTACAGGGAGTTTCAAGTTCACCTGCTGTCATTCATAGTAATAAGGATGAAAAAAAAAAAAAAATCAAACAATTGCTTTTCAGAACCAGTAGTGAATTATCAGTCTGGTGCTAATGCCCAAGATTTCCAGGCTGGGCTTTTAATTTGTGTGCAATGTAATTATAACTTCCAATTGTTAGAGTATTATGCAAATACTAATCACTGACAGGTATAGTCCAAAAGCTAACCATTGATCTTGAGCAAAAACTTTGTGCCCTATATCAGCCTTTGTTTCTCAGCCTTTGTTTCTCAGGTCATACTGGCCTGGGGACAAATGAAATTACATATAAATGCAACCCTGAGTTTTATTTTCCCCCATAGGTTCTAAATAATTTGGCTGTAACTCTTTGGGGATGACGTTCATGAAAAACCCTATAATCTTCGTTATTATATTTCTCAGCTGCAGGTACTTCCAAAGCTGTGATTTATCTAAATTGTATTTTAGTCAAAGGGTTACAAAGGGGATAATGTGAAAAGTCTATTGGGATATTGTTAGTAAATTTTAAAAATTACTTTCTGTATCCAGTTAGGCCAAGTGATTTTTTCACTCGTTGCTTTTAGGGCAGGGTATGTATCATTGAAGACTTCAAGGAAATAAAAGTTAAGCATCCAAACTAAAGATTTTTTTTTTTCTAAAAGCTTGTCTGTTAGGACAAAGTTATTCTTTACAGGGCTCAGGGACAGCCTTCAGATGAATGAACACTATAAGCCTCAAGCTATGGAGCGGCACACAGATATTTCCAGAATTCTTCCTCTTGCCCACTTTATGCTTTCCCTCAGATCCAGTCATGAGTTTTAAGTCCCAGTTTTATATGCACATCACAGGGCACATTCTCAGGCTGTTTGATCCAATCATGGTCACAGTTCATATATCAGGTTCACTCCCAGAGGAGCTTTGCCTTATATAATGGGAAGCTCCTTTGCATTACTATCCCAGTCCATAACCAGCAAGGAGCTGATATTATAAAATATTGAAGAGGGTCCTCTCACATTGTGGACATGAAATCTGCTGCATTTACATTGCCAGAGCTCCATAGCATAAGGTGAGATTTTGGAATCTCACCTTACTGTTCAATGTTATGTTGAACAGTGCATGTGAAACATTTTATCTCTACGTTTTTATAACCTTTAGCAGTGTATCTGGCACCTCAGCCATTCAGAATTTACTATGAACCCAGAAGAAATGGAAAGAGCCTATGAGCCAGAGTAGTTAACATAAAGTCCCAAAATAAAAAGAACTGGAGCTAATAGTCAGATAATTTTTGTGCAGTGCAAAGTTGCAAATTTTCAGCAGCAGTTAAAAATAAACTTGGGCATCTAGGATACTGAGAGGGAAGAACAATCAAAACCAGAATAACTCACTATCTGTTTTTTAAGTTATTTTACTTTATCTAACATAGTTGTTGAGTTTAAAAAACATTGAATAAGAAACACAAATCAGAAAAAGCTGATAAGTTGTCACAGATCAGAAGAAACCAGAGAGACATAACAACTTGCAATGTGGTATCATGGACTTTTTTCTGGAACAGAAGGACATTAATGGAGAAACTGACAAAGCCCGAACAAAATTTCAAGTTTAGTCAATAGTAATAAAACAAGGTTAGATTCTTAGCTGAACTAAAATTGGTGAGGATTTAACTGGAAATTCTCCATAAATATAACATTATTTAAAAATAAAAAATTATTTTAAAAGGTGAATAAGACAAAATCCTTACCTTGGAGTAGTTAGAGTACAATTGGAAAGACACAATAGAAATGAGGCCAGGTCAGTTCTTATGCTGAGTAGTTTAATGAAAGGACTCACAAGATATAGTGTGCATAGCACCAAGAGATGTGCTCTTGGTCTACTCTGGGGGTTTAAGAGATCAATCTATCCTGAAGGATGTGTACGTTTGAACAAGAAAAGGAAAGGTGACCAGAAGAAACCAGAAGAAAGGATTTGAAACATACAAGAAACTATGACAATTTGGAAGGGCAAAGGGTAAGACTGGAGATGGACACAGATGCGGAGGTGGCAGCTCTATGTACCTCAGGAAGGAGCTGGGACACTGCCTGGAGGAGAAGGTTAATTAAGTGACCAGATATGCAACAGCAAGGGGGATGCATATTTGGAAGCAGAACTGAAGATAGAGAGACAAACGAGGAATTGCTTGTAATAGTCTGATAGTCTAATAGTACAAACAGTGGCTATGGACAGGAGAGTGTAAATTTGAAATATACATAGAAAGTAAAATAAGCAGCAATTAGTGATTTCACCTGAGGCCACTTGGTGCAGAAGAAAATTACTTAAAAAATGTCTTGGGAATACCAATGTTATGACATGATACAATAATTAATTTTCAAATACCAATTATCTGACTATAGAATAAAGGTAGAAATTATGCTTAGTATAATAGTCTACTGAAGATATACAAAAACAGGCAATCAATAAGGAAGAGTAGATTTGTTTTTAGAACCACTGTACTTAAATAACATAATGGTAATAGATAAAATACAAAACACAAAGCAGACTTGAAAAGAAGGTAAGCATCTCTGCAAACCCTGAAGGAAATTGTAAGCAATGCTGAAGTTATAGTCTTCAGACTGCACAGAGCAGTAAACCATGGTTTTCTAAGCTCCACCAAATCCTTTGAATCAAAATGATTCCGAAAAGGAAAATACATTATAGGAAGTTAGCAGAAAGAAAATGAACCAGACAAATTAATAATGAGCAGATAACTATTAATGTGTTTGTAGTTTAAAATATTAATGTGTAGGATACTTAAAGAGAAAGAAAAATTAATATCATTTTTAAATGCAAAAGAAAATCAAGCAGAAATATAGTAGAAATGGTAAATACAAAAAGAAATTCAAAAAATTAGAAAAATGTAATCATTGACCAAAAAAAATTAATGGTATTAAAATGATTTTTCTGATGTCAATATTTAATTAAATTTACTATCTCTTTTGAAAATTATTTTTTGAATGGCAGCATTAGACTTATATTCATAGCTTCCTTATGTGTTTAGTTTCTTGCTGAATTACATTCTTGCTGAGTTTATGGCTCTAACTTAGCTTTCAACTCTCTGATAATGTTCATATTCTGCCCCTATCTGAAAATATAATTGACCTTAGTGAAAATTATAAATTGACAATCATATTCCCTCAGAACTTGAAATATATAACTCCAGTTTTTTCTGTTATTAAATATCAGAATTTGGTCAAGAAAAAAGGCAAAATAATATTTAAAAATTGAGAATGTATTATAGAAATAGGAATAGATATAAACAATTATTTGTCAAGAAAGGAAAAACAAAATGAATAACTTTTGAAAAATATAAATTAAAAAGATGGAGTAAGAAATAAATTATAGAATTAAAGACTAAATAAAACAAAGTCATTGAAAGATCATAATTTCTCTAAAACACATTTAATCTAAATAATGTTGCAGACCAATTTTACTGAACTTTTTACTCTTTTAGTCTAACAATGATTACAAAACTTGATAATGTGATTTTAAAAGGGCTAGTCAATCTAGTAAGAAAATAACAAAATTATAAAAATAGGAAAGAAACAAAATTATCATTTTCACAGAAGATATAATTGTATTGAAAATCTAAGATTATGGAAAATTATTAAAGCTAATGAGTTCAGCAAGACTGCTGCTTGACTATATAAAATCAAAAGTATATCTATATATCAGAGATATAAAAAGAAATAATTGTAACAGAGAGAATTATTCCATTGGTTCTGGTAACACACATATATAGGACTCAGATAAATTTAACAAATATTGTACAAGAGTTTTATAAAGAAATCATGAAATAATTTAAAATTTAAATAAATGTAGCTTTTTTGTAGATGGAAAGACTGGACATTTGTGAATATTAGAAAGAAGGTTAATATTAATAAGAAGGTTAACATTCACAAATATATCACCAAAATCAACATAGTAACAATGAAATTCTAACAAAAATGATATTTGGTGGTTTGATCTTGAAATATGTATGAAAGAGAAAGGTGAAAAGACTGAGGCAATTTTGAAGAACAAATGATAAGATATGGCTATTTGTCTACTACATATCAAAATTCACTGTAAAACCATAGTAATTAACCTATCATCAGTCCATGGATGAAGGAGCAACCAAAAAGAGACCATAGACCCACATATATATATACAAAAATATAGATGGTAGAGTTGATAAAAATCTATAGGGAAAAATCCTGATAGTCAATAATTCATTGAAGGAATTGTTTATCCACATGTAAAAATATTAGCTCTCACCTCATTCAATACTAAAAATAATCAGTGGTTCAAAGTCAAAATGCTTAATAAGCAAATATAGGTAAATCAGTGAATTATTTTGACACTGAGAAAGGCAAGGTTTTATGTATCAAGACAGTGAAAATACATGATTAATGCATTTGAATACAACAATGTAAAAATATTCTCTACAAAAATGATACCTTAAGCAAAGTTAAAAACCAAAACTCGAGAAAATATTTGAAATAAATGTGCCTTATAAAGTATTCAAAACCAAAATATGTAAAGATAGTTAAGGACTATTTTAAAAAGATGAAACATCCAATGGAACAATGGATAAAAGGTTTGAATGGAACACTCGCAGAATAGAATTTCAATGGTCAATAAAATCAAGAAGGGGTACCTTACTTACCATTCAGAAAAATGCAAATTAATATTATTTCATCATCATCTGATGGCAAAAATTTCAAAGTCTTAGCAGGACTGATCAAAAAAGGGAATGTATATATACTACCTGTGGGATTGTTCATAAAAACAACCCTTTAGAAAAGCAACTTGATATGTAGCAAGTGTGAAGATGTATGAACCCTACAACCCAGAAAATTCCACTGATAATTATATAGTATAGAAAAATTTCACTTATATACCTATCTAGCAATGGGAGAATGGACTATGATAAAATTAACACATTTAAAAATTAGTATGAGGTGACTGTATTTATGTGGTTTTGTCTCTGTGTTTTCTATTCTGTCTATTTTGGTGCCAATACCATGCTATTTTTGTTACGATTGCTCTGTAGTATAGTTTAATGTCTGGTATTGTGATACCTCCTGTTTCACTTTTTCTATTCAGGATTGTTTTGGCTATTCGAAGTCTCTTGTTCTTCCAGATGAAGTTCATGATTGCTTTCTCTATTTCTATGAGGAATGTCATTGGGATTTTAATTGGAATTGCATTGAATCTGTATAGTGCCTTTGGTAGAATGGTTATTTTTACAATGTTAATTCTGCCTATCCAAGAACATGGGAGATCTTTCCATCTTCAAATGTTTTCTTCAATTTCTTTCTTTAGTGTTCTGTAGTTTTCATTGTAGAGGTCTTTCACCTCTTTTGTTAGATTAATTCCCAAGTATTTTTTTTTTTTTTTGAAGCTACCACATAAATACAGTCACCTCATACTAGACAAAGGAGCCAAAAACATACAATGGAGAAAAGATAGCCTGTTCAACAAATGGTGCTGGCAAAACTGGAAATCCATATGCAGTGAAATGAAATTAAACCTCTACCTCTCACTCTGCACAAAACTCAACTCAAAATGAATCAAAGACATAGGAATTAGACCAGAGACCCTGCACCTAATAGAAGACAAAGTAGGTCCAAATCTTCATCATGTTGTCTTAGGATCAGACTTACTCAACAAGACTCCCAAAGCACAAGAAATCAAAGCAAGAATCAATAAATGGGATGGACTCAAACTAAAAAGCTTTTTCTCAGCAAAGGATACAATCAAGAATGTGAAGAGAGAGCCTACAGAGTGGGAGAAAATCTTTTCCACATCATGCACTTCGGATAGAGCACTTATCTCCAAAATTTATAAAGAACTAACAAAACTGTACAACAAAAATACAAAGAACCCAATCAATAAATGGGCCAAGGACCTGGACAGACACTTTACAGAAGAAGATATACAGGCGATTAATAAATAGATGAAAAAGTGTTCAACATCTCTAGTAATTAGAGAAATGCAAATTAAAACAACTCTAAGATTTCATCTTACTCCAATTAGAATGGCTTTTATCAAGAACACAAACAATAATAGATGTTGGTGTGGATGTGGGGAAAAAGGCACACTTTTATATTGCTGGTGGAGTTACAAATTGGTGCAGCCACTCTGGAAAGCAGTATGGAGAATCCTAAGAAAACTTGTAATGGGTCCACCTTTTGACCCAGTTATCCCACTCCTCGGTTTATACGCAAAGGACCTAAAATCAGCAAACTACAGTAACACAGCCACATCAATGTTTATAGCAGCTCAGTTCACAATAGCTAGATTGTGGAATCAACCTAGATGCCCTTCAGCAGATGAATGGATAAAGAAACTCTGGTATATACACGCAATGGAATACTATTCAACCATAAAGAATAATAATATTATGGCATTTTCAAATAAATGGATGGAATTGGAGAATATCATGCTAAGTGAAATAAGCCAAGCCCAAAATATCAAAGGCCGAATGTTTTCCCTGATAAGTGGAGGATGATATATAATGGGGGTGGAGGGTGGGGAGGGAGAGAAAAATGGGGAAACTTTAGATTATGTAGAAGAAAATAAGGGGGAGGGGGCTATGAAAAATGGTGGAATGAGACAGACATCATTGCCCTATGTACATGTATGATTACACGAATGGTATGAATCTACATTGTGTACAACCATAGAAATGAAATTATGTACCCCATTTGTGTACAATGAATCAAAATGCAGTCTGTTAAAAATTAAAAGCTAAATAAAAATAATTAAAAAATTTAAAAAATAAAATAAATATAAATATAAATAAATAAATAAAATAAAAATTAGCAGCATGAATAGATCACAAAAACAACATAGGAATAAGGTAGAAAAATAACTCCATATGATATTTTTATAGAACTCAAGTAATTTTTCAGTACAATTCTATATATTCTATATAGGTGAACGCCAATGTCAGAAAAGTATAAAAGCATGTCAAAGAATGATAGACACCAAATTCAAAATAATGATTATATAGTTATATCTTGAGAAGAAGGGAGTCATTGAGAATTGGGATGTGCACACCCTATTGGAAAATATGCTAAATAATTAAAATTGTTAAAGTGAATTCATGTAGTAGTTTAAAAATATTTGTAGCTTTCTGTGGGTATAACCAGTTTATAATTTATAAAATAGAAAAATATAAAATTATAAATTTTGTAAATATTTCAGAAAGATGAATAAAATTTTAAATGTTTGAATATGGAAATTCCAATAAGTATTTAAAGCTGCCCATGTGTGCTGCATGTTCCTACTCCAGTCTTAGCAGGACTCTGCAATCAAATACATCATAGAGACTGAACTTTTTTTTTTTTTTTTTTTTTCGGTTGCATATTATTTTACTTTCTTGCACCATTCTCAGCCGATGGGGGCTGTACACCAGAGTTTGCAGAACCCTGAACGAAGCCCCTCTGCCTTTCTCCCAGGCCGTGTCTCTCTCCAGAATGTCTTAGCATTCTTCCGTGCTCAGGGACACCGGCTGAGCCCCTGGACTGGAGTCCAAAGCTGGGCCACACGCCCTGCTGGGCTCACCTGATGCTTAAAGGTGCTGCCCAGAGCGGAGACTTGGGCTGTAATCAAACCGCCTCTGCTCTGAGGCCGCTGCTGGAGAACCGGAGAAGCAGGAAGTAGGATTCTCCCCACAGGAAGCGACGACTGTAAACATCTACGGAGCTCTTCCACAGTCTCGCTCCTCTCAGACCCTCTCACGAGAGGCTGCCCTCCAAAATCCCTTTCCCTTTCCAAACAAGAGAAAACGGGACCCAACAAACCTGAGGGCTGGGGCTCCTGGCAGGATCCACACCCCAGAACCACCACCCACCAGCTGCTCCAGCACTGCCCAAGCCCAACACAACCGCGTCCAGTTCAGCAGCAGAAACAGATGGACAGTGGTTTGGGGTCCTTTCCCCCGTGATGGCGGCGCTGTGTGTTTCACCACCAACTGAGAGCATCGCACACCATTCCCCCTGCTGACCCCAGTGCTGACCAAACGCCCATCACTGGGCAGCTGCAGATCCAGGTGGAGGCTCTGACCGCATGGGCGACCACTGCTCAGCCTAGAGCTGGCTCAACAGCAGCCTGGGGGCCTTGGCTGACAGCTCTGCCTGGCAGGGCTCCGTGCGGGAGAGCCCCAAGCCTGGCGCTTCCGGGGTCCCAACCAAAGGAACAGCAGATCTCCTTGGAAACCCTTCTCACAGCAGTATTCCCTGGAACGAGCCCTGGGCATCATCGTATTTTAAAAACAAGAAGCACAGCGAGAACAGAGGTAGGACTGAGGCTGCCGTCCCAGAGTCTCCGAGGGCAGGGACGAGCGCGGGGCCTGGCTACAGTGGTCACCGCGGCTCCCCCTTTGCACGTTGCAAACAGAACATTCTGGACGTGTGTGCACACCTGAACGTGCTCGTCTTGAAACCGGACTCTTCTCGAGCTGCGGTTTGGGGACAGAGTTCTGCGCCTGCTGGCTGATGGCTTCCACGCGCCCCAGGCCACCCGCCAGCACTTCCCCTTCCTTCCTGTGCGGCCTGTTCCTCCTCCTGCTCCCAATGGCAAGAGCGGGAGAAGCCGGATGACTTCGGTTCTTTAAAACGAATCAAGACGTAAGGGGCGGATCAAAACCCACGGTGGCCCCTCCACCGAGGGAGGGGTCGTGTGACAACGTTGCTCCCGCGGGGCACACGCGGGTCAGCTTTTGCTCATCCATGAGGGGCTTTTCAAGTTTCCTGGGGCGTATTTCCCTGATGGCCTGGAGGCTGGGTTCCTGGGGGCGGCCTAGGGTTCGAGCGAGCAGGAGGATTCACCCCACTTGGCATCCTGGGAGTCAGCGACGGTGGAGGCGTCCGCCTCACTGGACAGGTCCTCTGTGGAGAAGTTGAGGCTTCCGAGCTTGGCAAGAGAGTGGGAGCGCTTCAGGGGGGACGACGAGACGGTGAGGCCCGCCAGGCGCAGCCGCGTCTCGATCTCCTGTGTCCGCTGCTTCACCAGCCCTGGCTTCCCGCGGACGCTGTGGATGCTGTCGCTGCTGGAGCTGCGGGTCATGTTGGAGCTCATGGACGAGGAGGTGGGGGTGTAGCAGATGGTCTTCAGGAAATCTCTGGAGAAGTTACTGGTGTGATCCAGGCGGCAGAGGAGAGCAGCGGGGCTCCTCAGCGAGGCCCCTTCCGCTGGCTGGGGGGCAGCGTCTGGCTTCTCCTCAGCTGCCGCTTGGCCGGGCAGAGCGGGGGACCCGGGGCCTGCAGGGCAGTGGGCTGCGGGCTCTCCTCAGGGATGCTGGCCTCCAGCCGGCTGGGGGCGCTGTCCCTGCCAGCCACGGCCGAGTCCGCGGGCAGGCTCTTCAGCCTCTCCAGCTCTTTGGTGTGCTTGCGGACCAGGCCGGCCTTCTGCAGCTGGATGATGGATTCCTGGTGCTGCATCAAGTAGCTGTTGGTTGTGGGTTTCTCGGATTCATTGCTGAACAGAAGCCTCCGGTCCTTAGCAGACTTTGGCTCTTTCTTGGGCGACAGTTCTTCCTTCACCACTTCCATGCCGGGAGTGTTCTTGTCACAGTGAGAATTCTTCAACAGGAGGGACTTTGGCAGGACTCTTGAGGTCTCTCTAGAAGGTTCTGAAATGCTAGATGGCAGCTCTGGAGCAGCTGCAGCTCCAGGGCCACTGGCATCGGGTCTCCTTGAGCCTGCTGGTGGCAGGAAGGTGGGGTCGGCCAGGCCCGAGGCCGGCTTCTCCAGGGCTCGGGACCTGCTGGACACGTGGGCTGCCGGGGAGGAGATGAGGTGGGGCAGGAGGGCTGGCTGGGTGCAGATGGCGGGAGCACTGGGGTCCTCACAGCGCTCCCTGAAGGCCTCAGGAGCCCCACCGGCTGCAGGGTACATGCAGTCGGCACAGGATTTATAGGATGGCTTCACTTTGTTCAGGATCCCGAACATGGCGTCCTGCTCTAGGTCCTCGTGACAGTTCCGCTTGCTGTTGTTGTTATTTAGGTTCTCCCGCTCCAGCAGGCTTCTCTCGGGCTGGGCCAGGTGCCGCCCCAGCCGCCCTGGGGCCGGGCCCTCCTCCCTTTCCATCTTCTCCACCTGTGGCGAGGAGCCGCTGCGGGCCTGGGGCTCCCGAACTCTAGCTTCTTCTTCACCTCCTTCTCGCAGAGGCCAGCGCCATCCTGGGGGTGTCTGGCCAGCTTGTGGGCCTCGGCTGGCGGAGCCGCTTCCTCCAACGCATCATCCCTCTCAAGGTCTTCCAGGTGCACCAAGCTGCCGGGGTCATCGCGAGGGGAAGGCAGGAGGGGGTCTGAGAGTCTCCGGAAGCAGCAGGGGAGAGTGGGCCCCCCGGGAGCCAGGCTTCCTTGGAGCCCGGGCTGGGCAGCATTGTCCAAGCAGGGCAGCGGGGTGTCTGGAGTGCCATCCAGGGTGTCCGTCAAGGGATCGCTGGGCTCTGGAGGGTCATCGGCAGGCGGCTGGAGGCTGCTCTCTGTCTGCTGGCGCCACAGCTTGTTGTGCCGCTGTTTGCTTGCGTCCAAGATGCCTTCGTACTCGGACAGCTGCCTCATAAAGCCTGCGTTGGGTCTCGTGATGCTTCGCTTCTGCTTCACATAGTTATACGCTTTTTCCAGGGGCCAGCCGAACTCCTTCATGGCATAGGCTATGACGGTGGACGCGGACCGACTGACACCCATCTTGCAATGGACCAGGCACTTGGAGTGGTTCCGCTTTGCCTTGTTTATAAAATGGTACGCTTCGTTCCAGTGGACGAGCAGGTCTGTGGTCTCCTCATCGTACACTCGGATGTTATGATATTCAAAAAAGCCAGGGAAAAAATTGTCTATTTCTCTAGTGACATTTAAAATGTAGTCAACCCCTGAGCCCTGCAGTTCCTCCAGGTTGGACGCATTCCATTCAGAGCCGAGATACAGATGATCGAAGATAAGGGAGGGCTTGTCCATCTGTCCCAAGATAAGCAGCATCTCGTTGTCTATGAACTCCTTGAACTCCTTCAAGTTGCAGTTCATCTGTTTCTCTAATTCATTACGGATTTCTTTGGAGGTCACGTTTTCAAGGTCCTGGCTCATCATGATGCTTCGCAGCTTGGCTTTGATGAGACGCTCGGTCCTTTCCCCTTCGGTTGGCTTGTCGACGAACAGGGCGGGGGAGTCGGGCTGCGTGGACTCCAGGTCCTGCATGGCGTTCCACTCGTTGATGCAGCTCTGCTCGGAGCTGATGCAGCTCTCGTAGTAGGTGGCCCAGATGAGCGCCACGCCCCCCGGGAAGTAGTTGTGTCTCCGTGCCACCTCGCAGGCCTTGTGAAGCACCTGCAGGGCAGACCACATGGCCTGGACAGACACAGGCTTAAATATGTGCATCCTCCCCACCGTGCTCACACTGAACCCACCGTCTCCGTCCAGGTGGATCTTCGTGTCGCTCCACAGTTGCAGGACCATCCCGATGGTGCAGCTCTTACTCTCCTTACTGGAGAAGTCCACTCCCAGCAAGATATTCTCCTCGGTGTCCTGGCGCCCGCTGCTGTACACCACCACCATGTAGCGCACTTGGTCTGTCCAGGAGCTCTCCAGACGCACGGCCAGCTTGATTCTGTCTTCACAGCGCAGGAGGTTGATCATAACTTGCAGATGTTGGGGCAGGTCACCTGCATGCTTGTGAGGATGCTGGAGACTCCGCTGGCCTTGAGGGCTGTTTCCCTGTTGTAAGAAGAGGGCTGCTCCTTTCACCATGAAAAAGCTCTCGCTTAAGCTGTGACTTAACTTAGTTAAGGTTGCTCTGTCCACTACTCCTGTGGAAAGTCTCAAGCTGATCCACTGAATCTTTGGCCTTTGTTATTTTAAGTAGCAAAACATTTACATTCAATCTATAACCTGGGCTGGGGATGCAGCTCAGTGGTGGGGCACTTGCCTAGCATGCAGGAGGCCCTGGGTTCAGTCTCCAGCACTGAGGTTTAACTTTCGGTTTTCATCGCTACCAGCCTCCCAACTCGCTGTTGCTGGCGGAGGAGGAGGCGGCGCTGGGCGTGGGCGAGCGCTGCAGGGTCACCAGGGCCATGGCTGCAGCGCGTGAGGCCTGGAGCTAGAGCCGCTGCCACCGCCGCCGGCCGGGCCGGGGCCTGCCTAGAGACTGAACTTTTAAGAAGCAGTTCACACTGTGATATCCAAGTTCTGGACTGGAAAAATTAAGATTTCCTAGTTTCATAGCAAGCCTACATTCAGCATTACCCTTGCTGCACATCCTCCATTCCTTTGCTTTGATTCCACGATTTTAAGGTCAAGAGTTGATCTTTATAAGCCAATCTCAAAAAACCAAAGGACGAATGATATCGCTAATAAGTGGGTGATGACACATAATGGGGGGTGGGAGGGGTTAGTGTTAGGGTTAGAGTTAGGGTTAGGGAGGGGGGCAAGAACGGAGGAAGGAAGGATTGTATAGAGGGAAAAGAGGGGTGGGAGGGGTGGGGGGAAGGGAAAAAATAACAGAATGAATCAAACAACATTACCCTATGTAAATTTATGATTACACAAATGGTATGCCTTTACGCCATGTACAGAGAAACAACATGTATCTCATTTGTTTACAATAAAAAAAAAAGAGTTGATCTTTATCATCTTTGCAGTCCCATAACTTCCAACCTAACACAGTGCGCAATTCACAACTTAAAAAGACACTAAAGGTCTTCACAACTATCTCCAATCTAAATTTTATGGCCACCTCCTACTATGTCCTGTGCACATTCTTCACTCTAATTATACTGAGTTAACACTGTTACAGAGCATGGAACAACTGTAGTACTGTACCTAATCTTTGTGAAATGAATGTGGTATACTCCACATTGGGAGAAAAATAAAACTACTCATGACACCTGTTCATACATATCCATTTCCCATAGACAAGGTGCCCAGTAAATTCAAACTCAGTAATAAACACCTGAGTAATGAAAGTAGACAACATTCACATCCTCTGAAGTGACAGTTACATACTAGGGATTATACTCTGTACATTATGTATGTTGTCATGTGTTCCTCACAACAAAATCTCATAATGTGCTATACATTCATTCTGTGGAATATTTGCCACAAAAATAATTGGTTATTTGTACAATGTCTGTTTTTTCCACTAGAATATAAGCTTCATAAAAATAGACACCTACCTTTCTTAATCCATTCTGCATGTTCAGGGCCTATAAAAAGATTAGCATATAGTAGACCTTTGTCAAATATCTCTTAACTAAATCAATAAATAGTTCTAATCTAGGTATCACTCTTTTACTGATGAGAAAGCAAAAGCATTAAATGACTTGCTTTGGTAACCTAGCTAAAATTGGTAGGGGCAAGTGTTTCAACACTCAAAGTAACACTTTGCCCAATGGAGAGTGAGCTGGTAGGCCACTTCCTCCAGAAGTACTAGAGCCCAGGGTCTCTAACTGATAAGAAATGAATCACTTTAGAAATTCTTTAAACTCACCTTGTCTCCCACTCCTTTCATATAAAGTGAAGTGGAAATGCAACCCTAAGAATTATGTTATATCAAATGAATTGACATTTAGTGCATGTTTTAATCAGTTTTTTCATTGCTGTGACCAAACATCCAGACAAGAACAATCTTAGGGGAGGAAAAGTTTATTTGCAGGGGGGTCACAGTTTCAGAGGTCTTAATCCACAGGCTGCTGGTTCCATTGCTCTGGGCCCAAGGTGAGGCAGAACATCATGGCAGAAGGGTATGGTGGAGGAAAGTATCTGAGGACATAGACCCAGGAACCAAAGAGAGAGTGACTCCTCTCATCAGGAACAAAATATATAACCCCAAAGGCATACCCCAATGATCCACTTCCTCCAGCCACACCCTATCTGCCTACAGTTTCCACCCCATTAATCCCTATCAGAGGACTAATATACTGATTAGTTTAAAATTCTCATAACACAACCATTTTACCTCTAAATCTTCTTGCATTATCTCACACAAGAGCTTTTGGGGGATACCTTATATCTAAGCCATATATATATATATATATATATATATATATATGCATATATCATGCACTTCCACAGTATTTGGCACAAAGTAAGCGCTAGATAATTCTATTACTATTCACTCAAGTACAATGACAGAAATTATTATTATTATTCATGACTTAGAATATTACATATAATATAATTTCTCTCATAAATTGTTTTCTGTCTTGTCTTTGATAACGTCCTACCTGTTCTTACTTTATTTCTGAGATACAGACCCCTGCGCTGTCCCCTTTTATTATTAGTATCACTTCCCAAAGCATAGTCTCCACCCACCCCCCCCCTTCATTTTCCCAACAGTAATCTATTTTGGATTACTCTACTTCTATAAATGGTGCCACCATTATTTCAGTCTTGAAACCTAAACTAATCTTTTAATCTTCTGTCTTCTTATTCAATCCAATTAGCCATCATCTTTAAGAAGTGTGTCTTTTAAATCTCTCTCACATGTCCTTTTGTTTCTATCACTAGCTTCGGTGTTTTAAAAACTCATTTCTAGCTAACTGTTATTAGATTCTACCTGATTTTCTAATTTCCCATATCTCTTCATACTAAGCCCTTTCCCTTTTGTACAACAATGGGTCGATATTTTATTGAATCAGCCAGACTTAATAGGATATAAGCAGAAAAGAGCTTTATTCTTCCACTTTCCCTTCAAATGAGTTCATGAACTAATTGTTTGCCGCCTACCACAAGCCAGGAGCATGTCCCCCAAATCATCTAGACCCTTTTGATCACAATGAGAAATTGTCTCAATTTCATCTAATATAACTTATAAATCTTCACTTCCCTTTGCTCCATTCTGTGCCCCAAGTCGTAAACACATCAGGCTAGTGTCTGCAATGGAGAATTGGGGTCATTTTGCTTCTTTATTCCTCACTCACTTTCTTCCCCTACTCCACTGAAAGTGAAGGCTAGGGAAAAGGAAGTTAAAGATAGCAGAACAGTATCAGATGGCTGGTACAGAGTTCCCTCCTCCTGCATGTATTGGACGTGCCAGTACTGTCTTATTTCCATTTATTTCTTCTTTGGAAAACACTTGTAGGGGATTTTCAAAGTTCTTCTACATATGGCACACAGGCACTTCCATCCAGAGAAACTCTTGCTAATCTCTTCAACTCCATACATTCAAATTACCAAAGTGGGAGCCCACAAACACTGGCAGCCATAGGTTTCTAGTCTGTTAGAATGCTCAGCACAGGTAATCCAGCAGGATCCAAAGAAAATATTTGACCGCTATTAAATTATTCCCAACTGTCACTGAAATTAAAGTCAAAAAAGTTCTAATTTTATAGACTGTTAAAACTAGTGTGTTAAGTCACGCTTTTATTAAAAATTCCTCACATTTTCATAAAACCCAAAGGCTATATCCTTAGTCTTCATTCACTAATCCAAAATCCTCCCTAATCTTCCCTGATCAGTCATTCTAATCTACCTCCTACTATTTAGCTAATCCAAACATCTTTTGCCTCTGAAAAATTAATCACTGTTTTGTAAATTTTGGCCTTGCATCTCCATCCTTCACTCCCTCTTCTCCCCATCACCTCATTAGGGTTCTTTGTTACAGACAACTTAAACTGAATTTTCACATAGAAAATAAATTTATTAGAAGGATGTTGGAGAATTCATAGAATCAATTAGAAAGCTGGAGAACTGTATATGGAGGGTAATTAAGAAAGGGAGGAGGCCCAGATCTTTTCATAGGAATAATCTATTTGAAAGGCCCCCGACTTCATCAAACACTAATCCTTACATTACTGGATCTTAAGTCCTCTGACCCGCAGGAAATAATCTCTCTCCCTGGCCTTTCACTTTGCAAATTTCCACAAGATTTAAAGTCCCAGATAGGAATATACACTTAGGAATAGCTAAATCATTTGCTCACAGGCCCAAAATCATGGGGCAAGAGAAATTGACTTTGGCATTAGAAATAAACCAAATTTATTAATTTTTGCATCTCATTGTTGCCATAATAATCCAAAGCAAATGCTTTGAAACCTCTTGAGATTTACAAAGTGACTGGGAACAAGATATTTGTGCAAGAAATGAGTATCTTCTGCATAAAAAAAAATGAAAAAGATATTGATCACTTAAACAGCAAAGACAGACATACCAAAATACCTTAAATAGATTCTTATGAAGAAAACTACATAAACTGTTTCATATGTATAACAGAAGAACCAAATAAAGATATTGAATATTTTTGGATGGAAAGATTTTTAAAGTAGCCATTTTTTATTTCAGCTATATGCAGGATGATTTTTGATTCAGATCTATAATCATGTGTCTTAATAAACAATGGGAATTCAGTGTATGAATTAAACTTTGTTAATTTGAATGAAACTATTTGGCTTTTTTTCAGGAGGAAGAAGGGTGGTATCTATTGACTATGTATTTGTGTTTAAAAGTAGCTTACAGAGATAGAGACTTATAGGTACTTGTATATTGTACTTGATATAAAGCATGAAACAAACAGAAAAAATTATCTAAGCTCACAATAAATTCATAATGTTCATAAATTCACCAAAGGAAGAGTTCATATTTTAAATCTGAAAGGTTACTAAGGAAATCATGTGAACTTAAGCCTATGTTACAACCTGCCCCTCATTAAATATGGAATCTTACTCATGAATAGACTCCATAATAGGTTCTGTCTCATTCAGAAACCATAAAGTTTTATTATTCTTAGTTTGTGTGTGTGTTACCTTGTTCTAATCAGAGGCTTGAACAGATGACAAGATGGGATCTAAGATGGCCAAATCTCAACTTGAAGAATCTCATGTCTAATTATCAATACAGACATCAAAGACAAAATCTCTGTCATTACTGGCAGAGATTTGATGGCAGTGAAAAATTAGGGCAAAAATAAAGTTGAGACAAATTAGGGAACTTTTCTCTAACTGCTCATAAATATGAGTTATACAGTGGGTACCTAGAAGGAAACTTGCTTTCATTACTATGCTGCTAATTCTGATTCAGCAACAGCTGCAACGAAAGAGTATCAGACTCTCAGAAACCCATGTGAGACCCTGAGTCCTCCCTGACATCACTGTCCCCATCCTCAGCACTCTTGCTACATCCCCAAATCCTCACACATCACCTGCATGTCCTAGAACCATTTCATGAGGCTGAATAACCCTGTGCTGTATCCCATGGTGTCCAGTTCCTGTGTTCTCTCAAGGAGAACATGGCAATAAGTTTACATTACTCATTTTGTCTTGGTAAAGTGAGTGTGGGGTTTATTTTCAAAAACAAAACAAGGAAACAACAAGAAAAACACACTGGATTGTTATTTACACCTAAGTTTCCCCTTCAGATACAGGTATAGTCAAGGGAATCCATTGGTTACTTAAGTCTTTGTTGGTAATACTGGAAAGGTATTTCTAATGTTAACTGAGAATGTTTAAGCTCTCACTCTTTAGAGAAAGGATCGGGTGTAGAAAGCTATCATAGCCAAGACTCCTTCATTTTCAGAGTTGGTTTGGTCTAGTGGTCCCCTGGAATGAAAGAGGTGCCCTTCCACCCATTTGGAAGGATAGTGCATCCATCTGTTTTTATAACAAATGTTATTGAACAAGTACCATGTGCCAAACACTAGATATTCAGTGATGAATAAAAAAGACAAACATTCCTGTTGTCTTAGACTTTTACACTCTGGTGAGGAAAGAAAGACAATAAACAGATAAGTCACTCTGGCTTCAATCACATCATTTCTTCAGGCCACAAATATTAGTGTCTACTGATTTCTGACTGGTCATGATTTTATTTCTGGTAATTTTCTCTGCACTTTATCTTTATGCTGGGTGTCCCTGCTCCAAGGGTTTTCTTTGCTACAACATCCAATTCCAGAAATGTGTGCAATTTAATGAGTTTCTACTAAAAACAGTACTACCCCCCAGCAAGGGTCATTAAAGACACAGAGGTGCAATGATTAGAAAAGAACCATTGTTTACCATATTTCAAGAAAAAACAAGCTAGGAAAATAAATTATTTACAAAATATTTATGGTACAATCCAATACTATCATAAACATAGGCTGATAAAACTTCAATAAATACAGCAGTGGTTTCTTCCACCATATCACTGTTCAACTATTTTAACTGATAATTTGAGTTTTAATATTTTCACTCCTTAATCTTTAATGGTATCAAATAGCCTCATGATACAATAATCAATAATCATGATAAACCTCATCACATAGTTCCTTAAATACATTAAATCATATATTCAAGATGTAAAAAGACAACACATATTCTTGAAACAACTTTATTAAAAATGAAAGTTATGAAATTTTATTGGGCACTGTGAATATAGTGAGTGTGAACACTCTAGGCTATGAGCCCAAAAGCTAAATTTCTAATTTGGCACTTTTTGAAGAAATGGAGTTTCTGTCTGTTTGAACACTTCTGGTGTGAAGATAAGTCTTTACAGCATTAGAAAGAAGTTAACATTGCTTTGGAATTATTTGCACTTTTTCTTTTTGATAAGTCTTTTAAGAACAATAAAGAGATTTATTTCTGTCAAGTAGTAGTAAAAATATTATGAGTGTTCTCAATTGCTTTACTATTTTATCAAAGGCCTGGTGTACATGTGGTTGTTAAAATCTGAAAGAAGGAGACCAGGTAAAGTTTAGTAAGCAAGAGAGAGTAGGGTATCGAAGGGGAACAGGAGGGAAATAATAAGCCCTCCGTGTGTCTTTTTGTAATAGACTACATAATTTGTAAAATCAAACTAAGCATATCTCTAAGAGAATGGCTATTAAGAAATCCATTCAACTGGGCACAGTGGTACATGCCTATAATCCCAGTGACTACAGAGGCAGAAGCAGGAGCATTTAATTTCAAAGCCAGCCTCAGCAACTTAGCAAGACTCTGTTTTCAAAATAAAAAACAAAAATGACTGGGGATGTGCCTCAGTGGTTAAACACCCCTGGGTTTAATCCACAGTACCAAAAAAAAAAAAAAATCCATTTTTATAGTTCTATTATGAAGGGCAAACATTTAGATTATAACTTTGTACCATAATCAATAAATCTGCTAATAGATGTTCTTTTATATATATCATTAGCTTGTTTTATTGAAAATCTCAGCTTGTTATAAAATGTTGAATATAAATTTGTTCTCATAGTTAAACATTTCATTCACTTATGGTAAAGAGGTTAGAAATAACCAGTAGACTGCTTAGGAGGGAAACAGACTGCACTGGGGGCCCCACTCCAAATTAAGAAGAAAGAAGGCCAAAGGACTCCAACCACATACCCTGATGAGCATCAGAGAAGCACCCGCAAACTTCTCCACTTAAGCTAACTAAACCCATAGGTGCACAGGTCCTGTCTTTTGTCCCCTCCAATGCTTCCTCTCCTTTAAAAGGCAGGTTCAACTTCAGGGATTTCAAAGACAGAAACTTTGAAACAGCTAAGTTTCTTCTATCTCCCTTCAAAGCTGACTTTGAATAAAATTTATTTTCCTAATTTGACTCTGAATATTTCTGGTGCAAGAAGTATTCATTGTAGCCTCTTCCCCCAAGGCTATAGTAGAGTTGGTCTCTCAGTTACAGGAACTGAAAATAGAAGAGTAAATGTCATTCAATAGAATGGATTTGTTCATATTTGTCTCCTTTTTTCCTAAGGTATTAATAACATTTGCCTCTCTGTATGTTAGCACCACCTGCACTGCTGTCTGTGACTATTTGCTCTTGGTCCAAAATAAGACAGGTGGAGGTGCTGAGAGGATGCTTCTAAACTTTTATAGCTATTTGATGAAAAATTTGATAACTTTTTAATAACAATATATCTAGGATTGTTTTATCTTTGTATTTAATTTTTCTAGTAACGTTTTCATTATAGCTAATGAAAATATCTATCCATAATGTAAAGAAAGGTTTTAACAAAGAAAAACAATGCTCCTTCACCAGAGATATAAAAGAAAATAAAAGGCAGTAGGTTGGTGTGCAGAAATAAAGGCTCACTTTTGTTTTATTTGTAAAAAAAACTTTAAACAAAAATTCTGCCACACAGGTTAAGACAATTTCTTGTAAGATCTTTTCTTTCTTTTTTCTTTCTTTTTCTTTTTTCTTCCCTTTAGCTTTTGAGTGTAAATAATTTAATAATTTGCTCCAGCATTAATTTGATTGGGCCCAATATATTGCTTCTCTGGTCTTCAACAAAGCACATTTTATATCCCCCCTACACATACTTCATTCCATCTGTTAATTATCTCAACAACTTTCCTTTAAATTTTTGACATATGCATATATTTTCAAGCAGGTTCAGCCTTAAGCAAAGCCAATTTAACATCCTTGATAGTACAGTGGGTAATTGGCTGCTTATCTTCCTTTTCACTCCTGCCATAGATTTATCTATACTCAGTGAGTGTCCATCGCAGCATGTGGTCTTCGTCAAACATTCTTTTCAGAGGCTTTCCGTGATTCAGAATAAGAACTAATGGGGAAAGTCTTGTAATCAAAAGCTACACTCCTTCCACTATCACATCAGCTTATTGAAAGAAGCAGAGTTGTATATGTTCTCTTCTACACCCTGTGCATTTCCACAGCTGCCTATAGATGATAATGTATCCCAAAATATTCAAGGAGCAAAGAAAGAGCAAAGTGAGTTAAGCCGTTCATTTCCAAGACCATAAAATAATTTATTCATTTACCTTAGTCAATTTCTGTTGTTGTAACTACAAGGAGAAGCTAGATTTAAAACAGATAACAAAAAAAAAAAAACCACACCCTCAAATAGTAGATTGCAAAGTATGCAAACTTAACTAAAAAGTGGCCTAGAGTTTTTATTTTTTCATTTTGTTTAAAGATATTATAGGTTGCATTTACCCATGAACAGAGAAATAAATTGTCTGAGGTGTATTTAAAAGATAATTCTTTATGTTGTCAATAAGTAAAATTGAACTACTAATATAAAAATTATATGGATGAGTCAGGTGCAGCCAGCAGTGCACACCTGTAATCCCAACTACTCAGAGTATGAGGCAAGTGGGTCACAAGTTCAAGGTCAGCCTGGACAACTTAGTGAGACCCTGTTTCAAATGACAAAAGCAAAAAGGGCTTCAGGGGTAGCTCAGTGGTAGAGCACCTCTGAATTCAGTCTCCAACAACCAGAAAAAAAATCTCATGGATGAATCTTAGAAACATATTTTTATAGTTGGTTAATTTTATTCCCTAGTACCTTCCCTTTCCTTCCCTTCATCTTTCCTCCTGTTCCCCTTCATTGGCATAGATTCTTATTGCCAAAAATTTCCTTGAAACAGTATTTTAGATGTGGTTAAAGAGTAATATGTAGTATTTTTGTAATTATTGCTTTCTAGAAATTCTACTTGAGTTTTAAAATTTCAAGGTGGAGGAGACTTCTGTTATTTTGTATTTAACTTCTACTTTTATTGCATTTAAAAGGTATCTTTTTTAATAAAATTATTAAATAACAGCTATCATTTATTTTTTAATTTTTATTTTTATTTGTTCTAATTAGTTATATATGACTGCAGAATGCATTTGGATTCACTGTACATGAATGGAGCACAACTATTCATTTCTCTGGTTGTACGTGATGTAGAGTCCCTACCATGCATGGGATCATACAAGTACCTAGGTTAATGCTGTGAATCTCATTTCATCATATTTCCCAATCCCCTGGCCCCCATCCCTCCCCTCACTCCCCTCTGCCCAGTCCAAAGTTCCTCCATTCATCCCTCCCCAGCCCACCACCACCATTATGAATCAGCATCCACATATCAGAGGAAACATTTGGCCTTTAGTTTTTTAGGATTGGCTTATTTTGCTTAGTATGATATTCTCCAACTCCATCCATTTACCTGAAAATGCCATAATTTTATTCTTTTTTAAGGCTAAGTAATATTCCATTGTATATATATGCCACAGTTTCTTGATCCATTCATCTATTGAAGGGCATTTGGGTAGGTTCCATAGCTTGGCTATTGTGATTTAAGATGAAACATTAAACTGTTTGAAAGGTGAGAAAACATATTTCTTCATTTGTACTAAGTTCAACCAAAAAAAAAAAGTAATCAGTGATGAAAAAATATCACCAAAATGTTGACTTCTTGAGTGCAGCAGATTGGAAGGTAATTTTCTGCACTTATGATAATGTTCAATATCTTGAGCAGAATTTAAACCATATTAGTGTAATACATTTGTCAAATATCATCAAATGATACACATAATATGTATGCCTTTCACCATATGCATATAATGCTCTCCTTGTAAATAGGAACACAGACAGGAATAAAATTCCAGTTAATTGTGTTGTGGGGCAGGCACAACTTAAGAACAGACTGATCACCACTGAGAAGTCCAAATCTGAATCTATTAGCCAGCTGAATGTCTCACACAATGCCCCAAAAATGGTTATTGGGAGAACAGTCCTGACCATAGGGTTGCAAGGATTTTTATACCATAAGTCAGTACATCAGTCATAAGTGTCTGTTGCTATGATCCAAAACTACAAATTAATATTATGAGATCTAAAATCATGAGCAGAAGGGGAAGTGGGTCAAAATGACCTTAGTTAGTTACAAATTAAAGAATGGTTACTAACATCTAGACAATTGCTGTTGACATGGCACATTGTCTTAAAAAATAGGAATCAAAAAGAGAACAATTTTACATTAGAAAAGAATTGCCATTTTGTGTTGCCAAACCTGTTAGGCTAAGCAACTGTTGATGGGTACAGAAGCAGGGTGTTCCCACAGGAGTCTCAGGGTAAAATGGAATCTGTTTAGTCAATGTCCATATAGCCTGGTCTATAACATTTCCATATGTTTTTAACATATTTAGTTAAATAGTTTATCATGTGTAGCTGATTAAAAGTCCCAGCATAATTAGGATGAGAGGTCCTGGCATTGCAGTCACTAGAGTAGTTAACCAGGACCAAGAGAACAGATTGACTTGAAATTTAGGTCTCCTGTAATGAGTGCAGTGGTCCCTACAGCAGTGGAGCCAGGGTTCCTAACCCCCCTAGGAGAGGAACTAAGAGACGGGAAGCTCATTTAGATTGATGGATTGGCCCCAGATGATCCCTTTCTCCTTCCCCATCATAATAGTACACCTGGGGAATGATGTGAACAGTAAAACAGAATTCATTCCATTTGGTAATATTGAAAAGTTGAAGGGCCAGGCATGGAGTTACTCCTGATGTACAAGTAAACTTGTTCCCTCAGGGGCCACAAGATGGTTGTCATATGAACCTGAGGAAGTCCCAAGTACTACAGTAGAGGTGTAAGAATAAGCAAGAGAAAAAATATGATTAACATTTTTTCAGTCTTATCTTTAGAGGGTGGTTGGAGTTTCTGAGGGCTGTCCATTTTTCTTTTGTCTTGACTAAGATGTGATGAATCCATGTTTGTGAGTAAGGTCCCCTTCATTCCATCCAGGTGTTAATCCTTTTATCTGAAACCATTTGACACAGACGTTATCTCCTGGCTGGAATAGGTGTTGGGAATCAGTAGTCTCTTGGGGCTGGTTCTCTCATAAGTTGAGCCTGTTGGAAAGACTTAGCAACAGGTTGGAGCAGGAGCAGGTTATCTTGGTACGGGTGGAGGAAAGGGCTCTGGAAGCATTACCATTTTAATATCTCAGAGGTTATCTCTAACTTTCTGGACCCAAATCGGCCTCCATTTTGTATTTTGATCCACTTACCTATCTACACTGACTGCAATTTTATTTCCCCTCTAGTTTTACGAACTTTTTACTGCTGTAGGGAAAAGGCAATAACTGCTCTTGCTGCTTTGAGCTAAGAGGGGCAACATGGGGTGGGGCAAGCAGTTTGGAGTCCCTTTTAAAAATCAGGTTCATTAAGGGGTCTGGTTCTATGAAAGAAAGTCTGGTTCTATGAAAGAAACAAAAAGACATGACTACTGAAATGAAATTAATGCAAAATAAATGTTATAGCATCTGGAACATGTCAATGAATATAATGAAGGTGATAGAAATTAACAATCTCTTACCAGGAGGTGGAAGAGCTGAGACATTGTTCCCATAACAAGGTTGGAAAGGATAAGGCCTTTATTTGTAAATCTTTAACATTGTCGGAGTTATCAGGAATGTAAACACAACATTTAGTTAAGTTTCCTAATGTTATCTGATTTTTGTAAAATATCTTTTTATTGGCATGACCTCTGTGCTTAGTAGAGATCCCTTTATCTTTGTTAGTTAGGGCTAGAGAGTCGAGAGTCGTACTAGTAAACATAGATTAAGTCTACCTTTATAGGAGGTTAGAAAGATCTGTAGGCCTTAAACTGACTAAAAACTTAAAACTCTGGCAGTTTCTCTTGATAGTTATCAGGAATTTTTGTCTAAGAACCTTTTCTTTGTCACCTCCAGCATTACTTACTTTTGAGAGACTAATACAAGCGTACATCTTAAGTTACATTAAAATAACTGTTGTTTTGTTTTTAAAATGTCTAGGAATGACTGTGTTTTGGTTTTAATTGCTTTTGCCAGCTGTTTAAAATCAAGCTGGTCAAATCGACTTTGTTCTTATCTGTTGTTAAGAGTTAGCTGAGTTTCCTTGGGTGTTACTCTTGGGGAACTTTTGAGTAGCCTTTTAGCTCTGCTAGTGCCTTCTGCGCTAAGATGGGTCAAGGTCTCACTGACCATGTGGCTTCCCTTGGAAGCATCAGGGATGGCTCCCCTCTTCAGTGATCCTCCTCTTTTATAGGATGTGCACTGATTGGCTTTCTTTTTTGGGTCTCAGTAATTTCCTGATTGGGAGGTACCCTCACAAATTGTGCACATAATTTCTAGGGTAAAATTTACTAATGTCTGCAATTCACTTTGAGATGTATTCAAACCAAGATTGATGGATGTTTAAAGGCACAGATAGATAAAAATATGTGTGATTAAGCAACTATACTAAATAAACTATGTTGTACTAAACAACTACAGTAAATACTAATTGTGGACTCAAGGTGGAAAGACTATGAGTGTTCATTGTACAATCATTTCAACTTTTCTGCATGTTTGAAAATTTTTTCTTAAATAAACCATTTGATAGGGGGAAACAAGGCAATTTCCCCCCTCCCCGAACCCGCCAAATTTTGCCAGAACCTCTGAAATGCTTCCATTAAACACTGTATTTGTGGGCTGGGGTTGTGGCCCAGTGATAGAACCCCACCTAGCATGCGTGAGGCAGTGGGTTCAAGTCTCAGCACCACATAAAAAAAATAAATAAAATAAAGATATTGTGTCCATCTACAGCTAAAAATATTTTTTTTAAAAAAACTGTATTTGTTAGTATCTTTCTTTTGAAATGCAAACTCATACAGAATATGAAAAGTATTGAGTTATTAGAAGAAAAACTGTGATAAAACAACTATTTGTATGGATGGTACTGGTAATTTCCTCTTTCATACTTAAAATAACTTTTAAAATTAAGTGTTGTTTTGGGTGTTGAAACCATGCTTTAGTAAGAGTTTTATGATAACATGAGAAAACGTAACAGTAGATTTTATTATTGTTTTGATGCCTTTGAGGCAATGGGAGCAAAGAAAGGAGGCTGAGCTCCTAAATAAATGTTCTGAAGAACCATTCACAAAAGAAAATATATTCCTCATTTTTCTATCATAATTCAATTATTTATTTTGATAGAGAGTACCAGGAGGCTCTGTTCTGTTCTCTGGTGAGCCTCAGAATCCTGTAGCATTTAATTCAATATCATGGTACCTGGTAATCAACCCAAGTATTAATCTTTAAAAACTTGAGAATTACAATCATGCAGCCAGGTGCAGTGGCACATGCCTGTAATTGTAGCAGGAGGATCTTGAGTTCAAAGTCAGTTTCAGCAAAAGCAAGGTGCTAAGTAATTCAGTGAGACCCTGTCTCTGGATAAAATACAAAATAGGGCTGGTGGCTGGCTATGTGACTCAGTGGTCGAGTGCCTCTGAGTTCAATTCCCAATATCAAAATAATAATAATAATCATACAATCTGTCTTTCCTCTATCTACATCTCAAATCATAGAAAACTGCAATTGGTTCCACGTAAAGGAGCAAAAGGAACAAAAGGAGAATAGTTAGGTGAAAAAGCAGCACTTAGACTGATGTTATATCCATGACCTACAAAACTGAGGTAGAGAAGAGATTCTGAAATTCACACTAAAGTCCACAGTTACTTCTATCAAACACAACATACTCCTTCAAACCCATGAATGTATATCATTACCCAGAAATTTTTAGAGAAATAAAGTTCAGAGCACTTGTGCAACTTATCTAAAGCTACACACACAAAGCATAAAGGATCCAAGGTCACATACAGCTTTTGATATTTTTACATGTGGCTAAAAGTGTCCTAACTTGTATGACATAACTTGTATTGCATATAAAGTAGTCAATTGGATCAGTTTCTTGATAACATGGTTGAAAACAAATATTGAAGAGAAGAGCAGCTTCTTTCACCTGCAAGAAAATAATATTGGTATGTGAAACTGACATTGAGATGGCATAACAAGAAACTACATGGATGGGATATCAAGAAAGCCTGGAGAAACAATGAAAGAGAAAGTTCTAGTAAGGTGAGACATCCAAAGGAGGAAAAGAAGCAGGCAGCAAAAATAAATTTAACCCACTTCCCATTTTATAAACCATATGGCTTATTCCAGTTATTTTCATCACAGAGATAGGCTATCCATACATTAAGGTTTTTCCCCAGAAAGTCCTGGTTTATGCCTCTTGCCCTTGCATAATTATTAGGAAAAAGTTTTTATCTGGACTATAAATTATATGGTGACCATATTTAAACAGAAAAGATGTAGACCAACAAATGATCAATTAGGAAAAATGCATCTTATGAGAAGCAATTTTTAAAAAGTTGTATGTAACTGTAGTTAAATGGTAGTCAAAAGTATGTTTTCAGCTATCATTTTTGTGGCCCTGCTGTTAACTTGTTTGCATATTACTTTTTAGAGAAATCAGTCCAATTAGGATGTCTATTTAAGGAAACAACTTGAGCTGACAGAAATTTTGTTATTCTCCTTTCAAAAAGTGGTCTTTCTAGTCCAGGCATATTGCTCAAGTTCCTAAGTAATTGTTCTGCATTGTTATATAAATGTCTATTCCATGTTCAGCATGAGTTTTCATTTATGCTCGCAAATAAAAAATTAAATATGTTCAGAGAATGGGAAACTATCAACTATGAGTATTAAAGTTGATTCTCCTATTTATTTTGTATTTATGTCTTAAATTTACATATGTGGTGAAAAACATGATCACAATGTTTTAAAATTAAAGTATGCTGAAGAAAATCTCCTTTAACTGCCTGCAAAAGCTAGATAACATTTCTATGTATGTGGAAACATTATATAATGATGCTTTATTATAAGTCATTTATACTTTATGAAACTGCTAAAAATAAGCTATTTGCATCATGTAAAAAAAGCCCTTTGGAGAATTCAAAGTAAACACAAATTGTACATGCCAAATCATTGAAAACCCTCATAGAAGGAATTAGAAAACTTAGGTGCATATTTCCCTAAGTGATCTCTGTAAGAATTGGAACCTCACCTGTGCACATCACATCACTAATTAACTATGCCACCTTGGAAATGTTATCTCACCTCTCAACTTAGTTTCCTCATTTGTAGAAATAAGATTTGGGATTTAAGATCTTTCCAGCTATATGAATCTAGAAAACAATCTAATATTTTGGCCATAAATTGAAAAATATTCAAATATTTTAAATCAAAAACGAAAAAATAGGTGTGGCTTCAGGAAACACTAAAAAATGTGCATCAAACATTGTGCTAGGTACATTCTTTATGTTGTAGGATTTGACACTTAAATAATCCTATAAAGAATTAGAGAAGGAATAATATAGGTGAAGATGAGATACTGAAGAATAAATAAAGCAGGAAATTACCCAAGGCTAGATAGTAAATGACAGCACCAAGAATCAGACCCAGGCCTCTCAATCCCAAAACCCATACTACTGATCAGTATGATACCATGTTCTCTCTCACCCTCACCCTCCCAACTCCAGGCATGTGGGGCTGGGACTTTGAAGAACAGCCATCTGTTGTTTTGACACTAAGTAACTAAGTGACCTTTGACAAGTCTTGTCCACTGGGACTATCTTTTTCTAATTTTTAAGTGACAAGCTCAAACAGATGGCTTCTAAATTCTAACCATTTCTTATTTTGTAGTAATCATTTGAAGGCTTATCATGCCTAATCTCAAGTCCGTTTCTGATACCCAAAAACCATTTGCCTTAACAAATTTCCTTTCTTACAAATTGCCTTACAAATTTCCTTTCTTATTAAAGTAATTAAGTATTTGTTGGTAACTCAAAATTAATTCTTTATAATGCAAATTAAAAGAATGGAAAGATTTGAAAGATATTTAGTAAACACAATCTGCACAACTCCATTAAAAATTGGATATAATGTGTGACATAAGTGAGAAGAGGACTCCTCAATTTTTGACTTTCACAATACAAGGACCTCTCAATTTTTTTGGCTTTCATAATGATGATGTGATTCACAATAGACTAAGAGTATTTGGCAAAGGGACAAGAATATATAATATAGACCTAAATCTTAATTTTCTAGTTAATTCTATTGTTTTTTTTTTTTTGTCTGAAAGAATTCACTTTCAGTCTTTCACATTTTGAAAACACTGAAGTCTTATGTGAAACCACACTTATGCCATAATCTAAGGTCTTTTGGAAGAGGGGGAGGGTTAGGGGAAACCTACAGAATAATGAAGAAAAGATGCCTTAGTCCTTCCTTGTCGATTTTGCAATGTAATTATGTAGGTGGTCGGAGATCCAGGAAGAGAACCCTGCATCAATTTTTGGCTCTCAGTCCAGACTCTCTCCATGACTCAGCCATCTGTGTTCTGTAGGTTTATGAGAGTCACCCTGGGGCTGTGGTGGAAGAACAAGATTACAATTTCACTAATGATAAACACTTTTCAGTGCTTCCTTTTCTTCCTCACAGCTCAGCCTAAATATTTCAGATTTCATTTCATAATCTTAAATGTGTTTTCATGAGGTGATGTGCTGTTGAGGAATATGCAAGAAGAATTAGTCAGTTGGCCCTCTTATGACACTTGAAAGCAGGAAAAGAAAATCTCATAATAATGGCAATGCTGGCAAAAGTCCTAAGGATCTATTTCAAAATTTCTCCATAAAATTCTCCATGAGCATTGCTCTTCAATTCCGTTCCATTATTACATCCTTTATTTGGGGCAGACATAATATGAGAACTAATATTCAAACTTTGCAGCTGCCTGAGAAGGAACAAGAATTTCACTCTCTAATGCTACAGCTGCTATAATTGCTGCTACAGCAGTTCACTATTCCTGGGTTTCAGCAAAATGAAGATTTAACATACAGATCATTGTCTTTTAGTTTTCAAAAGTCACTTTTGATGGTACTGGGAGAACATTTTTGAGTTATGCTTTTGAGAATTTGTTAATGGGCAGAGCCTAGTGCTTTATGACTCTATACCTGTACTAGTCAATGAAGCATTTACACCTGTAGTAGGAAAACACACATAACGTTAACTCATACAATATCATCTATTTAAACACAAACTCATTTTCCAAATGTATGTAACTTATGCCACCAACTAGTTTTTTTTGCAATAAATATCTCTCTTATTATTTCCTAATTTTTTCTTTAAGTGGATTCTATATATTTAATTCAATATGTTTTTAAAAGAAATTATATCACTATAGATAGGTTCAGCAAAAAAAAAATGAATCTTTTAAAGATGTACTAAGATAAACTTGTGATCACTTATGGTAGATAGTTCAAATATGGCCCTCAATGATCTTCACCTACAAATGTTGCTGCATGTGTGTAATCCCCTCCCTGTGTTGATCACCTTTTTGTCATTGTGACAAAACACCAGAGAAAAACAAAAGAGGAAAATCTTATTTTGGCTCACAGTTTCAGTTCATGGTCACTTGGTTCCACTGATTCTGGACCTGTGGTGAGGCAGAATATCATGGCAGGGAGAGCATAGTAGAGAAAGTTGCTGACCTGGCAGCCAGGAAGTTAGAGTGGGTATTGCAGGGTTAGCCCTGGGACAAATTATACCTTCAAAGGCATGCTCCCCAGTGACCCAGCTCATCCACATAGGATCCACCTCTTAAAGTTTTCATCACCTTCCAATAATACTGTCAGTTATGAATGCATCAATGGATTTATCCTTTGATTAGGTCATAGCCCTCATGATCCAATCACTCCCAAGAGCCCTACCTCTGAACACGGCTGCATTGAGAACTGAACCTTCAACACGCTTTTGGGGAATATTTCAAATCTAAACTATAACACTCCCCCTGAGTGTGAACTGGACCCAATGCTGAGTGTGAACTGGACCCAATGACTTGATTCTAGTGAATCAAGACAACCAGAAGTGATGAGATGTCACTTCTATGACTAGGCTACAAAGACTGCTGTCTTTCTGGATTCTCTCTAGAACCTATTCAGCTTGCACATTTTAACAAGCTTCTGTATTGTAGAGCAACATATTGTATGACAAGAAACTGAGGACAGTCTCCATCCCCAAACCAGTGAAGAACTCAATACACCCCAAAACCATAAAAGTGAATTTAGAAGTAGATCCTTGTCTAGTCCAAAACATAGATGACAACTCCTCAGTCTCTGAAGCAGAGGACCCATCTAAGCTACACCTAGATTCCTGCTCCACGTAAATTGTGAGATGATAAATACTGTTCTTTTAAACCTCAAAAGTTGGGGGCAGTTTATTATGCATAATATAAAATTACTATGCTAACACATTAAAAATTCTCCAGACCCCTACCATATAAACATCTCAAAAATGGATAAAACATAATTGTTAACAGTATAGTCTTTGGAGTCACACTTCTTAGGGTCAAAAGGTAACTCTGATAATTCTCAGAAAATGACTGATTTTATTTCACTGAAAACATTTTCTCAAAACTTAAGAATTAAATGAAAAATCAACTATAGGAAGCTTACAAGACCCCAAATATACAAAATTACAACAGACCCACACCAAGGTACATTATTATGAAAACACCTAACATACAGAAAAGGGTAGAATTTTAAAGGTTGCCAGAGAAAAATAATGTGTTACATTTACAGTGAAACCAAACTGGATATCAGCTAATTTCTCAACTCAGACCCTCGAAGCTAGGAGGTCTTGGAATAATACATACCAAGCTCTGAAGAAAAATGGATGCCAACCAAGAATACTATACCCAGAAAAATTAAGCTTCAGATTTGAAGATGAAATAAAAAACTTCCAAGGTAAACAAAAGTTAAAAGAATTCACAAGAAAGCCTGCACTATAAAACATTCCCAATAAAATATTTCATGAAAAAAGATGAAAAATAAATGGAAAATAATCAAAAGGAGGAACTACACTAGAGGAATAGTCAATCAAAGGAGAAACCAATTCAAATTATAAACCACAAATAAATCCAAATGATAGGGAATAAAAATCACTTCTCAAAAATAACATTGAAAATGGCATAAGCTTATCAGTTAAAAGACATGGACTGGCAGATTGAACTAAAAACAAGATCCAACAATATGCTGTCTCCAAGAGACACACCTCATAAACAAAGATCTCCATAGATTGAAAGAAAAATGATGGGAAAACAAATATCATTCACATGGATGTCACAAACAAGCAGGTGTTTTTATCCTCATATCAGATAAAGTGGACTTCAAGTCAAAGTTAATCAGAAGGGATAAAAAAGGCTATTTTGTACTGCTTAAGGAGATGTAGGATGTCAATGGGATATAATAATTTTAAATATTTATGCCCCAAACAATGGAGCATCAGTGTACAACAAATAAACCCTTCTCAATTTCAAAAATCAAAATATCACAACACAATAATACTGGGTGACTTTAACATGCCTCTCCTATCACTGAAGAGATCTTCAAAACAAAAACTAAATAAAAGAAGCTATAGAACTAAAAATACAACTAATAATTTAGATTTAGCAGACATATACAGAATATTTCATCCATCAATGGCTGAATACACATTCTTCTGAGCAGCACATGGATTCTTCTCTGAAATAAACCATATCTTATACCACAAAGCAAACTCTTAACAAAAACAGAAAAATAGGGAAAATACCCTGAATTCTATCAGATCATCATGGAATAAAATTAGAAATCAATGATAAAATAAAAACCAAAATCTTCTCTAACACCTGGAGACTAAATGATACACTATTGAATGATCAATGAATAGCAGAAGAAATCAGGGATGAAATAAAAAAAAACTTAGAAGTAAATGAGAATAGTGATAAAACATATCAAAATCTCTACAACACTATGAAGCCAGTGCTAAGTGGAAAGTGCATTGCATTGGACTCATTCATTAAAAGAATAGGAAGTCAATGAATAAATGACCTAACATTATATCTCAAAGCCATAGAAAAAGAACAAATCAATACCAAAAGCAGAAGACAGAAAATAATTAAAATCAGAACTGAAATAAATGAAATTAAAATAAAACTAATTCCAAAAAAAATCAATGAATCAAAATTTGATTCTTTGAAAAAAATAAATAAAATGGATAAACCCTTAATCATGCTAACCAAGAGAAAGGAAAAAACTCAAATTACTAAAATTCATGATGAAAAATGAAATATCACCATGGACACTACCAAAATACAGAGGATAATCAGAAACCATTTTGAAATCATTTTATTCTCCAATATAATAAAATATTTTAAAGACATTGACAAAATTCTAGAGACATATGACTTACTCAAATTGAATCAAGAGGACAGACACAATTTAAACAAAACAATTTTGATGAAGACACCATCAAAAGTCTACCAACAAAGAAAAGTCAAGGACCAGACGGATTCTCAGCAGAGTTCTCCCAGACCTTCAAAGAACTAACACCAATCCTCTTCAAATTATCCCATGAAATAGAAAAGGAAGGAGCCCTTACACACTCATTCTATGAAGCTAGTATCACCCTGATAACAAAACCAAATAAAGACACATCAAGGAAGAAAACTTCAGACTAATATCTCTGATGAACATAGATATAAAAATTCTTAATAAAATACTGGCAAATCACATGCAAAAACACATTAAAAAGATTATACATGGAGATTAAGTGGGATCTTCCCAGGGATAGACTGTTGATTCAACATATGGAAAACAAAAAAATGTAATTCATCACATCAATAGACTTAAAGATAAGAATCACATGATTACCTCAATAGATGCAGAAAAGCATTTAACAAAATACAGCATCATGTTCAACACACTAAAGAAACTAAGGTTAGTAGGAACATACCTTAACATTGTAAAAGCTCTATGTGTTAAACCCAAAGTCAACATCATTTTAAATAGAAAAAAAGTGAAAGCATTCCCATGAACCTCTATCTAGAGCAATTGGCAAAAGAAATAAATTAAAGGAATAAAAATAGGAAAAGAACAGCTCAAACTATCCTTATTTACAGATGACATGATTCTATATTTAGAAGATCCAAAACACTACACCAGGAAACTTCTAGAACTAATAAATGAATTCAGCAAAGTAGCAGGATATAAAATTTATACCATGAATCAATTAAGTTCCTTACACCAATAATGGATCAGTTGAGGGCTGGGAAGATAGCTCAGTTGGTAGAGTGCTTGCCTTGAAAGCACAAGGCCCTGGGTTCAAATCCCCAGCACCGCAAAAAAAAAAAAAAAAAAATAATGGATCAGTTGAGAGACAAATTAGGGAAACTACTCCATTCACAATAACCTAAAAAAAAAAAAAAAAAAAAACTTGGGATCCACTCTAACAAAAGAGGGGAAAGATCTCTACAATGAAAACCATGAAACGCTAAAGACAGAAACTGAAGGAGACCGTAGAATATGGAAAGATCTCCCTCTCCTCTTCTTGGATAGGCAAAATCAATATTGTCAAAATGGCCATAGTACCAAAAGAGTTTTACAGATTTAATGCAATTCTAATTAAAATTCCAATGACATTCTTTACAGAAGTAGAAAAAGCAATCATGAAATTCATTTGGAAAAATAAGAGGCACAGAATAGCCAAAGCAATCTTGAGTAAGAAAAGTAAAGCAGGAGGCATTCCAATACCAGATCTTAAATTATACTACAGAGCCATAGTAACAAAAACAGCAAGGCATTGGCACCAAAACATACATGAAGACCAATGGAACAGAATAGAAGACACAGATAAAAACCCACATAAATACATTTATCTCATACTAGACAAAGGCCCCTATAAACATAAAATGGAAAAAAGATAAGCTCCTTCAACAAGTGATGCTGGGAAAACTGGAAATTCATATGTCACAGAATGAAATTTAACACCTCTCTCATTCTGCACAAAACTCAACTCAAAGTGGATCAAAGACCTAGGCTTTAGACTGAAGTCTCTGGGCCTACTAGAAGAAAATGTAGATCCAAATCTCCATCTTGTCAGCTTAGGAACTGATGTCCTCAGCAAGATTTCTAAAGTACAAGAAGCAAAGTCAAGAATCAATAAATAGGATGGTATTAAACCAAAAAGCCTCTAAACAGCAAAGGAACCAATCAAGGGCTTAAAGAGAACCCCTATAGAATGGGAGAAAATCTTTGCCACTTGTACCTCACAGAGAGCATTAATCTCCAGAAAATATAAAGAACTCAAAAAACTTAACACCAAAAATAATAATAATAACCCAATAACCACATGGGCAAAGGAACTGAACAGGCAATTCACAGAAGAAGAAATATGAATGTCAACAAATATATGAAAAAATGTTCAACATCTCTAACATTTAGAGAAATGCAAATTAAAACTACACTGAGTAGAGGGGAGTGAAGGGAGAGGAAGAGGATGAGGGTAGGAAGGATAGTAGAGTAAAACAGACCTTAGTACCTCATGTACATATATGGCTACATGACCAAAGTGATCCTACAATAAGTACAATCAGAAAAATGAGAAATTACATTCCATTTGTGTATGATCTATCAAAATGTACAAATGTATTCTACTGTCATGTATAAAAAATTAGAACAAACTAGAAAAATTAATTAAAAAACTATACTGAGATTCCATCTCACTCCAATCAGAATGGCAATTATCAAGAATACACTTTTTGAAGGAAGAAACAACAACATATGAACATATTTTAACTGCCACAGAGATTATGTAAGAATTCCAAAAGCATCATCCCTAATGACAATGATAGTGACTCTAAGAATGATCATTTGTTTCTATGAGCAAACACATATCTGCCTTTGAAGGCCAGAAACTTCATTTAGAATGGAATCACTCTTTCAAAAGTATATATATATATATATATATATATATATATATATATATATACACACACACACACACACACACACACACACATATATATTAGGAATGAAAAATCTTTTTAAAATAGCACTAATCTTAATTCCTTAGTGACCTTAAAGTTACATTATTTTTCAATAATTTTTATTCATTGATCAGTCTAACAGTTTGACACCTTATTTATTGACTACCATGATGGATCACATCTGTTCCCACAGTAAAGGAAACAAATTCTCAGTTTAGACAGAGTGAGAGCCCAGGTTTGATTATATATATATATATACATATATATATATATATATATGTGTGTGTGTGTGTGTGTGTGTGTATATATATATATGTATATATACAGCAGGAATATGTCAACTTGAAAGGGTACCTGTAGTAATTAAAAAATTAAATATAAAAAAATACAAGTAACAATAAATGTTGGCCAGGATGTGAGAAAAAAAGGTATACTCATACATTGCTGGTAGGACCGCAAATTGGTGTAATCACTATAGAAAGCAATATGGAGATTCCTCAAAAGCTTGGAATAGAACCACCTTTTGACCTGGTTATACCACTCATCAGTATATATTTAAAGGAATTAAAATCAGCATTCTACAGTGATGCAGGCACATCAATGTTTATAGCAGCTCCATTCACCATAGCTAAGCTATGGAACCAAACTAGGTGTCCTTCACCAGATGAATTGATAGTAAAAATATGGTATGTATACTACAGGGAATATTACCTAGTCATAAAGAGAATAACTTTATGACTTTTGCAGGTAAATACATGAATCTAGAGACTATCATGCTAAATGAATAAGCCAATCCAAAAAAAAACAAAGGTTGAATGTTATCTCTGATATGTGGATGCTAACACATAACAAGGGAGGGGGAATAGAAGTTCAGTGGATTATACAAAGGGGAATGAAGGGAAGGGAGGGGACTAGGAATAGGAAAGACAGTGGAATAAATCAGACATAACTTTCATATGTTCATGTATGAATACACCACCAGTGAAACTCCACTTCATGTACAACCACAAGAATGGGATCCCAATTAGAATGTTATCCACCACGTGTGTATAACATGTCAAAATATACTCTACTGTCATGTATATCTAAAAAGAAGAAAATACATCTAAAAAGAAGAAGAGAGAGTGTTAACTGGGGATGCAGTATCTTCTGAAAGCTCTGTTTGGGAGGATCTACTTCCAAAATCGTTGTCGTAGGATTCAATTCCTCGTGGACTGTTGGAATGGATGCCTCGTTTTCTTACTGCTTGTTAACTAGTGACTGTTCAAAGTCCCTTGCCATAAGGGCCTCTCCAGAAGGCAGCTTATAAGATAGCAACCACTTCTATCTGAAAGAATTATGTGAGAGCAAGAGAGAGGAACATATAGACATCAGGGTCAGTTCATAACCAAATCTCACAGTGACATTTTTGTTGAATTCTATTTGAAAGAAATAAGTTACCAAGTCTAACCTTCACTCAAAAGGAGGATTACAGGAACACACAAATACCAGGAGGCAGGGATCATTGGAAGTTATTTGAGAAGCTGCTACCCATAGCACTGCTTAATGAAAGTTTACATGCCTAACACAGTTTTAGTCATACATGCACATTCTCCAGGATAGTTCTAGGCAGGAGCAGCTCAGTAAGTGTCAGGAATCTAGGAGGACATCAGACTTTTCCACTCACTACCAGATCTTGCTGCAGTCTTTCCCCAGAACTTCCAGCAACACACCCTCATTCTTTTAAGAATTTAGCTCATGGGTCATTGTCACCCTCCAATTCCATTCATGTCATAATGATAGGTAATTTCAATAATTCAATTCTTGTTTTTTTCCTTCCAAAAATCTACTTCCTCTGATGAATCTCTCCTTTTCACTAATTTGCTTTTTTTTTTTTTTTGGTTTTTATTTATTTGCTTTTATGTATTTGTACCATGATCATTCTGAGCCTCATTAATCTTTATTCCAACCTCTTGCTCCATAACTATCCCCTAGTTTTCCAGACCATTGCCTCCTTATCCCAATTCTAACAATATTTCAAGACCTTGAAACCCACAACCCATCTATCCTACAACCATTTCACTGTCATGACTTCCCTTGTGTTCTTATACTCCTCCTTGAGAAATTTAAATCTCATTACCCCTTATTATAATAATTTCCTATAGCATTCTTAACTCCATTGCCCCATCTCTCTTCAAAATTGCCTGGTTGAATCTAACTCACCACTTAACTTCCTGCCTGTTTCTAAGGTACTGAATGTAGTTAGAGGGGGAAAAAAAAGTCATGCAAAACTTTGAATAGCAATGGGCTATCTTTGCTTTTCAGTGATCTATATTTACCTGAGCCAGTCACTCTTCCACTCTCCTAACCAAACGTTTTATACCTCTGCTCTCTTCTCAAAAGTTCAATAACTTTCCCTCCAACCTCACTATATCATGATTCCTGTTACACCTTCTCTGAGAAAATAAGAGCAGTAAGAAGTTAACTCTCAGATGTTTGGCCATCAAATTGATGGCCACAATACATGTTCCCTTATCCTCTGCCTTCCTTCTTAGTACTGTGAATCAATCGTGTATGACTTTATCTAAGTCCAATTCTTGCACTTGGACACATACCCCATGTGATCCCACCTACTCATAGAATTTGATTCAGGAGAATCTTCCCTCCTTCTTCCACATAATTAATAAGATTAATTTGTCTATTTATTGGAGCATTCCTATCAGTATAAAAACATGTTGCTATTTATTCCTTTTATAAAACCTTATACCTCTCTTCATTTCCACCTCTCTGCTCCCTTTTGTGAAAAAACTCCTAAAGAATTACCTGTCCTCAGATTCTTCCTTTCTTTTTTTTTAATGCAAAACCATCTTTTACTTCTTTCTTCCACCAATATTTATTTAATTAAGGTCAACATTAATTTCTAATTTCTAAATCCAATGTTCAATTCTCAGACTTCTTCCTTGTCAATCCCTAGGCTATATTTCACATCACCGCCTTCCAGTTGAAAACTGGTTATCATTGGTTTACCTTTTATTAGCTTCTAGGATATCTCATACACCTGGGTTTCCCTTCACTTCAGTGTTTGACCTATATTCGTCTTTTTGCTAATTCCTTTTTATCTCTGAAACCTTTAGTGTTTCTTCACATTGACTCTATATTAGAACTAAATAATGAGGGGATTTTTGTTTGTTTGTTTTGGTTTTGGTTTGGTTTGGTTTGGTTTTTTTGTTTGTTTGTTTTGTTTTGTTTTGTTTTGTTTTGTTTTGTTTTGTTTTGTTTTTAAATCCCAGTACCCAGCTGTACCCTGACCTACACAATTAAATCTGACAAATAGCACCTGTCCTAAGTATTTTTTGAATGCCTTCAAGTAATTCTAAGTTAAGAAAAATCTACCTGAAATGGAGTGCACAAGATTATGGTCCTTGAACTATTAACAATCCCTCCTGCAGTGATATCACCAATATCAGCTTTTGCCTAAGACCCCTAATCTATATTTCCAACATAGATTTCTCCCTAAAATCCACACTACTATACTCACTTCAATTCTATCAGATACTATCTGAAATTAATATTTTAAAACTGAACTCTCGGCCTTTCCCTCAAACTTGGTCTGCCTTATATTCCCCTCAGTAATTAAAAACTCCACTCTTCAAATACTCAGAACCAAAAAAAAGAAAAAAGTACGTATCACATGTAATCTATCAGAATATCCTGTTGGTTCTGTTTTATAAATGTATCCAGAATTCAATCTTCTCCTGCCACCTCTGTTCCTCTGTTACTACCTTATAGGTAAAATCCACCATTATATCTCATTTGAAATATAGCAAATCCCTCTAATTTTCTGTTCTTCCACCCTCCATCCCTCTTTTTCCATTTTTACCACTGTCTATGATTCACAGAGCAATTCTTTCAAAATATGCTAGACTGTTTCACTTATGAGATCAATGGTTCCCACTAGTGCTGAAAAATCAAAATTAAAATGTCATTATAGACAAAGAGCAACTTTTCCCAACTATGATCCCCTGACCCACTTCATCTTCTGTTATACTTTCCAGACACTATGGTCAAGTTGACATTAATCAAACACCCAAGGTTTACTCCCACATCAGGGCCTTTGCTCTCTCTGGTCACACTGCCTGAAACACTTATCCTCTAGAATTCCTGGTGTACATGACCTTATTGCACTCTGGTATATGCTCAAAGGTTACCACCTCAGTGAAGGCTTTGCAGATGTTGCTTAAAATTTCAACCCTCACAGACACACTTCAGATCATCCTTCTGTAGTTTTTCTCAATATCCCTCATCAATATTTATACATACACACAGCTATATATGCATGTTATATATAAGACACATTAATTAATATTTTTATTTGTCTCCATCATTCCTATGAATTCAATTTTCTTAGTAAGAGTTGTGTTATTACTTTCAATTAACAACAACCAAAAAAAAAAAAAAATGAGAGTATATAACCTTAGATCTTGTGGACAAATTCTCATTCGTATGAATATACAGTTGTTCTCTTCCATAGATTAATTGCCAGGAATTACCCATACAGTCAGACTTTACAACAAATCTGTATAAATGTTTGATTATGGCCAGCTTCCCATTTCTGTCCTATAAAATTCATGTTTTTGTAAAGAAAAACAATAATGGCCACACACTTTATAATTAATCACCATTGCTTCTTTGGGGTTTCTTATTTAACAGAAACACTTTTTTAAGTTGGTGTGGTACTCCAAGTAACCAGCATCTCCTGAAAACCCATGGTTACTTTTTGAGGTTGTAATCTTCAAAAATTAACTATTTGAATTTTTACCAACTTGTCAGCTAAGCAGCAAGAAGATCTCTTTCTTGATAATTTAAAGAATTTCTTATTCTTTAAATTTATGTTTAATAAAAAATTAAGCCCCTTTTTGTCTGAAAAGCAAATTTTGTGACAGAATATTTTGCCTGAAATTCCATTTTAATACATAGTTAAGTGGTGATTTGCATTGATAGGTTAGAGAAAATTCTAAGTCAAATGATTCTGAATAAAATGGATTGACAGAATGATTATATCTTTGTCTGAGGCAAGGAGCAATCATTTCTAATATGATAATGGCTACAATTTAGGTAGTGCTTAATATATGCCAAGATTTTTGCTAATACATCCCACACAAAATTCTGCGAGATGAGTATAATTATTCCATCTTATGACCATATACAAATGAAAAACAAACAAACAAAAAACAAGAGGCATGTCATGATCACACAGTTAATATGATACCAAAATTCTAACTCAGACTTTTTTACAAAGCTACTGCCCTTAGACTTTCTATTTGGTGGATCCCATTGTCAAAATACAACAAATAATTCCCAGACAACTAAAAATAGACTGGTTAATTCAAAGTGAAATGTGTGACTATTCTGTGATTAGATTTAGACCAAAAAGTTCCCTACTAATTAAAATATTTTCTGGTATAAGTAAGGCTGTCATAATCCAGAAAAAAACAGCTTTGGACTTGAATATCATTTCCAAGCAGCTACTCTGTTATTTTACAAAAGGCAGAGGCCCTCTATTTGTGGGGAGAGTGTCCCCACCATGATGTTTTCAGATCTCACATATGATTTTTAACAGACAGAATTCTATCTGGATTTCCCACTGATTCTACTTCCTAATAGCTTCCTTTTTATTTCCCTCTTCTTTTTCTTTCCAATTTTAACATTTATGAGGCTAGAGACAGTTGCAATAACCACAGAAAATTAGTTTTCAAGGCATATTTGAAGTGGAACTAATTGTTTCCCATCATGTATTTATCAGTTAAGAAAAACAGAATGAGGAAAGTGAGCATTTTGTTTTGCATTACAAATCTCATCTGCAAGTGGGCCCATAAATTAAAAGCACAGTTCTAATAGTGCAGGTTTGAGAGGTCAGAATTTACACCTGCGAAGAATTGCTCCTTCTAAATGATTTCTGTGAATTACACAGACTGGAAAATCATTACTGTTGAGTTCTAGGAGTCTTTATCATGAATGATGAAACCTCAAAGAAGACTAGGCTCAAAGCTAAAAGAGTTGTCCCAGCCAAAGGGCAGCCCCTGTGGCAGGGCCCAGGAATCCCTGTATTCTGGTAATGTTCAAAGAAGCATAGTATCTTCTACCTCCTACTAGGTAATCCCAGCAAGTTTATGAATGCTAATTCACATACTTTAAGAAGTTTTAACAGTTTTCCTGTACTGGTTTCCACAGAACCAGCTTCTCCCATTATAGAAATTATCACTATCTTTTTTTTTTTTATTGTATACAAATGGGATACATGTTGTTTCTCTATTTGTACATAGAGTCAAGGCATACCATTTGTGTAATCATACATTTACATAGGGCAATGATGTTTGATTATTTTTTATTTCTTCCCCCCCACCCCTCCCACCCCTCTTTTCCCTATATACAGTCCTTCCTTCCTCCATTCTTGCCCCCCTCCCTAACCCTAACTCTAACCCTAACACTAACACCTCCCACCCCCCATTATGTGTCATCATTCACTTATTAGCGATATCATTCGTCCTTTAGTTTTTTGAGATTGGCTTATCTCACTTAGCATGATATTCTCCAATTTCATCCATTTGCCTGTAAATGCCATAATTTTATCATTCTTCATTGCGGAGTAATATTCCATTGTATATATATGTGCCACAGTTTCGTTATCCATTCATCAACTGAAGGGCATCTAGGTTGGTTCCACAATCTGGCTATGGTGAATTGAGAAGCAATGAACATTGATGAGGCTGTATCTCTGTAGTATGCTGATTTTAAGTCCTTTGGGTATAGGCCAAGGAGTGGGATAGCTGGGTCAAATGGTGTTTCCATTCCAAACTTTCTGAGGAATCTCCACACTGCTTTCCAGAGTGGCTGCACTAATTTGCAACCCCACCAGCAATGTATGAGTGTTCCTTTTTCACCACATCCTCGCCAACACCTATTGTTGCTTCTATTCTTGATAATCACCATTCTAATTGGGGTGAGATGAAATCTTAGGGTAGTTTTGATTTGCATTTCCCTTATTACTAGGGATGTTGAACATTTTTTCATATATCTGTTGATTGCTTGTACATCTTCTTCTGTGAAGTGTCTGTTCATTTCCTTAACCCATTTGTTGATTGGATTATTTGTATTCTTCGTGTAGAGTTTTTTGAGTTCTTTATAGATTCTGGAAATTAGCGCTCTATCTGAGGTATGGTTGGCAAAGATATTCTCCCACTCTGTAGGCTCTCTCTTCACATTGCTGATAGTTTCCTTTGCTGAGAGAAAGCTTTTTAGTTTGAATCTATCCCAGTTGTTGATTCTTGCTTTTATTTCTTGTGCTATGGGAGTCCTGTTAAGGAAGTCTGATCCTAAGCCAACAAGTTGAAGATTTGGACCTACTTTTTCTTCTATAAGATGCAGGGTCTCTGGTCTGATTCCGGGGTCCTTGATCCATTTTGAGTTGAGTTTTGTGTAGGGTGAGAGATAGGGGTTTAATTTCATTCTATTGCATATGGTTTTCCAGTTTTCCCAGCACCATTTGTTGAAGAGGCTATCTTTCCTCCATTGCATATTTTTGGACCCTTTGTCTAGTATGAGAAAATTGTATTTATTTGGGTTTGTGTCCATGTCCTCTATTCTGTACCATTGATCTACCTGTCTATTTTGGTACCAATACCATGCTGTTTTTGTTACTATTGCTTTGTAATAGAGTTGAAGATCTGGTATTGCAATATCCCCTGCTTCGCTCTTGCTACTGAGGATTGCTTTAGCTATTCTAGGTTTTTTATTCTTCCAGATGAATTTCATAATTGCTTGCTCTATTTCTGCAAGGTACATCATTGGGATTTTAATTGGAATTGCATTGAATCTGTATAGCACATTAGGTAGTATAGCCATTTTGACAATATTAATTCTGCCTATCCAGGAACATGGGAGATCTTTCCATCTTCTAAGGTTTTCTTGAATTTCTTTCTTTAGTGTTCTGTAGTTCTCATTGTAGAGGTCTTTCACCTCTTTTGTGAGATTGATTCCCAAGTATTTTATTTTTTTCGATGCTATTGTGAATGGGGTAGTTTTCCTAATTTCTCTTTCTGAAGATTCATCACTTATGTATAAAAATGCATTGGATTTATGAGCATTGATCTTGTAACCTGCTACTTTACTGAATTCACTTATGAGTTCTAAAAGTTTTCTGGTGGAATTTCCAGGTTCCTCTAAATATATAATCATGTCATCAGCGAACAGGGATAGTTTGAGTTCTTCTTTTCCTATTCGTATCCCTTTAATTTCTTTGGTTTGTCTGATTGCTCTGGCTAGAGTCTCAAGGACGATGTTGAATAGAAGTGGTGAAAGAGGGCATCCCTGCCTTGTTCCAGTTTTTAGGGGGAACGCTTTCAGTTTTTCACCATTTAGAATGATATTAGCCATGGGCTTAGCGTAGATGGCCTTTATAATGTTAAGGAATGTTCCCACTACCCCAATTTTTTCTAGTGTTTTGAGCATGAAGGGATGCTGTATTTTATCAAATGCTTTTTCTGCATCTATTGAAATAATCTTGTGATTCTTAACTTTAAGTCTGTTGATATGGTGAATGACATTTATTGATTTCCGAATGTTGAACCAACCTTGCATCCCTGGGATAAAACCCACTTGATCGTGGTGCACTATCTTTTTAATATATATTTGTATGCGATTTGCTAAAATTTTGTTGAGAATTTTTGCGTCGATGTTCATTAAGGATATTGGTCTGAAATTTTCTTTCCTCGATGTGTCTCTGTCTGGTTTAGGTATCAGGGTGATATTGGCTTCATAGAACGAGTTTGGGAGGGTTCCCTCCTCTTCTATTTTATGGAATAGTTTGAGGAGTATTGAAATGAGCTCTTCTTTAACGGTTTTGTAGAACTCGGCTGAGAACCCATCTGGTCCTGGACTTTTCTTTGTTGGTAGGCTTTTGATGACCTCTTCTATTTCATTGCTTGAAATTGGTTTATTTAAATTGTGTATGTCCTCCTCGTTCAGTATAGGTAATTCATATGTCTCTAGAAATTTGTTGATGTCTTTGAGGTTTTCTGTTTTGTTGGAGTATAGATTTTCGAAATAGCTTCTAATTATGTTTTATATTTCACTCGTGTCTGTTGTGATATTTCCTTGTTCATTCTGAATTTTAGTAATTTGAGTTTTCTCCCTCTTTCTCTTTTTTAGTGTGGCTAAGGGTTTATCAATTTTATTTATTTTTTCAAAGAACCAACTATTTATTTTGTTCATTTTTCCGATTGTTTCTTTTGTTTCGATTTTGTTGATTTCGGCTCTGATTTTAACTATTTCCTGTCTTCTACTACTTTTGGTATTGGTCTGCTCTTCTTTTTCTAGCGCTTTGAGCTGTAGTGTTAAGTCGTTTATTTGTTGATTTCTACTTCTTTTTTTGAATGAGCCCCATGAAATAAATCTTCCTCTAAGTACTGCTTTCATAGTGTCCCAGAGATTTTGATATGATGTGTCTTTGTTCTCGTTTACTTCTAAGAATTTTTTTATTTCCCTCCTGATGTCTTCTGTTATCCATTCATCATATAATAGTGTATTATTTAATCTCCAGGTATTGGAGAAGTTTCTGTTTTTTATTCTGTCATTTATTTCTAATTTCAATCCATTATGATCTGATAGAGTACAAGGTAGTATCTCTATCTTCTTGTATTTGCTAACAGTAGCTTTGTGGCATAAGATATGGTCTATTTTAGAGAAGGATCCATGTGCTGCTGAGAAGAAAGTGTATTCGTTCTTTGTTGGATGGTATATTCTATATATGTCCGTTAAGTCTAAGTTGTTGATTGTGTTGTTGAGATCTATAGTTTCTTTATTCAATTTTTGTTTGGAAGATCTATCCAGTGGTGAGAGAGGTCTGTTAAAATTGCCTAGTATTATTGTGTTGTGGTCTATTTGATTTCTGGAATTGAGAAGGACTTGTTTGACGTACGTGGTTGAGCCAATGTTCGGGGCATAGATATTTGTGATTGTTATGTCTTGCTGATTTATGCTTCCCTTAAGCAGCATGTAATGTCCTTCTTTATCCCTTCTGACTAGTTTTGGTTTGAAGTCCACATTATCTGAAATGAGGATGGATACTCCAGCTTTTTTGCTGTGTCCGTGTGCATGGTATGTTTTTCCCCATCCTTTCACCTTTAGTCTATGGGTGTCTCTTTCTATGAGATGAGTCTCTTGCAGGCAGCATATTGTTGGATTTTTCTTTTTAATCCAATCTGCCAGTCTATGTCTTTTGATTGTTGAGTTCAGGCCATTAACATTCAGGGTTATTATTGTGATATGATTTGTATTCCCAGTCAATTGACTCATATTTGTTTTTGACATGATTTGGTTTCTCCTTTATTTGGCTATTCCTTTAGGCTAGCGCCTCCTGTTGCTGATTTGCATCGTTGTTTTTCATCTCTTCCTCATGGAATATTTTGCTGAGAATGTTCTGTAATGCTGACTTTCTTTTTGTAAATTCCTTTAGCTTTTGTTTATCATGGAAGGATCTTATTTCATCGTCAAATTTGAAGGTAAGTTTTGCTGGGTATAAGATTCTTGGTTGGCATCCGTTTTCTTTCAGGGCTTGGTATATGTTGTTCCAGGCCCTTCTAGCTTTTAGGGTCTGGATTGAAAAATCTGCTGATATTCTTATTGGTTTCCCTCTGAATGTAATTTGATTCTTTTCTCTTGTGGCCTTTAAAATTCTGTCTTTATGTTGTATGTTAGGTATTTTCATAATAATGTGCCTTGGTGTGGGTCTGTTTTAATTTTGTATGTTTGGAGTTCTATAAGCCTCTTGTACTTGGTTTTCCATTTCATTCTTCAGATTTGGGAAATTTTCTGATATTATTTCATTGAATAGATTGTCCATTCCTTTGGTTTGTTTCTCTAAGCCTTCCTCAATCCCAATAATTCTTAAATTTGGCCTTTTCATGATATCCCATAATTCTTGTAGATTCTGTTCATGATTTCTTACCATCTTCTCTGTTTGGCCAACTTTGTTTTCAAGATTAAATAATTTGTCTTCAATGTCTGAGGTTCTGTCTTCCAGGTGTTCTATCCTATTGGTTATGCTTTCTATGGAGTGTTTAACTTGGTTTATTGTTTCCTTCATTTCAAGTATTTCAGTTTGCTTTTTTTTCAGTATCTCTAACTCTTTATTGAAATGATCTCTTGCTTCCCGTATTTGGTCTTTTAACTGTTGATTGGTGCGATCATTTAATGCCTGCATTTGCTCTTTCATCTCCTCCTTCAATGCCTGCATTTGCTCTTTCATCTCCTCATTTTCTTCCCTGATCATTTTAATTACGTACATTCTGAACTCCCTTTCTGACATTTCTTCTGCTGTGCTGTCATTGGGTTTTATTGATGGAGTATCTAGGTTTGTTTGGGACATTTTCTTCCCTTGTTTTCTCATATTGGTCAGCTGTCAGTGGGACCCTGAGATATTGCAGATTTCTGCTATTGGCTTATAGTGTCCCGGTAGATTTCCAGTGTATCACCACCCAGCCTTCAGTAGCCTGATGTCTTGGAGGAATTTGATAATGCAGTGCATCCAAAGAAAGCTGCCCCTAGCCCCCTACTGGTTCCAGGGTTTGGAGCTGGCTCTGTACAGAAAGGCTCTCACTGGGGGCCTGCACCGTGCAGCTGGCCGTGTGGAAGGAGCCCACTGCCGGAGTGTGGAAGGCTACCTGGGGAAGACTCTAGCTGCCCTGCCCTGCTCTGATAAGCCACCCCTATCTGTGCCTGCCACCCGGGCCGAGTTTTACCCAGTGGGCAGACTCACCCGTGGCTCTATTTCAGTCTGAGTCTCTCAATGCCTCCCCTTCTTAACTCCTAGGTTCTGGAGCGACTGGGGGTGCAGTCACCCTCTAGGCCGCCATCTTGGATCACCCCGTGAAAAGAGCCTGCGGCCGGAGTGGGCAGAGCCGCCTAAAGAGGTCTCTGGCTGCCCTGCCCTGATCCCAGAGGCTGCTTGCGGATCGAAGCTCTCCGTTGGTTCGGGGGCTTGTGGCTGGTTCTATGTAAAAAGACTCTCACTGGGCGGTCTTGTCCGAGAAGCTAGCCTTGAAAGGCACCTCCCACCGCAGGGGTCCAGGCTACTTCTCACTATCTTAATAAAACAAAAACTCTGAGTACTTACTATATGCCAGATGCTTATGTACCTAGATTATCTCACTAGAGGGTTGCAAGACAATGCTGAGGTAAGTATGGATAATACACATTTTACAGACAAAGCGGTCAAAGAAACTTGTCTAAATTTACATGCCAGGAAAAGTAATAGAGCCCATATTTGAACTACAGCTGTCCAACTGCCAAGTCAAGCAATAGATATACTATACAATAGTATAGTATTCTTACTCATCTGACTCATTATTTTATTCACAGGACCTGGCAGAGTCTAGAAGAAATTAAATAAAGATCAACTGAATACCTTAATGGCAGAGATAAGGACCATAAAATGGCTTATCAAAACATGTTATTCTATCAAAAAAAATTATAATAAAGTGTCAAAATGTTTCTTCTTTAAATAACTTGAGACCTTATAGATTAGATTTAGACCAAAAAGTTTACTACTAAATAAATATTTTCTGGTTATAAAAAGCAAAGAAAATAATGGCTAAACATGCTGACATGTTCAGAGACCACTTCTAACCCAGGGGTCAACAGACTTTTTCAACAAGGGTCAGAGAGTAAGTATTTTAGGACATAAAGGTCTCTGTGACAACCAATCAATTCTGACATTCTCAGAAGTCAGCCACAGACAACACATAAATGAATGAATATGATATATCACAGTAAAACTTTATTTATGGACACTAAAATTTAAATTTAAATTTAAATTTAAATTCTAATTTTCCCAGGTCATTAAATATTATTATAGTTTGATTTTTTTCTATCCATTTAGAAAAGTAAAATTCGTCCATAAGCTTATAGGCCTATACCCAGAAAAACAGGCAGAGTCTGTAATTGGCATAAAAGCAGTGGTTTGCTAGCTCCTATTCTAAACCACTTTTGCAGTCTCCTTACAAAGAAGAAAAGTTCCAAAAAGAAAGGAGATTTGATTCAGAACTGAATGAAATTTACCCAACATGCTATTTTTGTTGTTGTTGATAATGATGTTATGAAATCACATACAGGAAATTGAGCCATTTAAATGTGAGTTGTGATAGATAGGCAAAAATCAGTGAAGTAGTAAAGGTGGAAGAAAGTTTCCTCATCCAGTTAACTAGAAAGAATTTTGCCATTTATAAGAAAATGAGAGTGACAAGAGGACACTTATTTTAAGCACCAGGCATGTTCAGAAACAAGTCAGAAATATAACTGGTCTAATTATATCTCCTTCAGCTAAGGTCTCAATTAATGATTCTTTTTAAGTGAGACAATTCAAATGCTTCATATACCATAGTTAAAAATGCACCTAAAACAGTTCAAATGTGCATAAGAAGAGAGAATACATGATTACACGAATGGTATGAATATGCATCGTGCACATAGAAACGAAAAGAAGTACCCCTGTGTACAATTAATCAAAATGCAGTCTGTAAAAAATTTAAAAATAAATAAATAATTAAAAAAAAATACAGATTTGGATATTCTATTTTTTCCATCTACACCAAAATACTGAAGGAGTCCCCTCTTCTGTGAAGCTAGATTTGTTTTCCTCCCTTCAAAAGAATTCCTGCACCCAGACTTCCCTGTGGTGCCAGAGAAGACCACGCAATCATGCAGGTAAGGCCATTGCAAAACCTTTTATCCCTCCATGATCAGATCAGCTCCCTGTCCTGAAAAGCTATGCAGAGTTCTTCACCCTTCCTGAGTGCCAACCCCAGCCCCCTCCCTCTCTCCAGCTTTCCTCTCTGCAGATGACCTTGTTTCTGTTTCACAGAGAAATTGAAGCTGTCAGTGAGAATAGTCTTCAACTTCCTGCCCTGGGAGTGACAAACATCAGGATCTTGTTTCCTTCTTTCTTTCATGTCTCAGAAGCTGAAAGTTCCTTTTGTCTTGCTTCAAGCCAGTCTCTCTTCCTGTGACCTTGATCCCATCTACCCTCCCCACTTCATCTGCGGCAAGGACTTTGTTCATCTATTATACCCTTTTCCTCCTGTATTTTCAAAAGTCCCTTCTTTCCTATCCTTCTCCAAAGCATGTAAACACTTTTGGCTCTTTCTCAGGTGGAAAACAAACACACAAACTCCAACCTCCCCAACTTTGGTGTCTCCTCCAGCTTCTTCCTGCCTTATATCTCACTCAGCCTTCACATCACGTCCCTCAGAACATCAATATTACCCTCCCCTTCATCTTCTCTGTCATGGGCCCACAGACCCATCATGGCACAAAAACATCTTGGGCAAATGTCCCCAATAACCTTGTGTCCCTTATATTAAATGTGTAATGTTATTGCTATACTTACTTAAAATTATAAACACCATTCCTTATAGCTTCAACTCCTCAAAGCTTCATTTATACTATTTTTTAAATTCTTATTAAATTCAAAATAAAAACTTAACTTTGATATGACCCTCTTATAAAATCTCTGATAAAATGGCACACAACAAAAACACAAGTATAATTTCTGAAAAATTACAATAATGTTTGTTAGGTTCAGAAAGAGGGAACTCAGAGAGAGAGAGACAGAGTCAGATTGGTCTCTAGGCAAAGTTTATTAGAGCCCATAGCACGGCAGGGTCTGAAGTAAAGTTTCAGACTAGAGGAAAGCAACAGGTATTCTTTAAGGGTCCCTTAGGGAGGGGGAGGTATTGAACCCCAGGGAAGCGAGTCTCAGGTTGGTTGACAGTGCCAATTAAATTAATCTATGCAATCAACCATTTGGACTGTGGCAGGTACTTGCAAAGTCCTGAGTCCACCTTTGGATAGAAGGAGGGAATCTCACAGAACAATGGGCCTGGTCAGTATGTGACCTTTAGTATGTAAATGTTGTGTCTAAATTGACCAAGGATTGGGATCATTTGTGTTGCATTCTAGCTAAGGTTTCTACATTTTTGCTGGTGTCCTGAGACTTTCTGTGAGGCATAATTTAAAGATGATGGATTAATTAAACTTGTAGAGAAAATTTCAAGGTAGCGCAGCATTCAGTGGGTGGCATGGATATTGCTGGCAGCTTGTAACCATGTTTACTGTGATAATTGGGGACAGAAGGTAGAGTGGAAAGATTTGAAAAACTTAAGGTTTGGCTAGAAAAGTGCAAGTAAAATTGGGGCTAAAGAAGCTGTGATTGCTAAAGACATTGTTGTCACTAAAGAGACACTGCTAAGTGCTTTACCAAGAAACAATAGGAAATATGACTTGACAGTATCCCAGGAATTGGCAAGACCACACTAATTTCAGGCTTAGGGCATTAAAGTTAAAAATTCCTTTGAGAAGAGACCATAGGGAAACCCTGCTTGCATAGGGGAGCCCAGAAAGTTTTTCACCATACTCAGTCAGCTAGGCATTCAGAGTCTGCTATAGCCATGGTTCTAGGAGGCCTAGCTACTGCTTGAGATGCTACAGAAATTAGCGCAAACCATTTGCTGCTGGTTCTACAGGAATGCAGAATGCTGGAACTAAGGGGTCATGGATGCTTCTTCTGAGATTTCAAAGGAAGGCCTAAAAGGTCAGGCAAAATGTAGTAGGGTCAGAGTCCCTGCAGGATGCCTCTGAGAGGGTTATGTGTAAAGATATGAGAAGGAAGCTGAAGTTGCAGTTGAGACACCTGAGATTAAGAGATGCCCATAATATGGGATTTCTGACAAAGCTGTAGGTATAAGCAGCAACAAGCCAAGATAGAGGTCATGTGGGCTACAACCAGTAAGGCCACAGAAGCAGAGCTACATAAGCCCATTGCAGAGAACATCACTATGCCATGTTCTCAAATATGCTAGATGTGGAACTACAGGGCTTATTTGCCCAGCTGGGTTTGGTCTTGCTTTGCTCCCACCCCTTCTTTCTATGCCCATATTTCTTCCTTGTGGAATGGAAATGTTTACTCTGTGCCATTAAATTTTGGATATATGTGACTTGTTTTTGATCTTTACAGGGGAAAAAAAACTCCATGAGTTTGCTGTGAGTCTCAGATGAGACTTTAGACCTGATTTTGGGGAATGCTAGAACTACTAAGACTATAGAGAATCTTTTTTTTTTTTTTTTGGTGTGTGTGTGTGTGTGTGTGTGTGGTGTGTGTGTGTGTGTGTGTGTGTGTGTGTTTTAGGCTTATATTTTTAATGTTTTGATTGTGCTAGACTGTTCTTATTGCATTTGGAAAGTAGTGAAAAAAACCATTTTTTTAAATTTTATTTTATTATTTTTTTGCATTTTTTTATTATTTTTATTTAGCATTTAATTTTTTACAGACTGCATTTTGATTCATTGTACACAAATGGGGTACATAATCTCATTTCTATGGTTGTACACAGTGTAGATTCATACCATTCGTGTAATCATACATGTACATAGGGTAATGATGTCTGTCTCATTCCACCATTTTTCATAACCCCCTCCCTCTCATTTATAAAGTATTAAATATATTTTGCATTGTGAGGAGGGTACAAGCTTTTGGAGACCAGAGGAAGAATATTAAGGTTTGGATATAGGTGCCTGCCAAAATCTCATATATGAGACAATGCCCAAATGTTTAGGGGTAAAATAGTTGGATGGCAAGAATTGTAACCAAATTGTGGATCAATCCACTGACTTCAATTAGCTAGGCGTAAATGGGGCAAGTCAGGTGTGACTGGAGTCAGTCAGTCAGTCACTGGGAGTGCGACTTTGAGGTTTTATATTTTTTCCCTAGTGAGCAGAGATCTCTCTCTCTCTCTCTCTCTCTCGCTCACTGGTGGTCATGTCCTGAGCTGCTTTCCTCCACCAGATCTTCCACCATGATGTTCTGCCTCCTGTTGAGACCAGAATTCTGGAGTTAACCAATTGTGAACCAACCTCTGAAATAATGATCCAAAGTAAACTTTTCCCCCTCTAAATTATTCTGGTCAGGTCTTTTGGACACAGAAATGCAAAGTTGACTAAAACAAAATACATTTATAATTTTAAAAATACAAAATTCTATATCCAACTATCTATTGCAGAAAAGATTCTTTTGTCAAATCCCAAACTTTACTGAAATGGGAAAAATAGCCTTAGTGCCCCTATATTAAACATTTGACAATTATAATAATCAATATTAGAATTCATCTGAATATTATTAGAAATAAACAATAACTATGAGTTTTAGCTGGCTTATACAATATCCCAAACTTATTTAAGGATACAATATGAGGAAAACTTTTTTTTTCATATCAGTTCTATTTCTTAGAGTCCTGTTTCAAAATTTGTAGTCTGCTGAAATTAACATTAGCCTTTCTAAACCTTAGAGCTATCATCTAAAATGAAAATTCTCAGTGTGGTTTTGGAACCCTCATGACTTTCTGGAACTCTGAGAGGTCATTATTTTCATTTTTCACTCATGTCCTCCCAAACACACATGGCATTTTCTAGAGGCTGCATAATGTATGACATCACAAGCAATGGAGTACATAAGACAATGTGAGAATTCAGCTGTCTCCTATTACTCAGATACTAAAGAGAATTTCAAAAATACAATACAATGCCCCCATTCTCTTTTTTTTTTTTTTTTTTTTGGTTTTGAACACTGGTTATTTAATAAAAACGTGTTATTTGCATTAACAAGCAGTGGGTTTTGGGCTAATGAGCTTTGTTACTGTGATCAAAATGTATGAAAACAACTTAAAAGAGCAAACATTTATTTTGGGCTCACAGTTTCAGAGATTTAGTCCGTAGTCAACTGACTGCATTGCTCGGGATCTGAGGTGAGACAGAACATTATGCTGGAAGGGTGAGGCAGCAAACAGATTAATCCACTGATGAGGTCTGACCCCTAATCATCACCTAAAAGCCTCATCTCTAAACCTTGCTATATTGGGGACCATTTCCAACACATGAGTTTTGGGGGGGGGGGACATTCCCATTCCTAACCATAACAGATTTATTGTTATTTTTAAATTAATGAATATAAAATATATATTCAAATTTCTCAGTTTCAATTACCAATATGTAAATATAAATAGATATTATACACATACACAAAGAGTATTTGGAATACTTAATGATGTTGAAGAATGTAAAGGAGTCTTGAACCAGTAATCTAAAACATGCATAACCTATCCTACTATAGTTTCTATTTTTTCTATTCTTTGTGTTTAACTTATTGACCATTGCCTTTCTTGGTCTTTTCCTTCACTTTAGGTTCTAAGTCCCAGACATTACAAAGCCTTCTGATTCTTACTTGCAAACAGACAAATTAGTCTTAGACAACAATTTCATCCTGGGGAATAGTGTATCAGATGGTACTAGTGCACGACAGACTTCACAGAAGCTGTTCTGAAAAAAATGTCATTATGGAAGTCTAGTAGCTTTATTGTTCAAGAAAGAACATCTTGATGTCTGAAAATTCTCATGTTGTTACTGTGAAGGATGATGAACTGTCTTGAAATCGTATCGACCCTTGGCATATCAGATGCAATACTGGCCTTCTACAAGTCCAGTGGGGACTAGGATTGTCCCAAACCATCTGTGTGCTCTGCTTGGAGCCTGGCCCAAGTAGCTCAGAACAGAAGTTTTCCTTCACCTCTCAGAAGCTCTGAACACTTTTTGCCAGTCTCTCCTTTTTGAAATAGTCTCTCCCTTTATTCATCCTGCCATACCTTTGTAGGTTTATTCTAATCTCTAATTACAACTCTATATTCTTTTAAAAAAATCTCTTTCACAGCCATTTCTCCTTAGCTCTTCTCAATACTCATCCCACAGTGTGAGTACTCCACACAAAAGTATACAGATTTCAGCTATATTAAAATTACTCCCAAAGATCAGAAGAGATAAGGGACCAGGTGGAGAGAGAAAGGGAAGGTACTGGGAATTAATCAAATTATGTTATCTGGATATGTGAATATGTGACAACAAATCATACTAAGGTATATAATTGTAATGCACAAATTTAAAAAGATGTAAGACTCCCAAAACACAAGTTGAGCCTTGACTTCCCTCATGAATGTGAGACCTCAACACAGGGCATTCCAAATAAGTGTACCATTAGCTCTTTACAAAACATAGAAAATCTAATTCATTACTTTCCCTAAAAATGTTAAAAGTTAAACTTAATTTCTCATTCTATTCCACTATTTTACAATTAGAGGTGACATTACTCCCAGGGTACATTTGGCAATATCTGAAAACATTTTGGGTTGTCACAACCAGGGAATGGGATTCTCCGGTCATCTGATTCTGCTAAATTTCCTACAATGCATGGCACAGTTGCCCACAACACAAAATTACCTCCCCAAGATGTTAGCAGTCCTGAAGTTGAAACACACCACTCTATTTCCATTTCTCCTCTAGCCACATGTGACTCTTGTCTTTGGCCTACATGTGGACACCAGGAACCTCCTGAACTGGATTTCAAAATGAAGTGACTGAAGATCAGAGAGCAGCAGGGAGACCTCTCTCTAGTATGACAGCCCCCAAGGTGAAGGTACGCTCAGGAATCAAAGGCACAATAATTGGAAACCATGTTTCATCAGAAACATCAAGTTTTTTTTAAAATGCATTGGAGAGGGATTAGTAGACCACACGAAATTTTAAAATGGATTAGGTTAATAGTTGATTCCATGGTGCTCTCAAACATCTCAACCACTTTGAAGATTAAAAATATTCATAAGAACAGAAAGACCATTTTGATATAGAAGATGTATTTGTAGAACACTGCTTTCATATTTGAAACCCACCCAAGGAGCTAAATGGAAGGGTGGCAAGTTCCTGTTCCTCATCTCAAACTGATAAGGGAGAGTTCATAGGAATTACTCAGAGTTTAATGAGTCCTATATGTTTACAGAGACATAGTAACCTACTAACTCCTACACAGAAAATCTGGAGGTTGAGATATGCTGACCAGAAGCTTTAGGAGCAGTATGCTGCTAATTTATTACCTTGTCCAAAAATGTTTCCATGCTTCTTATGGACCAGTTGAGGCTCAGCCAGCATGTGAACTGTATTTGAGCCTCTCCTATAAGGACTGCCTATAACAAGCCCTTGCCAGACAAATGTTCAAGGGGGATGAAGGAATTGCTAAGAGGTACAGAAGTCAGTGACCCAGTGAAATAGAAAGGTTTTCATCTACATTAAGGAAACTATGGGTGAGACCCTCACAGACATGCAAGGGTTTTCAATGATTCTTCAAAAATGCCTACAAGAGAACCAGCTCTCCTTATCAGTCGGGCTCTCAGAGAATAGTCAGGTTAACCATGAGAAAGGAGATGACAATTTTTGTATCCCCCTCATCTCTCCTCCCTTCCCACTAGCCTAACAAATTGAAACAAGAGAAGAAACTAGGAGTGAGGCTTCTGGCAGTCATTGCAGGGCAGACCCCAGCTTGGAAAGGTATAGTGAGAGAAGGTTTTAACTTTAAATCAAGTTCTGGCTTTTTTTTTCTTATTTGACTAAATTCTCGTTATGGAATTGAGTCCAGTCTTTCTCTTACCTAAAGAAAAACAGAGAAGTTATGGAGTCAACCCAAGTCTGCATCTCGTCATCAAGTACTGTCCCTACTGAAGAAGATCAAAAGTCATTGAGACGCTGTCTTTTTAATAGGGTTGCTTCTAAGATCATGGTCCCTATGTACATCAATTTTAAAAGTTTGAGCAATGAGACAAAACTTTATTTAAACTGAGAGAGCACTCATCAATCCAATAATATAAATGAATTTAAGAGGAGAAAAATTAAAGAAGAAATCAGAGAAAATTTCTAAATGTATGGGGGTCATTGAAAGAATGCAGTCTCCATTCTAACTCTCCCTTTTCCTCACCCTCCATACACAGGTAGTTTTCAAGTCCAATCAAGTCTACTTCTATGATATTCTACAACAGTCCTTCTCCATTCTCACTGCCCTGGTTTCATTTCTCAGTTTCGCATTCCTGGATTTCCTGGTTGGTTTACTTCCACAACATGTAAGTATAAACATTCTTCACTCAGCTTAAAGCATACATGTGCCTATCCACTGGGTGCAGTGGCACACACCTGTAATCCCAGTGACTTGGGAGGCTGAGGCACAAAAATTGCAAGTTTGAGATCAACCTCAGCAACTTAGCAAGGCCCTAAGGACTTAATAAGACCCTGTCTCAAAATAAAACATAAAAAGGGCTGGGGATGTAACTCAATGGTTAAGCAACCCTGGGTTCAAACTCTGGTACCAAAAAAAATGTAAGTGTACATATCCTATTCCCCAGTTTGATAGCCTTTTTAGAGTACCTGTTTCAGAGAATAAAGTCCAAATATCTGAGCATGGCATCCACATCTCTGCATGACAAAGTCTCAATCCTCTCTGCTGAACTCATCACCAATTGCTTTTCTCTCTCTTACACACACTCCCTCTCTCTCACATGTACACACACACTCTCACATACACACATATCCCTCTGATCCTCTTATCATACTGGACTTCTTGTCACTGCACAAATAAGCCCCAAACTTTCTTGTAACCGTGCTTTTATTTTCATATTTTTACTTCAAACTAACATGCTCTTTGCCAAGCCCCATGCTGCACACATCACCCCACCTCCTGCTTTTGAAACCCTGCTCATTGTTCTAGTTCAGCATTTATTAATGCTCTGTGAAGCATAACCTGGTACCTACTCAGAATTATCATTCCTTCCTCTGTGTCCCAATGGCTTTTTAAAAATACACTTATTGTATCGTTATTTCCTTTATCACGTATATGACATTTTTGTCTCATCCACCAGCCAGTAAATCTTTTGATGTTTTTGCCTATATAGGCAGTCAATAGACATTTGTTGAACTGAATTAAATGCTGCTGACAAAAGGCAGTTTTCTCTTGTCCTCCTAATTTTTCTAGAAAATGCAATTCTCAGGTTTTATTACCTACTCATCCTACCTGTTTTGCTCGAAATGACTAAGAATAGTATATTTATTTGTAAGAACTCAGGCTCAATTTTTTAAAAATACACAGGGATGAGGCAAAATTTTTTAAATGCGCCATTTTTAAAATCAATTACTGCTAGAGGTAATAGATGAATTTTGAAGAACAAGCCTTACTTCTCTATATAAAGCAGGGTTCTTCTTTTAGGGAAGGGCATCTTAAATTTAATTTTACTTAAGAGATACCAAATCATTCTGACTACATGGAAAACCAATTTTTTTAATTTGATAGAATCTGCACATGTACCGTTCTTTGGTTACATCTATTCAAAAAAAAAATGAGTTATATATTATCCTTTCAAAATGTACTTTCTTGAAGAGTGGAGCAAGCATGATGGGATAGAAAAACAGTGATTTTAGAACTTCAAAATCTTCAGAACCTAGAGTTCATTGCAATATTCTATTTCCAATCTACCCTAGCAGAAGTGAAATCATTCCCTTCTCTGTGGAAAGCATGGAAATAGTACCATCATCTTAGAATTCCATATTCTTTTTGCTACTGAATTTTGGATACCTTGAGAACAGAGACAAGTTCATCCATGTTCCTCCCTCCAAAGACTGTGATTGGCACTTTGTAAGCGCTCAATAAACATGTGCAATAAATTGATGTAGGACAGATGGGGCTGGACATCTGAGGAATTAGCAGGAAGCAGGTATATACCTGCAGTGGTCCAGAGAAGCTATTGCCCTAAAAATCTCTGGACCTCAAGTCTGGAAATTCTTTAAACTTTATATGCAGTGGGGTGGTTACATATTAGTGGGTGGGTACATAACAGTTACTCTTTGTCCCACATTTTTAGGCTAGACAGAGGTTTCACAAGTCTTTACTACCGAAAGCATAAGTAACAATTCTTGTACATCATCAAGTTTGTGGGCAAATTTAGTTTTTGCAAGACAGAGCAACTTAACCCTTACAGAAAATAGGAAGTTTCAAACCACAATGAGTTCTTTGCAGAAATTTTTGCTGATATTCTGTTAATAAGAACAATTATGGTGAGGGTCTCTGGAGAAGCTTAATTGTGACTCTTTGGTGAAGGATTGAAGTCCATTACAAAATAAGACAACAAAATGTTAACAGTGACGTTTAGTAACAATTGGGTTTAATGGAAAGAAGATGGGCTTTGGAATCAAAAGATGAATGTAAGTATTTCTTTATATTTTACCAAAGCACTTCCACATATGAAGTACAATAATCCTACAGAAGCCATCACTACTATTAGAAAAGTACTTCTGTCTCTCTTCCCCACTTATAGAATCATCATTCCTCACCCCACTGGGTTAGACTATGTGACTAGTCATCTCCATACAAGAGCACTCTCTTGAGATGTAAAATCCTTTGAGGTTGTCTTTCTCTTCTTACAATGGACAGAAAGCCATCATTCCATATGTTCTGGCCACTTGGGTCTTTGAATAACTATTACAAGTACCACCCCCACCCTCTCCTGCCAACCTTTAATTGACATGTTGCCTAAATGAGCAATTTTTTTAAAAAGTTTCTTTAAAGTCACCGAGGTTTAAAGGCCACTTGTTAGCTCATCATTATCTACCCTATGTGACTGATACAGCTGGTCAATCATATGTTCTCCATATTTAAAAGATAACAAAATTGAATCACAGAAAGTAAGGGACATTTTCAAGATTATACTAGTCAGTTTTTACAACTTCCCAGTATAAAGGTAGGGTAATTTTTTGCATAAATTTCAAAGGAAAAAATATTAAATGCATTTATTTAATTAAACACAATTGAATATTTATGTATGTATGTATATTCACGTATGATTTTAGAGCAGAGCAAATATAGACCAAATGTGTATAATCAGAATAATAAATTCCAGTATAATTACATTAAAATATTATTTGATTTTGGTTTCTTTAGTGAATTTTTAAAAATTTACTTTTAAACATAAATTTGGTTATAATTTTAATTAACAAAAATATCTAAAACTTTAGAATTGTTTATACATACCTACTATCTTTTTTAAATGTTTTTATTGGTGCATTATAATTATACATAATAGTGGGATTCATTCTGACATATTTATAAATATCTATAACAATTTGTAACATTTCAATTCCCATTACTTCTCCTTTCTTTTCCCACCTACCTCCCCTGATCCCAACTATCAAGTTCTTCAAGTTGCCTCCTTGTTTAGAAAAAATATGCAAGTTTTCATTTTCTTGGAAAATTAACTTTATTTCTAAATAAATTAATTTCTGTTACATTACAGTAGAAATCTTATAACTATATATTCCTGTAAAAATTACATTCATTTTAGAAGTATTACCAGAGTAACAAGAAATCTTCATATATTTATCATTATTAAACTCAATGTTATAAAAACTATGGACTAAAATAGAATTTTTAGTGTTATTCTATAATTTCAAAATTTGCATTTCTGTTGCTCAAATCTAGCATGCCTTTCCTTCCTCCATTAACTGTGACAAATAAACAAAAAAACTAATCTAGTTCTTGAACAACAAAAAATATTTTCAGAAACATTAAATATCATTTATATCATGCCATGTGGGCTACCATGAATGTCCTATCCACCAGCAATTCCTATTTTCAGGTAATTGAAAACAGTAACACTAGCTTTAATTTTATTTTTCAAGGACAGTATTCAAAAGGATTGGAAAGACAATGTCAATTTTTGAAAAGTCACTTAAACACTAAAAAATACTTCATATACAAAACTTGAAAACCCTGAGTGGTTTTCTTAATTATTGTATTCCAGTGCAAAATTTAGCTATTGATGATCCAGGATTAATTAATACTTATTCAGATACTCAAACAAACAAATAAAATATCTCCAAAACAGCAATTATCAAACAAGTAATTTAAATTCCCTGCCACCATGGTCATCTCCAGAAATATCAGTTTCAAAACCCATAATATGCCAATAGTTAAGTAGGGTTTTATTATCCTACTCATAGCCTCTAACCACATATCTCCTACTTCTGATAACAGATGATCCACAACTCTCTGTATCTTATAGTGTTGACTGGAAATAAATTTAAAGCAACTTATAAGCTTTTTACTCTTTCTAGAATACCAAGTTTAAGCATTAGCTACTCTCTGGAATGCACATCAATACTTTGCTGGTGTACAAGTACAGGCCTTCTACATGAAGGAGAAGGGCTGAGTCTAGACTCAGGAAAAAGTTTCTAACTAGTTTGGTAAGGCTCAAAGGGATATGACTTCCTGATATGAAAACTGTGTAATTCCCCAGAGCCACATTATTAACCAGTTTCATTTCTTCTAGTCCGTTATGAAAACTGCAGGCCATCTCTGACAACACTGAAAAATGTCCAATTTCCTTCATCATAATCAACTATTACAGGCTTCATAATCTCCCAGGGATGTCCTGTGTTATAAATGTTAGTGGGCCTTTGTGCCAGATCTACAAACTACTAGAGTTGCTGATCTAGCAAAAAGCAGTTTAATATTTAAGAATGTCATAAACAAAAATCTAAATACATAAAACCAACAAATACGTTATTGACTCCATTGTAGAGAAAATTTATCACATGTCCAGGTGACTGCTGTTTGATCCCTTTACATAAGTCCTCATGTAATCTCTCATTTTGTAACATTTGAGTTTTTGCACTCTTATTGGGATGGTATCTCTAATTATGCTGCTTATTTTATTCTGGTTGATGGAAATGATTTTGGTAAACAGATATATTGGGAGAAAAAGTTTCTGTTCTGTTTTTGTACTGAACATTTTCTAAGAGAACTTCTCCCTCCAATTTTTTAAAGTCTTAAAAAAATCGCTCTTGATCTCCTTTCTGTATAATTAATATTGTGTTCAAAACTTGTGTGGCCTCTTCTAAGATTGAAAGAACAAGAAGAAACACAATGAAGGAAATATTCTATTCATAATTAAATTCCTATGAAACATCTTCATTAAAATGCAGGATACTTAAAAAAAAAAAAAAAATCCCGCTTTGACTTGCACCTGAATTTGAAATCAGGAAGCTGCTTCCGGTAAGTTTTAAAGTAGAATGTTAGGATTAATTGCAATATTCAATGGAGTTTTCAAATGGAAAGAGTTCCACTAAATTATTTTGAAATGCAGAAGTATATGAAATTACATATAGTCTGCAGGTCCATTCAGGGGACAGTAATTACAAGTCATCTTTGCTACATAGAAACAAGAAAATCGAAATCAAATTTTGAAAGCATTAAGAATTGAATCACATAAATATTTGTAAATAATTTGGTTAATGAAATCCATCATTTTATGAAGTCTTAGGGGGTTAAAAATGTATAATTAAACTAACACCACTTCATTATATGCTTTTTCAAAGGGTCTTAGATAATTTTCCTTAAGTTATTACATACCACTCAACTGTGTAGAATTTAAATTCCTCAACCTTAGCTTCTCTTAATATAAGTGGTAGCATAATCACAGAGTAAGTTACTTTCATTTCTTGCTCCAGATTCATTCTCCATTCTTTTTCACTTGGTTTTGTGCAGGTGTGGTTGTTGGAAAGCAGTCACAGACCTGTACCAACTATGTTAATGCTTCACAGTGGTCTTGAATAGCACTGAGGGCCATCAAGAGATAGCAGGAGAGTGTGGTGTGGGAGACAGTACTCCTTCCCCTACTTTCCCCCTGCAAGGCTGCATAGACTGCATCTAACATAAACCTAGCTCCTGTCAAGCTACCCTTTCCATACATAGCCACCTCTACCTCCAGATACAGAGAATCATGCCTTCTCTTCACAAGTTGAGGCCTAACATTATCATATGTTCATGCCAAAGATCCTTCTGGTTACTGATTGCAGCATGCTGCCTTAACCCTCATGGTTTATCTACATTATTATTGCTATATCTTTGAAAATAAGGGTTTGTTTTTGTTTTTTTTTTTGTAACTCTACTAGGATATCCTAATTTGAATATCCCATTTAATCCCTGCAAGAACTAAGATTTATACTGTTACAGATACAATGAGTTATTATGTTTACATTTATTTATTATATAATACTCATTTAGAGATAGCCTAGGTTTTTTCAGGGAAAAAAAATTCACAATATAACATTTATATATGATATTTCAGATGACAAAATCGGGGTAGGGGAAGAAAGGTGTGAAACATTTCCTCCCTGTCCTAAGGGTCACTGCCAACACTCCTATAACAAAAGACAGGTTAACAAAAGAAAAGCAGCAGGAGTTTTCAGAAATAAAATCACAAAGACCTACAAAGGGAAACTGGTCTATTACTATGCTTAATTTCAATGAAGAATGTATAGTCATGTAGAAATGTGATGGTAATGGAGGGAAAGACCCAGCAAGACCTGCTTGCTCAGGTTTTTCTTGTTCTCTATGTAACCATCCTTCCTTCCCAACATAGGGAATAACCCTTTCTGCAAGGAAGGTATTGCCACTTACTATTGGATGAGGTAGATCAGAAAATTTATTTATGCCAGATCCCACAGAAAGGCAGGGGAAAGATAGTTTCGTTTCTGTGACCCGCCTAGGAGAGAGAAATCCTGGTTTCTAAGCATCACTTCAGGGAGATAGGGGGAGTTGGAGACAGGAAGGTAGGACAATGTCCTAGAGAGACCTTCTGAGGTCTTTCAGTGTCCTTCAGTTTAAATTGCTCAGCATACCTAGACACCATACTTTGGGCTATCTTTTTCCAGGTCCTAACACCAAGACAAGGGTTTTGATTTAATAAAATCTTTGTTTAAAACATAGGTCACTTCATTCTCTTACAACACATAAATATTAATAGTTATTTAAGAAGTTATGTTTTCATTTGTAAATGAACACAGAGGAAAAAAATGTTCTCTCCATTAAAAATAAATGAAAATACGTGTGATGATGCATGCCTATAATCACAGCAATTAGGGAGGATGAGGCAGGAGGATTCCAAGTTCAAAGTCAGCCTCAGCAACTTAATGAGGCCCTAAGCACCTTAGGGAGACCCCATCTCAAAGTAAAGAAATAAAATAAAAAGGACTGGGAAAGTGGGATGTGGCTCAGTGGTTAAGCACCCCTGAGCTCAATCCTTAGTCCAAAAAAAAAAAAAAAGAATGAAAACATACACACAAAGAAGTATAATTACTGATAAATTTGATTATTTAAAATATAAGTTATAGTTCTAGTTAGTTAGTGAATTGAACACACATATTCCTACCTACTCTGGAAACTCCACCAAATGGATTTTTTAAATATGTAAAATCATGAGTACAAAGAAAAGAAGCAGATGCTACAATAGTCAAATTTGGAAGCACAAAATTTGGTGGAGAAGTAGCTACTGATATACCAAAACACAAAATTCAACCCTAAACTAACAGCGCAGCAAACCACGAGAAAATCAATTTACCTGGTAGATTACTAAAATAGCTTTAATATTAGAGGTAAAGATGACCAAATAGGAGGAATGATTGCAAATAGCAAATATAGAATCACTTTATAGGTAACTCCACAATTGCCACGCCCCATCTATAAAAACACAGATAATAATATGTTTTTTGTTCCATTATTAAATATGGAAAGATAGTCAAATATTATCTGTTTTCAATGAAAGGTTCTAAAATGGAAGTCAAGGATCAAAACAATCTACAGAAATAAGCAACATGAAGATAACAAAGAGATAAACCAAATCAATGAATCCAAAAAAGACCAAAGCATATTGACAGCACTGTAAACAAAGGAGAAATACTATAAACTTGCTAAAAAGAGTAAAGGGAATATAAAAAGTCTCAAAAATTATGTCATAAGACTTTTCAACAGTAATGCTAAATACTTGAATTGAAAGGATGAAAGCTTTCAAAACCAGGAGGAAAAAAATCTTGTTCAACCTAGAAATCTACATCCAGTCAATTTATCAATCAAAGATGAAGGTAAATTAATGTCATTTTCAGGCATGCAATGTTGCAAAAATTCAACTGTGCCCATAGAGGACAACCAGTGTAGGTAGCAGTAGGTCAGAAGACTCTGTTAAAAATTTCTTTAGCAGATGATGCCAATATAATATCTGAAGGGAATGAACATCTTGAAAAGAGATTAAGATTTCTGGCAGGTAATTTTGGATTGAATTATTGATAAATATATTTTTAAAGTCAAGCAAATACAATATAATCATTAATACTATGGAATAAGTGACATTTTATTAGCAATAAAAATATTTTTAAACTAAGCAAAAACAATATATTAACTTAATTGATCAAGGAAAAAAAGTAGCCATTGTTTGCTACATGGCTTCTTTGTAAACGTGCATAGTCTTAGGAAGGTAAATGCATTAATATAATCAAAATGAGAGAAATACGTTGGTGTATATGTCACAGTGGTGAAGTGGAAAGATTTGATAAAATAGAGTTAAATCCTATTGGAAAGTCAATAGATAATGCCTAAAATTTTAAAAACAATAAAATATAAATAAATGCATGCTATTTAGAAATATTGATGTTAAGATGAAAATAATAAGGTAAATAAATTATTATAATTATAAAGCTTACTCATTATACCCAGTTTGAACTTTTAAATAGTTCTGTTTCTAGATGTATTCAGCCTACTCAGTCACCTTTTCTACCTTCTGAGGAAACAGTGGTTAATTAAACCCACATTTTCCAACCCAATTCTTATGAACATAAACCCTTAATGACAATTATTCAATAAAAATTGAATTCTCTCACTCATTAATGTATTTTAATTATAAAAATATATTTATTCAACCTAAATTACTCTGAACTATAGGCAAATGTGAAGAATCTGGCTGCTATTTCCTGTGTTTTCTCAAACTATCTTCCATCTGCCTTTTCAGCTAGTATAATGTTATTTGGGAGTTGTCTTTGTCGATACATTTTTCAAAACTCTCTAAGTAATGAGAAACATTTAAATCAGCCCTCCTTTAAATGTAAAGACTGGGTTTTCTTGTGAAAATTTTTGATGTTTGATAATGAACATCCTATCACCCTTCATATCATTTAGCTTCCATGTCAGAAAAAGAAAAGGATTGTTTCTAATTCCCATACTAAATGGACTATTATGTCATCTGTGAAGGGCTGTAATCAATAGTCAAAAGATGAGCGGTTTCTTAAGAGGACAAATGCTGCAGTCACATACAAGTTATTGGGCTCCTGTCATCCACTACGAGTGTTACATTGCCGGATTTCATGAGCACAAGATGAACAGCCTAGAATCGGCAATGCATAAGAACTTTCCCAGATGGATAGCAACCCACTTTCTGCCAGCCCACAATTTTACATACCTTTCAGTAACTCTGAATCCTGGATGTAAAATGCAATAGTCAGGGATATTGTGTGGATTTATGGTCTTTTCTGGAGTCCTGGAAGACTTGTGCCCTGGATAAGGATTATAATCATTCATATATGTAGAGTTCCTTTTTTCCTCTGTGGCAGATACAACATTGATATCTTGTTTCAGGAAGTCACTTCAACATAATTCAAGTCAAAAATACAAATGAGAAAGTCATTTAACTATTTCCTAGCCCAAGTATGAAAAAAATAAGCTGAATGAAATGAGAGACATGATATCACTTTTGTAGCTGATCACTATAATGAAGCAGCCACACTATAGCTTCCATGAAGGCAATCACCAGCAGATCCTTTATACAGGTGATTACGTCAAGCTGATGCAAACACAGAGGTAGTTTAGGCAGAAGCACATACTTACTTTATTATTTACCAGCTTTGAGCTCAAACTAAATGCAAACAGTCCATATTGCATCATTCGATAATCCTCCCTTAACCAGTTTCATTTTCCAGTTTCAATTACCTTCACTCAACCACCTCCTGAAAGCATTAAATGAAAAGTGCTGTATTTTGAGAGTGAGCAACTATATTCACATCACTTTTATTACAGTAAATTGTTATAATTGTTCTAGTTTGTTATTATTGTTCATCTCTCACAGTGCCTAATTTACAAGTTAAACTTTATCAAAATTTTGTATATACAAAATAATACATGGTGTAGATAGATTTCAGTACTTAACTGTAGTTCCAAGTATCCATGGAGGTCTTGGAATGTACATACACACACACATGCACACACATATATATCTTTTTATAATCATATATAATAGATATTATAATTATAAAAAGGGGATTTATTAGATTGACTCACATAACCAGAAATTGGATAGTCCCACAATGGCCATATGCAGACTGGAGAGGTGGAGGAACCACTAGCTTCTTAGTTCAAGAAGCTAGAGCCTCAGAACAAGAGAGATCAAGAGATTTCTGGGGCAGAAAGCCTGGAAACTCCCTGGAAAGTCCCTGGGCAGAGTGTGCTTTGGAAGAGTGAAAGACCTGGAGTCTGATGGCTTCAGGCGATTGCAGTAGCAATCAAGAACCTACTCAAGAAGAATCAAGACTGCATCTTGGGCTGGGGAGATAGCTCAGTAGGTAGAGTGCTTGCCTTGCAAGTACAAGGCCGTGGGTTCAATCCCCAACACCGCAAAAAAAAAAAAAAAAAAAAAAAGACTGCATCTCCTTCAGCTTTCTTGTTCCTCCTAATTTTGTTCCATCCGGGCCCCCATCCCATTAGACTGTGCTGCTCACACTTGGGGTAGGTCTCTGCCTCTGTTTGCTGTCCCACATGCCAATCATTCCTAAAAAAACACCCGCACTGAGACACCCAGAAGTCTCTTAATCTTAGGCATCTTTTAACCCAATCAAGTTGACAATTCAGAGTAACCATCACAACCGTATTTACAGCACCTATATTTCATAATGTAGTGCTTGTACAAAATAAAAGAACAATATTGTATCATCCAGACATTTATGATCCATGCCACTTCCTCAACTGAAATGTTAAGAACATTAACAGGTATAATTCATTGACCACCAACTAGAGTATAGACTCTGGCCTGATCATTTACCTTATCTCAAGGCATCTTCACAACAAATCTTGAGGTAAGTACTGAAAACCACTCTATGTCTTGAGTAAATATCAAATTTTCAAACTAAGTTTTATAGTGGTTAAGTACCATGTTCATATTGCCTATTACTTGCAAGAGAGTGATCCCACTTCATAAAGAACAAAAAGATAAATAACAGGGAAGTTTTTTCCTGAGAGAAGTCATGTCTGTTCAGATCAACTCCTGAGAAACCTTCTCTCCCCTACACCATCCCTCTTTTGCCTCACCCATGCCAGAGCATAAGATATAAGAAACGAAGGGAAAGATAAGGTTGATTCATACCAGGGACAAAGGTGAAGGAGACAAGAAGGGAAAACTTGACTTTATTTTAAAATATGCAAATCTTACAAACAGATGAAGCAAATAAAGGAAAACATCAGTAAATACTAATTCTAAATAGCCAATATATCAGTTTCTCTTCTATAATTTTTCTACTTACTTATATATCTGAAAAGTTTTAAATTTAACAGAAGACATTTTAAGTAAAAATGTAGGTTTGAGCCAAATTAAGACACAAATATTAACATCACACTAATATCTTAGACTTTGGTTTAAAAGTAATAGTTATTTACATTTCTGAGAAGGAAAATGAGTCTTAGGACTAAGGTAACTCACAGCCGAAACAAGAATGGACTGAAAAGGAGAAGAGATGAAGCCAAGAAATAAATGAAAAGCTACCCACAGTTGTGATAGAAGGTGACTAGATCCAAGACCTGGTAAGGGCAGAGGGAGTTGAAGATGAGAGGAAGAAAGAGATTTTCAGTAGTCAGTCCCATGGGACTTTATGACAAATGGACTATTAAAAACTGGGGTAGAGAAAAGAATCAACTATAACCTCCTGGGATAAATGGTTCAACTGATGCAAAACTAAGAAGAAAGTGCCAAGTTTAGAAGGAAAACTGTCAGTTCAGTGTGGAGCTACTACAGAGAAGTACGACAGAATATCAAAAGCAAGGTAGCCACAGACAACTAGAAATGAGAGCCTAGAGTTCTAGAAAAAGAGTAAGGCCAAAGAGAGACAACCAGGGTTCTCTGTACAAGATGGTCATTGAGGCATGAAGCTAAATAAGACCCATCAAAAATGAGAGTGGAATGAAAACTTAGAGATAGAGAATGGGGGAAATTGGGGCTCCAAAGTACAATACAGTTAAGAAATATCAACCTCACGAAAACACATTCTCAGCAAGGGAATCCGCAGGAACTTGAACCTTCTGAGGGTATCCAGGGATGAGAGAACTGGCATTTATTATGCTCCAGGAACACTTCTGTGTTTATATAGTCTGATTTTGTCCTCATAACAGATCTCTCAGTGGATATAATGAAGTGGAGATTTTTTGTTTTTTTATTTTTTTTATTTATGAATTTATGAAGGAAGAAACCAAAGTTCAGAAATAAGGAAGGAATTTAGTCAAGTTTTCACAGCAAATGCCAGATGTGGGATTCAAATCCTCCTCTGAATGACTCCAAAGCAGATGTTCTTTCCTAGGAGTTCTAAAATGATCCATTTGGGGAGCAATTTACATGCTTCTAATAGGTTCTTTCTTTTTTTTTTTTTTATTTTTACAGACTTCATTTTGATTCATTGTACACAAATGGGGTACAACTTTTCATTTCTATGGTCATACACAATGTAGATTCACACCATTCATATAATCATACATATACATAGGGTAATACTGTCTGTCTCATTCTACTACCCTTCCTTCCCCCACCCCCTCTCGCCTCATTTTCCTCTACACCATCCAAAGTTCCTTACCCCTGCCACTCCCCCTCATTATGTATCATCATCCACTTATCAGAGAAAACATTTGGCCTTTGGTTTTTTGGGCTTCGCCTATTTCACTTAACATGATATTTTCCAACTTCATCCATTTACCATCAAATAACTTTATTCTTCTTTATGACTGAGTAATATTATATCATGTATATATACTATAGTTTCTTTATCCACTCATCAATTGAAGGGCAATATATCTATTGTGAATTAAGCTGCTGTGAACATTGATGTGGCTGTATCGCTGTAGTATGTTGATTTTAAGTCCTTTGGGTATAAACCAAGGAGTGGGATAGCTGGGTCAAATGGTGGGTTCATTCCAAGTTTTCTGAGGAATCTCCATATTGCTTTCCAGAGTAGTTGCACCAATTTGCAACCCCACCAGCAATGTATGAGTGTACCTTTTTCCCCACATCCATGTCAACACTTATTATTGCTTGTGTTCTTGATAATAGCCATTATAATTGGAGTTAGATGAAATCTTAGGGTGGTCTTAATTTTCACTTCTCTAATTTCTAGGGATGATGAGCACTTTTTCATATACTTATTGATCACCTGCATATCTTCTGTGAAGTGTCTACCCAGTTCCTGAGTCCTTTTATTGATTGGGTTCTTTTCTTTGTATTTTTGGTATAAAGTTCTTTCTTTAAGAGGGACAGGGAATAGTTCAAGCATGCTGGACTCCCTAAAGTATGGTTGAGAGTTCTTCATTATCACTATAGAAAACCTTTTCTTTGAATTTAAATTGAGCCCATTTATGACTTAATCAACTTCTATGTTTGAGACTGGGGGGCACAGAGAATTTATGCCTTTGAACCCAGATGTTTGTTTTTCTAACATAGTAACCAGGTCAACACATTTGCTTCAAATCAGTTTTCCTTTCATACTGAAGTAGGATGAATTAAGAAAATAAACCAGCAGCAAACTTGGAAGGTCCTGACTCAACGCCAGCTCTGGAACTATCAGCTGCATATAAGTAATAAGTGAGAAAGTGAAAACTAAGATCTCTGAATCAGAGGAATTAGTGATGAAACTTTGTGTAGCCTGAACTTTAACAGGTGCCTGACTAGGTTACTATCCACTTTCACACACCCTGCCACTCTCTAAAATTCTTAGCACAAAAGGAGTAGGTGATAAATACTCTTCAGAAATAGCAATATAGTTGATAAACTGTATATCTCACAAATAGAGCCCATACATTTCTGGGTTTATGCCTACAATTCCCACTTACATTTCACGTCCTGATCCACTCGAGGTAGTTATTATGGTAGCTCATAATCAGTGCAGTAATTTTCTATAGGATTAGAAACCAAGGGAGATAAAACAAAAACAAAATCAGTGTCATCATAACTAATCTACCAATGGGCAAGACACATTCAGGATTAGGGTTTCTGAAGGGTCAAAAGAGAATAAAATGACTTAAGTTCTAAATCTGTGATTCATATCATTGCTCCAGATGGGGTCATATTAACCAAATTCAAAATCTCCAAGTTTGCACTTGCAATAGGCAGTAATACTTTTTTTTTTATAAATCCAAAAAGTAAAACTATCCATAAAATATATCCTTTAAAAATCTGAAACTCTGAAAATGGTTCCTTGATATTGCACTGTCAAAAATATCTTGGCATATAATCACTTATATTGTTCAAGGAGCTATGACCCTTAATCCACCAGGTACAGACTAAATTTTCCATAAAGAAGCAGTAAATATTCTGTACCTTAGTCATTTGCCTTGCAGATAGAAATTTTTAGGAAACCAAAGTATGGGTGACTTGCTACAAATATGTATTTGTTTACTGTCATTCTGGGTGAGACTCATCAGGTAGAAGCACACAAAATATTCAAAGAACACAGAATTGATCTGGCACAAGGCTATAAGATGTAACCACTTCCACACAATGTTAGTAAAGTACACAAATCATCCCAGACAGAATAAAGAACTATGCAAATACTAAGTCATTCTTTTCTCTCATCTGGTGTAGAAATGATAAACAGACTGAAAATCAACCTCGTGTTGATTCCTCGCTTTAATGCACTGACTTGTTAATCTAATAGCTTAGTTTTATGGGCCAGCAATTTCAAATCAAGAGCCTTACTCCACAAACCCGTATTTTACAATACCAACTGTGCACCGGATATAAACAAGAACAGTAAGCACATGAATCAATGAGACCCATGAATAAACATGTCCATGTGTCAGTAATGTTAAAAGAAAAGGAAACAGTAGTTGAAGAAAAAAATAACTCTGCTTAGAGGAATTTATATTCAATCTTCCCCCTTTTAATGGCTTTGAAAATTGAAAGCAGAAGATGATAAGTTATTAAAATAGTAAATATTCCTGCATGATTGTTTTGCATAAAGTGTGTATGTTCATTTTGGTTGTTTTGGTTTCTTTGAATCTCTTATTCTTATGAAAATTACTGAAATAAAAAGAAATACTGATGCTATTAAGGTGCTTTGTGGAGTTTATTTTAATCATTTAGCTTTGCATTAATAAGTAGTTTTTGTAAACTGTTTCAAACCAGTTCACTGAACTGTTTGCATACCCATCCATAAATACATGTTTCAAAAGCTGAAAATAAAAGTTTTGATTTGTTAGTGCCTTAGAATTTGAATGTGGGTTAAAATTCAGTAACTTAACACTCATAGTTTTCAGACATAGTTTGTATACATAATCAAGGGATATTTTACAGAAGGTTCACTCCATATTAATTTCCCATATTTGGCCCATTTAAAGCAGAAGCCTATTGGTACTGCCAAGAGGGTCTGGGAAACCATTAGTACAATTCAGAAATATAGATGGCCTTGCCTGCTGCCTGTCTGGTTTAATCTCAAACTATCCAATTCAAGGGTAAAAGGAAAATCAGACTCATTGATTTTATTATCATATTTCATCAATTCTAGGACATTTTTGCATATTTAACCCCGTGAAATTGTAATATGTCTTTAATCTAAAGCATTAGAATTAATTAGAAGCATTTTTCTTTCTTAATGGCATATAAAATAAATGTGTATATTACTATTGATGGCATTTTAGATTAGATGAAATATGGTATACTTAAATCTCACTATTTCTTAGTGTAATAAATATCAGTCCAAATTAGTCAAAGCAAAAGATCTGAATTGTAGGGTTTTAAAATGCAGTTTCATTACTTTTAACTACTCTAATAGCAATTTGCAATTTAAAGACCTTAGAGGAATTTTAAAGTGTAAGTTTGCTGGAGGGATTATGTTAAAATAATAACAGTAAATATAAGTGCATATTATTTACCAAGTCTATATTATAACCTTTTTATATGCATGTTTCTTACTCAGCCCTCTTAGCAACTCTATTTGTCAGGAATTTGAAGGGGGAAAAACTTTTGCATGCATAAATTATGAACCAGTTGAGAAATAAAACAAACAATAAGATAGATGAGATATTCTAAATAGTTTTATTGCCAGTAGGACTGATATAAGAATACAGCTTATCTTTGGAAAAGGACTGATATGGAAAGACACATTAGGACTGGATGATAGTTCCTCACTACTAATACATATAATATAGGAATACTATCACTCCCATTATAGTGAAGAAAACTGAGAAGTGGAAGGTCCAACTGGTGGGTCTGAAGAGTAACCAAATCTACAGTAACTTTGGTACAAGGATTATTCTGAGCTGAAGGTAAATGAGAAGCCTCTCCCTGTTCGCCCAAAGGCACAACAGAAGTTTACGAAAGTGTCCCTCTTCTCCACATTGGAAGGACAACTTGATCACCAAAGGTAGCCAGCCATTAGTCCATTCTCATCCTGGACTCCACTCTCTAACCTTTATCTATCACTGGTTTCCCTAGATCAGTCTGCCACAATTTTCTACCTCTAGAGACTCAAGGCTCTTTTCCTTTGTTTTTTTTCTCTTCTCTAAAACTGTATTTTTTTTTTCTTTTTTGAAGATGCTTTATAAAGTTCTAAACCATCTCTGAGACTTATTCATTCCCTAGGTACCTCCTGCGTATATATGAAATTTAAATGTTAACAAACTTCTATTTGTTTTTGTTAAGCTATCTTTTCTGCACAGGGATTCCAGTTAAAAACTCAAGAAGGGTGAAAGGTAAATTACTTTTTTTCTTCCCTATAGATGCTAGGATATAAAATAAAACTGACTTTTCTATAGTTGTATCAATATTCTCAAGAAATTAAGTTTTTTTTTTCAAAGATACAACAAAGAATTCTATGCCTTCCCTTCTAAATACTAGGAATATTGGGAAAGTTGCTTACATTCTTTGTGCCTCAGTTTTCTCACCTGTGAAATGGAGATTAGTAATAGTACCCACCTTAAAAGGATATCAAGAAGATGACTGATATGTATAACATGCTTAGAAAATAATCTGGCAGTAGTTAGTACTCAATAATGTTGCCTACTAACATTGTTGAACTATTGTTCTTACCATTGTTAAGCCAAAATTAGTCAAACATGAGCAATTTCTTTGGGCTTAATTCACTATTATTTGAAAGAATCATGTCTAGATATCATTTCAAGGTTAAATGTTGAATCACTTCAGTTGCCCTAACAAAAGAATGTGGTAGTCATGAAAATGCTTCATTCTCTGAATAGAAACCAAAAACCAGGGTTTGAACCTAACGAAAATGCTATTTCTCTGATATAATACAATCCCATTCTAAAACCTCACTAGACAATGGCACAGTTCTGATTAGTTGGTTTTCACTCCATTATTTCTTCAGATAAAGTAGGCAGGCATGAAAATGAAGTAAAGATAATAAATCATCCTTTTGAAACCCTTAAGCATTCTGAATAACCTCTCTGGCTCCTTCTTACTTTAATGTGCTTGTCAGCAAGATTAGTGAACTTGTGCTGAAGTCACTGGTCAGACTGTAGTGTGAACCCTAATAATGTAATTAAACCCTAGAGAATAAGCATACCCTTTATATTGGAAAGTGTTTATGCTCTGAGTTTAAGAAAGAAATTAAATTGTTATTTATTTTTCCTATATCAAATTTGTTGAAATAAAGTAGGAGAAATAAACAATATTTAAAGAATGGTAGGAATATAAGATCAATTCACCCCAATTACCTTTTAAAAATAGAACCTTTGTTTTTAATTTACTGATATCCAAGTCCATCTTCCAGTTGTTTAATTTCATTTTTTATTTGTTTTTGAGTTTTAGAAGTTGGAAACAATCATCTCATGACTTTGGTGATCATGTATTGTTGTGCCCAAAGGTTCGAGACCCCGCAAAGACCACCAGAGACCACTATCAATGCAAGCAACAAAGAGTCATTTATTAGCAAGCTCGAGCCTGGTCCTCTGCGTCCTTAACTGGTGACGCTAAGAGGCCCCGAGCCCTTGTTAGCAGGGTTTTTATAATGAAAGGCAAGCAGTTTTACAGTGTTCTTTTAATTGGTTAACATTTGAACAGCTAAACATTAGTCCTCCTCTGGTTGGGTCCTGCCAATCTATTTGATTCTCATTGGGTCCCGCCAGAACTGAACGGTCCTAGTGGAAGAAGGGAGGAGGGAAGGGGTGAACTATGCAGGAGATGAGTCGGGGCTAAGCCCCGCTCCCATCCTTGACAGATAAGGTCTCCAGGCAACAGCACATTCCTCGGACAAATATCTCTTAACAACCTTGGTAAGCACAGGGGCCCAGCAGTCCTGTTTGTCCTGTATTGCCTGCATCTGGGTGATTGAGACAGTTAGCAGCACAGATATCACCCTGCTCTCAACAGTATGTCTTTGAAAGTTGAAGAAAAGTTTATGCTTCCCATTTTTTTAATCACAATATTTCTATATTTGGTTTTGTTATTTTCATTAATTCCTTCTTCCATTTTATTCATTTGTTGGTATGAGGTAAAATGCATTATAAATTTAAATTCTGAGATTCACACAAAAATTTCTTTGTGAACATTAAATCTGGCATTTACATAACAGAAAGGGACTTCATTTTATGCCCTATTTCTGGTCATTGTGATTGCCATTAGCCATACTTAGGCTTCTGAGAGTAAGCTCCTCTTAGAGTTTGGATAGGAAGTGTCCCCCAAAACTTTCTGTTACTTCAGGAATATTCACAGTTGAAATGGTTAGATAATGAGGGTTCTAACTTAATTGGTCCATCATAGCTTGAATGCACTGCATGGATGGAAACTGTAGGCAAGTAGAGCATGGGAGGAGGTGGGTCACTGGGTGTGTGCCCAGGGAAAGGTGCATCTTCCCTGTGGCCCCTTTCCTGTTTCCTGACCCCACCATGAGCTAAGAACCTTTCCTCCACCTTTATCCATGGTATGCTGCCTCACCTTGCACCCAGGCCATAGACTGAGACCTCTGAAACCATGAACCCCAAGTAAACTTTTCCTCCTGTAAGTTGCTCCTGTGAGATATTTGGTCACAGCACAGCACAAGATAACCAAAACAACTCCTAATGGAAATATTATAGTAAGGTTATCCTTTTCACCCTTCTAGATAAATACATATTTACATTCTTTCCAAATATTTGTCACAACTCATTATGACAATATTTAAAAAGTAGAGATCTCTTAATATTTTCCCATAGACAAGAGCATAGCTGCAGCATATTTAATGGGCTTAATGCATAGCTAGTGAGTGAAATCCTATCTGAAGAGACTCCACACAGTTGAATCTCTTAGAGAATTTCATCCTATCTGAGCTCTACTTTACAAGTTGACTTGGGTATTGGTTTCCTGGAGGAAGTGATATTTCAATGGTATTTTGAATATGTGGAAAGGAAACAGAAAAACAGACATACGGGCAAAAGAGAGGAAATCCTTTAACTAAAGTCACAAGAATGACTATACTGCCATGAAAAAGTCCAAAATCATTGACAAGAGGTAATTGGCCAAAAGTATTAAAAATTTGAGGGAATGGCATCATTTAATGGAGTGAATAAGGAACTGTAAAAGGTAATATGATGCAGTCAAACTTGCCATTCAGAGTCTTAATACTTAGCATGTCCTCTACTTTCAGTAGCAGCATCAATACACTAAATGGACAGACACTATGATTATTGAAATAAATACTCTTTCATTTTATTTTAATTACATCATACTAATGACATTGTATAATTTATAGGTGTGGGCATTTGGATTTTACCACTATTTTCTTGTCATATATTTCTATTAATAGTAGTAGTTCTCTGCTATGTTCACTCACAAATGTACTGCTATGGAACCAATGTACTGTGAAAACTTTAAGTGACCCTTTTCAGTCTTAATGTTTCAGTAACAAATTAGTTTTGGGCATGAGACCTTTTTTAGATGCAAAAGTGTAAACCAGTTTCTTTGTAATAATTCCGAATCTCAAAATTTACTTGAAGAATAGGATTGCAGCATAAAACTCTTGAAGATTTAGCTTGGAGTCTAACTCTTCCTTTATAGAGTACAGACTAAGCAACTCAATCAAAGATCAGCTACCCAGAATAACATATCTTCAAAGAAGTTACATGTAAAGACACATTTAATAAATATTGGTAAATTATGTAGTTTTACAAGTTTAAGGGATGTTTGATGAAGATATTTTTACACTAAAAGTAGAATTTAGAATTTGAGGGCTTGGGATATAACTCAGTTGGCACAGGGCCCTGGGTTCAATCCCCAGCAAAAAAAAAAAAAAGAATTTAGAATTTGAAGTACGTCAGGAAAAAAATGACCTTTTTTTTTTTAATTTTGCGGGTTGTACAAGTCAAAGTAACACATGAAAAGTTGTGAGAATCATTGCTTACATAATGAATTGAACTAAAAATCTTCAGAAGCTGTCTGAGCTTTGAACTTCCTCTCATGTTAATGCTTTTGGCTTTGAGAACTGCTCACGTTTATACACCAACTGTGTTATCTGAATTTCACTAGGAAATTCATATCTCCAAATACAAATACTAACTAAACATGACAAAAGAAGCTTTAGTTATTTTTAAAATAATTTAACTGTTGTAGTCCAACATGTTATGACACTAAGACAAACTAAAATTTTGAATATCACTGAGATGATAGCATCATAGTCTAAAACATTAGAACTACCTTTTCTTTCTTTCTTTTTTTTTTTTTTAAAGTCAAATACAATAGGAGAGGCAAAGTTACTCATGGCCTAAAGGATGTTTAAGAATGGAAAAGAAAATGCAAATTCATTGAAGCAGCATCATTGTTCAACACCTATTCCTGTCTTTATTCTTAGATTGCTACACAAACCTGACCAAATTAAGTTCATTTTACTATGGTTCTTTCTCTACTGAGTACAGAACCAACAATTACCCTGTCAAACAGTACTGTGGTCAGAAAATCAGAGAATTTGGGTTAAGTGGAATTTTAATCCTAGATAATCCACTGACCCTATCTCTGTGTATGGTGATTTTGCTTTAGAATAGCAAAGAGCAATTAACTCTCACAGGACAGATGGCATTTGGTTACAAATAACACCAGATTCTCCTAAGTAATGCATGGGAAGTAAATCAAAGTACAGTACTTTTTAACCTTACATCTTCAAAAGTCCCTGAAAATTCAGTGACCAGAAAAGGAAAAAAAAAAAAAAAAAAAATCCCTGACACTCGCTTAAAATTTATATATTTTAGGAAACCTCTAAATAATCAAAAAAGAATTTATTCAGCATGGTATTATTTATTCAGAGACCACACAGTTTGTCCTTCTGATTGACCCTGATTCTACTGCCTTCAAGTGCCATGCAGCCATATGAACAAGTTCAGTCATGGGGTGCAAGCTGCAGATGAGCCAGTCATGAGCCTCACTGGAAGACTATACTCTCATAGCTCCCCTCCAATCACATATGGAAAATCCACTGGTAGCCATTTGCCAGGCTCTAAGGATACCAATGTGAATAAAGAACTCACATTTCAATATTTTAACATATATATTATTTAAGACAGAGCACTTGTCCTCATGGAAGTAAAAAGACTTTAAATCAACAGCTGAGTGCAAAAGGATATAGAGTTATCTGATAGAGCTAAATCAAAAGAGGTTCACAGATCACTGCCACTGGTTAAAAGGTCTCTCTATGACCTGTGACTTTCTATAGTCCCAGGGATTCTCTGTGTTTACCTTACCGTGAGTATTCCTTTTACATTATAGGATTCTTATACACCAGTGCAATGTCCCCAGAATTTTAGAAAAGTGTCTCCTGAACTTTAGACAAGTGCTATAGACACTTGACAGGATGCCCCAGATATTCATATTATATATCTATGGAACAGAAATTATGTGCAAAGCATGTGCACATGCCAGATTTGAGTACAGGGAATGCCATAATGAATAGAAGTGGGTCCCTAACACAAGGAAATTGCATTTAAAGGAGGAGAGATAAAACACTTATGTAATACAAACTATTCATTACCAGATTACAGAGGAGAAAGTAATCGTATTTATTTGTGGGGATTTATTTGTGGGCAGATTTACAAAAACATTGGCATTAAACTGAACATGGAGAAAAGGACATATTTTTGTTAAATAAATGAAGAGGAAGAACATTTCAAGCAGAGAGAATGTAATAATTATATTCATGGAGGTGGGACAGCACCAAGTGTTCTCAGATACAATCAAATATTGTATTTAATTCTGGCTGCTTGCCAGCAAAGAGGAGAGACAGGATTGAAGGAAAGTTATGTGGGGAGAGGGAAAGGGTAGGAGGAGAAGGAGAACACTGGAAATGCAGTTTGGAAGGAAAATCTTTGAATGGCATGCTTAGGAATATGTTTGACATTGTATAAGCAATGGAAAATCAAAGGTACAGAATCAACCATTTGCAGGGTTGGGGGTGGGTAGCATTCAGCCCTATCCCTCATAGTAGAAATGAGGAAAACAAAGTCAAAGAGGTTTAGTGATTTGGTTAGCATAACACAAATAAGTGGAATCACTGAATGTTTTTCCATAAGGCTATAATAATCCAGATTTTCCTTTGGAATATTAAATTAGACATATGCTATAGAATGAATAGAATATGGAGAAATTGAGAATGACATAAACCAATTACAGAGACTATGAGAGACCAAACAAGATATATGAGAATCTAAAACAGGATAATCATGAAAATTCAAAGGAGAATACTGAATGATGATGATGATGATGAGCAGTGTGATTACTGTACTAGGCATTATTTGAAATACTACACACATAGCGATGCATTTTGTCCTCATTACAACCCTATGGTCAGTGCTATCATTATCATTCTTAAAGAAATATACTCTTAGAAAGTGCCAACTAGCACCACAGAATTCACTGGTGAAGTCAGGATTCAAACTCTTGTCTGCTAGCTCTCAAGTCTAACTTTTAATGAATGTGGAAAAAATTTATGGAATAGAGTCTACAGGTAGAACTAGTTATCTGATAGGAAAAGAAGGATTCAAAGGGATGTCCGATGTTGAAACTGGAAAAGTGGTGTCTTAAAAAAGGTAAAATAGGGATGTCCTCAAAAGAACATTGGAGATGTGTTTGATTTTAGATGGTATTGTGATATCAGGAGAGCATGTGGTGAATTAAGACACAAAAGAGTAAAGTTTGTGAGATTTTAAATTTAGCAAGAGTAGAGGACAGAGAACCATTTTAGTCAACCTTAGGAAAGTGAGAGTTCATCTTCTGTTACAATTTAGATATGAAGCGTCCCCCTCAAACTCATAAATGAGAGAATAAAGAAAGTTTAGAGATAAAATGATTGGGTTATGAGAGTCTTAATCTAATCCCCGCATTAATCCACTTGAATGGATTAACTGGGTGGTAACCATAAGCAATTAGGGCATGACCGAAGGAGGTGAGTCACTACGGATGTGCCTTTGGAGTATATATTTGGTTCCTGGTAAGCAGAGCTCTCTCTCTGCTTTCTGATTGCCCTGTCATAAGCTGTTTTGCTCCTCCACATCCTTCCTCCTTGATGTTCTGCCTCACTCAGGCCGTGAGCAATGGAGTTGGTCATCTATGAACTGAGACCTCTGAAACCATGAGCACCAAATAAACTTTTCCTCCTCAAAATTATTCTTCTCAAGTCTTTTGGGCACAGTGGGAAAAAAATGACTAAAACATCTTCTAAGTATGAGTGAAGTCCTTAAGGAAAAAGAACTGAGAAGTTCTTATTACTAAGGGGCTATGGATGAAGAATTTATTAAAGAGTCAGAGCCTTTCAGAGAACCAAAAAAGTACTGAGTTGTTGAATCCAGGAGCAAAGCATTTAGAAAAGTACTTCTTGTATTGAGCAGAAACAACCAAATAGAGAGAGTGAGAGAGAGAGTGAGAGAGAGAGAGAGAATGAGCAAAGGTAATGTCATTAGTAGCTAAGAGGCACTGGTGACCTCTGATGATGCTGGTGCAGGACAGCTGTGAACAGGGAACGCAGATTAGACACTATTAAAAAATAATGGGAGGCTGGGGATGCAACTCAATGATGGAGTGTTCAACTAGCATACATGATATACTGGGTTGATTCTCAGCACCACATTAAAAAAAATGGATGAATAAGAAAGTATAGTGTTGGATACCTTAGTGATAAAAAGGAGGAGACTAGGCTGATAACTTGAAAATAGCAGGGTCTTTTTTTTTAACCATTAAAATCCAATCAAAGACAAGTGATGTTTTATCAATTGTGTGATTGTTTTATATCAGCATTAATATCATCTCTTAAAAAAGGAATCCAAGTTACTGAATGAGTTCAGAGGGGGAATAACATATCTAGTAGACAAAATAATTATTCAACAAAACAACTAATAAATATAATGATACTAATGCAGTACTTAAATATAAGAATTCTAAAGCAATTTTAATTCTGAATTAATCAGTATTGTTTCTGCATATAAAGATGATATCAAGGATAAAGTATGTCTTTAAAAATTATAACAGTGAATCATTCTGCTATCATTAACACAATCACCACCAACCAAAGAAATTGTGAAATTCTTTCCTATCTTCAACATTCTTGTATTACTACTCCTACCATCAAGATTTTATTATCAAATTCTCCTTCAAGATTAAAAAAAAAGTTTTATTCAGTACCAGATACTTACAAATGTTTATGGGATTGTATTCTCACAATTATGGTAGACTTAAAAATACCAGATTGATACTTGAGATGAAAATGTGACAATAATTCCAATTTCCTGAGGATTTTGATACCACTGTAAGAGAATGTAGTGAAGGAAGTTTAGGAGAGTGAGCCGTGGACTCCAGTAGAACTGGGCTCAAATTCCACTTATCTTTGGCTCTTATATACCTCCTTAGAAAATTATTTCATTTCAATAAGCCCCAGTTTCTTCAGTTATAAAATAAGACTGATAACATCTTTTGATATGGTTTCTGTAAGAATTACATGAGTTTATGTACTGTAGTTAGCATAAGTCCTGACGTGTATTTAAACACACTACTCCTATTATTATTCCCCTTTTGTTCCTGACAGTAGTGCTTGTCACATCTCTAGACACCATCACACTGTGTTTTCTTCTGAACTCCTCTTTTTGGTTCCCTCTATCCTTTGTTCCTCCTTTTCCTTCTCTCCCTCTTTTTCCTTATCCTCCTGCCCTACCCCCTGAATGAATATAATCAGATTATATTATTATAGGACTTCTTTCTCTAGTGCTGCCATGACAAAATACTACAAATTGGGTGGCTTGCATAGCAACAGCTTGCTCAGGGCAATGTGGCCTTTCCTCTCTGCAATGCATCCCTGGTGTTTCTTCTTATTATTATAAGAACATCAGTCATAGTCAGTTAGAGCCCAACCATATGACTTCATTTGATTCAAATTATTTCTTGAAAGGCTTTATTTCTAAATATAGACACATTCTGAGGTACTGAGAATTAGGGCTTCAACAAAAGAACTAAAGGGGATACAATTCAGTTCATAACAAGAAGAAAAAAATCTTTTCTATATTTCATGCCAGTATGTTACCCATACATAGAAAGAAAAATACCTTTTCTTCAAAATTATTTTGACTTTTTCAAGATGGCAGAATAAGAGGAGGTCACTTTGCTGGCTGCTCTGTGGGGTGAAACCAAGAAAACAGACAGGCAGCTTCCCTGTAAGTTGGGTGAGCAAAAACAACGACGACAAAAAAAAAAAAAAAAGTAAGACAAATTTACTGTAATTTAAAACTGGATATTCAAAGCAGACTGAGGACTCAGGAGATTGGATATAATAAGAAAGAAATCCCCAGTGACACAGCCACCACCTCAACTGAACTAGAAGCACCAGCCAGAGCAGTCCTTCTGTAAGCACAGTGGAGGGATAAGGAAATTAAAGGAACCCACATTTTGGAGAGGCCTGAGGAGTGTCTGGGTATGGAGAATTTAGAGAGCAAGGACATTGCCCAACAAACCTGAAAGATGTGCTGTACAATATCTGGTGTTCAGGAAAAGAAGCTGCCATCTCTGTAGGTGGCATAGGGAGGACAAAGGAAGGAACCATTTTGCAGTCACTGCACAGGGGCTGGCAGCTGAACGGATCAATTCCTGGCAAACCCCAGTTTGGCCTGAAATACAGGGTCCAGTAAACACACACTACATGACATAGAGTGTGCTTAAGAGACCAGGAGAAAATCAAATGTGGAGAGAGGTTTACACTGGGGAAGACTGGCTCTACCCTTTCCCCTCCAATCTGACTGCTTTCAGGGAGAGATGCATCTGTCAGGAAGGGGAGAGATTGGAGACTGAACCTGAGATCAGGAAATGTGGGGCCTGCAGGTGATGTAGGGGACTAAAAACTGGGTCCCCTACCACAGGAGTGGAACCCAGGGGAGATTCCTGGGGTAAAGTCTTCCAGCATGGTCCAGCAAGTACTGGGCACTGAAAGTACACTGATTTAAAATCTCCAGACCAACTGACATTCAGCAAAGAGCCTAGAGTCCACCAAAGCCTAAAACCTGTCTCCAGGAATTCTACCTATTGGATTACTTCTTTCACTCCAGCAATCTAGAGGGTGGAGCATCATGCTACAGATGACTCCACCTAAAACAGTTACGAGGAGAAGCTAAGAATCTTTTGAACTCCAATGGAAAGAATTCTTTTAACTCTTCATCAAGATCTTCTTTAAAATTATTTTTCTCTGCTTAATTGTGACCTTAATGATATAAGAACATTTACATATATTCATATTTTTTTCTCATTTCTAGAATTTTTGAACCCAGTAATGTTTCATGGATTATGTTTTTGTGAATAGGGTGTTTGATTAATATATTTTAGTTTTGTCATGTTTTTTTTATTTTTAATTTTTAAAAAATTTTTACTTGATATATATTTTTTTCCTACCTGTTTCCCTTGATTCTCTCTTTTATTCTGCTAACAGCCAATCTCTATTGTTCTCTCTTTCACTCTTCCTTCAGTTTTTACTTCTTCTTCTCTCTTCATTCCTCATATTCATCACATCCTATACCTCTTCTGTTCTCTCCCTGTCCACCATTTGAAATTACAAACCCTTTTGCAAACTTGCTGTTTTTATTGTAGGCATAACTTATCACATCATTTCTACTTTTTGTGGAAATTAACATTATAGATATCAGTAGAAACCAACATTATAGATATCAGTAGAAACTATTCAATTTAATGTGGTATATTGTCAGTATTGGTTTTTGTTATTATTTGTCTCCTCCCTAAAGTGTAAGATACTGGAAACCTTCAGGTACACTATAAATCCACAGGGTAGAAACTCTACTGCCTCAGATTCATACTGTTAGATGGGTAGACATAGAGACAACATGGAAAAGTAATAGAAAAATTGCCCCAAACAAACCAAGATATTCCAATAATGAAACCATTGACACCACAGTAGAAGAAATGTCAGAGAAGGAGTTTAGAATGTACAGAGTTAAACTGATCTGTGAAGTACAGGAAGGTAAAAGGTAAAAGAAATGATATCAGAGAGAAAATACAGGAAGTGAAAGATGACTTCAATAAAGAGATGAAGATTCTAAAAAAAAAAAAAAAAAAAAAAAAAAAAAACAAGCAGAAAACCTTGAAATGAAGGAAACAATAAGCCAAATTAAAAATTCAATAGAAAGCATCACCAAGAGACTAGATCTCTTACAAGAAAAAGTTTCAGGCAGTGAAGACAAAATATAAGATTTTGAAAATTAAGCTGACCATAGAGAAAAGATGTTAAGAGACTATGAAAAGAACTTTCAAAAAATGCAGTATAATATGAAAAGACCAAATATAAGATTTATCAGGATCGAAGATGGTTGGGAGAAACAGACCAAAGAAATGAAAATTTTTTTCAATGAAATAATGTCAGGAATTTTCTCAAACCTTAAGAATGAAATGGAAGATCAAATACAGGAAGCCTACAGGACCCCAAACATATAAAATTACAACAGACCCACACCAATGCACATTATTATGAAAATGTCTAACACAGAGAAAAGGGTAGAATTTTAGAGGTTGCCAGAGAAAAACAACCAGTCACATTCAGAGGGAAACCAATCTGAATATCAGCTAATTTCTCAACTCAAACCCTTAAAGTTGGAGGTCTTAAAATAATACATACTAAGTTCTGAAAGAAAATGGATGCCAACCAAGAATACTATACCCAGAAAAATTAAACTTCAGATTTGAAGATGAAATAAAAATCTCCATGATAAACAAAAGTTAAAAGAATTCACAAGAAAGCTTGCACTATAAAACATTTTCAATAAAACATTTCATAAAAAATAAAATGGAAATCAAGTAAAAGGTTGAACTACCCTAAAGGAATAGTCAATCAAAGGAGGAACTAATTCAAATTATATACCACAAATAAATCCAAATGATAGGGAATAAAAATCATTTCTTGATAATAACATTGAATATAAATGTCCTAAATTCATCAATCAAAAGACATGGACTGGCAGATTGGATTAAAAAACAAGAGCCAACAATTTTCTTTCTCCAAGAGACTCACCTTATATAGGCAAAGATATCCACAGACTGAAGATGAAAGGATGGGAAAAAACATATCACTCATATGGGTCACATAACTAAGCAAGGATTTCTAACCTCCTCTCAGATAAAGTGAACTTTATGCCAAAGTTAATCAGAAGGGACAAAGAAGGCTATGTCATACTACCTAAGGAAATTATACATCAACAAGACATAACAATCATATATACTTATACCCCAAACAATGAAGAATCCACATACATCAAAGGAACCCTTCTCAATTTCAAGAATCAAATAGACCACAAAATAATACTTGGTAACTTTAACATGCCCCTATCACCACTGGATAGATCCTGCAAACAAAAACTAAGTATAGGGGCTATGGATGTAAAAAATACAATTAATAACTTAGAATTAACAGACATATATAGAATATTTCATCCAACAATGACTAAATACACTTTCTTCTCAGTAGCACACAGATCCTTCTCTAATATAGACCATGTTATGTAAGCTATCGTATGTTGGCATACAACTATAATATTAGTTTAATATATTTTTAGCATTTGTAGGGCTATTTTGATAGCTCTCTTTCCTTTGATATTAATTTTTGGGTTCTTGCTTTTTTCTTGATTAGGTTTGTTTATTTTTATCAAATTTTAGCTGTATTATTTCCTCTCTATTTCATATATTTCTGCTCCTCTTCTTAGTTTTTCCTTCCTACTACATAATTTGAAAATAATTTGTTATTCTAGCTTCTGTCTGACACAAGTATTATATATTATAAATGTTCATCTGAGTATTACTTCATCCCAGAGATCCTGATACTTTAAGCTTTTATTATCACTTATTTCAAAGTACTTTTTATTTATTTTTCTTGTGTTTTCTTCCATGACCTCTGAATTATTTATAAATGTGCCATTTAATTTTGATATAGTTGACATATGAGGGTGGGGTTCTATATATCTTAAGGTGATTGATTTCTAATGTAATAAATCATGCAGAAAGTCCAGTGTGCATGATTTCAAATTTTAAAAAAGTATTGGGTACAGACATGTCAAAACTGATCAAATCGCATACTTCAAATATGTGCATTTTATTGTACTTCAATTTTACCTCAATAAAGCTATGGGAAAAAATCACTTTGAATATAGTTACATACACCATTTATTTCCCTTTGGTCAAAGTCACTGTTGATAAGAAAATAAGTAGAGATCAAAGATAACTACTCTACCTCATGAAGAAAAATTCATTTTATATAATATGCTTTAATTTAATATGGCACATACTTGAAAAAACCATGACATTAGCAAATTTGGAACCACTTATTTCAAAGATATTGAGATAAATTTTTAAGTATATAGTATATAAATAGTAGCATTTCAGTTATACTTTGTGAATAACTGAAAAGTAAATGCTAAAATGGGCACTGCTGAACTAGAGAACATCAAAAGGGGATTTTTTTCCAATATGCAACAATCAGCAAAATGTAAAGACAGAATGATGATATGTTTCATGTTTCCCTTAAAACGCTGAATCAAGTTCAGTGCCAGAGGAAAAGAGCCAAGCTACCAGCTTTGACTACTCAAAGTGAAGCTGCTTCCAAAATGGGCCCAGGAATATGATTCATCCCTGAACACATGAACACATTTAAGTACTTTGCTTCCTCGTAACATACAAAAGCTTACCTGCAACCCTGGAGATGTTATTTTAACGTATGAATTTTTTTTGTTAATCTTATTAATATACTTTGTATTTTTTAAACTTAGGCAATATGTCAGTATGAACTATGCTTCTAACTTATACTAGAACAAAACAATCTTCAATCTGACCTTTAGGTTCTTCCATAATTCAAGGGAAATTAAGATTTTAATGCACTGTACATTTTTAAATTACTTACTATTACATACCGAACACTGAAGAATATCTGGAAATGAATACCAAAATGCCCAAATATATAAAGCGAAATCACAGAATATGTAACTCTTGATGGCTATATATTAGGGTCAGAAGACAGGCAAAAAACCAATGTAAGAAACCAAATGTTCAGATAGATTTTGATGGTAGATTTTTTTAAATATTGAATATCCACTAAGAATATGTTTTGCAAGTATGAAGGTTTAAATTTGTTCAGTTTCCTGTGTACTTAAAATCATGGCATTTAAATTAAAAAAATTTAAGAATAACATCAAATGATATAAGATAAAACTTAGCTAGGAATTAACTCTCAACAGTTTTAAACAATAGAACGTACTTCTATTAAATTAACTGTAGAGGGTTAGCAAATTCATTTAAGTTACAAAAACCCCAAATAGTAATTGAATATTGAGAGCTCAATTAGCAAATAGATAAATTATTTAGTAGAAGAGTCATCCCCTCATAACCACATTATCTCGTTTCTCCACTTTCTTTCCCTAATGCACTAAAGCTTTTCAAAGTAATTGGACACTTCAGATGAGCAGCAGGAACAACCACCTCTCCTGAGGTAGTCATCAGTCAAAATGGAATTTTCAGGGTAAAAGGTTTATCTGCCTCAATCACATACTTGATTGAGGCATGCAGTTTTGCAGTTTGTCTTGACAATGAGGCTACTGTATTAATTTTTTTTAAATGGAGGTGAGAGGTGAGGGAAAATAAATAGGAGGAAGAGGAATAGGAGTATGAGGAGAGGAAAAATAAGTCTAATAAGTCCAAGTACCCAGTGAGATGATATGCTGAAGGGACTAAAAGTCACCCATGTGCCATGCCTTGCACATTCTCTAGCCTTGCTTAAGGATTAATATTTTCAGAAATGGTATAAGGTACCTATGAGTACCTGTTGAACAAGGCAAACCTCCATTCTTTAATCAGCAGTTATGTTCAGGAATGTAAAGAAGATGGCATGTTAAAGCAACTTAGCTAATAATATGCAGACAATCATTTGTAATAGACCAGTAGCAAACAACACTAATTTGAATTTTTCACTGTGTAACTCCTCAAGGAAAGGGTTTGTAAACTTTGGTAGACTGATAAATGATCTGCCCTTACTTGGAAGACTGTGTGAAGTTGTCCATGGTTATTTCCCCATCTATTCTAATAAGAGCAACTTCAGCCATTAGACTTCTTGTACTGTTCTTTCCACCTTCTACAACTGAATTCAGACTACTCAGTACTTTACCAAGGATGGTAAACATGATTATACTATATGGAATTTACTATAACAGTGACTCTGATATACTAAATTTAAATTATAGGTAACTCTTGGTTTTAAATAAGTTTTCCTGAAATCTAGTAATATATACAAACATAATTTATATTAAACATTTAAATTAATATTTTATTCATTCAACAAACATCTACTAAACTTCTCCCAGGTACTGGGAATATGCTAGTTCCTAGAAATATGTAAAACATGATTACTGTCTTTAGAAAAAATGAAAGGGAAATACAATTTATTGAATAATTGTTATGTACCTATGGTGGTTTGGATATAAGATGTCCCCCAAAAGCTTTTGTGTTAATGCAGGAATGTTAGAAGGTAAAATGAATGGATTATGAGAGTTGTGAACTAATCAGTCCATAATAGTTGGAATGGGCTATCTGGGTAGTAATTGAACCCAGGTAGGTCAGTGGCTAGAGGAGGTAGGTCACTGAGTGTGTGCCCTGGAAGGATGCACCTTCCCTCAAGGCCCCTTTCCCTCACTTTTCTGTTTTGTAGATGCTTTGAGGTGAGCAGCTTTCCTCCACCATGCCCTTCCACTATGAAGTTCCATTTCACCTTAAGCTCAGAGCAATATATTTGCTCAATCATAGACTGAAACCTCTGAAACAGTAAGCCAAGATAAACTTTCTGTGCTCTAAGTTGCTTTTGTCAAGTATTTTGATCAGTGACAAAACTAACACACCATCTACTAAATGTGATTGAAACACTACTGTGAGGTGAGTACCATTGTCTGCTTCACTCATAAAGAAACTAACATTGAAGGAACCTAAGTAGTTGTCTATTGCTAATTGTCCATTCACAAATAACAAAGCCACTACTGAAATCAAGACCTATAATATTGCAAATTTTAATCTCTTTTCTCTATTCTGAATACCAATAGTTTAAGCAGGGAAGGTGGGCAAGTAAACACTAATGATGAAATATTTAAATTATTAGAATCAAACTGTATGCAATGTAAAATAGTAGCAAAAAGGAAAAGCAGAGGGGGTTTTCAAGATGGCGGACTAGAGGGTGGCTACATTTCATGTTGCTGCAGGATGCAGGATTCAAAAGAGGAGATAGCGAGAGACTTGGCACCAACTCAAAGCCGCCGGGTGAGTCTCTCCCATTGGGGAGGCGTCCCGGATGGGGCGGTAGCCCCGGAACACAGGAAACTTTGTGAAGTGGAGTTGCCCGGCGAGATGCCCCTCCCCCCCGCTGGAGCGGTAAACACGGACAACTGGGATCATGGTAGAGGAGGTGGCTCAGCACAGCGCTTGGACTCGGAGCAACCACTGGGGCTCCGGGCGGCTGCCTGAGGAGGAGCTGCGTGGTGAGCTGTTTGGACTCAGAGTGACCGCTTCTGAACACCGGGGGGTTGCCCAGAGGAAGAGGAGAAGTGCAGCGGGTCGCTTGGTCTAGGAGTAACTGCATCAGAGCTACAGGCAGTTGCCAGATGAGGAGCTGCGCGGCGAGCTGTTTGGACTCAGAACGACCATTTCTGAACACCGGGGGGGTGGCCCGGAAGAAAAGGAGAAGCACGGCAGGTCGCTTGGTTAGGAGTGACTGCAGCAGAGCCACAGGCGGTTGCCAGAGGAGGAGGCGAGTGGTGAGTTGTTTGGACTCAAAGCGACCGCAACTGAACACCGGTGGCTTGCCTGGAGAAGGAACGCGGTGGGTCGCTTGGTCTCCAAGCGACCGCTCCTGAACACCCGGGGGGCTACCCCGAGGAGGAGGAGGAACAGGGCGGGTCACTTGGACTCGGAGTGACTGCCTGGGCTACAGGCAGTTGGCGGGAGGAGGAGACGCGAAGAGAGTTGCTTGGACTCCTAGTGACTGCCTTGGAACACTGGGCGGCTGTCCGGAGGAAGAGGTGTGTGGCGGGTCTCTGGGTCTCGGAGCTATTGTACGGGGCTCCAGGTGGCGGCTCAGAGGAGGGGCCGCATAGTCAGGCAATTAGGTGCAGAGCAGGGTCCCAGGACCAGCTTCTTAGTGGAAGAGCCGCACAGAGACACACCTAGGGGCGGAGCGAAATTTCCAGGATTGCGGGCAGATTCTCTGAGGAGAGGCAGCCTAAGGAGACTCGTCGGCAAAGGGTGAGGCTCCCAGACCCAGGAGGTAGGTTCGGGCTCCTGGGACCATTGCAGAGGAAGACAGCCCAGCCCAGGCGGTAGTTGTAGATTGAGGGGAACCTCCAAAGGGGAACTGACAAGCGAGACCTCCCCACCGGGTGAGTCTTCCCTGCCGGGTGAGGTTTTCTCACAAGGATGGTAAAACCAGAGACACAGGCTCAAACAGGCCTTGCCTCAGCCCGCAGCCTAGTTCCCCTTTGGATGACCATTGGTCAACAAGTAGAGGCACCTCTACCCTCTATGAGGGAATATACCCCACCTGAGGGTCACCAACACTAGAGAGGCAGCTTCCTTGTGGAGCACCATATTATCAACTTCCTCCAAGACTTCAGGCTACTGAAGGATAAGAGGGGATATACTAGCAATCTTCAGGGACATTATAAGTCAATAGAGGAAATCTGCAATATCTTAAAGACCCACTGATTCCTGAACAATATGAGAAAACAAGGGAAGAAAATGCCCCAAACAAATCTAGATGTTACATCAATAAAATCCAACGACAGCATGGCAGAAGAAATGACAAAAAGGGAGTTCAGAATGTACATAATTAAAATGATCAGGGAAGCAAACGCTGAAATGAAAGAGCAAATGCAGGCATTGAATGATAGCACCAATTGACAGTTAAAAGAGCAAATACAGGAAGCAAAAGATCATTTCAATAAAGAGTTAGAGATATTGAAAAAAAAAACAAACAGAAATCCTTGAAATGAAGGAAACAATAAACCAAATTAAGAACTCCATAGAAAGCATAACCAATAGGATAGAACACCTGGAAGACAGAACCTCAGATATTGAAGACAAAATATTTAACCTTGAAATCAAAGTCGAACAAACAGAGAAGATGGTAAGAAATCATGAACAGAATCTCCAAGAACTATGGGATATCATGAAAAGGCCAAATTTGAGAATTATTTGGATTGAGGAAGGCTTAGAGAAATAAACCAAAGGAATGAACAATCTATTCAATGAAATAATATCAGAAAATTTCCCAAATCTGAAGAATGAAATGGAAAATCAAGTCCAAGAGGCTTATAAGACTCCAAATACACAAAATTACAACAGACTCACACCAAGGCACATTATAATGAAAATACCTAACATACAAAATAAAGACAGAATTTTAAAGGCTGTGAGAGAAAAGAACCAAATTATATTCAGGGGGAAACCAATACGGATATCAGTAGATTTTTCAATCCAGACCCTAAAAGCTAGAAGGGCCTGGAACAACATTTTTCAACCACTGAAAGAAAATGGATGCCAACCAAGAATCTTATACCCAGCAAAACTTGCCTTCAAATTTGACGATGAAATAAAATCATTCCATGATAAACAAAAGCTAAAAGAATTTACAAAAAGAAAGCAAGCATTACAGAACATTCTCAGCAAAATATTCCATGAGGAAGAGATAAAAAACAAAGAAGCAAATCAGCAAAGGGAGGAATTATCCTAAAGGAACTGTCAAATAAAGGAGGAACCAAGGTGTGTCAAAAAATAAATAAATAAATAAATAAAATTTAAAAAATGAACCAAAGGACTGGGAATACAAATCATATCTCAATAATAACCCTGAATGTTAACGGCCTGAATTCATCAATCAAAAGACATAGACTGACAGATTGGATTAAAAAGACAGATCCAACAATATGTTGCCTGCAAAAGACTTACGTCATAGAAAGAGATACCCATCGACTAAAGGTGAAAGGATGGGGGAAAAACATACCATGCACATGGACTCAGCAAAAAAGCTGGAGTATCCATCCTCATTTCAGATAATGTGGACTTCAAGCCAAAGTTAGTCAGAAGGGATAAAGAAGGACATTTCATACTGCTTAAGGGAAGCATAAATCAGCAAGATAAAACAATTATAAACATCTATGCCCCAAACAGTGGCTCATCCATGTATGTCAAACAAATCCTTCTCAATTTTAGAAACCAAATAGACCATAACACAATAATACTAGGTGATTTTAACACGCCTCTCTCACCACTGGACACATCTTCCAAACAAAAATTGAACAAAGAAATCATAGATCTCAATAACACAATCAATAATTTAGACTTAACAGACATTTATAGAATATACCATCCAACCAAGAGCAAATACACTTTTTTCTCAGCAGCACATGGATCCTTCTCTAAAATAGACCATATATTATGCCACAAAGCTAATGTTAGCAAATACAAGAAGATAGAGACACTACCTTGTATTCTATCAGATCATAATGGATTGAAGTTAGAAATAAATGAAAGAGTAAAAAACAGAAACTACTCCAACACCTGGAGATTAAACAATGTTCTATTATATGATGAATGGATAACAGAAGATATTAGGAAGGAAATTAAAACATTCTTAGAGGTAAATGAGAACAAAGAAACATCATATCAAAATCTCTGGGACACTATGAAAGCAGTACTTAGGGGAAAATTTATTTCATGGAGCGCATTTAATAAAAGAGGTAAAACTCAACAAATCAATGACCTAACACTACAGCTCAAAGCCCTAGAAAAAGAAGAACAGACCAACACCAAAAGTAGTAGAAGACAGGAAATAAACAGGAGTTAAACTCAGAGCTGAAATCAATGAAATTAAAACAAAAGAAACAATACAAAAAAATTGACAAAATAAATAGATGGTTCTTCGAAAAAAATAAACAAAATTGATAAACCTTTAGCCACACTATCAAAGAGAAGACGAGAGAAAACCCAAATCACTACAATTCGGAATGAACAAGGAAATATCACAACAGACATGACAACATACAAAACATAATTAGAAACTATTTTGAAAATCTATACTCCAACAAAATAGAAAATTTCGAAGACATCAACAGGTTTCTAGAGACATATGAATTGCCTAAATGGAACGAGGAGGACATACACAATTTAAATAGACCAATTTCAAGTAATGAAATAGAAGAAGTCATCAAAAGCCTACCAACAAAGAAAAGTCCAGGACCAGATGGGTTCTCAGCCGAGTTCTACAAAACCTTTAAAGAAGAGCTCATTCCAATACTTCTAAAAGTATTCCATAAAATAGAAGAGGAGGGAACCCTCCCAAACTCATTCTATGAAGCCAATATTACCCTGATACCTAAACCAGACAGAGACACATCAAGGAAAGAAAATTTCAGACCAATATCCTTAATGAACATCGACGCAAAAATTCTCAACAAAATTTTAGCAAATCACATACAAAAACATATTAAAAAGATAGTGCACCATGATCAAGTGGGTTTCATCCCAGGGATGCAAAGTTGGTTCAACATCAGGAAATCAATAAATGTAATTCACCATATCAATAGACTTAAAGTCAAGAATCACATGATTATTTCAATAGATGCAGAAGAAGCATTTGATAAAATACAGCACCCCTTCATGCTCAAAACCCTAGAAAAAATAGGGATAGTGGGAACATTGCTTAACATTGTAAAGGCCATCTATGCTAAGCCCATGGCTAATATCATTCTAAATGGTGAAAAACTGAAAGCTTTCCCCCTAAAAACTGGAACAAGGCAGGGATGCTCTCTTTCACCACTTCTTTTCCATATCGTCCTTGAAACTCTAGCCAGAGCAATTAGACAGGCCAAAGAAATTAAAGGGATACGAATAGGAAAAGAAGAACTCAAACTATCCCTATTTGCTGATGATATGATTGTATACTTAGAGGAACCAGGAAATTCCACCAGAAAACTTTTAGATCTCATAAGTGAATTCAGTAAAGTAGCGGGATATAAGATCAATGCTCATAAATCTAAGACATTTTTATACATAAGTGATGAATCTTCAGAAAGAGAAATTAGGAAAACTACCCCATTCACAATAGCCTCGAAAAAAATAAAATACTTGGGAATCAATCTCACAAAAGAGGTGGAAGACCTCTACAATGAGAACTACAGAACACTAAAGAAAGAAATTAAAGAAAACCTTAGAAGATGGAAAGATTTCCCATGTGCCTGGATAGGAAGAATTAATATTGTCAAAATGGCCATACTACCAAAAGTGCTATCCAGATTCAATGCAATTCCAATTAAAATCCCAATGACATACCTTACAGAAATAGAGCAAGCAATTATGAAATTCATCTGGAAGAATAAAAAACCCAGAATAGCTAAAGCAATCCTTGGCAGAAAGAGTGAAGCAGGGGGTATCGCAATACCAGATCTTCAACTCTACTACAAAGCAATAGTAACAAAAATGGTATGGTATTGGTACCAAAATAGAAAGGTAGATCAATGGTACAGAATAGAGGACATGGACACAAACCCAAATAAATACAATTTTCTCATACTAGACAAAGGGTCCAAAAATATGCAATGGAGAAAAGATAGCCTCTTCAACAAATGGTGCTGGGAGAATTGGAAATCCATATGCAACAGAATGAAATTAAACCCATATCTCTCACCATGCACAATACTAAACTCAAAATGGATTAAGGATCTCGGAATCAGACCAGAGACCCTGCAGATTATAAAAGAAAAAGTAGGTCCAGATCTTCAACATGTCAGTTTAGAACCAGCCTTCCTCAACAGAACTCCCATAGCACAAGAAATAAAAGCAAGAATCAATAACTGGGATGGATTCAAACTAAAAAGCTTTCTCTCAGCAAAGGAAACTATCAGAAATGCGAAGAAAGAGCCTACAGAGTGGGAGAAAATCTTTGCCAATCATACTTCAGATAGAGCACTAATTTCCAGAATCTATAAAGAACTCAAAAAATCTACACCAAGAATGCAAATAACCCAATCAACAAATGGGCTAAGGAAATGAACAGACACTTCACAGAAGAAGATTGACAAGCAATCAACAAACATATGAAAAATGTTCAACATCTCTAGTAATAAGAGAAATGCAAATCAAAACTACACTAAGATTTCATCTCACCCCATTAGAATGGTGATTATCAAGCAAGCAACAACAGGTGTTGGCGAGGATGTGGGGAAAAAGGTACACTCATACATTGCTGGTGGGGCTGCAAATTAGTGCAGCCACTCTGGAAAGCAGTGTGGAGATTCCTTAGAAAACTTGGAATGGAACCACCATTTGACCCAGCTATCCCACTCCTTGGCCTATACCCAAAGGACTTAAAATCAGCATATTACAGAGATACAGCCACATCAATGTTCATAGCTGCTCAGTTAACAATAGCCAGATTGTGGAACCAACCTAGATGTCCTTCAATTGATGAGTAGATAAAGAAACTGTGGTATATATATACAATGGAATATTACTCAGCCATAAAGAATGATAAAATTATGGCATTTGCAGACAAATGGATGAAATTGGAGAATATCATGCTAAGTGAGATAAGCCAATCTCAAAAAACCAAAGGACGAATGATATCGCTAATAAGTGAATGATGACACATAATGGGGGGTGGGAGGTGTTAGTGTTAGGGTTAGAGTTAGGGTTAGGGAGGGGGGCAAGAATGGAGGAAGGAAGGACTGTATATAGGGAAAAGAGGGGTGGGAGGAGTGGGGGGAAGGGAAAAATAACAGAATGAATCAAACAACATTACCCTATGTAAATTTATGATTACACAAATGGTATGCCTTTACACCGTTTACAGAGAAACAACATGTATCCCTTTTGTTTACAATAAAAAAAAAGGAAAAGCAATAAAAATTGTACTTCAGGAAAAGAAAAGGAAAAAAGGTATGTGAAGTCTTCTCCAAAGAGATATTTGAGTAATATATTCAAGAACAAGGAGCAGCTCTCTAGTAGATGCCAGGACACACAGTGCTCTGCTCCTATTAAACCCCTTACAATCCCTAAAATTTCCCATGTTCTCTATCTCAGCCTTCTGAGTCCATGCTCTGTGCTTTGACAGAAATATGTTTTCCTCTTTGTCTGCTGGTGAATTCCTAGAATTAAATCTAATAGGCTTAGACATAGGAAAATTTATAGCCAGTTTCTCAATGATTTAGTCATTCAGTAAATATTTATGATTCCCTACTTATATACCAGATACTGAATATTTAGAGAAAATACCAATAAATCTTGATCTGTTTAAAATCTATTTGGGAATATGGAAAATTAAAAGCATGATTGCAATACAATATGTGCTACAATAAGAAGTACAAGAGACCTGAGAAAACAGTAGAGCGCACTGACAGAAGACTCCCAGAGGAGACTGTGGTCAAAGACTGAGTGACTGGAGATATGTAGAGAAAAGAATTAAAACAAAAGAATCTAACTTCTTGGTGGGTTTTATATTGTTGGAAAATATCTTTAAAATCCTGGCAGCACCGCAGTGAACAATTGTGTAATGAACAAAAGAGCTAATTATATGCATGAAACCAGCAAAGTGACACACAAATATCAGTTCCATAGTGTATTTCATGTCTTTGATGTACACCACCAGGAGAAACTTGACAATGATGTGCTCACTGGAAGACAGATAATCCTGAATCTAAGACCCCATCAGACTCCAATTGCTAAAAATATTCATCTCTTGATATAATCCACAAATGAAGGGAAATGTAGTTGATTGGCATTAAATAATCATGACTACATTGACAATCAGAATGATAATCCTGATATCTTCATGTGAAGAATGTTTCTAAAACAGCTTAGTCTATAAGGATATTTACTTCAAGTTCTGTGATCCTCCCACTCCTTTCTTCTCCTCCCTCCTTCCTTCCTTCGCTCTCTTCTCTTTTTTCCTCTCTCTCTCTCTCTCTCTCTCTCTCTCTCTCTCTCACACACACACACACACACACACACACACACCTTTCCTTCTTCATATTCACTGAATCATTGCAATGAATAAAGTGCCAGTTTCTATACTATCTCTAGGCTGGATCTGAGCTGGCACAATCATTAATTTTTTTTTCCCTTTACAATTTTCTAAATGACAGATATCAGCATTCACCTTCTAGCTAAAGGTTCTCTACTGTAAGCAGTGTATATATTTTTTTAAAGTACTAAAGGTGCTTTATAAAAATTCAGTAATAAAATTATAGTGCATAGCATTTGGGGATCACTCTTTGTTGCAAGACTTTTACTTGTATTAATGTTCATCTATACAGCAACACCACTGGGTGGATATTATCATTATTACTATTCCCATTCTGCAAATAAGGACCTGAGCTACAAAGTGATTAAATAACTTACCAAAGTCACACAATATTTCATAAAGGAAAGAAAATGATCAAAAAAAAAATTGACCATGACACTCATTGTCTTTCAGAGCACTGAGTTTAATGAAGACAGATAAAAGGACACTCCTTTTCAAGATGCTAAAAGGTGATCTTATGTAAAATAATATATACAGTTAAATATTGAGAACAGTGCTAAACAGTATTCTGGACAGATAATTTATATCCCATTGATCATAGTTTTCTTTGAATTTCTCTTATCACCACTATTGAAATTAAAGCATTTTCAATTTTTGAAATTATGGTCTCAAATGTCTTTTTGCCTTTATATCCAAATTATATGAACAAGCCCATAATTCACCTTCTTTATAGATAAACACAGCCTAGTTTTGAAGCTTTTCCTCTTTGGACATAATTTTTCAAATACTACAATCTTAAATCCATTTTTTAGTTCAGTTTAATTTTGTTTGTTTTATATTCAACAAACACTATACTATTCTTCTGGTCAAGTATTTTTTGACAGAAGCATACAGATTTATTTTCCATGATACTTGTGTTATTTGGACTATGGCAATGACATTTTAATGATATTATGAATTATTTTGTTCATTTAATATTAAAATATCCAAAATATTAATGTCTGTAGTAACAAAGTAAGGTATAAATACAAATCAATTACTAAAATTCAAAGGGAGGGGAGAAAATAGAACAAAAGAGCAAGAGAATATTCAAGAATTACTTGAATTAAAATGCATATTTTCCTTTCAGAATCTGGGTAACCCTCCAACCCTATCAACCTTTGTTGATATTTACTTACCAACTTCTTTACAAGCATTTACCATGATTCTTACATACCATTTATAATATTGTCATTTTTATGCTCATTTTTCAGATGTTTAGCACATAAAATATAGAAATAAAAAGCTTCAATCTTAGGATTTTTAAAGGAAAAATTAGCTAAGTGTTCTAATTAAATATGATACTTATTTTACCTTGTTGTATCTTAATAGAAAGACACCTGTTTATAAAAAAAAAATGTTCAATTACTAACCAGACATTGAGCAACCAGAACAGAATGGAAAATCAGAGAATTTCCATTAAAAAATGAAGTTTAAAAATGGTGGTAAATCTTTACTTATAATTTTAGCACTAAAGTATGTTATATGCATTCGCTCTGCCAATATCTTCTACATGAATACAAAGGCCCACATTCCCACTGATGTTCTCTAGAAATGCAAACTAAGACATGCTGGTTGGCAGCTTCCTGGAAAGATGAAAGGGCTTTGCAGTCCAAGCTGTGCACCTGGCCAGTTTCCAGGTGAGAGGCTTCCCAAGATGAGCCGGAATCAGCCAGAAATAGCCTAAAGACAGCAAAAGTGAATGGCATTTAAGTGAAATGCAGTAAAATGACAGAAGACTAAGGGACTACATATTTGATCTCTAATTTTATACCAAAGACTTGTTAATTATGAAAACCTGATCCTTTGTATTTGTTGTTTATGTTCACAAGTTGTCCAAAGGAGTTAGACATGTGTGTTATACAGCAAAACTCAATGAGCAATACATTTCAATATCTTCTCCTTTCAGAATGAAGCGATGTTCATTCTGAGAGGCAAATATAAAGCTGTTTTACAAGAATGGGCCCATGGTGCCAGCAAAGAATTTGTCTTCCTTTTCCAAAATAGCAATTTAAAAAATCATCAGCATTTATTCAGTGTTCTCCAGAAAAATAGAAGCAATGGCATATATGTGTGTGTGTGTACACACACACACAGAGAGAGAGAGAGAGAGAGAGAGAGAGAGAGAGAGAGATGCAGATTTATTATAAGGAATTGGCTCACATTATGGAGACAAACCAGTGAGTCCCAAGTCCTCAAAGAACAAACTGGGACCCTGGGGAGTCAACGGCATAGTTCCAGTCCAAGTCTGGACTGGTAAGAATGGGGAGAACTGAGGTGGAGTTCCAATCTGGAGTCCTAAAAGCTTGATACCCCTTAAGAGCCAATGTTTCAATTGGGAATCTGAAGGCAGGAGAAAACCCAATTTCCCAGTTCAAGGCAGTCAGGCAGAAGGAAATTTGCTCTCACTTGCAGAAGGGTCAGACGTTTTGTTGTATTCAGGGCTTTGATGGTTATATGAGTCTCATTCACACCAGGAAGGGCAATCTGCTTTACTCAGTCTACTGCCTCAGATGTTATCCTCATCCAGAAACCACTCATGGATACAACCAGAATAAGGTCTTTATGGAATATTCAGGCATAATATAGTCACTGAAGTTGACACAAATAACCATGAGAAAAGGGTAAGATACAAAACAAAAACTATGAGTGTATCTATTCAAATTCCTCCCTTTTTTTATTTTCAGAAAACAGAGCCACTAGTACATTGAGGGACTTGTCCAAGGCATAAAACTCATTACAACTGTCACTGGAATAGATCACAGATGACTTGACTCACATAATTGTCTAAATTACACCGTGCTATTTTTTAGAAAAATACTTGAAACTTTTCTTTGTCTTCTCTTTTTTAATCTGCTCATTAAGTGCAAAAATAGTTTCTCCAGCAATTTTGAATAATTCTAATCTGTTCTTTAAATTTACACTGACCACCCTTTAAAAACTGAGGAAATAAAGTCTATTGACAAGCAATCTCATTAGACTGCTCCCAAAAATCTCCTTCACAAAAAAAAGAAAGAAAGAGAATAAAAAAAAAAAAAAAAAAAAAGAAAGAAAGAAAGAAAGAAAGAAAGAAAAAGAAAAAAGAAAAGAATAAACACCCAAATACTGAAATGGCAAATGGTTGAGTTTGGGTTGAGGTAGACACTGTTCTGAAGAACACAAGTACCTCACAGGAAACAGAAAACCAATTTCAGTATTTGCCTTTTACAAACAAAAACAAAAGATGGAAACTGGCCTAAATAGATGGCTTGATTCTTTCTCTTTCTTCCATGTAACTGCAAGCTATCTTATGACATGCAATATAGTCCCTGACCCTGCTGACTTAAAGGAAAGGGTCACAACTCAGATGATCAGTGAGCTTTGAAATTCTACCCTCATGCTTGCAGTCTACTTCCTTCTACTATCCAGAGAGACTATAACCACACTCCAACACTGCCTGAAAAATGTCTGATGGTTCAGTAAGATCCCTGTGTGATCTGGACCCAGGATTTGTCGACTCTTTCTATTTGCCACAACTAGCATGGAAACAAGATTGTAGTGGCAGATCTGAATAGACAATGAGGAACTATATACAACCTGATCACCTCCACCATATTTCTCCAAGGCCAGTTAGCCTTGGGTATTTGTGTGAGCACTCATTCTGTACTTCCTGCGTGGAAGCAGGAAAAGTGTCAAGTCTGGGACTGAAATAAAATACAATGAATCCTCAGAAGAGAAAGTATTTTTCATTGTTTCTGTTTGTTTGCATGTTTTGAGGAGTGAGAAGTCACAACTCTTTTCTTACCTTCACATAAAAACATGTTCAACAAAACCTCCTTCATATGACTAGAAAGTTCTCCATTACTTTGTCAGTATTTTCCCCAGCTACATCTCCCTGGGGTATGTGCCTTACCTTTCTCCATTCCCACCTCACTGGCTTTGGTCCTTCTCACTTCAGGGACTCTTTATCTGCTTCTGCCTGGAATATCTGTCACTCTACTCTGCAGCACAATAATGTATTTTAAAATATTCCCAGATGGAATTTGTCCTTACTTGTAACATAAGTTTTCTCTACAGTCCACCTGCTATTAAAACAGGTAAGAGTTTAGTATTTGTTTCTCTAAGTAAGTAGAAAGCAAATACCATATGGGAAAGCAAAATGAACTGATTAAGGACAATTCTTGCCAGTCAGAAAAAAAAGGAGGAGGGGGGTGTCTAAGAGGAAGAGAAAAATGTTCCCTATACACAGCCCTGTGAGGTAGCCCCAAAGTCACACAAGGGAGGATAGGGAAGGGGAGGGGGAGTAACTGTAAAAATATACAAATGATTGATAGAATCCTGCTGGAATACCCAGACACAATCTCCAAAGACTGCAAGTATATCTGAGAAGCCCAAGGTCGTTGAGATACCCTGTTAAACATGATACCTGAGGGATAAGAATGGATATGACTTAGGGAATGAATAAGATGGATGGGCCCTAAATAACTCCCTGTTTTCCCTCAACCTGTAGATGGCATTGAGAATGTTATGGTTAGGATATGAGGTGTTCCCCAAATGCTCCTGGATTAAAACAGGATTATTTGAGGTAAAATGATGGGATTTTAAGAGCTCTAACCTAATTAGTCCATTCTAGGCTGAATGCACTAACTGTAGGTGGGTGTGGTATGGATGGAGTTGGTGGGACACTGGGAGTGTGCCCTGGAAGGGTTCATCTTCCCTGTTGCCCCTTCCTTTCTCTCTGCTTCCTGGCCACCACGAGGTAAGGTCACTACTCAACCATGCATGTTTACCACGGTGTTTTGCCTCACTTTGGGCCCAGGGTGATGGAGTCAGTACCCATAAACTAAACTTCTGAAACTGAACTAAAATAAATTTTTCCTCCTCTAAGTTGCTCTTGTTGGATATTTTGGTCATAGTGATGAGAAACTGACTAACACAGAGGGTTCAGAAATTCTTTTGTGTTACTACTGGTAGATTCAGAAGATAACCAAAGCTAGCAAATTTATCAGAAAGGTCATGGTCCACTAGCAAAAGAATATAAGACCAACTGCCCAAAACAAGAATCATAGTGGAGGTCTTTGGAATCTTCATTACCAGTGAGAATTAATGATGGGGAAGAGATAGGATAAAGGATATATCATCTTTTGGCCACACTCTCTGGGAGTAATTACCATGGACTCCCTTGTGCTAGAACAGAGACCATAAGTTACACCAGCTACATCTAGCACAGCAGCACAAGCAGCAAAGACAGAGATCAACATCCAAAGAGCAGGCAAGAGGAGCTAGATAATAAACAGAGGCAAAGAGGCAGTGATTGAACTCTTCCCCATCACCATTATGTTATACAAGTTTCTTCCTAGTCCTAAATGCTGGAGGTATTTAGGTAGCAGAGCAAAACTTCTCACATCATGGCCAAGAGGTGAAAAAAGATAGAGGAAGAGAGACAGGTTCCACAATCCCCTTCAAAGACACCTCCCCAGTGACCAACAGATTTCCCATAGTCCCCACCTCTTAATGGGTCTACCAGCTCCCAATAGAGAAAAGCTGGGGAACAAGCCACATATACCTGTGGGAGACATTCCAGATCCAGTGCCTGGATTTTCTTTGTTCCAAATAACTCCTTAATATATTTTTAAAATTTTAAAATCTTAAATTTTTATAAATATCAATTCAATCTCCAGATTTATCTTCCCTGTTATGATTTAGATGTGAGGTGTACCCCAAAAGCTGCTCATGTGTGAGACAATGTAAGAAGGTTGGAGGAGAAATAATTGGGCTATAGCCTTAACATAATCAGCAGATTAATGCCTGATGGGATTAACTGGGTGGTAACTGAAGTGGTAGGGTACAGCTGGAGGAGGTAGGATTGGGGCATGACTTTGGGGTATATATTTGTATCTGGTAAGCAGTGTCTCTCTCTCTCTCTCTCTGCTTCCTGATCACCATGTGTGCTGCTTTCCTCCACCACACTGTTCTGCCTCACCTCAAGCCCCAAGGAATGGAGTTGAGCTTCTACAGACTAAGACCTCTGAAATCATGAGTCCTCAAATAAACTTTTACTCCTCTACAATTGTTCTGGTCAGATCATTTAGTCATAGCAGCAAATAGCTGACTAAAACATCCACATTACTAGTCATTGGTGAATATGCCTTTTACATTCATTGGACATGATTTGTTATGTTTATTGGGATGCTGACAGCAAATGTGTACTTATATATACAAATGACTTAAAAATTTACATCTTTTACCTCTTCTGATCCTTGGAACTTTCCAAGATTAAAGTAACATAGGACATCAAAAAGGAATTAATAGATATAATTGAAAGCATAAATGTACCCTTATTTGTTAGCAATATGCAAAAGACAAAATTGAAGTGTTATTTCAATATTTATATTACGAATACTTACATTTAGATGGCAGAAATTGTGATACCATCTATAATTGACTAAAAATTCATAAATCAAAACTTTTTAATAAAACAGACCCTATAGGATAAATGGGAAAAGAATGAACAGATGCCTTAGAAAACAGGACATCAGCTTGTGAAAAAAAAATATTTACTCAACATAGTAGGAACTTCTGGTTACAGCCCATATGGCAACTTACATGGGCTTCTTGCTTCCTCTGAAAAATTAACCCTGGAATAATTATAGAAGCAGGAGGGGAAATGTACTACAGAAGCAAAACTTTCCATGGGGATACTAAAGCTGATTTAAAGGATATGTTAAGGGAAGGTGGTTGCCTGAAGCTTGGGACAGAGAGCAGCTGCAGCAGCAGAGGATACTTTAGAGTAAAACTTTGTAAATACAGCTCCTTTGTGTGTTTGGGACAATCGTTTCCTTTGCCTTTACCATAAAACTCAGTGGCAAATGTTCGTTTTGCCAGTGCAGATGTTCCAGGGTATTATCAAGAGGAGACTGAACAAGCCCAGCTGGGCTGTAGTCTATATAAACAGGTGCCCAGTAAGCAGCTGCCCCCAGACATTCACTTTTATTTACTCTGCAATCCAATAATCCTGGACACAGGAGTTATAACTTAGTGGGTCTACCTCCTAATGCTATTTCTTTCTAAGGCTTTACAAGGGGCAGAATGGAGATGATAGGCAGAGCTATGGAGAAAAACAGGGTAACCCAGACTGTCTGAGGCTTTCCACACTGGGGTTCATCACCTCTATCCTCCTCGACTTCACTGGACTCACTGAACTAGCAAACTGTGGTTGGCCTTCTACCCTCCCTCAACTACTAATTAGAATAGCTCACCCCTAAGACATGGTTCACAATTCAAAATTAGAAGTATCTGCTTCTAATTTTGCTCCGAATTCTGCTTCTGCAGTAGCACATGCCTATAATCCCAGTGACTGGGGAGACTGAGGCAGGAGGATTGTGAGTTCAAAGCCAGCCTCAGCAACTTAGTGAGGCCCTGAGCAACTCAGCAAGATCCTGTCTCTAATAAAATATAAAAAAGGGCTGGCTCAGCGGTTAAGTGCCCCTGGGTTCAATTCCTAGTACCAAAAATAAAAAATAATAATCAGAAGTATCTCAGTGAAATTTTTAAAATGCAGAATATATCTTAACAGTCCATTTGGGCTGCTATGACAAAATAATCTAAATTAAGTGTTTATGAACAGATATTTTTTTCTCACTGTTCTGGAGTGTTCTGGAGGTTGGGAAGGCCAAGACCAGGCCCTTAGCAGATTCATTGTCTAATAAAAGCCTTCTTATTCTATCTCTGCATAGGAGAAAGAGCGAAGGGTCTGTCTTGGGCCTCTTTCATAAGGGCACTAATCCCATTCATGAGCTTTGCCGCCATGACCTATTCCCCTTCCAAAGGTTTCTCATCCTAATACCACCACTTTGGCAACGTGAATGGGGGGAGAGCATAAACTTCAGACCATAAAACATACCAACTAAAATTTATTTTAAAAATTAATATTGAAGTTTTAAGATATATTAAGGAGATAACAAAAGGGTCACCTAAATTTAAATAGAATACTTTGGATCAGAAGACTCATACAGTGAGAGATAAGGTAGGTTCTACAATGACACATGGTAAAATTAAGGCTTTCCAAGACCATGAGATAACTCTAAGTGCTTCCAGGTTGCAAGGACAGACCTTTTATAAAAGAACATGACTCAGCTTGCCATCAGTCTTCTCAACACAATCTCTGGATGTCAAAAAACTCAGTTGAGTATTTTTAAGTATTGAAGGAACTTTAGATCTACAATTTTTGTATAGAGAGTATTAACATTTAAATGTAAGATTAAAATAAAAATGAGTTCCAGTATATTAGGCTCAGAAGACTTACCACCAAAATTCCACACTGAAAATATTTGGGTAGGTAGTATTCAAATAATACAAAAAACAAATTCAAGAGAAGCAGTAAGAGATGTGGAAATTAAGGTATTAGCACACCTTGGTAAATTGACTGCTATGCTTTTAAAATTAAGAACAGGAAGATGGAATCTATAAGTAATATCACAAATTGTATGTGATCAAGCTGAAGGATAATTGGGGAAAGTAATAATGATCTTTCAAGAAGACCTCAACAGATAAAATACACGACAGCTATGAACAAGTATTTAATACACATACACACACACAGGCATATACCTAGCAAATGTATTGCAAGATGCTAAAAATCACTGATACTTCAAAAAACAAAAATTAAAGCAATGAGACACTACAAATTTTAGCCTGGAAACAGAACATTGTAATAAGAACATAGGTATATGGAAATTCCATTGCATTGCTTCTAGAAATTTTTTAGCACTATTTAATCAAATTACAACGTGCACACACTCAGAATTTCAGGAAATTTTTTAGTTTTATTTGGGAATAGATATACCTAAAGACTTGATGGGAGTCAGGTTTAATTTCTTTTTATCAAGAATTTCCTAGTTGGTGCTGTTTTACTTCTTACTGTATTAATCAAAGTCTTGTATTACCTGGCTGCTCATATTTAGTGATGCTAAGTTAGATTGGGTGCTGTTAGCCCTGGATAACTCCCCCCCTCCTATCTTTTAGTCATTTTAGCATTCATTGATGAACATTGACTTGAGCCACAAGTTCATTAGGGGTAGAAATATGTTGCTTTCCTAATTCTATTTTCCCTTCTGCATTTATTATACACAAAGAAATTTTTTACATTAATAATTTGGTTACTCCAAAACAGTTTGTGCATGTGAGGCCCAAATCTTTCCTTTGTCATTTTTCATGATAATGAATTAGTACTGAAGCCAAACAGGTGTTTTGATTTTCTGATTTCATTATGAATATATTTGCACACTGAAGTTTTTTTGATAATACCATTGCCCATCTTTGACCAGTGAGATTCCCTCTAGGGTGCTTCCTCTGTCCCTCTGATATGATCCCATTTATGTTGGATGTCTTCCTGGCTTTCTGGCACAAAGAAAAATGTTCCTGTTCTTGTGCATTCCTTATCTAGAAGTAGAAGCAGCTATTGCTCCTTATTGCCCTCATACTAGTTAGGTAAAAATTGTATTAAACTTTAAAATTTTACTAGACATTTAGATTACTTTAAAACTTTCAGTCTGATACATATTCCTGTATCAACAACTTTGTGCATAAAGCATTCTCAATTTTTGATACTTTTGTAAGGTTAGGTTTTAAGAGCATTTCATATAACATAATAATTTCTAATGATGGTGCTTCATCTTTCCACATTTTCTCTCAAAGTTTATACCAATTTACACTTCTACCAGTTGTTTTTGTAAGTGAATTTATTCTATACTTGTCAACCTGCTATTATCTTTAACAAATTAAAAATAAAGGGTGTCTTATTTTTCTTTGCCTTTCTTTAATTTTTAGTGGGAGTGAAATTTTTTTTTCTTGGAACTTATAAGAAAAATTTTCAGTTCATTGTATTTCTTGGATCATGAAACATACTTATTATGTAGACATGCAAGACTCTGCTGTCTATCCACCCACCTACCACTCATCTATCTCTTATATTGCTCTATCATCTTCTATCTGAATCTATGTATGCCATTTATCCCATATTTCACTCCCATTCTCCCACAATCATAGTGATCATTTAATTATATTTCATAGATGCTTTTTCACTAAAATGTTTTCTTATAAAATGTAAATATATTATTTTGTGCACGTATATATATTTAACCCATGTTAATAATACAGTGTATTTTATTTATCTTCAATTGCTTTCAATTTTCCACCAGTCATAAATGGTACTAATTCATTATCATGAAAAATGACAAAGGAAAGAATTGGGCCTCAAATGCACAAACTGTTTTGGAGTAACCAAATCGTTAATGCAAAAAAAATTCTTTGTGTATAATAAATGCAGAAGGGAAGATAGAATTAGAAAAGCAACATATTTCTATCCCTAATGAACTTGTGGCTCAAGTCAATATTCATCAATGCATGCTAAAATGACTAAAAGATGGGAGGGGGGGAGTTATCCAGGGCTAACAGCACCCAATCTAACTTAGCATCACTAAATATGAGCAGCCAGGTAATACAAGACTTTGATTAATACAATTAGGAAATTCTTGATAAAAAGAAATTAAACCTGACTCCCATCAAGTCTTTAGGTATAACTATTAGTTTTGGGGAAGTATGGGGGTGAGAGGCAGAAGTAAAAGAAATCATGAAGAATCAATAGGCCAAATCAAGAATGTGGAAATGCTATAGGATAAATAACCATGTTTCTTTCCAAATTAATAACATAATAAGAGGAGGACTGGGAGCTTGTTGGAAATTAAATGGGATTTAGGAAACATGAAAAGCAAAAGCATTGTTTGACTTCTATTCAAACAAGCCAACTGTAAAATTTTTTAAAAGACAGTTATTTAGATAATTGAGGATGACTGAATATAAACTAAATACTGGATGAAATAAGTAATTAACTGTTTTAGGTGTAGCAATACTATTTAGTTATTTTAAAAATAACATTTATCATATGTACATACAGAAGCATTTACAAGTGAAATGATGTCTGGAATTTAACACATCCCAGTTCCAAAAGGAAATGCTCTACTGTGTGTGTGTGTGTGTGTGTGTGTGTGTGTGTAATAAATGAGAAATGAGAAAAGATTGGCTAAATATGACTGATAAAATTTGGTGACAAGGAAATGGGAATTATACCATTTTCTCTGTTTCTATGTGTGTTTGAAAATGTTCACTTAAATATAAATCAAAGTGATACACTAATAAATATCCTCATATGCTATCCAAAATGGCATTGCATTCCTTAATAATATCATTAGATGTGTTTTCTGCCCTTTTATTTGACAGATAACAGAAAACAAATTTTGAGTTTGTTCTCATGTATATAACAAGTCAATTCACATAGGAAGAAAAAGACCTAGAAAGTGATCTGGAAAACATCTGTCTTGGATGATCAGAATAATGAGCAATATTTCTACTTTGCTACATATGCAACATAGTTCTCTAGGGGGCCTTGGATTGACCCACTTCTTGTGTGCAGTTCTAAAGAATAACTGTAGAATGTACTGGGAATGCAATATCCAGAGACAGAAAAATAGCCTGAAATAGCCTGGGCATTGTTCTGTCCCTCCTAGGGAATGAAGAAGCATCTTGACTATGTGAAGAACTTCCCAGAGAGCTGGACATTGTTCCTGTACCCTTGGATGCAGGATGCCCCTCAAAGCTTTGCCCGGTGAGTCACATGGTTCCTGAGGTACATAACACAGGGCAGGCCACCTTTCAGGGTCCTTCAACTGTGGTACACAAGGGACATGCATGGTCATCAAAACTTCCAGTCCCATGCAGCTTTCTTGAGCATTGGGTAACCAGCTCACAATACTCCCAGGCTTCTTTCATACCTTTCTACTCATCTGTTACGTGATACACCCATGTCCTGTAACTTGCTGTATGAGTGTTCTGTATCACCATATCAGACCAGTCAGCAATCAGGCACAGTAAACCTGTTTCACAATATAATTTTCGATAGGATCCAAATTTCCAACTTTTACCATCAGAAAATGCTTTTAAAACCATATCCTCTTATTTTTTCTTCCTCATTTAGAAGGATGAAGATTGCCCAATCCGGATTTTATTTTAAGAACTTCAAATCACTCAAGAGTCATATACTTAAAAAATTCCACACCATGGCAAAATACCTGTTTCTATGATCTTTTTGAAACAGGATTTTCTAAAGTCTCAGCTATAAGTCAAAATATCTTTAAAATCCTTTACTCAGTATATTGAACTTTAAAATTGCCAGCTTATTCTTCCCCAGATTTCTCTAATCTCACATAACTATTTTCCATAGTAATTCACTAATGGAGCTACAGAACCACAATGTCTATATACTAATACCTAAGGTAGCAAAATTTCAATAATTTGTTTTGGACAAAAGTCATTAGATGAGTTCCAGCTACATAATTAATATACACTAATGACTTCAATATATGTGAAAATAAGCATGATAATCTGATAGAAATCTATTCATAACCTATTCTTCTTCATCAAGCAATTATGTAAACTAGAACTTAAAGCGTATTTGAGGAATGGGTGTATTTTAAGATCTTCCAGCTATGCCGGGACAGTTATGCAACCTATCCCAGAAATAAGTCCTTCTCAACCTATCTTCTTTCAATTCTTTGAAGAATAGCAAAGCAATTCATCATTTCTTCCTCTCTGGACTCATGATGTTTCAAGTGTGGTACCATCAGTTTTTCTCCTGTTTGGGTGAGTTTAGGAAATACTGTGAGAAGACTCTCCCTTAGACTCATGGCCCTACTGTAAAGGCCATCATCACTCTCATTTGGACAACTGGAATAGTCTCCTAATTTATCACTGCATTCATTCTTGCCTAATCCATTCTCCAGAGCAAAGATAAAATAAAAAGCAAATCTGGTCATATCATTCTCTTGGAAGCTGTCATTTCATTTAGTATAAAAACCAATGTTCTAAATATGACCTTTATGTCCCAGTTGGATCTGCCCCCAATTGCTTCTTTCCCAGACTGACTTCCTATCACTCTCTCTTTAGCACCGTATACTACCTGACAGTTTTAGTTCTTCCGGTGTTTCCTGGATGTGTGAACCTGGCCCTCTACCCCTCCATCTGTAACCATTCTTTATTGACTTAACTCAAACTTCAGCTTTAAGATTAAATACCACTTCAGGAAGTTCAGGGAAGCCTCCCTAATCCTCTGTTTCTTGCTTTATGTTCTTATAGTTCTATGTTTCTCTTTCCAAAGTAGTTTTGAAAACTATGTGTAGGTAATTATGTGAGTAGTCTTTTCAGATATGTCCCCTTTCCCACTTCACAAATTCCTGAAATTGTTCAGTTCCATGTCCCCAATGTCTAACACAGTTCCTAATGATAGTCAGTAAATAGTTGAGATTCTCCTTCTTCTCTTATTTTTCTGCAAAGAGAATTGCTTTTCAGATAAAATATGCAATCTTTATGGTAAGAACAACTAGGAAGGCACTGAAAGGAAAGCTTATGAGGGCTAGGTTTGAGGCAATGGTGTTTAGAATGTAAATGTCACATGAAGGAAAATATAATGTCCTATACAGTTAGATGCTGCTGAGTGAGATTTTGTAGACTCACTTCTATGGGTCCGCACACAATGCTGCCTATGTGTGTGCCTCTTCCCTCCCTACTCTTCAAAGGAAACTCTCAGCTACCTGGGGAATTCCTCTCACCCACAGTTCTTTTAATGACTTCATATCCAGTTATCCAGTCCAGACATGTTTTAGAAACATTGTTAGAGGGCAAATTGTAGTGTGTGTGTAAAATGTTACAGTAGGAAACCATTTTTATTAGTAAACACATACATATTATATCTGTGGTATAAATTCCCCTTTCTAAACTGCCCAAGGCTAGTAAGAAAGACATTAGCTAAAATACTAAGTGCAAGTTGATGACTATGATAAAAATTTTATTTAATAATAAGTTAAGAAAAAAATGAACTTAAAACACAGGGAGAGAGAAAAGTACCCAGAATACAAAGAAAATAGTAAAATGGCCTCTTAAGTCAGAGAAGGGAAAAAAATAGGATCATCTGGATCTGCTTTGAACAGCTACATCTAAAAATCTAGACTCCTGGCTTTCATTTCATATATCAAGTGATGCCCTTTCAGAGTTATAAAAACCCTAAGCAAACCAACATAAAGTAAAATCACTTTTACCTTAAAAATTACCTCCTCACCTCTGAGAATCATTCTGTAATTTTTGTGGTTTCTGCATCCTTTGAACCAAGGACTAAGAAAAACATACATCTTGCCCTTTCTCTTTCTCTTCATTTTTATTATCTTTCTCTATTAAATGACAGATGAGAGTGCGGGATATTGCAGGGCTTATGAATATTTTAAAGAAGGCTCAATCTTAATTCCTAAGTAGAGTAAAGTATCATTTCCAAAGGGAATCTTATGTTCTGATTTGAATGATGGATTTGACATTCAAATCCAACTCAGGAAGGCAAGTAAGTATCTTTTAGACAAAAGCGATGGTCACTAAGTTTATATAGCTTTTACTTGTTTTTTGTTTTTTGTTTTTTATTTTTAATGTGTGTGTGTGTGTGTGTGTGTGTGTGTGCGCGCGTGTGTGTGGGTGTGTGTGTGTGTGTGTATGTGTGTGTGGTGCTGGGGATTGAACCCAAAAAGCATGCTAGGTGGTGTCTGCAACTTAATTATATCTCCAGCCCTGATGGACTATTTTTAATGAGAGAAGTTTTATTCTCTATCCTTGGAGTGGTCACTTAAGGAGTTCATGTATTTATGCAAATTTAAGGTAGACAAACTAATAGTAGGAAAGTATACTTTGTAAGCTAAGTAAGCATATGCTACTACTACTTTTATTTCCTCACATAATTATGTGTTTGAAAACTGTTCACAATGCTCAATTAAGTCTTTGATGTATTTTAAAATAGAAAGATATGAAGACCTATCAATTGTGCTCTGCTTTATTTGTGCTGGTGAATATTTTTACCATTGATATAAATAGAATTGAGTGTAATATATACTGTTCTGAATTACAGAGTGGTTGAGGGATGCTACTACCTGCAGTCTGTATATTCAGAAACTATCCATAAGGCAAAAATAAGATCATTGTGTGGGACCCAAGGACCTCTTAGAATATAAAGCATTTATACTCTAATTCCTGTTCTCAGAAATTTGAAACCAGGGTAATTTTGGCAGGGTTTCTTAAATAACCCTGACTACAGTCTGTGGCAGAGTATAGTTAAGAGAGCCCCAAACTAATCTCATCATTGCAGGCTGGTGTCACTGACTTAATACTGAGTTCAAAGAAGAACTTCTTAGCAGCATTATGTTCAATGATGGAAGACCATCAGGGCACAGTCATCCTGGGGGAGTGACTGGAAACAATGAGGAGCAACCACGGGGTATGGGAGATAAACAAGAGAGCGGGAGTCCTGGAGACCTCCTGGATGGAATTTTTGCAAGCACTTTGCACTTGGTGATCGAGGGATTTGGTTGGGGGCTAGAAAGCAAGCTTCCTCCCTGGAAGAAGGACAGCAACCTGAAGCTGGGTCCTGTACTGGACCCAGGGTAGAGTACAGACTAAGCATTATTAGTGACATAGTGATGGAGTTCCCAGTTTCTAGCTCCCAGTTTCCTTGGATGATTTGGCAAGGGAGAATGTACTCATGTTGGAAATGCTGAACATCCTACCAATATGAAAGGGAGGGTTCAATAGATGTGCATTCAACCAGAGGTTTGAGGGCTGAGGTTGTAGTTCAGTGGTAAAGCCCTTGCCTAACATGTGTGAGGCACTGGGTTCAATCCTCAACACTAAATAAAAGTAAATAAAATAAAGGTATTACAACCATCTACAACTAAAAAAAAAATTTTTTTTTTGAACCCATAGGCTTGAGAAGTAAATCACATAGTCATAATATAAACTATTCAGGACTCGTTGCTATTATTCTTTGGATAAGAATCCTGTGCATCTTCTGTATGGTTTGTTTTGTACTAGGGATTGAAACTAGGGGTACTCTATCACTGAGTCACATCCCCAGCTCTTTTTGAGATAGGGCCTTGCTAAGTTGCCAAGTTGCTGGCCTCAGACTTGTGATCCTCCTGCATCAACCTCCTGAATGACTGGGATTACAGGCATGTGCCACCACTCCCACTCCTCAAGCATCTTCTTGACTATAATTAGTGGCTCTAACAATTACGTAGACATGAGTCCTATACATGACAATTTACAAGATGACAAACTGGTAGATCCAAATGAACTAATACTGGAAAGGACTTGAAATGTGTCAGACATATAGTAAGTCCTATGTAAGTGTTCGCTATTATTTCCTACATTTATTTTTTCAAAGAATTACCGGCTTGAAAACTTCCCTTAATATTCAATTAAGTCTCCAATGTATCTTAAAACAGATGTACAAAATAGAAAATCACAGAATACCATCAATTACACTCTGCTTTGCATATGCTGGTGAGTATTTTTACTATTGAAATAACTGGAATTGAGTATAATATATATTCTGTGCACTGGTGCCACTTAATAAATTTTCATTTCATTAATTGTCTTATAATGGGCATTGAAAGAAACAGAAAATATTTAAATTATTATGTTTTTAAAATGCGCTAAAATGTGTATGAGGGGTGAGAAACTGGTTTCTTTTAAATTAACTTGCACTAGAAAGGAAAAGTCATCTCTGGAGTATTGCACATTATGAACACCAACTAGACCTAATGGCTCTGGTACTAGGTGAAATGTTTTATAATTTGCTAAAGTCCTAAAGGTCATGCATGGATTGAGTTTTTAAATGCATTTTTATTCACAGAAGACAATTATTTCTAAATGTTTTCTGAATATTACATAATCTATATTTCAAAATAAATCCTGATTTTAAAATATGACTTCAGTCAAAGAAAAGAAAAATAGTCCTGGGATATTAGAGATTACTGTAGTCATACACCAAGAAGAAATATTAGGTAAATATAATTTAAAACATTTTAATTTTTATTAAATCTTCTTGTCCTTATCACAGTTTGTCTTCTACATAAATTTGTAAGGTTATTCTCAGAATTTGACTCTATACTATAGTAAATGGATGACACCAAAATAATAACTGATAAAATACAAGTGAAAGTAAAGAAATTTTCCAAATAATAAAAAATTAAATTTCTCTTCTTCCCCAGCATGAATTTCCACTAAGAACAAGAATGTCAACAGAATGCACTATGTCATTGTTAGTTTTCTGTAATTGGAGCTGCAGTGGGTACTTCCCATCCTTCATGACCTCTATAGAATCTCTTAAGGGTTCTTTGCCTTTATCTGTGCCTTTTACAACCTCATGACAACACCGGTAAGAACTTCTAAAATGACAATGTAATCATGTTTTTTTTTTGTTTCTAAGACCTCACTGGATTCCAATCCCCTAGAGATCCAATTCCAAATTCTTCAGCACTATATGCAAAGCCCATTGTGATACAGATGGATGGACCAATTTTCAATCTTATTCCCTGCTACACTTTTCTTACACTTCATGCTCCACCAATTCTGAACAGTTCGCAGCATCTCAAGCACATCCTAATGTTCACATGTCAGTGCCACTGGGCATCTACTGTTATTTGCACCATGTTGCCTGGACCAGAATGCCCACCTTCCCATGCTCCTTCCTCAAGCTTCACACACTGTGCATACTCTGCTAGTACAACTTCTCTGATTTTCATTTATTCCAGGACCTAGCACAGGATACGGCAAATTCTTACCCTTTTATTTTTCCTCAGCATCTATTCTGAGTACGAGTTTAATTTTCCTGTCACCTTTGACAGTTTCCAGTTCTATACCACTCCCAAATAACTCAAGCTGATAGCCAGAGATTAAAACTTAGAAGCGTCTCTTCCACTTAGCAGACTGGGTTTCCAGTTTTACTGCCCTTTTATTTTCTTTTTTATAGGGTCTTATAGGCATTTGTCCAAGATCTTAAAGTGACCCTCACCTGACTTCCCCAGAGATACTGTTCATTATCACAGGTTCACTCTCCCTACCTGGCTCTTCAGTTTTGAATCATGTGACCCGGGGAAGGAGGGTAGCCACCCCAACTCAATACTGTTCTTGTCCAGGATCTGCAATTAAAAATCCTTGAGCTTGTTTCTAATTGTGGTGGTGTTTGAATTGGCACCTTCCATCCAAAGGACTAGGGACTACCCCAGTCACGTTTTCTTCAGGATGCTGGGAAGAACACCAGGTCAGGCTGTCAGCACTTTGGAATAGTCAAGAAGGCATAAATGGGACATGGGTCAGACAACAGCTATAAGGCCATCTCTCAGCATTACAACTTTTCTGTGTGAGGAACTTACTGATCCCAGGTGGTGTGATTAGGCCTTAGGTTGTCCACAAGGAAAAAGAAGCACACCATAAATACCACATCCAGCTCCCTTTCACTTCTGCTTAGGGCTGGTACTAAGCCCCAATTTGTCCTGGGGCTCTTGGAACACACAAAAAGGACCCCATCAATATCTGCTCAATTGATAGATTAAGGGGATTTTTTCTTTTTTTTTTGGTACTAGGAATTGATTCCAGGGGCACTTACCCACTGAGCCACATACCCAGACATTTTAATATTTCATTTTGAGACAGGGTCTCCCTAAGTTACTTAGGGCCTCACTAAGTTGCCGAGGCTGACTTTGAACTCACAATCTTCCTGCCTCAGTCTCCTGAGCCACTGAGATTACAGGCATATACCACCACAACTGGCACAAGGGGACTTTTAAAGAATATTTTCTTGCTTCCATTCCCTTCATCAAAAAAGAAACTCAGATCTCAGCAGACCCTCTTGTTGGACATGAAGAAGACTTTATCAATACTGAAGCATTTATGGAGCTTTCTCTGAAAATATTAAACCATCTTCATTTATTTAAATTTCCAGGAACCTGCAGTAACAAACCTAATAGCAGCATTTGAGTAAATTGCAAAGCCTATTTCCATTTCTGATCTTTCATAATTTCTTTTTTTTTCATAATTTCTAAGGGCAGATGCAAAAAGAAAAATGCTTCTTCAGATAAAGGTTGCAAGCCTGCTTTAAATCACTATAGAGCAAAAGAATCATATTGAAACAAAATATTTTTACCAAATATGAAAGTTATAAGGTGTTATATCCTTCAGAATGACAACATAATGGTAAATTATGAACCACTGACCTCAGAGGAGCAACATTATGTCTGAAAAACTACAGGTCAAATCAATACTAAGTAGTGAGCCTTTTTCATAGAATGTTAACAAAGCAATCGCCCAGGCTCTTGGGGGCTGAATCACTTGTACCTGCTGGTGCACTAGTCCTACAATAATCTCAGAATACCAAGGGCAGTCATGGGTCGATGTATCATGATTAAAGAAGCAATAATAGGGGTCATCAATAATCAATAAATATTTATTGAGCTGTCTATATACACCACAGAAGACTTTGTGAATAATACCCAAATGACATAATACCTAATCCCTGACTTAAATGAGTTTATAGTCTGGAAAGGGCTTAAATGAAGTATAAAGAACAGGCCAATAATAGAATTTTCAAACAAAATTCAAGGCAACAAAAGATTAAATGTCTCATTCATTCACTAATATTGATTGTGACTGAATACCTCAGAATGAAACAGATAACAGGAACAATGAGAATTCAAGTGAAAGGGATCTCAGTAGAAAGAGATCCTCTTAGCTGTCAGAAGCTAAGAGGAAAGATGTGAACTGTGTATTCAGAAGTAGGAAATATTTACATTGGCAGACAAGAGGGGAAATGACCCTGAGGTAATAAAACAAATGTGAATCAAAACACATTACCAGGTTATATTTTTCATTTTTATCCAAATCCCAAAATGACTTGTGGAACAAATCCAGGTCGTGGATTTGTTCACATATGCATGATGAAACTCTTTCCTTCATGCTTACCAGTGTTAATCATGTTAATCAGTATTCTTTGAGATGACTGTGTTCTCTCTATAGTGCCACCCACTTTCCTGCCTCTTGAATAAGTAACAGGGAAAGGATGTAAGAAGCTCTCCTAAAAAGAAAACAGTCTATAAAATGCTTTGTACTTGGAGTATGCAAAAAGAGGACACACAATCTGGTTTGAATGTTTACAGGCTGTGGAAAGGTTTTTAAACCTCCCATAGCTAATAGGCTCATCTCATAAACATATTCAGCATTTCAATAAATAGCATATATTTCTACTTGCTTCTTAGTGATTGCTTTCATCCGACTTACTCAGAGCTCTTCAGAGACCCTGAGCTGGATTTTCCACAGTTCTAAGTCATTCCCTGGAGGTAATTTGGGTAGTTAAAGAGGCGTATTAATTATTTCAGGCCACAAGGGACCCATTTATTGAATATATAGTGAAAAACCGAGAGAAAAATAAAATTCCCCTGAGCCCTAAAGATGGGTAAGAATTCTTTTCTGGGTTTGGTGAAAGTAAACTCTCTGTAGCATGTTAGTTAGCACAGAGGCAGTAGAATTTTACATTCTGATTTTACTGAATCCAATAGAATGTCCACTAATGATGCCCTTATTTTGAAATGAGTTATTTCTTCACTATTTAAACATAGTGTAAAACAAACTTCTATCCACCACTATAACCATAGAAGTGAATCAAAAACTAACATAAAAAGGTGAATTAACACAACTCCATTAGTAAATTGTACCTAAATTTATTAATTTCTAAAATTTACTAATATACTGAATTGTACAATCGATTTTTTGTTGATTTTATTTTTTCTTGCTTAGACATGAGGCAGTTTGCAAACAGGATGCACTAATCCAGAGATCTCGCACACACACTTCTAGGGGAATCTTATTCAGTTATGATCTTGAAAGTACCTTGGGGTATTATTTAACCTTGAGAAAAACAAATCCAGACAGGTACCCACTGAGAGAATAAAAAATTAAGATCCACCGCTCTGGCTGGATTTGTGCATAACTCCTGCTAAAGCATATTTTCAACACCAGGAAGAGCAGCTGTCCTTCAACCAACTTGGAGGAATAGAGTCAGCATGAAAATTTATGCTTCATTTTCGCCCTCTATATGCTTGTCTTTCAATGCTTATTTTACAATCCCAAACAATTAGGAAATAATTAAGAATATTTTTCATTTATTTGGTCCAAATATTTATATATTTATATTTGGCATTGACCAAACTATATGTAACTAAGGAGACTAAAGCAAGGATGTAAGGTAATGGTTATTGTGCACCCACTTTTTCTTTCTTTTTTTTTTTTTTTTTTTGGTATTGGGGATTAAACCCAGGAGTACTCTACTACTTAATCACATCCCTATTTTATTTTGATACACAGTTTAACTAAATTGCCCAGACTAGCCCCAAACTTGCAATTCTCCTGCCTCAGGATCCCTATTCACTGGAACTACAAGTATGTGCTCCCATGCCCAGCCTTTTAATAGTGTGCGATTCCATGGATTTGGTTAGCAAATTCTGTAGAATTTAGAATTAAGCTGTTCCCTTTTGAAAAATGTAACTTCATCAAAATAATAAGACTTGGAATTTGTTCTCTTTAAGGGTGTTTAAAAGTCACCTACTAATAAGGTTTATTCAGTGTAACATTCCATGTAAGATGAGGACAACATAATTTAATCCAGGTATTTCAAGAGAGGAAATAATCAGGGTAACTGTTTAAAGACACATTGGAAGAGCTGAAAACAAAACAAAGAAAGGTAAGGCAAATAAAATAATACCATCAGGAAGTTGGTACATTTTTAACAGCAGGTAAGCAAATGGAACTGATGGTGTTATTCAGAGGGAAGCTGAAAGTCTTCCACCATGTGAGCTGGTACCAGGAAGAAGATAATACAGAAGGGTCGGGGGCAGGTATGTGTTTTCTGACTGGATCTAGAACAATGAGGGAGAGCACCCAATGTCATACTGCAAGAAGTGTCATGTGTTAGATTTCTGCCACAGTGACAAAATACCTGAGATATGCAACTTCTAAAGAGGAAAGATTTATTTTGTTTCACTGTTTTGAAAGCTTCAGTCTACTGTCACTTGGCCATGTTGCTTTGGGCCTATGGTGACACAGTATGTCATGGTGGGAGTGTGTGGTAAAAAAGAACTGTTCAGCTCATGGTGGTCAAGAAGCAGAAAGAAAGTGACAGAAAGGGTGCCAGGGTTCAAATATGTCCTTCAAGGGCATGCCCTCAGTGACCTAAATTCCTCTCATGTGAAATGGAGCAGGGGAAGAAAGGGGATTCAATCTGAGAATGAACAAGCAAATCATAACAGTTTTTCCTGGTTGCTCTTTGGCACCAATCATTCCTTCTACCATATTTAAAATTCACAACAGATATTGTTTTATCTGCCTGTCAAGATGCAACCATCCCTCATCCTTACCTTCACTCTCAAAAAGGGAGAGAATGTCCTGTTGAACAAGTTGGATTTGTTACTTGTTGCAGGAAGAAAGAACATACACAGCAGAAAACACACTATACTGTCTCAGTAAGAGAATGTTAGAACCTGTTATAGATAGAATATGAACATCTGTTGTATGGTTTGGGGAGGATATACGGAAACAGGTTGTCCATAGGTGGAGTACTTTTAGAAAGAAGGGGAAATTCTGTGATTGGATATCTCAGTAAATCTTATCCATAAGAAGAGAAGACTAGAATAAGAATAAATCTATAACTGACACAGTCATCACTGTAATGAAAGAAGGAGATAACTGATATTTTGTATCTTGCTTAGTGACCTTGGCTTTGTCTCACTTTATTGTGGTCCCATAGTGCCCTTGTCTATTATTGATGTTCCATGTGATCATTCATATCTAAGAGAAGAACATTGTGGCCCAGTTATAAACATTAGATGTAGAAATAACTTTCTCAGCCTATATCTTACATTCATAATATAAATGTGGAATAGAATATACTTTCTAGTTCACCTCCTGGTAACCAATCATGAGTGACAGCTAATATTTAAACACATCCTTCCACCATCTAGTCCATGTCCCACTTTTCCTTAAGCAGCACCTTGGTAGTAGAGATTCTTTACCTAGTAGAATGACCTACACGGTCTTCTCTGAAGATACTAAACCTTTAGTGGGTCAACTTTACTGAAGTATTGTAATACATTTTTACTCTGTTGTAATACATTGACTTTTAATCTTCCACAAAGAAGTACTAAGTGCCCCAGTGAATCTTCTGGATACCAGATGTTTTCACATGCAAGTACAATCAACCCTTCTTTGCCAATTGGAATTAACTTCCCCAGTCAAGTTAGTAACCACTTTATCTGTTGTTTCAGTGGTATGAGGATCCTAAATAGCAAGGTGGTAATCTCAACTCCAATTAAACTCAATAAACTATCATTTATATGGCCCCCTAAAGGAAGCATTTTCCCCTGGTAACAAAGACCTCTGAAACATCTACAACCAAGTTTGTGGGAATGAAAGCAAAAGTCATCAGAGACCAAAGTTGTAGGAAAGGGAGAGAACACCAGATATAGTAGTGAGAGTGGTTATTCCTCACCCTGTTCCTTGAATTTGGCTACAAGAAAAAGAACAGTACATATCAGCCTATTCAAAGAATATACAGCATCATATAAGACAACATTACCAACCACAGGGTGTGGTCACCCAGATGGAACCATACTGAATTTTCAGTGGGCCATGTAACAGTTCTATAAAGTCCTATTTCCTCTAAGTGACAAGGTATTTGTATAACTACTAGATTCTGTGACCTGTTGACTCACTTATGCTGTGAAGTTATTTCCCTGGTCAAAATTACTGTTATGTGAGATAACTTTATGCCATATTAAGTCACTTCATGAGCCACTGATTATATACTGTCACAAGCATTTTTCATACAGAAACTGGGTGAAGGATTTATAGAATTCAATATTATTTTTGCAGTTTTTAAGTCTCAAATTATTTTAAAATTAAAAGTTTAACAAAGAAGGTTACACAGAAGAGGAATTACTTCTGCTGATGAGGAGACCAGGAGGAAATAGAGGATTCAATGTTTAACAGAGTCAGGGAGAAACATGTCATATTAAACAGAATCATATGCCTACATGTTCAAAATAAGTCATTATTACAAACATAGCATTTTAATTTATTTGAAATTGTCTTAAATCAAAGGTTTTTTTTTCTTTTTCCCAATCCAGCCTGTTCAAAACATATTTAAAATGTTTTTGACTTTTTTTTCTTTTGTGTCTATGGCAACAAAGTATTTTCAGCTTTCCTTCAGGTTTTTTTCTATCTTTGGGTTTTCTTAAATTCTTGAGAAGGTTTTATTTGAGGAGAGTGTATATTTTCCAAAAAGGATTTTAAATTTTAAATACCAGAGCAAAACCACTTATTAGTGAATAGTAATTTTTGAATTCTTCAGTTTTGAATTTCCAGCTAACTTCTGGTCCTTTTGTTCTCTCGGTTCCTGACTGCCCTGTTACTTCACATTGTAGCTTACAACTACCCTAATCATTAAAAAAGTTCATAGTTGATATACCAGAGCATGGTGACTGTTAACTATGCTAAGTGTTGTGTTTTTATTTTCAAGGCACCATCTCTTTTGGCAGGAGGAAGAACAATTTTGTCTAGCTGAGAGAAAGAAATTACACTGAAATATTTGAGTTAACAGGTACATACTTCTGATTTAGTCTAATCACATTTTAGCACCAACTGACTAATACCCAGAAGAGCCTCCCAACTGATCTATATCTTAAAGTGTCATTAACACATGTAATATAATTATGAAACTGAGACAGTCTAGTCCCTGATGTCATTTTTCCCATTTTTAAAAAATAATTCAGAACTCAACTTCTGTTTCTTTGAAATAAAATATCACTTGAGGTTTCTTTGTAATAAAATTTTTAAATCAAAGGAAAACCAGTAAGAGATCAGAAGGCAGGAAAGGAAAGCCAAGATGAACACATGATGGACTTAGCAAGCAATGCTAAACTCACCAAGGTTAGACTTGAACTTGAGGCAATGATCAGCCAGAAAGGGGCACCAGGCAGGCTGCTTTCTGCAGATTGGCATTTTGAAAATCTATTTGGATTATACGTTTCTTTTCAATATGCAAATATACCTGAGTAAGGCTTTTATCATTCACAACCTACTGAGTTATTTTGATCAACTAATCAGAGGGCAGTTGGAGAGGACTAGGTTTTGAGGATTTACAGGTAGACAATGCCTGAAATAGATCTGAACTAGTCATGTTCTCGGCAGTGTGTCACTCCTAAAAATTGTCCCCCATCACTCACAGCAAATACTATAAGTTGCAAGTATTTAAGTCCATAAGGCCAGTATGCACAATTTTACCCCAGGATATGTTTGACTTTTTTTTAAAAAATCAAGTTTATTGGGATTAGAATAATTGGAATGTGATTTAGTCAAACATCATTATGATTGAGGGAACCTAAACATACAACATGGCTGAGAACAGTACCTAATTTAACCTGCTCACACACTTCAAAAGAATTAAACCATTCTCTGATCAAAAGCTACTAAATATGCTTCTTTTCAAGAGAAAAAGTATACTTTAAAGCAGCATTTCAAGGAACAAAACCAAGACTTCTCTGAGGCTCAAGTGTCTTTTCCATCAGTTTCTTTGCTAAATTTAAGAATGTGTAACTTACATTTAGAAAAGTGTTTCTTATTTACTTCCTATACATCATTTCCTGAAAAAAATCAAAATGCCTCTGTGATATCTTTATAAGCAGCTCCAGTTTTGAATTAGTAATTTGTGCATCTACATTATGCTCAGGAAAGCATGAATCATATAGATCCCATTATGTAATTATGCAAATGCACATAAAATATACAATTACAAGCATATATGGGCAGTGAAATTGAATTAATTATTATGACTTAACTCACTTGCTGAATGTAGTTTTATTAACTAACAGTCCACAGATGTGTTTTCTCTCTTGATTCATTTACATTTTAATACTATGTAGAAATGATAAATTATTGTAACAGCAGATGATAAAAACAGATGGAATAAACATAATTGAACCCAAGATGATTTACATAGGTTTGAATTGAACAGTTTGTGTATTTAAGCCAATTTTTAATGCTTTATTTTGGTTTTATAGCTATTTAGGAAGAATTTTACAAACACACACACACATTCAAATTAGCCAAGGGCATTTAAAAATGCACATTTAAAGGTTATTAAATAGCTCTTCAAATTGGTGAATGATCACTAATTAGAAAGTATAAATACCAAAAAACCTAAAAAAGATAAGACATAGTAACCTAGATATTATAAAAGTAATCCATAAACATTAATGCTAAGTGAACATTTGACAAATTACTAGGTATAATTGAAACTCTCAACCACTTATAGATTACATTGTTCCCTGAGGGCTGCATTCCAAACTTAAATAATTAATGATCTTTCCAAAGAAGAACTCTAAAACCATTTAATACTTCATTTCATCTCAAATAGTATCTGTATGTAAGAATTACCAATTTTTTTAATGGGCATACATTTGAATCAACATATGGGACTATTACTTCCATTTGTTTGAAATTTCATCAAATAAAATTGTGATTACATGTTTAAAAAAAATCAATATTTGGGCATCAAATTTCCATGGTGTCTGAAAGATGAAGAAAACTTGTTCTTGTTTGTCAAAAAAGGATTACAAGAATAGGACAGAACAGGAACTGCTTACTAGAGAATAACTGCTCAGTGGTCCGTGGCAGACCTTCCATCTCCTCTTATATCATGTGGTATTCAGGGCAGAACCCTTGTTTAGCAAAAGTAGAGGATTATGAATGTGTGGACTTCAAACTACCTTTGCTCTTTTGGAACAGCTATTTTAACCACAATTCAACTCTCAGGTGGCATCCTCCAGTGTAACACTTTATGTCAAGTTATATGTCTATGATGCTAAAAGGAAGAGCCTGAAATTGCAACTAGAGAGATTGCAATTTCTAAAATCAAGTTATTCTACAGTCAAATAATGTTTTCTAAAAACATTACAATGAATATTTCTATTTAGAACTTCATCCTGCCACACTGTAGAAAAGGGTTTTTCATCTCTTACTTGCATTTGGGACTCAGATCCATGAGACCTGGTCTTACTACCCCTTCAGGTTGAAAAGCCAGGTTTATCTGATGTCAAGTCAGCAAAGCTGACCATATTGCAAAGTCAGAAGAACTGAGCCTCTTAAGCTACACCATCTAGGGAAGGCGACTAGCTAGATACCAGGCAGCTGGCAAGAACTAAGATATAAATTAAATAGAAGAAACAGAACTAAAGTGAGGCAGATTCTATAGACCAGGAGGATGGAGCAGGGGTATCATTTTGAAACTTATAAGAAATGTAAAAGCAAAGTGAGTATAATGAAAATAGTGTCCCTATAAAGTGATAATTAATGTTTTATGCGATTAAATGTATTATACCCTTTACCTCAGTCATGATTTGTGCTTGATATAAGCATAGTGGCTAACTTTCAAATTTCTAGTTATATCTACAAACTAAAAAGGTTAAATGGAGTGTGGAAAATGGGGTGCCATGTGTCTCCTCATATCTGAATCACTTTGGAAACCCTTGCCTTCACTACTCTTACATTCTCCAGTGTCATGGAGAAGCTGCTATTATGGTTAAAAGTAAAACCATGACTGGGATAAACCAAATACAAAAACTAGCTAACTTAAATCCTTACAAGCTTAAAACTTGAGATTTTTTTTTAATGATTTAGACAATAACCAAAATTCTTGACCAACATGAATTTGTTTTCTCTTTTCTCGAATAACAATGAGAAAGTCTTAAAGCCTTATAAAATCATCTGTGTATTAAAATGATTACCTGTATTATATAGTGCTAAACCGATATTATTGGTAACAATTTGAAATTTTCATCTTCATAAGTATTATTTATAACATCAAGTCTATACTCGCTAAAGTATGATTTCTAATGATTTTGGCTTCCATCATGAACTAAACTATTTTCCCCAAAAGTGTTTCTACTTGCTGTGTTTATGCAAAATTTTCATAAATTTCATAACCCCCTGTTGATATTCTTTATCACTCTATCATGTAAATTACATCAGATACTGGCATCACATCAACTTTATGCTAGTGCTCAAAAGATGATACAGACCTCAGCTAGTGACCTGTGTCAGACCAATGCTTTGTACAGGTTCATCAGGGTCACATTCTCTCTAATCTAGTCAACTGTGTCTGTATTTGCAGCAAGAATTATCATTTCCTCTTGGCAATCAGAAGTAAATATCTTCAAAATGATTTTCATGTTTTCCATGACAAATACTACTTTGTTAATTCTCTGTTCATGGATGTGTTTCCACATATTACTAATGAAGTTTAGGAAATTCTCTGTATCATAGCATTCTGGTTTTGCCCTCATTCACAGAAATGTACAACACTGCTGCTCTGAAAAATTCTACTCCAAATTGTAGTTACTATGTGGGACTTCAGCACTTGAGCAATTAAATTGCAGATTATATTGCAGATGCAGCTTCTGTGGGAATCCACAGATTTAACAGCTTGGTTCATTTGTTTTACATTTCTGTTTTTTTACCTTACTAAGTTTTCTGGAATCTTTGTTTATTTCTGTTCAGATAAAATGCTTTTATGTCAGATATCGTTGCTTCTATGATTTTTTTGTATTTTTTTTTATTGTAAACAAATGGGGTACAACTTGTTTCTCTGTTTGAACATGAAGTAGAGGCATACCATTTGTGTAATCATACATTTACATTGGGGAATGATGATCGATTCATTGTTATTTTTCCTTCCCCCCATCCCTCCCACCCTTCTCTTTCCTCTATAAAGTTCCTCCTTCCTCCATTCTTGCCTCCCTCCCCACCCCCATTATGTATCATCATCTGCTTATCAGTGAGATCATTCATCCTTTGGTTTTTGGGGATTGGCTTATCTCACTTAACATGATATTCTACAATTTCATCCATTTGCCTGCAAATGCCATAGTTTTATTACTCTTTATGGCTGATAATAATCATATATACAATCACAGTTTCTTTATCCATTCATCAATTAAAGGGCATCTAGGTTGGTTCCACAATCTGGCTATTGCGAATTGAGCAGCTATGAACATTGATGTGGCTGCATCACTGTAGTATGCTGATTTTAAGTCCTTTGGGTATAGGCCAAGCAGTGGGATAACTGGGTCAAATGGTGGTTCCATTCCAAGTTTTCTAAGGAATCTCCACACTGCTTTCCAGAGTGGCTGCACTAAATTTGCAACCCCACCAACAATGTATGATTGTACCTTTGTCCCCGCATCCTCGCCAACACCATTTGTTGCTTGTATTCTTCATAATCCCCATTCTAATTGGGGTGAGATGGAATCTTAGGGTAGTTTTGATTTGCATTTCTCTTATTACTAGGGATGTTGAACATTTTTTCATATATCTGTTGATTGCTTGTAGATCTTCTGTGAAGTATCTGTTCATTTCCTTAGCCCATTTGTTGATTGGGTTATTTGTATTCTTGGTATAGAGTTTTTGAGTTCTTTATATATTCTGGAAATTAGTGCTCTATCTGAAGTATGAGTGGCAAAGATTTTCTCTGTAGGCTCTCTCTTCACATAAATTTTAGCAAATCACATACAAAAACATATTAAAAAGATAGTGCACCACAATCAAGTGGAATTTATCCCAGGGATGCAAGGTTGGTTCAACATCAGGAAATCAATAAATGTAATTCACCATATCAATAGACTTAAAGTCAAGAATCACATGATTATTTCAATAGATGCAGAAAAAGCATTTGATAAAATACAGCACCCCTTCATGCTCAAAACACTAGAAAAAATAAGGATAGTGGGAACATTCCTTAACATTGTAAAGGTTATCTATGCTAAGCCCATGGCCAATATCATTCTAAATGGTGAAAAACTGAAAGCATTCCCCCTAAAAACTGGAACAAGGCAGGGATGCCCTCTTTCACCACTTCTATTCAACATTGTCCTTGAAACTCTAGCCAGAGCAATTAGACAGACCAAAGAAATTAAAGGAATACGAATAGAAAAAGAAGAACTCAAACTATCCCTATTTGCTGATGACATGATCATATATTTAGAGGAGCCAGGAAATTCCACCAGAAAACTTCTATAACTCATAAATGAATTCAGTAAAGTAGCAGGATACAAGATCAATGTTCATATTCATACGTGATGAATCTTCAGAAAGAGAAGTTAGGAAAACTACCCCATTCACAATTGCCTTGAAAAAAATAAAATACTTGGGAATCAATTTCACAAAAGAGGTGAAAGACCTCTACAATGAGAACTACAGAACACTAAAGAAAGAAATTAAAGAAAACCTTAGATGGAAAGATCTCCCATGTTCTTAGATAGGTAGAATTAATATTGTCAAAATGGCCATACTATCAAAAGTGCTATACAGATTCAATGCAATTCCAATTAAAATTCCAATGATGTACCTTACAGAAATAGAGCAAGCAATCATGAAATTCATTTGGAAGAAAAAGAAGCCCAGAATAGCTAAAGCAATCCTTAGCAGGAAGAGTGAAGCAGGGGGTATCACAATACCAGACCTTCAACTATACTACAAAGCAATAGTAACAAAAATGGCATGGTATTGGTACAAAAATAGACAGGTAGATCAATGGTACAGAATAGAGGACCCAGACACAAACCCAAATAAATACAATTTTCTCATACTAGACAAAGGGGCCAAAAACATGCAATGGAGAAAAGATAGCCTCTTCAACAAATGGTGCTGGGAAAACTGGAAATCCATATACAGCAGAATGAAACTAAACCCCTATCTCTCACCCTGCACAAAACTCAACTCAAAGTGGATCAAGGACCTTGGAATCAGACCAGAGATCTTGCACCTTATAGAAGAAAAAGTAGGCCCAAATCTTCATCATGTTGGCTTAGGATCAGACTTCCTTAATATGACTGTCATAGCACAAGAAATGAAAGCAAGAATCAATAACTGGGAAGCTTCTATGATTTGATAGGCTAGTTTATCTTGGTTAACTGAGCTTTTTAATTTACCATAATTTTTATTTAAAAAAAAAATTCCTACAGGACACCAAAAAAAAAACCCAACTCACTTACAGTGGGTGGGTTATGGCTAGCTGTAAGCGTTTATCAAATTTCCATATGAGGTGTTTCTTCTTAAATTACTTAGTCTATGATACCTTGAGGGAAAGTGAGGATTTCTTTCTATAAAACTACTTTTTATTTCAATTGGATTCATGTCCATTGGCTGATCATTCACTTTCAACTTAGTAATAAACAAATTCTGCTTCTTCTACCTCAGAATGTAACTTGTGTTTATTGTGTGCTAATATCAGTTGCTTTCTTTGGGCCTACGATGGGTGTCTAACAGGCTATGTTTCATGATCTGACCATTGCTCATATGCAGAATTCACCTCTCAGTGTCCTTTTGCTACATTAGGCACCAAACCCCTCTGACCACCTTTTCCTCCAACAATGGAGCTAGCCCATTTTAGACTCTTCACAGTGGCTCTACTTGAAAAACCCTGTTCCAAGATCTTCCTGACTTGTGTGCCTACCATTTATATCTCAAATGATATATCAACTTCCCAGTAGAGTTCTCTTTGATTTCTCCTTCTAAATTAATATCCCCAGCTGCACATGTAGAAAAAGTATAATGATCCCAACATAGCTAAGAATGTCTAACACATTAACCTGGAAAATGTTCCATTAACTTCTTAAGTCAAGACTTTGAATGTTAACAAACTTTTCATGCAGTGTCTGAAATTGATATAGAGTTGGAGTTTTTGTTTTTCCATAATATGGTTTCAAAGAACCTTCTGTAACAGAATTATCAATTTAATTTTGATGATGAGGGGTTTTAATTCCATTGCAATTTTTTTCATGAAACAAGGAGGAAATCTGAAACAACTTTTGATGGCACCAAGGATCATTCTTAGGACATAGTAGATGCTCAACAATACTTATTGATTGACTATATATGTAGTATATTTAAAAGGACAATCACATACTCTGATAGTTATGCAAGTGAACATTGAGGTGTGAACTGAAGAGTACTGAAATAAAGTACAGTCACAAAATCTCTTTCCCATTCTGATGCTACCAACAGTGTGTTACTTTTAGTTATTTCCTTCTTTTCCATTAACCTCTTTTTAAAATGCTAGGACCTCAGGAAATTGTAGCAAACCCTGTTGGGTTGTATATTCAGGCTCTCTTTTTCAGGAAATCCCCACTTGATTCCAATCAATAGAACTCCTGGAAGCCAAGTATCTATTATGTGCTTTTGCCCTAACTAAGTCAGTCAGACTTTTTCTTTCAGGAATTTAAAATTCTGATCTAAAAACCACAAAAATTGGGAGCTTTGAATTTTGGTCAGATAAACAGCAGAGCTCTAGGTCTATCCAATACAGCAGCCACTAGTCACAGGTGGCTATTTAAAATTAAATTTAAAATTCAGTTAATTAAAATGCAAAATGCAGTTCTTAAGTTGCATTAGCCACATTTCAAGTGTTCCCTATTATAGAACATTCCCATCATCATAGAAGAGTCAATTAGACAGAGGTGATTTAGAGCAGGAGTCAATCTAGCCTGCTGCCTGTTTTTGTATGCTCCATAAAAATGGTTTTTCTTTCATTTTAAAATAGCTAGGGGATAAAAAAAAAAAAAAGAATATTTCTGACACGTGAAAATTATGTGAAATTCAAATTTCAGAGTTTGTAAGAAAAGGTTTATTGAACCACAATCATGCTCATTCATTTACATGTGATTGAATGCTGTTTCTGTGTTACAAGGGCAGAGTTGAATATCTGCAGAAGAAAGCACAGGATCAGCAAAGTATAAAATATTTACTATCTGACCCTTGCTCTTGAGGGAAGCACTATGGTTGGCAAAGTTGCCTTGACACTCTCTGATTCTGAGAGTTTATGAGGAGACCAGATAACACTTACATTGTAGCACTTGTTGATATTTAAATGAATTTTCATTTCTGTATTGAATACTACCAAGGAGAAGGACCATCTTTAAGAGTGTGTGTTGCTAGAGGTGGGGGTGGGCATTAAAGGGAAGAGTGACTTTTTCCCCCAAAACAAACCAGCAGGTGCTAGACCATCACATTTGGCCATGCCTGCCATGGTATATACCCCAGGCCACCACTGCCAAGAAGAGTGGTAAGAAACAGGAGTCCTAGCATTTCTCCAGTACAAGACAGGGGCTCCTCAATGTTCTCTGTGAGAGTCCTGCTAAAGTCCCTTTAAGTGAACACCGTACCAATTGTCCCTGCAGTAGCACAGCAGGATATATGAATCAGAGCAGATGGCATAATTAGTCAGCAAACTAGGTATAAGTACAGAGTGGAAAATAGGCCACAGCATCCTCTGTGAATTGCGAACTACTCCCAATACCCAAAAGAGGCACAATTATTTGATGTGAGACTCTCTTGAAAGAATTTCATTATATAAGGGTAATGGTCACAAGTCAAGGAATATCCAGGGTCATCCACACTTTAAGAATTACATTTTACTGGGATTTCCCATAAATTGACAGAAACAAAGATCCCAGGAAGAGGCACACAGAGGTTAAGATAGCATTCCTAGAATGGGTACAGAGAGGATGCACCTAGGAACTGAGAAGTAAGGCTATGCTTCACAGGAATTCTGGGTCACTTGCTATCCAAGTAATTCTCAGTTCCATACTTTAAGACTCCAGAGCTTCTTCTCTCCAGTAATAAGCCTGACAAGTCACATTTCATTCTCTCAAGGAGGTGCCAGGTAATCACTTTGCCTTTAGCTCTAATACATTCAGCAGGGGAACATGGGTGGAGCATTAGTATGACATCAGATGGCCTGAGTTTGAATCCCGTCTCTACCACCTATTGGCTGCTTCATTTTTCTCAATTATAAAAAGGGATATCTACTTCTAAACTTGTTTTGATTAACAATAAAGATAATTCAAGTAGCAGTGCTGACCAGGTAGTCAGACAAGAGCAGTGAATAAGAATGCTGATGTAGAAGACACTGCTAATGGCTGACCAAGGTTCACCCCACACACATACTTTCTTTGTAGATTCCTGAGACTGCTCAGTATTTGTGCCCAGTTCCAAGCAAAGGATCATGACCCATTTAGACCAATTTGGACAACTCTGTCCCCACTTTCTCAACCTTCCTTGTAGTTAGGATTTGCAAGGCCCCAGTTCTAGCCAATACAACTTTAGCAGAAAGTTCCTGGATGTGAGAGATGGGAAGGAGGGGATTTCTGGAGAAGTTTTTGCTTTCTCAAACAGGAGACAGATGAGGAGGTAACAAATGAGGAAAAGCCCACAGAAATCACATCCTCAACACCCTAGAGCTAATGAATCGTTATTTTAGATTTCCTAGGTTAAAAGAAAAATAAAACCTCTATCTGCTGTGCATTATCTTACTTCTGGACATTTCTTACAATGAAGTAAATAGAATAAAGGTACCCAAATTGTTCTGATGAAAAATTAATTTTAAATTCCTTCAAAGTTTGCTAGTTACCACCATGTAAATTGGAAAAGAAGTATAAAGTATCACATAAGCTTCCTTGAAATGTCATTGTTCCTCCCTCTGTGGTCCCCCACCCCAAAAAGTGTCCTTGGGCCCTGCTTCTGCAAGAAATTTACAAAGGAGATGGAGTCATGGCAGCCACAGGAGCCATACTGTCCTCAGGGAAACATTTAAAACTGCAGGAAGATACAAGGACAACAAGAAGTCGCTAATACTTTTGGAGCGCTTACTATACGCCAGGGACTCTTCTAAGATACACATATTGACCCATTTAATGCAATTACCCACTGAAATTGACATTATTAAAAATTCCATTTTACAAATAGAGAAACTGAGGCAAAAAGATTTAAGTAATTTGCTTGAAGTCACACAGCTAAGTGGTGGAGCCAGGATGCAAACTCACAAGCATCAAATCTTATGAACTAAAGCACCCTGTCCTTCTAGGGATGATGTCAACAAACCCAAGTTCAGCAAGGTAAGGAGTTAGAATTGATCTCATAAATTTGTCAGGAAGACTTTGAAAGCCCTAATCTCAAGCTTTGCCAACTCATCTATTTATCCAGTTCTTCAAGGTATCCAACATATGAGGAAATAGGTCAGTCAATTTAGAAATCTTGACAATTTGAGTACCTACAAACAACTAGAAGGTGTTTAGCTTTGAAAAGAATGATGAAGAGACCCATTCAAAGGGAGAAACATTTACCAGGAGTTAGAGCTATAAAGGTAGAATTCCAGAATTTAGAAGCATTGAGTAACATTTATCTTTACCAATACCCACTCTTTTGACTCTTGGGCTGTGTCTTTTACTCTCACATTTTCCCTCCCAAATACTGAATTGAAATTTACACACCACCAGCAAAGCCAGCCCTTTCACCTACTTATGCAACAGTCTGGAAGCACAGCAATCTGAAGTTCATATGATTTTACATAAGTCTATTTTGGAGGAACAGACAGAACATTAAATTAGGCTAAATTGTCTTGTTTGGGATGAATAACAAGGCTAAATAAGATGTAAAATTCCCTTTTCACATTGTACCTGAAAATAAATTATGTTGTATTATATTTTAAGGAAGAAATGACCAGGGAAAGTACCATTTGTTTCTAATGTCTCTTGGTAGTCAGAGTAGTTCTAACACAGACCAAATTCATGTTTGCTTACATAACTCATCTATTCAAGATCCAAACCAATGAGTTCTTGCAATGTGGCAGGCACAGTACAAAATCATATTAACAATACATAATATGTGGTCCATATTGCTTCTATTTCCTTCTTAAGGTTTCAGGAACAGTAACGTTTACATTGGTATACTAATGTGTCCTATATTTGCCTGTACCCATAGAACAGAATCATGAATTCTCTGATAAGCATAATGGTTGCAAAGGTTAGACAGGTAGCTTCTCCAGACAGGGCCTGTTTGGAAAGTAATTAGTATTTGGATTGAGAAATGATTAATGACTGACGACATTAAGTGTTTAAGACAAGGGCACCAAAAAGGGAAGGTTGACTTTTTAAAGAATTTGATAAATGCCTGAAGGGTATGCCCCACTCATCTACTCTTTCCTGATTTAAAACACCTATTCCTTTCTTATTCCACAGCATGACTGAGATTGTCTGCTGCCCTCAGGGATTCATGCACACACACATCTTCAACAAGGACTCTCACCAGTCATCCTCCTTGTCCCCCAAAACACAGATTTAAGGAATTAAAAAGTGCTTTCTCCCTACACACCCACACCAAAAACAAGACCACCTGATGAATGTCGCCACTAAATTTCCTATTCGAGAGGTGATAACTGTTCTGAAGGAACCTGTCCATATAGACTTTATTGATCACTTTTAAGGAAGCAAATAAGCTATCAAATTTCAACCACTTTGTAAACCACAAACAGGTTCCCCCATTCACAACACAAAGAGTCACATTAGAGCAATAAGCAAGATAGAAACAGACAAATGAAAAAGATCCCTCTTGCTTTTTAACCCTAAGGAAAGCAAAGGAGTCTAAGGCCAGGAACAATATGATAGCCTCTCAATGCAGGAAGAGACTTCATGGCAAGTCAGGTCACAGATCTATCTTCATTTGAGGGGTTGCATTAGTTTCCTTCATCACAACTCTGTCTAAAATCTTGTGAGCTGGCATAATTTCCTAATAACACAATGTAAAATTTATTGACTCAGTAGAAGTCTCCCACTCTCATGGAAATGAAGAGGCAGTCCAAGAAGAGAACTACAGGTGGTTACACATTCAGCTGTCTTCTGAATTTGAAACAATTACTCCGTGTTCAGGTTTTAACCCCTTTGGCAGTGCCACTTGCCAGAAACTCTTAATAGAGCTAAGGAGAAGAAACCTGTCAGTTGCAATAGTGGGCCACAACAGATGAATAATATATTTCAAAATTAATTGAATAAGAACATTTGGCCATGTCTGCCAGATTTATTTTATTGTATGATTTGCAGGCTAATAATGAAGACTGAGTTTTTAATTATAAGATTTGCATTCCTCCACTCTATCATAAAAACTCATACAAAAGCTGTCTTTTTGTACATTGAAATGAAGGTTTGAATACATGATAGAGAAAGAATGGACCAGCAAACCATAAGCCTTTCTAGGTAGTATTTCTTAAGGACTCTGTTTCTCCTCAACTTAGAAAAAACTATCAGTGACCATATTCAGCTCCTGTTCTCACACTTATAGACGCTTCATTTTCTGCTCTATAGCATAAAAAAAAATGCTGTACTTTTTCATATATGACCCCCATCAAGTCTGCATCACTTGAGATATGTACTCTGAGTCATTTTACAGTGTGGATTTTAGTTTGAGATAAATCCCTTATGTAACTGATTTGGCAGGTATGAAGTGACAGATTGAAAACAGACTACAAACTGTAGCTCCAAACTATAGAACAGAGTGTACCTAACAGGTTCACAGCTAGAAAGAACTTGGGATGGTAGGTAGCTTCAAAAGCCCATGAAGTAACATGTAGAGAAACTAGAAACCTCCTTTTACCAGTGCTGATACCTCAGAGGATAAGTTCAGCTTTCTACAAACACATGGGGTAGAAACTTGTGGTAGACCAAAGCACAGGGTTGCCTACCATCACTATTTTAGAATACCACAAAAGGTGAGAAGACAAATTGTTCCTGACAAGAGAACTTCTTTGGACCAGAGGAGTGAAAAGGGGCCACTATCCAAGAAGACTCTTGAAGATGAACTTTGTGAAAGGGCTTGATTCCACACTTTGTCCATTGGTCAAAGAAAAGATTGAGGAGAAAGCAAGAATTCATATTTTTAAAAGTGAAAGGAAGATTGAAATATTTATGTCATCACTCTCAAGCAAACAGGCATTAGAATCCCCTAGAGTGCTTGTTAAACACAGACTCTGAACCCAAAGTCTGAGACTGCACACATGTAAGTAGTTCCCCAATAATTCCAATGCTGCTGGTCTGGGGACCACACTTGAAGAACCGCTAATCTAAAACAAGGTTTTTCAATCTCAGCAACATTAACATTCTGAGCCAGATAATTCTTTGTCATGAGGAATTGTGCTGTACAGTATAGGGTGTTAAGGAGAATCTCTGCCCCAACCCACCGAATCCAGTAGCAGTTACCCCAAAAAAATGACAAACAAAAACATCTCCAGACATGGTCAAATGTTCCACAGTGGGAAAATTGCCCATTAAAAAAAAAAATCACTGACCTAGATAGATTGCAAAAACAAATATCTTTTCATCTGCACATTTTTTATTTGTTTTAAAGTTAAGAGTTTTATTCTGGTCTTATTTTTATTTTTCTGAAAACCTATTGATGACTGTAAATATTCTTTTTTTATTTAAAATCAGAGAGAGGGGAATAAATTTTTCAGACTAAGAAAATGAGATATCACTGTTCTGGTTTATTAGGCTACAGGGGACATGAAGCAAACTCAGGGCCATAAGGTCCTCCCTAAATCTCAGATACCTAGGTGTGATTGAGATGTATTCCCTAACGTTCTTTCAGATTCAAAGATTTTACCTACCTCCCTAATGTAATCAATAGAGAATAGACTCTAGAGGTACTTTAAACCAGGAATCCAATGCAGAACACAAGCATGACGAAAAGTCATTACCATTCCAGTAATACCACCATTAAAAAAAAAATCTCAGAGTGAAAGAATAATTAACAAAGACAAGTGAAATAAATGCCTCAGGAGGGAGGGGACCCACTGGTGCTTAGAGCAAATAATAAGCAATAATTCATATACAAACTTTCTACTAAAAATTAAATCCAGTATGAATGTAAGGCTTTGGGAGAGAGACAATATGAAACAGGGCAAAATTCCAAAGAGAACATCTTCAGGTAATGCAATGTGTAAGTATTTCTTCTTCAGAGTTAACAAAAATGCTACTCATTTAATATTAATTTTGGCTTTAAAGATTAAAAAGAATATTGTTTTTTTAAAAAGGCAAAGGAAGTGATTCTAGCAGCTCATAGGCCAATAGGAGACATGATCATCAATATTTTCATCCTTTCTGGCACAAACTTCTGCTGTAGTTTGTCATTTTCTTCTACAAACAAGCTAATGAATGAATGAACTAAACCACAAACTAATGAATAAGAGTTCTTATTATTTTGGATATGAGCCTTCATGTTATGGTAAAGACAACATTTAAAGCTGGAACCTGATTTCTAGTTCAGTATCTTTCCTATCACATTTTTTATTTTCTTTAGAGCATTCCTATATTTTTTATTTGTTCTATTTATTGTAAATGAATGTGTACAAGCCACACACAAAAAAAAAACCTATAAAATTATTCAACAAACATAGCAAGCACAGTTTCAACAGATGCCCAACAGCTCTGAGGTATGCTCCTGAACTATAGTTTGATGATCTTTTTATGAAGGAGAAGGTGAAAGACATACACAGATTAGCCACAAGGCCTAAAAAGAGGGCATAGTGGAGCAGTGAGGTCTACATAGGAGGAATCTGTCAGATCCTGGAGGAAAAAACAAGACGACGGTGGATCAATAAACCTAAGTGGGGCTTGACTTAGACCTCCTCACCTCAGACCCCATCCTACTCCCATTGTAATCCAGCAATGTGGGAATGAAAATAAAACTTATTCATAATTACAGCTCAAAACAATGCTTTTCAATGTGGCAGATGGAAATCAGTGAGAAGATAAGAGCATCAGGCCTTTGCTATGCAATTAACTACTTTTTAAATATTACATTTTATTCCAAAAATGAAGAATCCTGAATAAGTCTTTTATCAGGCGTACATGGGGCCTGATTAGGTCTTAGCAGCAATATCCCTCCATCTCTCTGGCATAGACTTGTGTTTTTGTTTAGTATTTTTTTACAGGAAGAACAGACTGCACTAATATCAATATGACACTATTATGTGAGTTTCTTCAGACCAACCAATTCTGCAACTCTCTGGACACTGGGTGTCCTACAGTTTTGATCAACTTTGCCACTAACTACCAGGAGATAGTGTCAATTCATCTTCTGTGATGGTTTAGTTATTAGATGTCCCCCAAAAGCTCATGCATGGGAGGATGCGAGAAAGTTTGGAGTAAGATGATTGGGTTATAAGAGCCTTAATCAAATGAGTGGATTAATCCCCTGATAGGAATTAACTGGAATGTAACTGGAGGCAGGTAGGGTGTGGCTGGAGGAGTTAGGTACCTGGGGGTATGTCCTTGGGGTATGTTATGATTCAGATGAGGTGTCCCCCAAAAGCTCTTGTGTGACAAAATGCAAGAAGGTTCAGAAGACAAATGATTGGTTGTAAGAGTTTTAACCCAAACAGTGAATTAATCCCTTTCTAGCGATTAACCCAGTGGTAAATGTAGTAGTAGGGTGTGGTTGGAGGACATGGGAATTGGGGTGTGACTTTGGGTATATATTTTGTATCTGGAGAGTGGATACTCTTTCTCTCTCTGCTTCTTGATCATGATGTAAGCTGCTTCCCTCAGTCACACTCTTCTGCCAGCTTTACCTTGAGCCCCAAGGAATGGAGTTGACCTTCTGTGGACTAAGACCTAATTTTCCCTCCTCAATAGTTGTGCTGGTCAGGTCATTCAGGTGAGAAAAGTTGAGTAAAACAGGGTATATATATTTTGTCAGTGGTGAGGGGAGCTCTCTGTGCTTCATGGTGTGATGTTCCAAGTTGCTTTCCTCTGCCACATACCTCTACCCTGATGTTCTGCCTCATATATGGCACAGAGCAATGGAGATAGCGATCGATGGACTGAGACCTTTGAAACTGTGAGTTCCCAAATAAACTTTTCCTCCTCTATATTGTCCTTTTCAGGTCCTTTGGTCACAATGGTGAAAAATGTAACTAAAACATTCACCCACCCTTTAGTTTCAATACTTTGCTAGAATGTTTCAAAGAACTCAGAAAATACTTTACTTATCAGTGTATTATGCCCAGGAAAAGACAAATAGATGTAGGGCAAGGTATGGAAGTGGGGAAAAGGAAGCAGAGAGCTTCCATACCCTTTCTAGAAATGCAACACTCCTAGAAACTCTGTGTTCACCAATATGGAAGCTCTTTGAAACCCCATTGTTTAGGAGTTTTCACAGAGTTTTCATTACATAGGCATGACTAATTAAGTCATTCACCACTAAAAATACTGGCAAATCTCATACAAAAACATATTTAAAAGATAGTGCACCATGATCAAGTGGGGTTCATCCCAGGGATGCAAGGTTGATTCAACATATGGAAGTCAATAAATGTAATTTATAACATGAATAAAGACAAGAATCACATGATTATCTCAATAGGTGAATAAAAAGCATGTGACAAAATAGAGCATCCATTTGTGTTCAACACACTAGAAAAACTAGGGATAGTAGGAACATACCTCAACACTGTAAAAGCTATACATGCTAAATCTAAAGACAACATCATTTTTTTTATCTTCTGTATTTGCATTTTTTATTTGTTCTTTTCAATTATACATGGCAGTAGAATGTACTTTGACATATCATACATACATGGAGTAGAATTTCACATTGTTGTGGTTGTACATGATGTGGAGTTACAAAGGTTGTATATCCATATGTGAACATAGGACAGTTATGTCTGATTCATTCTATTGCCTTTCCCACTCCCATCTTCCCTCTCTTCCCACAACTCCCCCCTCTCCTATGGTGGTGAACCTTACCTTCTCCCTCCCCTCTACCTATTTTGTGTTAGCATCTGCAAATCAGAGAGAACATTCGGCCTTTGGGTTTTGGGGTTTGGCTTATTTCACTCTTCTATATGAAAGATAACATCATTCTAAATGAGAAAAATTGAAAGCATTCCCTCTAGAAACTGGGAGATAAGGATTCCCTCTTTCACCACTTCTATTCAACACAGTCCTTGAAACTCTACCCAGAGCAATTAGGCAAAAGAAAGAAAATAAATAGATACAAATAGGAAAAGAAAAGCTCAAACTATCCCTATTTGCAGGTAACATGATTCTACATTTAGAGGACCCAAAACACTACACCAGAAAACTTCTAGAACTCATAAATGAATTCAGCAAAGTAGCAGGATATAAAATTAACACACCCAAAAATCAATCACATTCCTACACACCAATGATGAATCGGATGAAAGAGAAATTAGGAAAACTATCTCATTCACAGTAGCCTCAAAAAAGAAAAATAAAATGAAATACTTGGAAATCAATCTAAAAAAAAGAGGTGAAAGACCTCTACAATGAAAACTACAAAACACTAAAGAAACAAACTGAAGAAGATCTTAGAAGATGGAAATATCTCCCTTGTTCTTGGATAGGCAGAATTAATATTGTCAAAATGACCCTACCACCCAAAGTGTTATACAGATTTAATGCAATTCTATTAAAATTCCAATGATATTCTTCATAGAAATAGAAAAAGCAGTCATGAAATTGGATAGAGGTCCAGAATAACCAAAGTAATCCTCAGCAAGAAAAATGAAGCAGGAGGCATCCCGATATCATAACTTAAATTCTGCTACAGAGCTATAGTAAAAAAAACAGCATGGTATTGGCATAAAGACAGACATGAAGACCAATAGAACAGAATAGAAGACTCAGAGACAAACCCACATACAGACTAGACAAAGGCCCCAAAAACATATATTGGAGAAAAGATAGCCACTTCAACAAGTGGTGCTGGAACACTGTAAGCCATATGTACCAGAATGAAATTGAGTCCCTATCTCTCACACTGCACAAAATTTCAACTCATAGTGGATCAAGGACCTAGACATTAAACAAGAAACCCTGTACCTAATAAAAGAAACTGTAGGCTCAAATCTCCATCATGTTGGCTTAGGATTAGACTTTATCAACAAGACTCCTAACAAGCAACAGTAAAATCAAAAATCAATCCAACAAAAGAGGTGAAAGACCTCTACAATGAGAACTACAGAACAATAAAGAAAGAAATTAAAGAAACCTTAGAAGATGGAAAGATCTCCCACGTCCTTGGATAGGCAGAATTAATATTGTCAAAATGGCTATACTACCAAAAGTGCTATACAGATTCAATACAATTCCAATTAAAATTCTAAAGACGTACCTTACAGAAATAGAGCAAGCAATCATGAAATTCATTTGGAAGAATAAGAAACCCAGAATAGCTAAAGCAATCCTTAGCAGGAAGAGTAAAGCAGGGGGTATTGCAATACCAGACCCTCAACTATACTACAAAGCAATAGTAACGAAAATTGCATGGTATTGGTACAAAAATAGACAGGTAGATCAATGGTAGAGAACAGAGGACACAGACACAAACCCAAATAAATACAATTTTCTCATACTAGACAAAGTATTTTCTCATACTAGAAAACATGCAATGGAGAAAAGACAGCCTCTTCAACAAATGGTGCTGGGAAAACTGGAAATCCATATACAGCAGAATGAAACTAAACCCCTAACTCTCACTGGCCCGCGGGACATCAACGCAGGATGGCGAACCTAAGAGAGAAGGAATGAAAGGGACAAGAAACACAGGGAGTGACAGCAAGACAGGAATTCTGATCAAGCTGCAAATTTTTATTGTTCTCATGGGTATTTATGCTGAGGGAATGAGGGGTATGACGAGGTGCAGGCTGGTTGGCTGTGTTCTTCTACTGGGCTCCTGATAGGGTGCAAGTTTGCGCCGGCAGGAAGGTGAAGTTCGCCCTGGCGGGAAGGTGAAGTTCGCCCTGGCGGGAAGGTGAAGTCCCAGAAGAGAAGCAGGGACAGCGCCATAGGCGCCATTTTGTCAGAGCTATCAGCCAGGAGCGGGGAGGGGCGCTGCTGCTTATCATAAAGGTCAGAACGTTCTCAGAATGAGAACTTCTTCTTGGTCCCTGACACTCACCCTGTACAAAACTCAACTCAAAATGGATCAAGGACCTTGGAATCAGATCAGAGACCCTGCACCTTATAGAAGAAAAAGTAGATCCAAATCTTCAACATGTTGGCTTAGGATCAGACTTCCTTAACAGGACTCCCATAGCACAAGAAATAGCAAGAATCAACAACTAGGATAGATTCAAACTAAAAAGCTTTCTCTCAGCAAAGGAAACTATCAGCAATGTGAAGAGGGAGCCTACAGAGTGGGAGAAAATCTTTGCCAATCATACTTCAGATAGAGCACTAATTTCCAGAATATATAAAGAATTCCAAAAACTCTACACCTAGAATACAAATAACCCAATCAACAAATGGGCTAAGAAAATCAACAGACACTTCACAGAAGAAGATCTATAAGCAATCAACAGATATATGAAAAAATGTTCAACATCTCTAGTAATAAGAGAAATACAAATCAAAACTACACTAAGATTCCATCTCACACCAATTAGAATGGCGATTATCAAGAATACAAGCAACAATAGGTGTTGGAGAGGATGTGAAGAAAAAGGTACACTCATACATTGCTGGTGGGGTTGAAAATTAGTGCAGCCACTCTGGAGAGCAGTGTGGAGATTCCTTAAAAAACTTGGAATGGAACCACCATTTGACCCAGTTATCCCACTCTTCAGTTCATACCCAGAAATCTTATTAAAATCAACATGCTACAGTGATGCAGCCTTATCAGTGTTTATAGCAACACAATTCACAATAGCTAAACTATAGATCTAACCTAGGTGCCCTTCAACGGATGAATGGATTTTTAAAAAATTGGTGTATATATACACACAGGGAAATATTAACCATAAAAAATAATGACTTTATGACTTTTTCCAGTAAATGGATGGATCTGGAGAATATCATGCTAAGTGAAATAAGCCAATCCCAGAAAACCAAAGGTTGAATGTTCTGTCTATTTTGTGGATACTAACACATAATAAGAGGATAGGTGGGGGAGAATTGAAGTTCAGATTAGACAAAGGGGAATGAAGGGAAGGGAAGACAAATGGGAATAGAAAAGAAAGTAGAATGAATCAGACATAACTTTCCTATGTTCATATATGAATATACCACCAGTATAACTCCATATCATGTAAAACCACAAGAGAGGAATCCTAATTAGAATAAGTTATACTCCACATATGTATTCTATGTCAAAATATACTCTACTGTCATGTGTATCTAAAAAGAATTAGAAAATAAATTAATTAAACATTAAAAAATAAATCATCCACCACTGAATATTGAACATAATCTGGGATGGGTCTCCCCTACCCAGAGGTAGGGAAGTATTGCCAAATGTTGCAACCATCAAACCGTAAGATTTGTTCTTTCTGATGACCAGTCCCCATCCTGAAGATATCTAGGGTCCCCCAGCCATCTCATTAGCATACAAAAGACCCTCTGACCTTGTAGCAAGAACAGAGACCAAATATATATTTCATGTTGTACTATAGATCGTGATGTCAGAGTCATAGAATTTAATTCCAAATTACATATGCACCATATCCAACCCATCCTATGTAGAAGTATTGGTTGAATACATTTTTGTCTTAGACTCTGTTTCATGGAATAATAATCTATGAATGAGAGTAATGCTAAGTAAAAAAAAAAAAAAAGTTATATTTTCAAATGAGATTAATCTCCGGATTAAACAATTTTTAAAAATATTACTTTAATGCACAAGTTTTTGGACCTTGTATATCTTAATGTTCTTTATGACCCTTCAACAAAGGTACATCATGTAAATTTTCTTACAATCATTTTATCATAAACACCAATTGTAAACAACAAAGGATTTTGAGATAGTCAATGTTGAGGGAACAGTTTGGAAAACACTTAAGAACATGTCTTTGATGGCATTTTATATTTTAACACCATTGTTACTTTGGGAATTAAGAATTATGATACTATATGCAGTATTCAGTAAATATTAGCTCACAACCCTCTATTTTTGCACATGTAGAATCTCATCTTTAGATTTATTCTGATCCTCTTGGGTGTGCAAGATTAGTGCTGAAGAAAGGGGGAATTTTGTCTGTGTAAGGTTTTCTGGATTATACCCAGAGGTTTTTAAATGCTTTAGTCAATTACTTGTTCCTTAAAGCCTAGGGTATTACACCAAAATTGTTTAATTGAGTTGAAAAAGGTTATTTACAGTATTTTCCACATAAATGACTTTTTCAGCCAGCTGATTTGCATATAGTACAACATTGCTAATTTATACTAATGACTAAGAGAACACTAGAGATTACAAATTCAAGAATTAGCAAGTACTGTAAGTGAAAGCATGAAATTAAAAGCAATTAGAGCTGTCTCATCACAAAAAGAACTTGATTAGCCCATGCTTATTATTTATGGTAGTGATTTATAATATACTAGCATTTATTTTGTAATGAAACCTTCATGATGTGACAGTTTATCATCATCCTACAAGAAAAATGACAAAGCTGCCAGAGAATCAGTAAAGCATGTCAGCTTTCCTGATGGATCCATTCCTTCACTCAGCATTAACTGTACTATACTCCTGCCCCATAAAAGTACCTCTGTTAAGCACAATTTTTAATGGTTTTTTTTCCCCACTACTACTAAGACTAACAGATTTCACTGGAACCTGGAAAGCACTGATAATATTTTTTTTAAATTCCCAATAATTCCATCAGCTAGAGATGACCACTACTAACATTTGTTTGCTTCCAATATTTTCCTATGCATTTACAGAAAGAAAATCTGAAATATATAAATGTTTGCCTAATTGAAATTTTATTTTCAACTTTGTCTTCTGAGTTTTCCCTTAGATATTGATGAGGATGAACCAAATGATATTCATAATTTAATTACTGCTGCATATTTAAAGTACATCATGAAGCCACCATTTATTTCAGTTCAGTTAATCCTACGAAACCGGCAATAATTTACTTTTAATCATTTGAAACAATTAAAATAATTCCAATAGTCTATACTAGTTTTGCACTACTACAGGTAACTATTTGTGTGTGTATGTACATCAGCAGAAGATAATGCAGTTTGGAAGATACACTCGATTTGAGCCCAATATTAGTCACAATTGCTACCACAATGTTACCTTCCTGGTGTAGGCAGCAACAACATCAAGAAAACATGAACAAGTACCAGCTCAGTCTAAATTTTGCTTTGTAATAGAATTAAGCTTGCTCAGTCATTCATTTGCTTTTTAATATCTATGGTCAATTTCAGCCCACTTCAATTTTGAGAAATTTCAATTAGAAGTTCCAAAAAATAATAATTTTTATCTTAACTGTTACTATTTGTTTCACAGATAAAAATAGGTCATTTTTACAGGGCTATATAGGAATTGAGTCTCTTAGCATTCCTAGGGGTTTTTAATACTATGCTGCCTATATACTTCCTCGAATAAGGACTAAATTTGTGCCGGAAGGAAACAGATGTGGTACAGTCATTCTCAAGTGAAGCATTGGGTACCACATGAGAATAATTGGCATTAATTAATGCATATAACAGCTTTAAGCTGACTATGCATTTACATGACTCCCCTGAAAGTTTCCCAACAGCATCCTCTGAAGTGTACCTAACAATCTCTTAGAAGTCCCTCAGAAGCCCTTCAGCAGTCTTGATAGAAATACTTGGCCCAGCACTATGAAAGCACATTAATGTCTGCACTAGCACTTTAATGGTTGTGGAAAGTACAAGTCCCATCTCTTCTAAGGTCAGTTCTATAAAACACCTAAGATCTGTGCACAACAGGTTATCAATAAATATTCACTATCCCATTTCCTAGTGGAAATTTAAATGATAACTCAGTTCTTTTTCCTCGCCAAAATTGATTTATGTTCCGTTCATTGATATTCCCTGGAAAGCTGCTTTACTCTTATAATATCCATTGTAAATCTGAAGTACTCAGAGTTAGTAAAAGAGAAGCAAAGAAGCCCTTTGTTCCATTTCTTCCAGTTCATAAATTAATCTCCTTAGTGTACGTTCAAGTGTTGAGGCAAGTTAAATTCCTTTGGGTATCCAGGGAATAATATGAGAAGTTAATACGGAAGTTTTTTTCCTGGGAAAGAAAACAGAGCCTACTTTGTGCTTGCCTTGGGCTGGCAACTTTGCACATACTATCTCACTTGAACCTCACAGTGAAAAGCTTGGAAAAGTCCAGGATCTGATCTGAATCTATGTCTGACTGACTTCAACCCTACGTTGTTTCTACTTCAACGTCAACTATTTTATATATGCTGCATCTGCCAGTGAATTTCCAATGACCCATAATATGCCATGTGGCCACAAAGCCAATCACAGGAGACCCTGTTGGTTCCCTGCATTTCAGTAAGTAAATTCTAAAACTCTCTGGAACAATAATACCAGGTCTGGATAGTATCTGGACCTTTTCTTCTTCACTTATTAATGTACCAGATAAAGTGCTAAGCATGTGCAATGCTTTTGTAAAATCTCAGGAAATGAATCTTGGAGTCCTCCAAAGGACACCCATACCAGACTAGTTCTCCTCAAATGTCTCCTGAAGAATAGGTTGATTGTCTCCAGCAAAGAATTACCATGACCCAAGAAGAGGCAACCACAAATCCCAAATACCTTAATGTCATCCCTAAAACCACATTCCTAGGCAGCAGGATCTATAATGTCATTTACTCATTCAACAAATAAATTTAGAGCATCTACTTTTTGTCCAGCACAATTACAGAGATTTAGAATACATCAGCGAACAAAGTAAATGAGGAATCCAGCCCTCAGGAGATTACATTCTGTCAGGATAGAGACAAGAAATAACAGACATCATAAACAAATGCTTCACACATGAAGACACAATAAGACATATATAAAACTATGTGTTATTGCAAGAGGAACCAAGAAAAGTTAGAATGGCAAAGGTTGCAATTTTAAATGGTACCATCGGAGTATACACCATTGAAAGGCTGATAAAACACTTAAATGGAGTAAAGTGGTTATCCATGTGCACATCTGGAGGAAAAGTTTCTGAGAGATGTGCAAAATCCTAGAACAAAGCATGCTTGACATGTTTGAAGAAGAAAAAAATCCCTGTGTGGCTGGAGTGGAGCAGAATGGGAGAGAGTAGTGAGAGAGAGAGAAAGCACCTGGGTCCCATTTCAAGTGGGATCGATTGCTAGGTTTTAACCAGAGAATGAAGTAGTATGACTTACACAGTATAAAGTCTCACTCTGAGGGTTGTGTTAAGAATAGACAGTAAAGCATGGGAGGTGGTTGGAAGGCTAAGGAAGGTAGCAGGAAGCCCATATTATTATATTACTATTACAGTAAGTACCATGGAGGTGAATGTGCCCTGGACCTGTGACAGCATAAGAGTATGGGAAGTGATATAATTCTGGAAATACATAGAAGAAGTTAAATATAGTCAGGCAGAGTGGCACATGCTGGTAATCCCAACGACTCGGGAAACTGAGGCAGAAGGACAATGAGTTCAAATCCAGCCTCAGCAACTTAGAGAGACCTTAAACAACTCAGCGAGACCCTGTCTAAATAAAATATAAAAAAAAGACTGGAGAGGTGGCTGAGTGGTCAAGGCCCCTGCGTTCAATCCCTGGTACCAAAAATAAAAAGAATGGAATTTTTTGGTAAACCACATGAGAGAAGTAAGAGTGAAAGATGACTATTCTGTTCTGGGTCTGAGCAGTTGGAAGGATGGATTTGCTATCACATAAAATGGGGAGAGCAGGGTTTTTAAAAGGTACTTAATTTGAAACCTCTATTCAATATCTAAATACAACAGAAATAAGCAGTTGAAAATACCACTTTGGAGTTTAATGAGGGGTCTATGAGTGATATAAATTGGGGAGTCATTTTGTTTGTGTGTGTTTGCTTATTCATTTATGCCACAAGATTGCATGAGCTCAAAGATGGAAGGAATGCAGACACAGAAGGCATCCCAGGATGGATCTCTGGCACTCCATATATCTCAGAGATCAGGAGGAACCAGCAAAAGCACATGGAAGGAGCAGCCAATGATACAGGGAAAAGGAAAGGAAAAACAAAAAAACAATGTCCTGGAAACCAAAGGTAGAAAGTTTATGAGGAAAAACGGAAAGAAATCAATGCATCCATTGCTGCAGAATTAATAAGATGAGAACTGAAAACTGATCACTGAATTTAGCAATAAGACAGACAAGAGCAGTTTGTGGACAATACTGGGGATTAAAAACTAAACTGAAGAGAAATGAGGAACAGAAATTGGAAACTGATTTTAGACAACTCTGTTGCAGAAAGCTTTGCTGTTAAGAAATACGCAATAAATGGTGGCAGAAGTGGAGCGAAAGAAAAATTGGATTTTGTTGCTCATCTGCTTTTTATGTTTTATTTATAACTTGTGGTAAAGAGCCACATGATTGGGTACTGATGGAAATGACCCATTAGACAGGTAAAATCAAAACAAAAAAACACCAATGGTGTCAGAAAGAGGGGAGAATTGTAGAAGGAATCACCTCGAGAAGGTAAAAGAGAAAGAGGCCTGTTGACTCAGGGGGAGGTATGTCATCAAACATAGGATAGCAATGGAAGGTCAGACAACGGAAGCCTTAGAAGACCAATGGTTCAGAATAGAAGACACAGAGACAAACCCACATAAATACAGTTATCTCATACTAGAAAAAAGGTGTCAAAAACATATATTGGAGAAAAGATAGCCTCTTCAACAAATGGTGCTAGAAACCTGGAAATCCATAAGTAGCAAATGAAAGTACACCCTTCTCACTATGCATAAAACTTAATGTGGACCAAGGACCTAGGAATTAGATCAGAGACCCTGCACCTAATAGAAAAAAAAAGCAGACCTAAATCTTCATCATGTCAGCTTAGGACTTGGCTTCCTTAACAAGACTCCTAAAGTGCAAGAATTAAAATCAAGAATCAATAAATTGGATGGATTCAAACTAAAAAGCTTCTTTTCAGCAAAGGAAGCAATCAATAACATGAAGAGAGAGCCTACAGAATGGGAGAAAGTCTTTATCACATGCACATCAGATAGAGCACTAATCTCCAGGATGTATAAAGAACTCAAAAAACTTAACACCGAAAAAACAAATAACTCAATAAACGGGCCAAGGAACTGAGCAGACACTTCACAGAAGATATACAGGCAATCAAGAAATATATGAAAAAATGTCCAATATTTCTAGCAATCAGAGAAATGTAAATTAAAACTACCCTGTGATTCTATCTCACTCCAGTTAGAATGGCAATTATCAAGAATACAAGTAACAATAAGTGTTGGCGAGGATGTGGGAGAAAAGGTACACTCAAACATTGCTAGTGGGACTGCAAATTGGTACAACCACTCTGGAAAGCAGTATGGAGATTCCTTAGAAAACTTGGAATGGAACACCATTTGACCTAGTTATCCCATTCCTCGGTCTACATCCCAAGGACTTAAAATAAGCATGCCTCAGTGATGCAACCACATCAATGGTACAGCAACACAATTCACAATAGCTAAACTATGAAACCAACTTAGGTGCCCTTCAACAGATGAGTAGATAAAGAAACTGTGGTATATATACACAATGGAATATTACTCAGCCTTAAAGGAAAATAAAATTATGGCATTTGCAGGTGAATGGATAGAGTTAGAGAATATCATGCTAAGTGAAATAAGCCAATCCCAAAAAACCAAAGGCCAATTGTTTTCTCTGATATGGAATGCTGGAGTGGGGTGTGGGCAAGGGATGAATGGAGGAATTTTGGATCAAGCAGAGGGGAGCGAAGGGAGGGAAAGGGGTATGGGGATAGAAAAGATGGTGGAATGAGATGGACATCACTACCCTAGGCACATTGATCACACAAATGGTATGACTACATCATGTACAACCAGAGAAATGAAAAGTTGTGCTCCATTTCTGTACAATGAATCAAAATTCATTTTTGCTATCATGTATAACTAATTAGAACAAATACAAATAAAATTTTTAAAAGTAGACATCATGGGAGGTGATGGAAATTCTCTCACAATATCTCAATTTTCTCAATGAAAATGGAAGTGGAGAGGCAAGTGTTAAAGATTAGAGGAGGAAAGATTTAAAGTAGATATCAAGTAAAGCAGAAAGTGACTGAAGTAGCAAAGTCTGGTAAGAATGTCATGGAGCATAGAGCCCAACTGAAATTTAAAGTCTTGAATTTAAAGAGAGATTAGGCAGTGTGATTATGTAGTTTTCTCAAAATACTCGGTTACTGGCCTGGGGAAGTTAAAGAGTTGAATCTAACCAGAGCTGTGGTTTGGGAAAGAGTATGCTGAAGGGGGATGGGACAAAGGGGATATTAAAGTCACTGACCATGGAGGTTAAGTTGGACATAGGGGCAGTAAAAGTGGAAGATCTCTGGTTGATTCCTTCTTCCTCTTTGATGCTCAGAAGGACACCAACGTGGTATGTACCACATTCCTAAAGAGTTCCTGGAGACCCTACATGTTCAGGTCCCTAGACCAAAACAGTAAAGGCCTGAACAGAGACTGTATGAGCAACTGAGGAGTTTTGGGTCTCTTCCTTCAATCATGTGATTTTGCTCAAGTCACATTATCTGTATGCACCTTTTTTTATCCTATTGTCCATAATAATGTTAATACCTTACTCATGTGATTCTGAAATGTTAATGAAAACATGCATAAAGATTTGAAAATCCTTGATAAAATGCATAAGCATTAGAATAAATTTAATTTTAAAATGAATTTGTTTGCATTCATTGGAGAAGTGTGTTCCCCACATGATTTATACCAAAATACATTTATTATTAAATGAATATTGCTGTTGATATCAGTTGTTTCAACTGTCTTTCTTCTAAATTTCTTTCATTTTTGCCAATTTAACATCTTGTTGATGTTGGGATGCCAAGAATTGAATGTAGAATTTCGAACAGTTATACTAGTTTCCTAGAAGACTTCTTATATTAAAAGACAAAAGGGAATGAGTGTTTTTGAAGTCCTACTATGTAATAGTGCACATTCAGCATTCAATTTAATCTTCAAACAATTCTATGAGTCTGCTATTATTATCAGCCTCATTTTACAGTGACAAAATTGAGCTCAAAGAGATTATACAATTTGCACACACAGATTTTAACTGGTAAACCCAGATTTGAACATAGTTGTACATGATTCCAAATACATGTTCTTGCAAGTCATCCTATTTCAATAAAACTCTAAGTGTATGAAATGGTTAAAGCCAATGTGTTTCCACTTTAAAAGGATATGTACCCAAAATTTGAAAATTTTGAGAATTCTTAAGAAAGGTAGCTTAAAGTCTTTAAGTACCTACACATAACAAAGGTTGATAATCTCTTTTCCACTTCACGTGCACCACCCATATGCCCACCCTGGGAGGAGGGGTCACCTACTATGTGAATAAAAAAATATATTTACAAAAAGAAATTCAAAAAAATTTACTACCACTGGTATGGGAACTATAGGATGATTTATTGGTGGGGCTGCACTCAGGAAAGTAAATCCAAATTTGCTCGTATTCTTGTCAGTGCTTAGCACTGAGTCTCAGAGATCTGATCAGTGGGTAAACTTGCCTGTCAACCTGGCAAAGAGATGAGCAGAAACATGAGCTCAACCTGAATGAATGATATGGAATGTTTCTGTAAACTGTATTCCATTTTGTTTTTGTTTTCATTGTTATTTCTAAAGGCTACTTTATGTCCTTTCATTTAAGGACTCTGCACCATAGACAAAGTAGTAAATAAGACAGCAGGGGCGGGAGAGGGGTGATGTCACACTCAGGGCCAGCAAGTTTCCAAAGTACCTGCAATCAAATTGTGAAGTGTTTGTGGCTGATAGAAACCTAGCTGAATGTATCTCGGTTGCTGATGGGGTAACTCTCCAAGCACAATTCACAGTAATTTATAAGTATTCTAATTGTGTGTATAATTCTTCAAAACCAGAACTCCATTCTTAAAGCAATGAGCCTCCACTAGCCAAAGCATTTGTATATCTGTCGATTTCTAAACATTTTACACTAGAAATGATAGCACTGTATTTCCACTGCAAAGTACATTTAAAATGGATTCTGTTTGATTAAAGCAGAAACACTGACATAGAAGGGAACTAGAGTTTTCTGAATGCATTTTACTGGACATTTAGTGTCCAGAAAAATTTAAAAGATTTAGATTGCTAGGTTACCTTGGCTATATTCATTTCATAAAACTAAAATTTTCTTAGCAAAGTTAATAGATAAAAACTGTGATTTTCCTACAGTTCTCATTTATACCAAGAGAATGTTTTCTTTCATAAGTTGCTTTAGAGCAAATTACCCCATAGTTCTCCACAAGAGGGAAATGTGGAGTAGTGGGTATTTAAAGCTGTTTAACTGAATCCACTTGTGCATGATCATTGGCATTCCACAAGACAGACATAGTGCTCCCCTTTCCTAAAATAACCTGGTGACAGACTATGTCAGCAAGCTCACCCTGTAATATTCACATCAACCAAATAGACAATTTTACCCAGTCACCTTGGGAAGGGAGGACCCTCCCTGCTTTAAGTTCAACCACATTATTATAATTATCAAACTTACAAAGAAACTTCCAGTGCAAAGTAAATGCTCTTGGTTCAAAATTATGTTCTCATTCTTACCAATGGCAAGGGTGTTTCTCTCAGGAAGTTAAACTCTGAGCAGAGAAGTATCTTCTCTGCATATCCTTGAATTAAATCAGCACATCAGAGCAGGCAGCCCAGAGGCATGAGGCTCTCCTCTGCCATCCTCATCACATTCTCCCTCAACTATATCCCTAGTGAGGCTCAGAGCCCCACAAAACCGCTTTTGTAGTCAAGTGTGCAGTGCAAATGAAATCCCTGTCATTAAAGAGGTGGGCATTCTCATTTCTAACAAGTTTCTCGGCAGGTGGGCTGTCTCTTGTCTAGAGAGAAAACAAGGCTAACTTCAGAACACTAAAGGCAGTTTTCTGAACCCAGTGGCGAATCTCAGTTCACAGCAGATCTAACCACAGAATTGGCTCACATGTTCTAGGCAAAGCACTCTGAGGAAGGAGTGGCCTGATGTATTCCTTCCTATATATGATGCAAGTGTACAGTGTTCCGAAGATCTGTAGCCAAATGTGCGGGAGTGATGAGTTCTGGTGTGGGAATGAAACCCAGCCTGTGCTGCTTATTACAGTCACTCATGAATTGGAGGTTTCCTGTGGTGCATTGTTGATTGGTGTGTGATACTGTTTATTTTCGAAGACAGCATAGCACAATTGTTTTTTACTTAGTGAAAAGATGGTATAAAGTTACTTTGTATCACTGTCAAGAGACTTAAATAATTTAAAAGATTTTTTTAATAACCAAACAGTATTTCACATAAAAGACAGACACATTCTACCAAAGACTATAAAAAGAAAAATGTTATTTCCAAAGGCTTCGAGGACTCTGAGCATGAATACTTACTGGAGGAAAAAATAGGAAAGTACTAATAATACAGTAGGGTAGAGAAAGAAGAGAAAGAATGCTCAAAGTCAACCACTGGAAAAATTCCAGACTCTTAATCCCTGGACTCACAGGGAAGAAAAAAAAAATCTTTATATCTCTCAGCAATATTTTCCCAACCAATAAGGATGTAGCACTCATGGACTTGGAATAAAATCAAATCATCTCCTGGCAAGATTGGAGTGTGGGGAGGAAATACTCTGAAGGGAATGGGCAGCTGGAACAGGACAGTGATTCTCTAGAACAAAAGAAAAGCTTGGCTAACTTCTCAAAAGAAAAAGCCAATAAACACACAATGGATGGTCAGCTAGGGAAGGGGGATATACAAAACGTCCAGAATTGCATATTCAATTATTTCACCAGTACTTTGTGGCTTCCTTGTAACCTACTGTTCTGATGGCAGAAAACACAGGGCAAGGCATTTTACAGATAGATGATAATGGCTTTCAGTGTTTCTCAAATTGGCTTAAAGCCCATACTGTGTAAATTGCTAAAAGCCCATGTGTAATTCTGAACCTCTTGCAGGCCCTGAGACTCTGTGTGCTGGTAATAATTACACAGACTGGATAATTAACTTCTGACATAAAAGGAATGAAGGTGAGAGAAGAAAATGCAGACCTTATCAACTTTTACTTAAAGCAAGAGCACACATTGACAAAAGCCCTGGGGCATTCATTTGGAAAAAAATCACTGTAGCCTCTCTCTCTAATGCTTTCCTGTAAGAATGAGAAGAAATTTCTTCATGTTCACCAATTATTCTTTTCTGGTATTTCTGAGGTTTATAGTCTTATTCATTTTCATTTTGGTTAGGACAATCTTGCCTTATCAATTTTAAGATTCCTAAGAAAAAACGTAGGCCCAAGGCATGCAAGGGCAGAGTGCTAACATTCCCACAGGAAGAGAAGAATTGACTTCCGCCTGCAGTAAGCAGAGTAACTAAAATCAAGCCCCTTGCATAATGCACAGAGTGTTGAAGAGCTGTCGTTGCCATGAAGAAAAGAATTAGAAAAGCCCGGGGAACAGCAGGAAAGTTTGCCATCTGTCTAAGGCTCCAGGGGATGATTAAAAGAAACTCATGAGACATCAAACCTTAGGCATTCAGGATCTCAATCTACACTAATTATATGGTAAGGGGTCCCAAAGACAAGAAGTTAAGAAACAGACCTGTCCACAACCACTGAAATATTAAGACTGTGGCAGAAGTTTTCATAAAACTCTGTAGGAGATTACATAAGCAGGGATTTAAGAGATTCCTATGGGAGAAGAGTAGCCCAGCTGAAGGGGAACCCATAATAAAAAATTTAAATCATCTGAGAAAAGGAAGTAACTTAAGGGAATAACAGACTTCAAGAGCAGGTGGAACTGATCCCCATAAGCTGAAAAAAGATTGTAAGACAAACCTTTTAGCATTTTTAAGGAGCTCAAAGAATAAATAGAAGCTATAATAAAGGCCAGAATATTATGAAGAAAGCTCTGGCTGAGTTTTAATAACTAAATAAAACTTCTGCAAATGTAAAAATGTACTTATTATAATTAAAATTCAATAGATGATAATTCTCATTGCAGAAGAGTGAAATATATTTTTGATAGGTAAAAATAGCAATCAGGTAAAAACCAGAATGGAATAAGAGGCACCGAATATAATAGCATTAAAAAAACTAAAATGCCTAAGATTAAGTGTAAGAAAGTTACAAGACTAATACAAAACTTTAAAACACTTCTAAAAGACAAAAATGAAGATAGGAACCCATGGAACGATACCTTTGTTCTTGAGGAGGAAGATTCAATGTCATATCTGGGTTCTCCTTGAAATTATTTATAAATTAATGCAATCCAAAAATAATCAACCTTTTCAAATAAATGAGTTGATTATAAAATTCACATAAACAATAATCAAATAAGACAGTCAGGAAAACACTGAAGAAAAAAAAATCAGAAGAGGATTATTATTACATGATATTAAAACATTTTATTTAATACCAATAAGGATATCAGTGTTGTAGTGGTACATGAAAAGACCAGTAATATAGAAAAGCCAAAAATGGACTCAAATACCTACATTATATACTCTATTATAAAGACAGAGTAAATAGACTAAACAAGAAATTAATCATGTTGGGACAATTCAGTAGCTATCCAGAAAAAATAAAATTAAATCTATAACACCTAACAACTAGGAATGAAGATTTAAATATTTTTTAAATGAAGTAATAAAAAATATGGGAGGTTTCTATTATAAGGTCTTTTTATCTATGGCTCAAAATCCAGAAATCTCAATGAGATGACTGGTAACTTTACTTAAACAAATTTTTAAAATATCTTGACAATAAAAATTATAAGTAAATAAAAAGAAACTAAAAAACAATTAAGCAAATTGTGGCACATGTGTTCAATAGAATACTATGCAGCAGAAAAAATAAATCAGTGCATTTTTTATGTACCTTTATAGAAATATCTCCAAGCTGTATTGCTAAGTCAAAAAACCCTATGTACATAACAGTAAATAAATATGCCACCTTTGGAGTATCAAGGGGAAGGAAGAAATAAAAATCTAGTGAAATATTCATATTTGCTTGAACTTTCAAAAAGAAACTCTGGAAGCAGACAAAAAAAAAGCAACAGTGGTTAATATGCAGGGAGACGCTGTCAAAGACGAAGAGGAGCTTTACGCTATATAACTTCTAATACTTTCTGACTTTTGAACAATAGGAATGTATTACTATAGTCAAACAATTAAATTTTGAAATGTTTCAAAAATGTCTAAACTCAATGATAATGAAATTAAAATTAAAATGATATTGCCTATATCCATCAATTAAGGAAATATTGGCAAAGCCACAATGTGCCAATGACCTAGCAGGGAGATCAAACTTATACATAGAAGGCAAAAATACAAATTGAGCCATGCTTTTTTTTTTTTTTTTTTTTGAACTAATTTTGGCAAGATTTTATTTTAAAAATAAAGCCTAAGTAAAAACTATGTATCTAAATTAAGACTTACTTACTAGACATGTGAGGGGGTAATGGACATTGGAGAGGCTAGAATCCAAAACACAATTCAAATTTCATTTTTAACATTATTAAAACCAAAGTAAATATAAAACAAATATAGCAATAGAGGTGATGGGTATTTATGTTATTCTCCCTACTTTGCTGTATATTTTCATTTCATTTTTAACCTGTTGCACAAAATTACCTATGTCAGTGAACAACATATGCTAAAAAAGTATAAATTGCTCCAAAAATGGTAAGAACTAGGATGTATACATGTTTTATACATTTTAAAATATTCGTGTATACCTTTTAAGCATTAGATACAAATTTATGAAAAAGATTAGGAGTTATATAATACCATAGATCCCAAACATTGGTGAATATCATCACTAGAAATAATTCTATTAATTCCAAGGACAGATTTCAGATCTATAAAATCTAATTATAAAAGAGGAAGACAAATATATTTAAATTAGCATATCCTATGCCAAAGTCTTAGACTCAGTGATTTAAAACATGGAATAGTTTCTTCAAGTATAAAAAAGCCATCCATCTCCAGTGCTTGAGACCATCACAGGTTCTTTGGACCTGCCCATGTGCCTTCCAATTTTTAGCTTGCCAGCTGTTGCCATGAAACTCTGCACCTTAACAAAAACCTCTGGTTATTCTCACACAAGCTTTTAAAAACACTGGTATAGATCACTATATTTTTTTCTTTCTCACTCAGAAAGAACTATATGTTCAAGACACGGTTGGAAGAATGCAGGCTAAGTATAAGTTAAGAACCAATTAAATGCCAAAAGGTATTTCCAAAGGAGGTTATAAAATCTACTGCTCTAGAAATGCTAAAAATACTCTCTTGCCTGACAGCAAAAGGCTAAACTAATGACCTCTGGAAAGCTTTCATAGCCCTGTGGTTTTAAATATAATTAAATGCCCAAAGGTAAGAGAGAATAAGAAATTGAATGGTTTTGGGATGATAAGTTAATAATACAATAATGGGCTAGGCAGAGACAATTTTGGTACACCTTTTAAGCTGTGCAATGAATTTTCAGGAACTTTAGGACAAAAGTATGTGAGAGCAAGTGTGGCATCTTAAACTTCTTTAGCAAGCCCACTGCCTAGCAGGCAAGCAGAGCGTGTGCTCTGGGTACTGCAGCTATAGCGCTCAGCTTGACTTGTGATGATTTAGCCACTGTTGCCCTAAGCATCACCTCTGGTTCTAGGCACCCAGAACATGGACATGTTGACACATATGCAGCACTTTCCCACAAACGCAGTTTCTATCCACATAAATTTAAAGGGTCTGAAAATGAGACAAGGAAATTGTTTTCATCAAGCTCAGAGTTGGTTTTTTTTTTTCCCCCACAACCCTCATGTGACTGAATTAACAAGGAAATCAATTTCAAGTAACCCCTTGACACCTTTTTAGCCCCCACACACATACAAATGGAAACATTTTTTAAAAAGAAAGAAATGATTGCACTGTACTGAAAAAACAAACTCCAAGTACCTGCCAATCAATTAGTTGTTATTTCAGAGAACACAGACCTGAGTAAATTGTGTCAGAAAGGAGAGAAGACTGGGCTTAGAATTGAAATTGTGGGTTTAAATTTGAATTCTAACCTTTACTAGATGTATTATTTATACCCTGGTGTGTGTGTGTGTACACATGCTTTAAAATGCACTCAATACAACATTATTTTCAAGAATGAGTAAAGATAACATATGAGGCAGGAAATGAAATAAAATCACTATAAGTATTCAAATAGTGTGTCATCACCAATACTTTACTATCAGTCACAAATTTGGCTCTGAACTTTCTAGAAGGCAAGACAAGCACAAAAGCATAATCTCTTGCATGATGTATAGTGTTGATTAGACTAAAGCAAAATTTTTCATGACAAGTGCAAATATTACTGGTTCTGAGTCCAGGGAAAATTTTTCATTTGGGGTTTTCATAATGACTAATTCAGTGAATAACATCTTCCAAACAGCCCTAGAATAAATGCAAGAATGAGTTTCCTATCATGCACTTTATGTACCTCAGTGGAAGCCACAAGCACAATGTTGCAAAAGCACAATCCTTTAAAGCCAGTTTTACCAAAGAGAATAAATGATGTGTTAGGTACACAGTTCCCTAGTGGAGCTTGAAGTTGTTACATGCTAGACCTCTAGAAAGTGGGTCAAAAATGTATTTTCATTGGTCCATGTGGTTTGGGGGGGTACATTTTTTCCCATGTGAAAATTTCAGATAAGAATCAATTCATATTTGGCTGTGGTAGATCTTGCCCCACCTAGCTGGCATCCCCACTGAGGAGATCAATGGAACCAAAGAGCGACCATTCCCTTAGCCTTTGTCCCCTCCCTGCCCACTTCAATCATCAACACTGCCACATTGGTCCCTGTACTCACAAGTGTGGAAACTGCTGACTTGGAGAACCAAGTAGAGTACACTTACTTCAGACAGGTGCAGTGCTGATATTTCTCTCACCAAACTTTAAGTATTGAATGTCTCACTGTGTTTCCTTGAGCCACAGAGCATCATCTCTGAGCCTCCATTTCTTCTTCTGAAGGGGCTAATAATTGACTACTTCACAGAGTGTGAGGAATAAGTGTTTTAAAAATCATTTAACTTCTAATTACTATTCCAATGAGCCATCTTATTACTAGAAATCATCTACAATTACTAGTTTATTTCATCTTAATCATAATGGATTTTAGGAATATTTCTTCACAGGGTTACTTCTGACTTTTTCATAGACTTCTACCTGTGAGAATGGACATTTCTTATAGAACACTTCACATTTTCCTGATCCTTTCTCTGTCCCATGGATGGAGATTTCTGAAACACATTTTATAAATCTACTCAGAATGTCTCAGCCATCAGTTATCAGTACAAGTGGCTGTTCCCAATTACACATATCCTTTGTCCTTCCCTACTGGGTTATGAGTTTTGTCTCTGTCTTCACTTGCAGGGAAACCCAGGTTCATACAACCTCCAAAACATGCTGTTACCTAGAAATTATCTTTCAGAGGATACATCAAGAAAGTTAAAAGAAAACCCATACAATGGGTAAAAATTTTTGCGAATCATATTTGAAAAAGGTTTTGTATTTAGAACATATAAAAATTCTCATAACTCAATTATAAAAGGCACAATAATGCTAGATATTTCTTCTCAAAAGATATAAATTGCCAATCAGCATGTAAAAAGATGCTCAGAATCATTATTCATCAGAGGAACACACTCACACCACTGACGAGAATGTGAAACAAAGAAGCCCCTCTGGAAAACAGTCTGGCAGTTCCTCAGACTTTAAAGGCACACTATGGCCCAAAACAGATAGACAGAATACATTCTGGTGTTCTGCAGCACAGAGGAATGACTATAGTTTACAATAGCCTGTTATTTGTTTTATGAAGACCTAGAAGAAAGAAGCTCAAAGGCTCCAAACATAAAGGAATGGTATGGAGAGGGAAATGCTAATCGCCCCGATTTGATCTGCAAATGCCATATGTAAGTGTGGAAATACTGCACTGAATTCCATTAGAATGTATAATTCATGCATGTTAATCAAATATAAACTTAAAAATTAAAACAAAATACAGTTACCATATCATCCAGCATTTTTATTAGTAGGTACACCTACTCAAGAGACAGGAAAAACGGGTCCACACAAAAACTTGTACATCACAGTCCTGGTAGCATTATTCCTAATAGCCAAAAAGTGGAAACAAGCAATATGTCCATCAACTGATGAATGAATGACATGTGGCATACCACACCAATGGAATATTATTCAACAATAAGAAAAAATGCAGTATAGACACATCCTACAGCATAAATGAACCTTGAAACATTGTGGGAGAAGCCAACCACAAAAGAACACGTTACATTATTCATTGCTGCATTATTCATCTGTGTGAAATATTCAGAATAAGCAAATCTATATAGACAGAAGGATAAGTGGTTTCCTGACACTGTTGAGTACGGAGGGACTGGGGGCATACCCTTTAAGGGCTACCCTTTTCTTTTGGGGGTAACGAAAGTATTCTAAACTTGATTTGTGGTAATGAAAGTACAACTCTGTAAAAACAGTAAAAGCCACTGAAATGTACACTTCAAAAGGGTGAAGTGTATGTATGGTATGTAAATTATATCTCAATAAAAGAATTCACAACATAAATCATAATTTTAACCTACAACAGCTTACAAATTGTGGCTGCTACTCATTATTACAAAACGCCACCGGATTGCCTATTTCTTCACTTGCAGGGCATCCAAAACAGAGAAGGTTTCTGCAACACTGCTCATCTCTACCTTTCTGGCTTTTTCATAATCGCTTCCTCCTACTTTTGTTACCTCTTATACAGAATGTCTGAAGTTTAACCACCAGCTCACCCCAATCCTAGTTGTCCTTAACAATAGCTAGAGCACAGTCATATCTGTTCGCCCAGCTCCCTGCCATGCTGACCCTCACTATGACTATCCACCCCTCACACATCCCAATATTAAATTCATCCTTACACCCCAACTCCCACACACCAACCCTGTGATTAAATTCAGGCTTAGAATCCTTTGAGGTTAAAGTTACTGTGGATTGAATTTAGGAAGTGAGCGATAAGGTAACCTCATACACAAACTCTGAATCAAGAAATGAGGAACATGGTGGCCATCTCCACTTTAGTCAACATCAGATGTAACACAGGAAGGATGAAAGGATTCATGAAAAACTCTATCTTACCCCTTGGAGTTCACTTAATATCTCATTGCTGGGGGAAAGAAATGAGTCCTCTGTCTCATTCTACGATTTTTCATACCCCCCTCTCCCTCTCATTTCCTTCTACATAAGCTAAAGTTTCTCCATTCTTCTCTCATGCCCCAGCCCCCCACCTTCATTATGTATCATCATCCACTTGTAAGGGAAAACATTCAGTCTTTGGTTTTTTAGGATTGGCTTTTTTCACTTAGCATGATATTCTCTAATTCCATCCATTTATTTGCAAATGCCATAATATTATTCTTCTTTATGGCTGAATAATATTCCATTGTGGTGTATATATACCACAGTTGCTTTATCCATTCATCTGTTGAAGGGCATCTAGGTTGGTTCCACAATCTAGCTATTGTGAATTGAGCTGCTGTAAATATTAATGTGACTGTGTTATACATATATGATTACACAAATGGTATGAATCTACATCATGTACAACCATAGAAATGAAATGATATACCCCATTTGTGTACAATGAATCAAAATGCAGTTTGTAAAAAATTTAAAAATAATTTGATAAAAACAAAGGACTTCCATAATTTTTCTTTTATAATAATAAAATAATTCTTTTATAATAATAAATTCTAAAATAATAAAAAAACAAATTTTTCAAAAAAAAAAAAAAAAGAAATGAGTCCTCATGTCTTTCTGAAGAATAGTTTACTATGTTCTGGCACAACAATAGAAACATCTGTTGCTCTACTGAAGTCCAAATCCTCTGAAGTTCAACTGATGAGTATGCTTAACCTTGGTCTGGAAGAAATTTACACCAAGAAATTATCACAGTAACAAAAGCATATGTACTGCCCTCAATCTTAGTTCTTGATTAAATAAGTAGCATATTTTTCAGACAGTTTGAGAATGGTGTTGGATCTAAACATCTCAAATTTAATATAAGGAAATACTCAGAACAAGAGTGAATTGCACATAGTCCATGAGATGAAATAAGCTGACTTAACTGCCTGGTGTCAGCATTGTAAGTAATGGAAACCTGATCTAAGAGAGAGTTCAAGAATTAAGATAAGTTTCATTGGATAGCACAGCTTACTGCTACTTTTATCCCTAATTTCTGTATTTCCTTTCATCCTGGGCCTTAGGCCAGACCTGCTGGGAAACTGGAAGAGTAGAGAAACAAAACTTGCTTATCATAATCTCTTTTCAAGCTGTGCATGGAGTTACTGCAGTTTTAGTTCAGAAATAGGTGGACTTTAACTGCAGGAAGCAAGTCTATTTTTCATTCTTCACTTTCAAATCTCAGGCAGGCAGGGTTTAGAAATAGAGGTTTTTACCTTTTCAGCTTCCCCAAATTAAAACAAAGAGAACATTTTTTCATCCCTTAAATTCAGAAAATAAACCTAACTTCATACATGTAAATATATTTACTTATCAGTTATACTTATTTATTACTATGCTTGTATTATGAACAGTATAAAAAGATACAAAAACAAATTATCAGTGAAAAGATTAAGATGGAATAAATAATCATAAGAAGTTCATTGTGTCTATTCACAGTACGAGAAATGTTTTCCTCATACTGAATAATAATAGCATGTTAGTGAAGTGAAACAGGGGTGTTGATATTGCCACCATGCACCACAGCTAAAAAGAACTCATACACAGAATATGGAAAATGTCTCCTCTGCTATTTATTTGCTGTTCAACAATATTAAGATTTTCTTCAATTTATAGTTTCTTTCCCAAAATATTTTTAAGTCATTTAGCCATCTTGTGAAGATTTAGTTAATATTAGGAATACGAGGAGTAGTGAATACTGGAAAGATGGAGGGATAGAGGGGTTGCTTCCCTGGTGGGTCCATGCATGAACCAAGAAAAGTAGACAGGTGACTTTTCAAAAAGTTGAGTGAATGATTGAGACTTAGGAGGGACTTTACTGGAATTTGATACTGGATGCTCAAAATAGATCAGGAGACCTCCTATAATAAAATAAAGGGGAAAGATCCTTAGCCCCATAGCCACAATAGAGGCTGGAGGCAAAAGCCAGACAGTCCCTATGTGAATGCAGTTAAGCAATAGAGATCAGAGACACTGCTTGAAAAAACAGTAAGTTGTGCTGCACGGTATCTGTGTAAGGGAAGGAAGCCACCATCTCTTGGTGGTGTGCACTGAGGATAGTGAAAGGAACAGTTCTGTAACAATGGTACAGGGTCCAACAGCTGGGAGAGCTGATTACTGGCAGACCTAAGTATGGCCTGATAAATGAGCTGGGAAAACCCATGCTGTGTAACAGAGAGTGAGCCTAAGCGACCAGGACAAAATCAAGCATGGAAAGAGGTTTACACAGGGGAATATTGGTCACAGAAAGTCACTTGGCTTCCCCCACCACCTAAACTGGTTGCTTGCAAGACGAGCTGGGAGAGAAGCACCTGACCAGGAATTTGAAAGAGTGGGGTAGGAGAAATTGAATTTGGAGACTGAATCAGAAACCAGGAATCATGAGGGTCCACAGGCAAAGTAGTGGGTTAAGAAGAGGCTCCTATATCAATCACATAAGCGGAACCCAAAGGTGATTCTTGAGGTGAAGTCTTCCAAAGTGAACTGGTAATTGCTGGCCTTGGAGGTGGCTGACTTAAACTCTCCAGACCCAGCCAAAGAGACCAGAGCATACCCAAGACTACACCCCACCTCCAGGAGATCCCCCGCCAGAACTAAAACTCTCAACCTAGCAACCCCAACCATCCTGGGGGTGGAGCTAGCATCAAACTCTAGACACCCCTACCTCACAGCTGGAGGGAAGCTAAGAAACTTTTGAACTCCAATGGAAACAATTATTCAATTATTCATCAAGATCCTTTTTTTTTCTTCTCTCATATTTTGACCATTGTTTAAACCAAGTTTTTTTCATGCATTAGTTTATTGAGGACTAGGATATCTGAATAGTATATTACAGTTTTGTTGTGTTTTTTATTTTTCTTTTTAATTTTTCTTTTTTAACTTTTACTTTATATATATATTTTTCCTCTCACTTATTTTTCTCCCTGGATTCTCTCTCTTTTCTCCTGCAATGAGACAACCTCTATTAAATCCTCTAATAATAATCCTATAATTTTTATTTCTATCTTCTCTCCTCCTTCCTCATAAATATCACATCCTATGCCACTTGTGCTCTCTCCTTGTCCACCATTTGAAATTGTAAACCCTTTTACAAACTTAGTGTTTATATTGTAGGTGATAATTGAACACATCATTTCTGTTTAATTCAACAAAACTGTAGTAGGAGCTACTTGGCTTAATACTGTATATTGTTTGCATTGAGTACTGTTATTATTTGTCTCCCCCTTAAAGGTGAGGTACTGGAAACCTTCAGGGACACTATAAATCTACAGGGTGGAAACTATACTGCCTCAGATCCACACCACTAGATAAGCAGATACACAACATGAAAAAACAAGGGAACAAAGCACCCCAAACATACCATGATGCTCCAATAATAGAATCCATTGATAACACAATAAAAGAAATGCCAAAGATAGTGATTAGAATGTACATAATTAAACTGATCCATGACATAAGGATGATGTGATGAGTGAAATCAGACATAAATTTCAGAAGGTGAAAGATCACTTCTGTAAAGAGATAGAGATTCTGAAAAGGTATCAAGCAGAAATCCTCAAAATGAAGGAGTCAATAAACCAAATTGCGGGGGCGTCCGGAATTCCATCCAGTGCTTGACAAAGATCCTCTGGAGGATGATTGCAAAGCCTCATCCTAAAAGGAATTGCCGGATGTTTTGCTCCGAAGCATGGTGTTTTCTCTGATAATATATTACTCATTTCAGTCTGAATGGATTGCTTAAGGGGACGAAGGGAATACAACAAAAATTTCAGAAAATATTACCTACAATCTGAAAAACAATGGGTCTTTACCACTAACAAAATTAAAAATAATTTTGCAACCATACAATGAGTCCCTGAAAGCCTCTGGAGAAAATAGTTGTAGATCTGCCTTTGTCTCCAACAGGCTGGTTAAATTTTAACGATGGTTTTGTTCATGTGTGGTGGTGAGGTAAGAGAATAAGGTTTCATAACATTCCTTCCTTCCTACAAAGAATATGTCACCCCTACAATAAACGTTGGTACACAATTACAATTGAGACCGCTGCCCTCCTGTACCCCTTAACTCAGCAATTCAGATATTAACCAGATGGACCTAGTAGAGATAGTCACATGAGATTACTTGTCTATTGTTTTAACCACGAGAATATTAAGAATAGTTTTAGGTCACATAGAGTTTAGATAATAATAGTTTGATATTCTTAAAACAATTGTGAATAGGTAAGGATAATCTGTAAGGTTACTGTTGTCTCATAATTTTCTGTTCCTTGTTAAAAACAATTTCTGCCTATGCTTTGAAAACTTCTTTAATATTAACCACAAGATTGTCATTATAGCCTGAAGAAAAATGTATATAAACCCAGCCTTCCCCAGAATAAAGTGGGATTGATTGCACCAGAACTAGAGTCTGTGTCTTTCATTCTCCATCCATCGCCGACGCTGTCTCCCCGCGCCCCGTTTACCGGTGTGGAACCCATGGACTCCTGCTAGGGCTGGACCCCGGCACCAAATTAAAAATTCAATGGAAAGTATCACCAACAGACTTGACCACTTAGAAGACATACAGGCAATAAAAATAAAAAATATGATTTTGAAAATAAAGTTGACCACACAAAGAAGATGGTAAGAAACCATGAACAGAACTTCCAAGAATTATGGGATGACATGAAAAGACCAAATTTAAGATTTATCAGGATAGATGAAGGCACGGAGATACACGCAAAAGGAATGCACAATCTTTTCAATGAAATAATATAAGAAAATGTCCCAACCTAAAGAATAAAATGAAAAATCAAATACAAGCAGCTTACAGAGTCCCAAATGTACAAAATTACAACAGACCCACACCAAAGCACATTATAATGAAAATGCCTAACATGTAAATAAGGATAGAATTTTAAAGGCCGTGAGAGAAAAACATCAGACTACATACAGGGGGATGCTAATTTGGATCTCAGTCAATTTCTCAAGCCAAAACCTCAAAGTTAGGAGGTCCTGAAATAATATATACCAAGCTCTGAAAGAAAAAGGATGCCAACCAAGAATCTTGTATCCAGTAAAAGTAAACTTCAAATTTGAATATGAAATTAAAACCTTCCATGATAAACAAAAATTAAAAGAATTCACAACTGGAAAACCTGCACTACAGAACATTCTCAACAAAATATTCCATGAAAATGAAATGACGAAAAAATGTGAAAACCAGCAAAGGGAGGAACTACATTAAAGAAAAAATCAAAGGAGAAACTAGTACAAATTAAAAACCACAAATAAACCAAAATGTCTAGGTATACAAATCATATCTCAATAATAACCCTGAATGTTAATGCCCTAAACTCATCAATCAAAATATATAGACTGGCAGATCAAAATTAAAAAACAAGACCCAACAATATGCTGTCTCCAAGAGACCCACCTCATAGGCAAAGACATCCACAGACTGAAGGCAAAAGGTTGGGAAAGACATATCATTCACAAGGATTACATAAACATAATATCCTCATATTAGATAAAGTGGACTTCGAGCCAAAGTTCATCAGAAGGGATAAAGAAGGACATTTCATAGTTAAGGGAATTATACATCAACAAGACATAACAATCAAATATTTATGCCCCAAACAATGGAGCACCTACATACATCAAACAAACCCTTCTCAATTTCAAAAATCAAGTAGACCACAACATAATAATACTGGGTGACTTTAACACCTTTCTCTCTACTGAATAAATCCTCCAAACAAACACTAAACAAAGAAACTACAGAACGAAAAAGAATAATTTAGACTAAACAGACATAGAATATTTCATCCAGCAACAAACAAATATACTTTCTTATCAGCAGCACACAGGTCCTTCTCTGAAATAAATCATGTCTTCTGCCACAAAACAACTCTAAGCAAATATTAAAATATAGAGAAAATACACTGCATTCTATCAGATCATAATGAAATGAAATTAGAAATCAATAATAAAATAAAAAATAAAACTTCTCTAACACCTGGATACGAAATAATACACTATTGAATGGCCAATGGATAATAGAGGAAATCAGGGATGAAATTCAAAAATACTTGGATGTAAATAAGAATAGGGATACAACATATCAAAATCTCTGTGACACTATGAAGGCAGTAGTAAGAGGAAAAGTTCATTGCATTGAGCTCATTCATTCAAAGAATAAGAAGCCAATGAATAAATGACCTAACATTACATCTTAAAGCCCTAGAAAAAGAAGAACAAATCAACACCAAAAGTAGAAGACAGGAAATAATTAAAATCAGAGCAGAAATAAATGAAATTGAAACAAAGGAACAATTCAAAAACTGAAAAAACAAAAAGTTGGTTCTCTTAAAAAATAAATAAAATTGATAAACCCCTATCCCTGCTAATGAAGAGAAAAATGGAGAAAACTCAAATTACTACATTTCATGATGAAAAAGGAAATATCACAATAAACACTACTGAAATACAGAAGATAATCAGAAACAAATTTGAAAATGTATACTCCAATAAAATAGAAAATCTTGAAGACATCGATTATTTTCTAAAGACATATGAACTATACAAACTGAGTCAGGAGGACATACAAATTTAATCAGAACAATTTCAAGCAATGAAATAGAAGATGCCATCAAAAGCCTACCAGTAAAGAAAAGGCCAGGACCACACAGACTCTCAGTTGAGTCCTACAACACCTTCAAAGAAGAGTTAATGCCAATATTCCTCAAATTATTCCATGAACTAGAAAAGGGGGTAACCCTTATGAACTCATTTTATGAAGCAAGTATTACCCTAATGCCAAAATCAGATAAGACAAGGAAAGAAAACTTCAGACCAATATCCCTGATAAACACAGATGCAAAATTTCTCAGTAAAATTCTGGCAAATTGCAAAAAAAATAAATATTAAAAAGATAGAGCACCATGATTAAGTGGGGTTCACACCAGGGATGCAAGGATGCAACATAAAGAAATCAATAAACATAATTCATCACATCAATAGACTTAAAGACAAGAATCATATGACCATCTCAATAATACAGAAAAAGCATTTGACAAAATGTAGCACTCCATATTCAAAACACTAGAAAAACAAGGGATAGTAGGAACATACCTCAACATTGTAAAAGCTATCTATGCTAAGCCCAAGGCCAACATCATTCTACATGGAGAAAAATTGAAAACATTTCCTCTAAGAACTGGAACAAGACAAGTATGCCCTCATTAACCTCTTCCATTCAGCATCATCCTTGAAACTCACTCTAGCCAGAGCAATTAGACAGAAGAAACAAATTAAAGGGATACAAATAGGAAAAGAAAAACTATCACTATTTGCCAAAGACATGATTCTATATTTAGAAGATCCAAAAAATTCCACCAGAATACTTCTAGAACTAATGAATGAATTCAGCAAATTTGCAGGATATAAAATTAACACCCATATATCAAATGTGTTCCTATACATCAGTGATGAATCCACCAAAAGAGAAATTAGGAAAACTACCCCATTCACAATAGTCTCAAAAAATAAAATACCAATAAAATAATAAAATGTAACAAAAGAGGTGAATGACCTCTACAATGAAAACTACAGAACACTAAAGAAATTGAAGAAGACTTTGGAAGATGGAAAAATCTCCCATGCTTTTTGATAGGCAGGATTAACATTGTCAAAAAGGCCATACTACCAAAAATGTTATACAGATTTAATGCAATTCCTATGAAAATTCCAATGACATTCTTCATAGAACTAGAAAAAGCAATCATGAAATTCATTTGCAAAAATAAGAGGCCCAGAGTATCCAAAGCAATTCTTAGCAAGAAAAGTGAAGCAGGGGCACCCCAATACCAGACCCTAAACTATACTACAGAGCCATAGTAACAAAAATGGTATGCTATTGGCACCAAAACAGACATGCAGACCAATGATACAAAATATAGAAGACAGACATAAACCCACATAAATACAGTTATCACATACTAGACAAAGGCACCAAAAACATACATTGGAGAAAAGATAGCCTTTTCAAAAAATGGTGCTGGAAAATTGGAAATCCATATGTAGCAAAGTGAAATTTAACCCCTATCTTCTACCCTGCACAAAACTCAACTCAAAGTGAAGGACTTAGGTACTAGAACACAGACCCTGCACCCAACAGAAGAAAAAGTAGGCCCAAATCTCCACCATGTCATCTTTGGAACCGACTTTCTTAACAAGGCTCCTAAAGCATAAGACGTAAAATCAAGAATCAATAAATGGGATGCATCAAACTAGAAAGCTTCTTCCCAACAAAGGAAACAATCAATAATGTGAAGAGAGAGCTTGCAGAATAGGAGAAAATCTTTACTACAGGTACCTCAGAGTTTTAATCTCCAGGATATATAAAGAACTCAAAAAAACTTAACACCAAAAATGCAAATAACCTAATTAATAAATGGGTTAAGGAACTGAACAGACAATTCACAGAAGTATACAATCAAACAACAAATATATGAAAAAATGTTCAATATCTCCAGCAATTAGAGAAATGCAAATCAAAACTGCACTGAGATCTCTTCTCATTCCAGTCAGAATGGCAATTATCAAGAATATAAGCAACAATAACTGTTGGTTATGTGGGGAAAAAAGGTACACTCATACATTGCTGATGGGTTGAAAATTGGTGCAACCACTATGGAAAACAATATGGAGAGTCCTCAGAAAACTTAAAATGGTACCACTGTTTATCACCCAAAGGACCTAAAATCAGCATACTGCAGTGATGCAGCCACATCAATGTTTATAGCAGCTCAATTCACAATAGCTAAACCATGGAACTAACCCAGGTGCCCTTCAACAGATGAATGAATAAATAAAATGTGGTATATATACAACCTTAAAGACAACTGGAAGTGGGCATTTACTGGTAAACAAAGGGAGCTTGAGAATAATGCTAAATGAATAAGCCACCCCAAAGAACCAAAGTCCAAATGTGGACTGATACATGAATGCTAATTCACAATAAGGGACAGGGGCTAGGGAAGAATAGAGGTATTTTGGATTAGACAGAGGATAGTGAAGGGAAGGGAGGGGTAAGAAGTTAGGAAGGATAGTAGAATGAATTAGACATTATTATCCTATGTGCATATATAATTACATGACCAGTATAAATCTAAATCATGTATAACAAGAATAAGTTATATCCCATTTATGTATGATCTGTCAAAATTCATTCTACTATAATGTATAACTAAGAACAAATAATTTTTCTTAAATTAGGAATGTGATCTGTAACTCTTCTTAACCAGCATAGGTATCACACTAACTGTTGCAATTGCTAGGAACAAATGAGAATTAAGAGTACAAACTTCCCTTGGGTGCATGATTGTCCAAGATACAGAGCCAAGGTGCCACAGCAATCTGACAACTGAATGTAAATACATCTTCATTCCTCTTATTCAATTACTATTTGATTTTTTTTAAAGAAATGTTCTAACATTTCCTCTTGCACCCCAGTGGATCATGCTGTGTACATCATGGTATATGCTTACCTTATTTTGGAAACCTTCACTTTACAGGTTAGTCTAGCTATAAAGGAACAGCTCTTTGATTATATAAAATTCAAGAAACCAAAGTATTTATGTGTCATTAGAAATAAATTTTGCCACATACTACAAAGTAGAAGGGCATAAACAAACAGAAGTTTATTTTCTTCTCAGGGAAACAAGTTTTGGATATGAGCAATAAAGAGTTACCCTGACACTCCCCCATCTTGTTCCATCTTCCTCCTCTATCATCTGCATACCGACTTTCCCCTCATGGTCCCAGGTGAATCCTTGTGCTCCAGAAGCACATCTGAATTCCAGTCAGCAATAAAGTGAAATAGATAAAGAAGGATGCTTCTCATACATTTCATACAGCACTTTGAGAATATTCCCATTCCATTGGTAAGAAGGTACTCAAAAGTCCACACCTAGCTATAGGGAAGTATCAGGATTCTTCCATAAAACAACAGCCAAACATCTCAACCACATATACAAAGATATAAATATAGATATACAGAGAAATGAAGGAGTTCTAACTTCAGCATCATCCTCTTACTCTAAAGTACTACCATACTGAAAAAAAAATTATGGCCTACAAAGACTATTGAGCCAAAATAGTCTACAGACCAGCATGCCTCCTCAAAAGTATATTTAAGTATAGTCTTACATTTCACAAATGTAAGAATTCATTTGTGAAACAATCAGATTCCACAAAATATATTTATAGTTACCCAGATTGTAGTATAGTTTGAAAACTATGGGATTATAATGCAAAACTTTAATCAAAATACTACTAAGAAAGTAGAGCTTTGCCTTGACAAGACCTTTCCAATTTGTGTATACAGTTTAACAGCTGGGAGTCAGGTCAGAATGGTCTCTGTAGAACAGATTTGTGGACCTGGAAATTAGAAGACAAGGAAGACCCAACATCAAAATGATAATAATAATGTTAAAATTGAGACTATTGTATACTCGTTAAAGTCAAATTTAAATATGATTACATAAAACTGTTGAGGGATTTTCTTAGCCTCCATATTCCCTCTAATAGAACCTGAAATTAAATATAAGTCTACCTACATGGCTTGATGGATTTTTAAATGTATTTCAAATTTATATTGAGTATTTTGCTTAAGGTCAGAGAGATACACCACAGTGTAAAATCTTTGGAGTTCAAATAAATTAATGTAATGTTGTTTAAAGCACTAAACAGGAAACTTCCTGTAAATAAGATCTGTCTCACCAAAACGGGCAGGAGAAAGTGGTAGAACATGACCCTGATTCAGGGCAGAAGGGAGCTGCTGCATTCTTGCTACAAGGGTAGATCCAGGATGTTCTGCATAACTGAACAAAATGATTGAAGAGTTCACTAATCTCTACAGAATCAAGATGGATCTTGATCAGAAGAGAGATAACTTCTAGGTGAGGTGAAATAAAGAACAGCATAGACAGGTTGGGGGCTAGGACAAATGACCTAACAACTTAGGCACAGTGACTGATACAACTTGTATCCACATGGGCTTATTGGGTCCAGGGACTGGGATGGTACTGATTACATGACCTTTGGCAATCAATCAGATGTAAGCATGAATGAGGAGGGGTCAAGAAAACTTTCTTAAAGAGAGATTAGCAGATGGTGTGCACTTTGCCTTTCTCCTCAGTAGATGGTAAAAGGTATGGCAGCTATCTTACAACCATAAGAATGCAAAGCACATATTAAGGATAGCAAATGAAGCAGAGAGGAGAAGCCAAGGTCACTAAGGATATCTTTGAGCAGATGCACCAACCTTAGATTATGAATTTATAGATACGTTAAAAGTGGGAAAGAAAATGAAAACTTTCACCTTCATCTGGTTTTTTGCTATTAACCATTGAATGAATCAGTGACTGATTCAGATAGAATTTGGTGCCCTAAAGCAAGGAATCGAAGATAACCTAAAACATGAAGCTGCCTGACGGCAGATATATAACCAGCCATGGAAGACCCAGACAGCCATGCCGCCATAGAGAGAGATTTGTTAGGTGGTGGCAGAACACTCCACCAAAGTGTGACTTCACTCATTCTGAAACACAGACCAGGAGCTCTAGACAGGATGTTTTTAAATGGTTGATACAATTCAGAATGTTAGAATTTTATAGTTAGCTCTTGCAATTTTCAGACATATCCCACCCCCAAAAAATAAAAATAAACTCAGAGTAGAGCAAGCCAGTCTGCTTGCAGAGAGGGAAAGTAATACAGCCTTACTAAAATACACTCTGAGCAAGAAATCTGGATTGACTCAGAGTCCCCAATTAGGATTTTTGCAGGGTGAAAAAGCCAATTGCCTCTGTACCCCATATGGAAACTCTTACAAGTTATAAAGTGGCAGCCTTGACAGAAATGAGGTTGGTGATCCTGGACTTCTTTAAGCACATTCCACTGGAAGTTCTCTGGCAGGAAAATATTAAAAAGGGGCTCAGACCACAGTAAGGGGAAGTCATCTCATCAAAGAGGATATTCCAAATTGCTACAAAGAGAGGTTTAAGAAAAAGACATCAAAAAAACAAAGAAAAAAGAAAATGGGGAGGTTCAGAGAACCTAACATGCAAATCATAGATCCAAAAGAAAACTGAAGATAGAGGAAATCATTAAAGAAATTATTTAACAAAAATTGCTCAAAACTGAAGCATGTGTGTCCAAATTAAAGGGCTCATCAAGTTCTCATGATTTAGATTTCTACCAAGACACATAACTGCAAAATATCAAAATGCTAGAAGTGATGAGGATATCCCACAAGTGCCCAAAGAGAATAAAGCAGATCACAGTCAAATGAGCAGGAAAGAGATAGCCACAGATTAGAAACAGGAAGCAATACTTCAAACTCTGGAGCAGTTATCCCCAGCCTAGAAATTTCTGTTCAAACAAGGATCCAGCCAAATGTGCAGGTGCCATTTGGAAATGAAGACATTATCAGACTTATAAAATCTAAAATTTTAACCATGTGTACCCTTTATCTAAGCTGTGCAATGGCTGTGCTCCAACAGAATTGAGGGAGTGAAATAAATAGGAGTATTTGAGACAAAGGAAACAGGAAATGCAATACCAAATAAAAGTGAAGACTTTTTTAGGAATATTAATTTGATAGAATATCTAATATGAATGAGAGTAGAAAATTGGAAAATAACTCACAGCTGAGTTATTGATAAATACATAGAGAGTAAAAAAAATATTTTAAAAGATTAAATCCAGGGGAAACAAAAAAGTTAAGGTAATCATAGTTTAATATGATTCATATGCACATTAATAGTCATGGAAAAAGTGAATACTGACTTAGCCAAAATAAGATGTAACTATACTATGAAAATGGAAAAATAAGAATGCCCTTGCTGGGGGGACTAATGGAGGGGAACGAGCTGAATCTTCATATTTCATAGGGGAAAACCAATTGACTCATGTGTTTTAGTGATGTAGATAAATTACTAGAATAATTAAGTCAGGGTATTAAAAGCAGTTGCCTCTAGGGAAGAAGAAGTAGAGGACAGAAGGAATGGGTGCTACCATCATCTTTAGTCAGCTGCACACTAGCAACTCCTTAAACAATGCTAATATGTAATTTTGATTAAAATAATTAAAATTCAATAAGAAGCCAGGCATTCTAATGGATAGGCAAAGTTCATTGAGTCATTTCACAAAATAATAAATAATAAATATTTTAAAACTCAATCTCACAATTGAAAAAAGTTCTATGAACTTTTTCCAACTACTCTTATTAGTGGAAAAAGTTAATGTTAGCAATTATAACCTGTTTGGGGTACTGTGGATAAAAACACCATTACGCCATTGATGAAGTAGAAATTGATACAATCCTCAATAGGGTTCTTTAGAGTAATTTCAAAAGTCTTTAAATATTCATATGCTTTGACCTTGTAGCTCTAGGCATTGGAATTTATCCTAAAGAAGTAATCAGAATCATGCCAAAGATTTACATACAAGGACAACTAATTTTTACCACTTTACTTACAAAAGCAAAAACTTGGCAACTAATATATCCCACAATAGCAGAATATGTAAATTCAATATAAAATGTTGTATTTTTTTCCATTAAAAGTGATGATATTTTAGCTTTAAAAAATATTAGATTACAATCAGGCATGGTGGCACACACCTTTAATCCCAGTGATTTGAAAAACTGGGACAGGAGGTTCACAATTTTGAAGTCAGTCTTAGCAACTTAGACCCTCATCAACTTAGCAAGACCTGGTCTCAAAAGAAAAAAAAAAAAAAAGAAAAAAGAACTGGAGATGTAACACAGTGGTAAAGCACTCTTGGGTTCAATCTCTATTACCAAAAAAAAGGGTGAATTTCATAATAATATACCTATCAGGATTGCATTTTTGTTAAAGATAACTACTTATCACATAAGAAAAATATACATACAAAAATTTCTTTGTATCTCTGTACCCAGTATTTTAGATCTTTTTTAAGTTGATACATGTAAAACACTTAGATTAATACCCAATTTTGGTGATGACTAGCCATTATCATGTGTAAATTTCTAATTTTTCTACAATGACTACTTTTTTACTTAGGCTTTTAAAATGACAAATAGAAGGGACAAATTTATGATATCCAAGCAGAGTACAGCAATCTTAATGTGCATAAAGCCCATTATAGTCCCCAAAATAAAAGATGAACTTGAGAACCATGAGTCTCAAGCATGAAGACAAAGACTACCAGGATGATCTCACTGGAAAAGGTAGAGAAAGAGGGAGAAGTAGAAGAGAATTCGAATACAGGCACCTCTGGCCACCAGACCCCTGGTAGGAAAGAGGGGGAATCATTACATGCAATCCATCAGACACCATTTACAAAACTGTGGGCATGGCTTGGGGAACCTGCAAGGGCAGGGCCCGTGTCCCCAGCCAGAAAGAGCTGGATGCAGCTACTGCACTCCTGCTGGAAGGACCGACAAGAAGGAACAGTTGCTAGCACCATGAGAGAATAGCTGTCTGGACAGGATCCATGTCAGGAGCTGAAGCTTTGGGTAAGGGAGGCTACCAGCAAAAATAAGCAACACATACAGGCCAGACTACCTGTACAGAGACTAGCACAAAGAAGATAGATAGTGTTTCTGGAAGGGCAGAGGTAAAGTATTTCACAAGAAGTCTCCCATCAGGCACAGGTTACATTAGAAAAGAATTTGCTTGTGCCTCCTTCCTCAATGCTTCTAGCTGTCACCCTAATCCTGGCAGGATGTATCAGATACCATATACCTAGTGTCAGAATGCCTGACCTAACTGGCATTCTAATTATCATTCATTTCCTCATCTTTGCAGTAAAGACCATTGATATCATTTCAGTTTCTTCCACTGATGTAAAATAGTTTCTCTTGGTCTTCTCCTTCAGTTTTTTTTTTTTTTTTTCCTGGATACACTATCATCTCTCATCTTTTCATGGATGATATTGTTCCTGCTGAGTGGAAACTTTTCACACATGAATGCTGTTTTACTGGCTACACCTAGCCTTATGCATGGATTCAGAACGTTATCTAGGTCAAATTAAACTGCACTAACCAAAACACCAAAATCTTAGTGCCTTTAAACAGCAAAGTTTATTTCTCACTCACTCCATTGTAGCTAAGCCAGGGACCTCAACTTAGGAACCCACGTGAGAGAAGAAGCTGCTCCACATTTTCCATGATCTCAGAGGCAGGTATGGTAAATTATGCCACAGTTGTTAAAGCTTCTTCCTAGGAATGACACACATCAATTACTTCAGGGCACATTTTATTGTCCAAAAGAAACCACACAGGCAAGGCAAGGCAAAGTTTGAATGAGATGAAAAAAAATATATCTCACCAATATTCCCAGAGGGAGAGAAATTTCATTTTTGATCAGCTCTAATGACTAACATGTATGTTCCAAGATATTTGTTCCACATTCTTCTTAGGGGACCAGAAAATTGAAAAAATAAATAAAACTATACTATGAGGTCAATAAATTGTCCTCAAAGTAGCAAAGGTTATAATCATTTATTATTGGTGTCAGCAAACATTTGAAACTACTGTACCAAGCTGAAAGATCTTTTAGAAGCTGGACAGGGTCAAAAGACCTTCACAAAATAGTTCCTCTCTTCAGATTTCTTTTCAATGGAATAAATATTAACACTGTCAGTCACCCTGGGAAGTAGCAAATCATGAGCAAAAAATGTGTCCATAGAGGTTAGCCATAGAATAGAAAAAGGGGTCACATTATTCTTTCTGATTTAATAAGGTATGGGAAATGCAGACTCTCCTCTTCTGTAACAATGGAACTTTCCTACTCGCTCTGTGGTTCTCAGTTGAAATGTCAGTTGGACAACACCTCACCTGCACACGTTAAATAGAGATAGAACCCCCTGCCTCTCTCTTCTGCTTAATATGCTTCATCTTCATAGCACTTGTCACCATCTGGGTCTCACTATTCCTTCTTTCTTCCTACCACTAGAACATAAATTGAGGGCAAGAATTTTTTATATGTCCCCAGATATTTATAAGAGTGCTTAGCACATAGCAGGCATTTATTAAATATTAATAAATAAATGAATGACTGTATGTGAGCTCCCCTAGGTGTTTGGCAGAAAGTTAGCTTTAACCTCAGAGGGACCCAGCAAAGAGGACCTCTGTCCGTAGGAAGAGGTGCACATATAGTCCTTAGGCTCATGGACTCTGACTACATCCATATTGAGATCCCATTGTAAGAATTTCTGCAGTGTAAGTCCTTATTAAAGCATTTCCTGATCTAAAATATCCCACTTCATTCAGTGAAGGATAAGGACACCATTTTATTTGTGTATGTATGTACATATAGACATATACAGATATGGATATGTATGCTATGAATATATGATACGGATATATAAATGTGGATGAATGCTCCTCCTCCTAATCCATATGAAACGACCCTGGACTGGAGCCAGGTCAGCTCCCTTAGTCCTGTATCACCCTTCTAGTCTTCCTCAGATCTGCTCATTCTTCAATTCTCTTGGGAGCCAATAACTCAAGCAGCACTCCCTGATCTGGCATGGCAGTGCCTGCCTGTGATCCCAGCAATTCCAGAGGCTGAGGTAGGAAGATTCAAGTTTTAGGTCAGCCTCAGCAACTCAGCAAAGACCTAAGCAACTAAGTGAGACCCTGTCTCAAAATAAAATATAAAACATGCTAGGGATGTAGTTCAGTGCTGGAGCACCCCCAGATTAAATCTCTAACACCAAAAAAGAAAAAAGAAGCATTCCCTGACCTCTAACCTAGGTTAAACACTACTCCTGATATTTTTCAGACTTCCTCTATTGTATATGTTACACTCTGCTCTCAAAGAAGTCAAGAACCAGCCTACCTAGCACCTGCTGTATATCCACTGCCTAATGCAGTGTCTGCTTTTAGACTGTGCTCTGTCAACATATGTTAAATTAAAATAAATGTGTTGAATGAATGAAGTAATGAATGAGTGAAGAGGAATTAGTATCCTAAAGAAATGAATGAGTATATTAGATGCTCATGTTGCCATAATGAATAAATAGTTCCCTTGCAAAATGAACTATCTCTTTTCAAATGTATGGAGAGGTTTCTGACATCCCTGAAATATAAATTTATATTAAAGAGTTATTGACCTGAGTTTCTGTCTTAAAATTGTGTATTTTCTCCACGAATGCCAAAACTATTACTACTATTATCTGGAAATTACAGCGATGTTTTGATTAGGTTTTTTAAAAGAGTCTTACACTTGAAGAAGTTGGGAAATTAGTGAGTTAGAATAAGATGTGCTTTAATTCACATGCAGAAAGGTATGACATAGGTTTTGAAAATACTGATGCCACTAAGTAAACCTATGAAGTTTCCAGAAAACTAATTCAGTTTGTGATCTTGATTGACTCAACATAATGAAGGAGATTCATGTTAATTCTTGTCATTGACTATATAGATTCCATTTCCTGTTGATGAGGGTCTCAGATGCCACACAATTCAATATTGTCTCCCAAAGCAGGTAACAGTCTCCTTCTCCCCTCCAACAAAGATATGCAAACACTTAGCAGCAGACTCCTGGGTGCTGTCACATACGTCATAATCAAACACAAATCCCTCAAGGTTTTACGCTATCAAGTGAGAGATCCAGAAAGATGATCTTTAAGGTTTCCTTTTTAAGTGTAGATTGTATAACTTTCTAATAAACCTGAGTCTCACTTTATTGTTACTCAAAAGAGTATGTTAACTAAGTCATCTATTATAGGGTCAATCTAAAATTATTGTAAAGTCTCTGAAAATAACATACAGAACCTTCATGCCCATGGATTCTCAAAATAGAACCCAGAAACCCAGACATTTGTCTTTCGGAGAGGTGGGAACATTTTTGCCTGAGTAAGCTACTAACAAATTTTGTAAATGCAGTGGGACATTGGAGTAAAGCAATCATGAGCACAAGTTTGGAATCATGCAGCCTAAGACTGAAATCTTCTTCTCTGTCACTTATGATAAATAACTATTCAGCCAGACAGAATGACAAGAAGAAAGTTATCAGCACCCTGAGAGAATGACTGTCTAAGAGAGGGTTCATGTTACATCATTTATTGGACAAGTCACTTAAACTCTCCAGGACCATTTCCTGCACTGTAAACTGGAAGTCCCAATACCCACTTTATAGGATATACATAGAGCCTTGTGCTTGGAAAAATAAATGACACCTTCCTACATACCCATCACATATATTTTGACCTCAACTATACCAGGTATAATTGGAATACTATTCCGGGTCTGTTCCTCCATTTCTAAGCTATAGGACATATTTGTTACTTTTGGACTTTGAAATGAGTAATGGTAATTTTTACATTTCTCATTAGTTACTGATAAATGTTTAGTGCTTGATTCTTATTTATTATTATATATTATTTTTAAAATCTCTCCTCTGAACACGGGAATGAAAGTATACTTGGTGCTCTAGACATGCATCTGGTGAACTCTGAGAGGAAGAGTCCTTTCCTGGTTGTCTGACATCCTGCAACTAAGAAAGGAAAAAAAAAAATTCTTTGAAAGTTTTTACATAGAAGCCCAATATTTGAATGCATGGTCTTATCCAGAAAACAAGTTCTATATTTATATCTTGTCAATTACAGGATACAGTTAAAGGCCCACACAGGGAGGTAAGATGCAGGTTGCAAGTGCACTTTGTCTCTACTGGAGAATATGTGGAGTCTATAGCAAGTTAATTCAATTTTTATTTTGATAATTGACTCCATGAAAATGGAGACACAGAAATATGTGGAATTTAAATTCTGAATACTTATATTTTCATGTCTCAAAGTAGAGGATTATTTACTGATGTCTGTTTCTTTTCTCTTTCTGTTTCACACATTTTCATTTTGAGAATTCTACATAATAGCCCATAAATCCATATGTACAGGAGGGTGAAAGTTAAAATTCTCTAAGAGACAATTGTACATCCCAGGGATGTTTCTGCAATTGCTCTATTGAGGTTCTAAAATTTGAAGCCACCACTGGAGGCCCCAAATCACATAAAAGGATTTCATTTACCTCATTCTTTTTGCAGAAGGCTCTGGTCAGACTATGCTCATAGGAGAATCAATCTGAATTCTAACCCCAAGGATAGAAATGGAAAATAATAGAGCAATTTTTCCCTGGAGGAGAAAGCTTTTGATCCTACCACCTATAAAATGCTATTGCTCCTGTTCTTTGCAGATTCTGATTTATCCAGCTACAGAAGGCCTGACTCTCAAAAGTAGATGAGGAAGCCAGGTTTATCAAATACCTGATGCTCCCCTTTCCTGAACTATCTGCAGTGCAATGGGCCTCCTTTAATAGGCGAAAGTACTTAGGAGAGTTAAGAATAGATCCTAGGTTTATTTTGAGCCCAAGGCTTATAGTTTGCTCTTTTTCTGATACTTATACATTTTTACTAATGCATTCTGTTGAAGTTTTCTAACATTTGTACTCATTTAAACAACTTCTAGTTATTCCTCTGTGACAGGGAATAGGTTGCTGAAGGCAGTTGTATAGTAAAGAAGGTGAGGAAACCTAGAGAACTTAGAGATGGAAGTAAGAGAGTCTGACTTGCTACACTCTGCCTTAAAAAGAATGTGGTCATTTTACCAGAGCAAAAGTGTGTCACTGTAGCAGAGTAGAGGGACTTTATGAGACCTGTTGGAAAGAATAGCAAAACTGCATTAAAGGAATATTTCAGAAGGCGATAAAACATTTTCCCAGTTGTCTAAGTTTAATAGTTTTGTGGTTTATCATCATTTCTGTCTCACTGATCATTATATGGCTGGATTTTTAATAAAATGTGGAAATTTTCAAATATAAAATATTTATAAACATACTAGATAAAAAAGGTGAAAAAACCTTCATTTTAGTATTGATTTCAGTGAGTGATAGCATATTAGAAAGGTTGTCTCATTCTAAACATTAATGAAAGCATACCATGTTTTACAAGGCTCCTACTCCATTATTGTCTTTTTTAAATGCAATATTTGTGTCTCAGATGATGTGCTAGTTGGCTGTATTGTCGATTGATAGGTGCATAATGTACCATATAATTATGCATATGACATATTCAATTACAGTGAGTTATTTCTCATACACTGTCTGCAATTTATGTCACCTAATTGCTCCATTTAGAAACATAGCTGTATTTCCATAAATGTGTGGTTCTCATCACATGATTTTAAAATTAGGTATTGGGTAACTACTGGGCATAATACTAGTAGAAATATATCTAATATCTGTTTCTATATTAAAAGAAAAGTGTATGCTTATTAAAATGGGTATATCAAATCTATGGATCTGAAACTCCAAAATGGTTGGTCTACTTAAATTGAACAAGGAACTGATTGGGCATGAAACAAATGGGCCATATCTTCATACTCAGTGTGTATACATGCAGAACTAAAGCTCTCCACCAAGGTCACTGACCAGAGTCTGCTACTTGGATATTTTATCAAAACAAGATTCACAGAATAAACACAATATAAGATGCCAGTTTTCTACCCACATATTGTAAATGCAATAGTAATTTTATCATTAAACACATGGATATAATTGAATGTTGTCTAAAGAGTTGTAATTACTATTGCTTTCCTAACTTTAGATTGTCAGTATAACTAACATCATTTAAATATAGCCTTGTACTTACTAATAAATTTTAGTGATAAATCTAGAAGTATGTATTACCATTTATATGTCCATGGCAGTGAAACACTCTTTGAAACTTTTAACTTTTACCTTCCTTGAAAAATCAAGTAAAACTCTTCTATATGTGGGGTATGAATATGGTAGGAGAACAGACTCATCTAGCTGTCATTTATTCTTTCAAGTAAGTTGTCCATTCAGAAAAGGAAAAAAACTACTCTCAAGAGAGTACACCACTGTGATAGAAATTTGAAGATCTAAAGCATATTTCTGCCTCTCTACTATTGCTTTCTACTCTTATCTAGTCTGGTTTTAGATCTAGCTTAGGATGCCTCAACTTCACCACATTGCTTGCCACTGCCCACCTTCTACATGTCCTGTTTCCTTTGATGGGATCACATTGGAACCATTATTGTTTCATTGATCTTTATTCAGAAACATCTGCTCACTGTTTACTCATTCAACATATATTATTTTATAACTGCTATGTATAATTTTTCTCATCATTAAGGACACACAGTAAACAACAATCAAAAAGACAAGGTGTAACAATTTTTAGCAAGGATGTAGAGAAAAAAGAACACTTGCACACTGTTGGTAGGAATGTAGATTGGTACAACCACTATGGAAAATAGTATAGACTTTAAAATATTAAAAATTAAATTACCATATGATCGGCAATGCCACTTCTAGAGACACATCGATAGGAAATGTAATCAGTATCTCAAAGAGATGCCTGCACCCTCCTGGCTTTTTTGTAGCAATATTCACAATAGCCAGGATATGGAATTAACCAAGGTATCCATCTACTCATTAATGGTTGAAGAAAATGTAACATATATACACAACTGAATATTATTCAGCCATAAAAAAGAATAAAATTCGGCCATTTGTGCCAACATAGATGTACCTGGAGGATAGTACACTATGGAATAAGCCAGACAGAAAGACAAATAATGTATATTCTTGCTTATATATAGAAACTAAAATGTTTAACTTATAGAAGCAGAGAGTAGAACAGGGATTTCCAGGGACGGGGGAAAATGGAAAGGTATTAGCCATAGGGTACAAATGTTCAGTTACGCAATCAGTAAGTTCTGGGGAATTTAATGGACATCTTGGGAACTGTAGTATTTAATTTAAATTGGCTATGAGTAAATCCTCAGTGTCCTTATCACACATACGAAAAACAAATCTGTGTGGGGTATCAGATATGTTGCTTAATTTGATCACAATAATCATTACATGATATATATGCACATCAAATCATGCACAATCTGTGTCTATCAAATTATGTATATTTATATAAAAATGCATACTTTTACTATGTACAAGTTTTATTTGTCAATTATACCTCCATGAAGCTCAAAGAAGGAAGTAGAAACTTAATAATATACTCTAATGTCACTTAGAAATGCCACCTCTACCAGACACCACATCACTGAAGCTGGGGAAAGAAGGGAACAAGGAAGAAGATAGAAGTAGTAATGAGTGGAGCTAGAACCCCAGGCCCTAATCTATGACACTGAAGAAATTGGAGAGTAGTGGAAGGCCTGAAATAATTATTGCTGCTGCTGCTGCCTGGCTCCATCCTTTTTATCCACTGACACTCCAGGACAGATCTCTAGCACCCACTGGAAAAGACCCTTAATTAACATCACCCTTACCTAACAACACCCTTACCCACACCCTGGATTTTCAACACTAGCCATAATGATAAACATCAGATGCAAGACTCTTCTATTTTCAATTTTATCTTTAAACCAGAGCCTGAAAAAGAACTGAGTCTTCAACTTGTTTTATAACTTTATAAATTCCCAGTTCCCTGGGCACAATGGAATATAACACATTTAACTAATTACAGAAAAGGCTTGCATGCATTACAGTGACTTCAAGATCCTGGAGTTCCGCCTGAGACAAAAATTTAAAAATCTACCAAGACTGGACCAATTACAAAAACACAAAAATGTCAGAACTTTGACACTTTCTTGTGGTAGGTCACATATTATGCCTACTGATTACATGAATTAAGCTGACAACTTCTATGTAACAGAAGATACATCTTGTGCCTAATTTGTGGACCTTATTTCTTTTGGAATAATCTGTACTCATTTAACCTGTTATTAAAAGCACCTCAGTATTCTAAAGAATTGATAGCTTGGGAGCTATCCTCACAACAAACATTAGAAGTTGAAGCATATGAAAATAAAATTTGGAAATATCTCCTGCAGTCAAAATGAATCCAGGTACCTTTAAATGTAGTGAATGGACAGCCTTGGATCTGCAACTGCTGGTACACAGTCTGGCTTTACCCAGTCTGTCCTTCAGGAGGTGGAGAAGGTGCTACCTTCTGCAACTCCAGAAACGTGGTCATCAGCACCCTAATTCCTGGCACCACCTGCACTCACTCCATGAGAACCAGGGAAGTTCTTCTTTCCACACCACAGCCTTGGGACTATGGTCGCTGGTGCAAAGATCTCTGCAAAAGCCGAGGGAGTTCCCTTCCCTGTCCTGCAGTTTCAGGAGAGCTACTGCTAGTGCTCTTAACCCAGCTCCACCAGCACTTGTCCCATGGAAACTCAGGTCTTGGGACTGCAACTGTTGATTCAAAAAGCCCTAACAGCACCCAAGTTTGTCCCTCACAACCAGATGACATCAAAACACAAAATGTTGGAAGGGCTGTAGTCCCTCTGAAGGGTCTAGGAGGAGAACCATTCCTTTCCTCTTCCATTTTCTGGGAGTTGTTGGTATTCCTTAGCTGTGACCACAGCTCTCTGAGCTCAACTTCACATTACCTTCTCTTCTCTGTGTGTGTCATCTCCCTTCACCATAAGGACACGTATGATAGCATTTTGGGCCCAGATTTTTAATTGAGTTTTCTCTCATCATCTCAAAATTCTTGACTTAATGACATCTGTAAAGACCTCTTTTCCAAGTAAGGTAATAGCTAAAGCTTGTGGGTTTGTGACTTGATATCTTTGGACAAGCATTATTCAACCTGCCACAACATAATTTTCTTGTATCTCACACAAGTCCTCGGTCTAGCTCTGACTCAGTGTTCTCACATATAAAAGATAAACAATATCATCCGATTTTTTACTCATCAACAAGTCAGGTCCCAAGTTCACCTATTTGTAAGTCCAAAATAACAAAACAAGGTTTAATTTCGCAGGCCCCATTGCCTCTTTACAACCTTAAAATATCAGTGTGTTCTTTCAAAGTATTATATCCCAGTATACTATATCCCTCTTAGTTGCCAAATATGTATTTGCCACACAAATACCTCAATACTCATTCAATAAAGATATACTTGCCTATTCTTTGCCTGGAACTCTGTGAGAAGCTAAACAAAGCTCCTGCTCTCATGGAGCTCATATTCTAAAGAAGATGAATATCTCTAGAAAATGTGCTATCAGTGAGTTGAGTTACAGAAGAAAAGCCAATAAAAGGATATAGATGCTATTGAACTGGCTGCCACAGCATCAGAGACTCCATTCTTCCAGGAACTTTAGAAATTTTTTTCAAAATTATCTACCAAAAGGATAAGACCTTGGATAGTTTTTCCATAGGACCCTATCCACCAACAATGAATGGTTGTATTCAGGACATTAACTCTCCGCACCCAGAGGACTTCACTTGGGTTCCTGCCAGTCCAGAGATGGCTCTGGAGCAGATACAGGGTACTCTAAAAATACAACAGTGGGGTTTGAGAGGAGACTGCTTGCAGAACTGTCCACCAAGACTACATTCCCACTAAAACAGGCTGAGGGGACACAACAGGTTCTTGAAAGGCCTCTGCCACACTTACCTAAGCAGCATTTAGCACTTCCTCATGCCTTTGTGCCTATTCCACATGATGCAGTTGGTAAGACTCATGAAATACTCAAAGCCACACAAATACCTACACAATTTACAATGAGCAAAACAGAGGTCCAGAGTCTCTAGATTGTATAGCCACCATCGCCACCTGTTGGTGAAAAACAGAATTGATATTCTTTTACTCTGGATCAGGGAATGTTGATAATTTGAACATTTGAAATTTCTGTAATTCTAATCTCACGGTTTTCTGTGAGGCATGAATGAGATAACGTGGGAACAAACACTTTGTCTATTATGAAACATTATATTAATGTTTGTTTTTTATAAATGTATGGAAGGGATTTAAGCCTCATCTGTTTTTTTATTATTATTATTGTATACAAATGGGATACATGTTGTTTCTCTATTTGTACATGGAGTCAAGGCATACCATTTGTGTAATCATACGTTTACATAGGGCAATGATGTTTGATTCATTATTTTTTCCCTTCCCCCCCATCCCTCCCACCCCTCTTTTCCCTCTATACAGTCCTTCTTTCCTTCATTCTTACCACACTCCTTATCCCTAACCCTAAACCTAACCCTAACCCTAATGCTAACCCCCTCCCACCCCCCATTATATGTCCTCATCCGCTTATCAGCAAGATCATTCGTCCTTTAGTTTTTTGAGATTGGCTTATCTCATTTAGCATGATATTCTCCAATTTCATCCATTTGCCTGCAAATGCCATAATTTTATCATTCTTTATTGCGGAGTAATATTCCACTGTATATATATGCCACAGTTTCTTTATCCATTCATCAACTGAAGGGCATCTAGGTTGGTTCCACAATCTGGCTATGGTGAATTGAGCAGCTATGAACATTGATGTGGCTGTATCTCTGTAGTATGCTGATTTTAGGTCCTTTGGGTATAGGCCAAGGAGTGGGATAGCTGGGTCAAATGGTGGTTCCATTCCAAGCTTTCTGAGGAATCTCCATACTGCTTTCCAGAGTGGCTGCACTAATTTGCAACTCCACCAGCAATGTATGAGTGTTCCTTTTTCACCACATCCTCGCCAACACCTATTGTTACTTGTATTCTTGATAATCGCCATTCTAATTGGGGTGAGATGAAATCTTAGGGTAGTTTTGATTTGCATTTCCCTTATTACTAGAGATGTTGAACATTTTTTCATATATCTGTTGATTGCTTGTACATCTTCTGTGAAGTGTCTGTTCATTTCCTTAGACAATCTGTTGATTGGATTATTTGTAGTCTTCATGTAGAGTTTTTTGAGTTCTTTATAGATTCTGGAAATTAGCACTCTATCTGAGGTATGGTTGGCAAAGATATTCTCCCACTCTGTAGGCTCTCTCTTCACATTGCTGATAGTTTCCTTTGCTGAGAGAAAGCTTTTTAGTTTGAATCTATCCCAGTTGTTGATTCTTGCTTTTATTTCTTGTGCTATGGGAGTCCTGTTAAGGAAGTCTGATCCTAAGCCAACAAGTTGAAGATTTGGACCTACTTTTTCTTCTATAAGATGCAAGGTCTCTGGTCTGATTCCGAGGTCCTTGATCCATTTTGAGTTGAGTTTTGTGTAGAGTGAGAGATAGGGGTTTAATTTCATTCTGTTGCATATGGTTTTCCAATTTTCCCAGCACCATTTGTTGAAGAGGCTATCTTTTCTCCATTGCATATTTTTGGAACCTTTGTCTAGTATGAGAAAATTGTATTTATTTGGATTTGTGTCCATGTCCTCTATTCTGTACCATTGATCTACCTGACTATTTTGGTACCAATACCATGCCGTTTTTGTTACTATTGCTTTGTAGTAGAGTTGAAGATCTGGTATTGCGATACCCCCTGTTTCGCTCTTGCTACTGAGGATTGCTTTAGCTATTCTAGGTTTTTTATTCTTCCAGATGAATTTCATAATTGCTTGCTCTATTTCTGCAAGGTACATCATTGGGATTTTAATTGGAATTGCATTGAATCTGTATAGCACATTAGGTAATATGGTCATTATGACAATATTAATTCTGCCTACCCAGGAACATGGGAGATCTTTCCATCTTCTAAGGTTTTTTTGAATTTCTTTCTTTAGTGTTCTGTAGCTCTCATTGTAGAGGTCTTTCACCTCTTTTGTGAGATTGATTCCCAAGTATTTTATTTTTTTCGATGCTATTGTGAATGGGGTAGTTTTCCTAATTTCTCTTTCTGAAGATTCATCACTTATGTATAAAAATGCATTGGATTTATGAGCATTGATCTTGTAACCTGCTACTTTACTGAATTCACTTATGAGTTCTAAAAGTTTTCTCGTGGAATTTCCAGGTTCCTCTAAATATATAATCATGTCATCAGCGAACAGGGATAGTTTGAGTTCTTCTTTTCCTATTCGTATCCCTTTAATTTCTTTGGTTTGTCTAATTGCTCTGGCTAGAGTCTCAAGGACGATGTTGAATAGAAGTGGTGAAAGAGGGCATCCCTGCCTTGTTCCAGTTTTTAGGGGGAACGCTTTCAGTTTTTCACCATTTAGAATGATATTGGCCATGGGCTTAGCGTAGATGGCCTTTATAATGTTAAGGAATGTTCCCACTATCCCTATTTTTTCTAGTGTTTTGAGCATGAAGGGATGCTGTATTTTATCGAATGCTTTTTCTGCATCTATTGAAATAATCTTGTGATTCTTAACTTTAAGTCTGTCGATATGGTGAATTACATTTATTGATTTCCTGATGTTGAACCAACCTTGCATCCCTGGGATAAAACCCACTTGATCGTGGTGCACTATCTTTTTAATATATATTTGTATGCGATTTGCTAAAATTTTGTTGAGAATTTTTGCGTCGATGTTCATTAAGGATATTGGTCTGAAATTTTCTTTCCTCGATGTGTCTCTGTCTGGTTTAGGTATCAGGGTGATATTGGCTTCATAGAATGAGTTTGGGAGGGTTCCCTCCTCTTCTATTTCATGGAATACTTTGAGGAGTATTGGAATGAGCTCTTCTTTAAAGGTTTTGTAGAACTCGGCTGAGAACCCATCTGGTCCTGGACTTTTCTTTGTTGGTAGGCTTTTGATGACCTCTTCTATTTCATTGCTTGAAATTGGTTTATTTAAGTTGTGTATGTCCTCCTCGTTCAGTTTAGGTAGTTCATATGTCTCTAGAAATTTGTTGATGTCTTCCAGGTTTTCTGTTTTGTTGGAGTATAGATTTTCGAAATAGCTTCTAATTATGTTTTGTATTTCACTCGTGTCTGTTGTGATGTTTCCTTGTTCATTCCGAATTTTAGTAATTTGAGTTTTCTCCCTCTTTCTCTTTTTTAGAGTGGCTAAGGGTTTATCAATTTTGTTTATTTTTTCAAAGAACCAACTATTTATTTTGTTAATTTTTCCAATTGTTTCTTTTGTTTCAATTTCGTTGATTTCGGCTCTGATTTTAACTATTTCCTGTCTTCTACTACTTTTGGTATTGGTCTGCTCTTCTTTTTCTAGCGCTTTGAGCTGTAATGTTAAGTCGTTTATTTGTTGATTTCTACTTCTTTTGTTGAATGTGCCCCATGAAATAAATCTTCCTCTAAGTACTGCTTTCATAGTGTCCCAGAGATTTTGATATGATGTGTCTTTGTTCTTGTTTACTTCTAAGGATTTTTTTATTTCCCTCCTGATGTCTTCTGTTATCCATTCATCATATAATAGTGTATTATTTAATCTCCAGGTATTGGAGAAGTTTCTGTTTTTTATTCTGTCATTTATTTCTAATTTCAATCCATTATGATCTGATAGAGTACAAGGTAGTATCTCTATCTTCTTGTATTTTCTAACAGTAGCTTTGTGGCATAAAATATGGTCTATTTTAGAGAAGGATCCATGTGCTGCTGAGAAGAAAGTGTATTCGTTCTTTGTTGGATGGTATATTCTATATATGTCCGTTAAGTCTAAATTGCTGATTGTGTTGTTGAGATCTATAGTTTCTTTATTTAATTTTTGTTTGGAAGATCTATCCAGTGGTAAGAGAGGTGTGTTAAAATCGCCTAGTATTATTGTGTTGTGGTCTATTTGATTTCTGGAATTGAGAAGGATTTGTTTGACGTATGTGGATGAGCCAATGTTCAGGGCATAGATATTTATGATTGTTATGTCTTGCTGATTTATGCTTCCCTTAAGCAGCATGTAATGTCCTTCTTTATCTCTTCTGACTAGTTTTGGCTTGAAGTCCACATTATCTGAAATGAGGATGGATACTCCAGCTTTTTTGCTGTGTCCATGTGTATGGTATGTTTTTCCCCATTCTTTCACCTTTAGTCTATGGGTATCTCTTTCTATGAGATGAGTCTCTTGCAGGCAGCATATTGTTGGATTTTTCTTTTTAATCCAATCTGCCAGTCTATGTCTTTTGATTGATGAGTTCAGGCCATTAACATTCAGGGTTATTATTGTGATATGATTTGTATTTTGACATGATTTGGTTTCTCCTTTATTTGGCTATTCCTTTAGGCTAGCACCTCCTGTTGCTGATTTGCATCATTGTTTTTCATCTCTTCCTCATGGAATATTTTGCTGAGAATGTTCTGTAATGTTGGCTTTCTTTTTGTAAATTCCTTTAGCTTTTGTTTATCATGGAAGGATCTTATTTCATCGTCAAATTTGAAGGTAAGTTTTGCTGGGTATAAGATTCTTGGTTGGCATCCGTTTTCTTTCAGGGCTTGGTATATGTTGTTCCAGGCCCTTCTAGCTTTTAGGGTCTGGATTGAAAAATCTGCTGATATTCTTATTGGTTTCCCTCTGAATGTAATTTGATTCTTTTCTCTCGCGGCCTTTAAAATTCTGTCTTTATTTTGTATGTTAGGTATTTTCATAATAATGTGCCTTGGTGTGGGTCTGTGTGATTTTGTATATTTGGAGTCCTATAAGCCTCTTGTACTTGGTTTTCTATTTCATTCTTCAGATTTGGAAAATTTTCTGATATTATTTCATTGAATAGATTGTTCATTCCTTTGGTTTGTTTCTCTAAGACTTCCTCAATCCCAATAATTCTTAAATTTGGCCTTTTCATGATATCCCATAATTCTTGTAGATTCTGTTCATGATTTCTTACCATCTTCTCTGTTTGGCCAACTTTGTTTTCAGGGTTAAATATTTTGTCTTCAATGTCTGAGGTTCTGTCTTCCAGGTGTTCTATCCTATTGGTTATGCTTTCTATGGAGTTTTTAACTTGGTTTATTGTTTCCTTCATTTCAAGGATTTCAGTTTGTTTTTTGTTTTTTTTTCAGTATCTCTAAATCTTTATTGAAATGATCTCTTGCTTCCCATATTTGGTCTTTTAACTGTTGATTGGAGCGATCATTTATTGCCTGCATTTGCTCTTTCATCTCCTCCTTCAATGCCTGCATTTGCTCTTTCATCTCCTCATTTGCTTCCCTGATTGTTTTAATTATGTACATTCTGAACTCCCTTTCTGACATTTCTTCTGCTGTGCTGTCATTGGGTTTTATTGATGTAGTATCTAGGTTTGTTTGGGACATTTTCTTCCCTTGTTTTCTCATATTGGTCAGCTGTCAGTGGGACCCTGAGATATTGCAGATTTCCTCTATTGGCTTATAGTGTCCCGGTAGATTTCCAGTGTATCACCTCCTAGCCTTCAGTAGCCTGAAGTCTTGGAGGAACTTGATAATGCATTGCTTCCGAAGAAAGCTGCCCCTAGCCCCCTACTGGTTCCAGGGCTTGGAGCTGGCTCTGTGCGGAAAGGCTCTCACTGGGGGCCTGCACCGTGCAGCTGGCTGTGTGGGAGGAGCCCACCGCTGGAGTGTGGAAGGCTACCTGGGGAAGACTCTAGCTGCCCTGCCCTGCTCTGATAAGCCACCCCTATCTGTGCCTGCCGCCCAGGCCAAGTATCGCCCAGTGGGGGAGACTCACCCCGAGACTTTTGTCCAAGTCTCTCAATGCCTCCCCTTCTTGAGTCTTGGGTTCTGGAGCGACTGGAGATGCAGTCACCCTCTAGGCCACCATCTTGGATCACCCCGTGGAAAGAACCTGCAGCCAGAGTTGGCAGAGTCGCCTGGAGAAGTCTCTGGCTGCCCTGCCCTGATCCCAGAGGCTGCTCGTGGATCGAAGCTCTCCGTTGGCTCGGGGACTTGTGGCTGGCTCTGTGTAGAAAGCCTCTCACTGGGCGGTCTGCTCCGAGAAGCTAGCCTTGAAAGGCGCCTCCCACCGCAGGGGGCCAGGCTGCTTTCATATCTGTTTCTAATCCAGATTAAATCCTAGTGCATTAAGGCCAGGAAAACAGCAAGTAACCTAAAGTTTATAAAATGCTATTCTTTTTTGCCTTCTGCCTAAAATATCCTTTCTGTGATCTTCACCTAAGATTCAAGTCCAGTTCAGATGTCACCCAGGAAAATAGATCATTTCCTTCCTTGTGCTCCCTGTGAATTGTCACTGGTATAGCACTTAACACATTACATCACAGTTAATTGCAAGCCAGTCTCTGGCCTTAACTCAATAACGAACTTCTTCAAAGCAAGAGCTAATACCTGATTCCTCTTTGTATGCCTCGCACGTAGCATTATATTTGGCATATAGTAGGCATTCGATAAATGTTTGTTGAGATTGTTGAATTAATTTGCCATCAAATAACAACAGCCTCCTTCCTACTTAACTATGTCTCACAGCAAGCAGCAAAGCCCAGCAGGGTGGAAGAGATGAAGGGAATTCATCTAAAATCAATTTATTTGGGGGAGAAAATATACGGTATTCATTGAAACGATTCAGTTTCATCTTTTTGTACATAGCTTCAGAGCTATACATGACCATAATTTTATGTCAAATATCAAGTCCCTTAAGTCATGTGGAGATATATTACTTTCTTGAGCATAGTGTAACACTATAAAAACAATACTAATAATCCCCCAGGAACTAAATCCTGGAGTTATAAAAAGAGAAAATGCTAACAATTTACTTGGTGATGGCTGGATCTTGTACAGTTTGTAAAAAAAAAAAAATTCTACAAACTTAGATAATGCATATGCTCATGAATTATCAGCTTTAAGAAAGATATCCCTTCTAAAGGGGGTGGGGAACATATGACTCATTTTGAAATTAGTAGATTCCATTCCATTTAAACAGTACAGATCAAAAGATTGTTGTGAGAGGACTTCATGGGACCTCTCCCTATCTTTTCTCAAACTGATGAAAAATGCTTATCATATGTTAATCCATGGATGAGAAAAAATACATGATTATGGCTAGGTGATAATTCTGACCTGGGGAAGGGCCTTGTGGAAATGAAGCATCCTCATAGACCAGAACAATGCCCAAGTATGTTTAGTTTAATGTAGCTGTGTTGTCGGTCATTTCCTTAACAAATGATGAAAACAACTGGCAAACAGTTTACAAAACTAAAAATGAAAAAAATTCCCTATGAGTTTCAGCAATAAACACATTCTGCTGTGTACAAATAGCCAGAATTTGACTCACTCACTTGCAGGAACATCTTCATGCAGGAGAAGCCCCTCTGATCCCTGAGCACACACTTTAAACCCTTCTCCAAAATGTGCCAGCCTGATCACACCCTCCGTTTCCAACTCACATCTCCCCTCCCTACAGAGGCCAGCTAATGTGCTACTGTCTCAAAGGTAACTCTTATTAATAGGTTTCTCTGGTGACGATTAATAAAGGCATTCTAATGGTGGAATTGCCAGCTCCCCGGCAAGCCAGTGAGGAAGAAAGCATCCGAGAGTCCTTTCAGCACCTCCCAGTTCACAACATAAGCAGTCTGTCACTCCCCTTTTTCTCGAGGGAACTCTTCTTGGTCAAACAGCAGAAAGATAAAGATTCTCAGGTCCCACTGACTTTCTGGGAAACTGCTAGGGGACCCCTGGGACAGTGATCCCTAATACCTGGCCCTCAAGACTCTATTACTTTAATCCTGTGGCGCTTATAAACCAATCTTGTGGAAACAGCGAAGTTAATTCTGAAAACTTGGAAATAAGATTACAATCAAGAATCAGTCATCAAGTAAAATTCACACAATATATTTTTTTCATCAAGTAGTATCGGACATGATTGGGGAACAAGAGATACACACTTCTTTCTTTTTCCAGAATAAAAGAATATACTTCCTTTTAAATGCAATGATTTAGAAAAAGTTATCTTCCCACCACAAAAAGAAAAAAGAAAATAGAAAGGAGAAACTATCCCTTTTTTCTCCCTACAATCCCTTCAAAAGTTATAGCTTAGTCACAAACCTGATTCTATTCTCTATAGTCACATATTTATCATCTACCTTCTTTTTCCTTAACTGCTTCCTTCACATCTTTTAGAACTTCCAGAAAGAGCTGGACAGAGAACAGAGTTCCAGGACTCATGGGAACAACCACATCCTATGTAGAATATTTGCTCAGGTCCAGGACCTTGGACCCATGTCCTTTCCACAGAACACAGTAGCCCTCTTTGCCTATGGCTAGAATAATTCTAAAGAGAATGTCCCGAATCATTTGACTGAAGAGTCTAGAAATACCCCAAGTTCAAACACAGAGAAATAATTATCCACTCAGGAACAAGAACTCTTAATTGTAGTTTACAGAACTAAAATTAACTAACTGCATTCTGACTTTGCAGGAGAACACTGCAAACAGAAGGTAAAGTCAACATCAACATGGAAGGGAGAAAGGAAACCAAAGAAATTCTCACACCCAAAAGTGGTCCTGATTACCCAGCATTTGCCAGGTGAGCAGTTCATGTAGCCAAGGGAGCACACAGTTACCTGGGCAGTAAAGACCCACTCATTGAGCCTCGCTTTAGAGTGACCTGGAATAAATACTCCCTTCTCTGAACTCGTGCTCCCAAGCATTCCTTCAATAATAAAATTGAAGTTTGTAATCCCCTTGGTACCAGGAAAATAGAAGCCCAAAGGGCACAAGCCTTCTATCATTATGGAAAGTTATCTCCTTTGTGTATGAATAAGCGAGTCATCAGTTTTATTCATCCTCCCTGCAAGTTGGGTTAGTCTACATCTATAATCATGGTACTCCAATCGTGTCCACCTAGTACAAAGCTAAGGGCCATACCCCTCAAACTTCCCCAACAAATAAAGAGTTCACATTTAATCCATTCTTATCACATGTCAAACATTTTCTAAGCAATTTATGTACATTAACATATTTTACCCTCATAATATCATAGTGGTAGGACTCATTGTCACCTCCTTGTGACAGATGAAGAAAGTGATGAGGACAGTGCAGCTGGTGGGTGGCAATCTGTGCCCTAAATCTATTTGATGCTACCTTGTAAAGCAACATTCTCCCTGGCAGTCTTTGGACCTCTAACCAGTCTATCCAAGTACTTTTCCTGTAAGAAATGCAGTAGAATCTTCAAATAAAATGAAATTCATTCATTTTTGAATTTATATTGTAATTTATATACGATTTTTTTATTCATGTTTTAATAAGTAATACTTGCTACATACAAAAGAATACATGCAGCATGAATAAGGTATAAAGCATAATCATATAATGAATACCTGTGAATTCTCACCCCAATTTAATTACAATAGAACCTCCGGCACTACATTTCTCTGTGTGCTCCATCTAGCTTCCGTATCCATTTCTAACCTCTAGAAGAAATGTCTATGCTATATTCTGTGCTTTATAATTCCTATTTTTCTTATTATGACTTTACCACATATGTATATGTATAAATATACATGTTTCTGAGCTTTATGAGAATGGTATATTGCATCTGTCCTCACCCTTGTTTTCCCATTGCAACTTTTTTTTCAAATTCCATCTATATTTGATGCATGTATTTAGAATACATTCAGTTCATTGATTTCCCAAAACTCTTCCCCATTCTGAAAAGTATAGGAGACTTAAATATGAGTGATTCCTTTGTAGAGATTCTACAAAGGGGAAATAACTTGAGCTGATTATTAAAGGTAATTAGTTTGCTTGAATTGAAAGGAGGAAGGTGGATACTATAGGAGAAAGGAATGAGAAAAGTAGGAAGATTCAAGGCATGTTTGGGTAAAAATACATGTTTTGATTAGAACAATATGTCGAACCAGCCAAGGAGAAAGAAGGAACAGTTCAGAGAGGTGGGAGGAAAACAAGAGTGTGGAGTCTAAAGAGCAAAGAGAGGCAAGGTTCACGAAATAAAGGAGTTCATCAACTGAGTGGAAAATTGCTGCTGAGAGAGAAATCTCCCATGGATTTTTCAATATGGTCATCAAACCACCCATTTAACATTCAATTCCTCTAATGCCACTTGTTCTAATTCCATGGTCACCCAATCACTTTCTGATTATGAACTGATTCCCATATAATTCTGCTTGTAGAGGTAAAATTCATCAAGAACAGGGAATTCAAGTATTTCTAGTCCCTGGACTAAGCAGTCTTAGGATAAATGAACAAAGTAGTTCCTGATTATGTGTTTACCTCCTATACACACCTGTGGGAGTATATTCATCTGTAAGTGCTTTATAACAAAATGCCATAGACAGACAGGGTGGCTAAAACAACAGATATTTATTTCCTACAGCTCTGGAGGCCAGGAAATCCAAAACTGAGATGACTCTAATTATGTTCCTGGTGAGCGCCGTCTTGGCCCCTGTGTCCTCACATGGCAGAAAGCTAGCTCTCACTCCCTTTTTATACAGACCCACTAATCCCATCATGAAGGCCTCATCCTCTTGATACCTCATCTAACACTAATTACCTAACAAAGGCCCTATCTCCACATACCCTCACACTGAGGTTAGGGATTCAACATATAAATGAGGTGAATTGAGAGGGAGGAGAAAATTATGTCCATAAGCAGAAGAAAATATGAACATTCCCATGTGACCATAAAAGTCATTTCGGCATCTTCTATTAGACAGGTTCCTATGTCAGCATTACACACATAATGTGGGTCCATCTCAAAGCCTGATCATTCTTGTCATGCAAAGAACATATATCTACATATCAGAGAAAACATTCTGCCTTTGGTTTATTGGGATTGGCTTATTTCACTTAGCATGATATTCTCCAGTTCTATTCATTTATCTGCAAATGCCATAATTTCACTCATCTTTAAGGTTGAGTAATATTCCATTATGAATATACCGGTTTCTTTATCCATTCATCTGTTGAAGGGCACCTAGGTTGGTTCCATAATTTAACTATTTTGAGTTGAGCTGCTATAAACACTGATGTGGCTGCATCACTGTAGTATGCTGATTTTAAGTCCTTTGGGAATGAACTAAGGAGTGGAATAACTGAGTCAAATTGTGGGTCCATTTCAAGTTTTCTGAGGAATTTCCATATTGCTTTCCATAATGGTTGCACCATTTTGCAGACCCACCAGCAATGTATGAGTGCACCTTTTTCCCCACATCCTCACCAACATTTTTTGTTTCTTGTATTCTTGATAGTTGCCATTCTGAAGGAGTGAGATGAAATCTTAGAGTAGTTTTGATTTGCACTTCTCTAATTTCTAGAGATGTTGAACTTTTTTTTTTCATATAGTTGTTAATCAATTGTATTTCTTCTTCTGTGAAGGATCTGCTCAGTTCTGTAGCCCATTTATTGATTGGGTGGTTTTTGGGGTGCTTGAGTTTTTTATATATCCTGGAAATTAATGTTCTGAGATGCGTGTGGTAAGAATTTTCACCCATTCTGTAGGCTCCCTCTTTACATTATTGCTTCCTTTGCTGAGAAGCTTTTTAGTTTGAATCCATCCCACTTATTAATTCTTGAATTTACTTCTTGCACTTTGGGAGTCTTGTTAAGGAAGTCAGATCCTAAGATGACATGGTGGAGATTCTGGGCCTACTTTTTCTTCCATTAGGCACAGGGCTCTGTTCTAGTGCTTAAGTCTTTGATCCACTTAGTTTCATGCAAGATGAGAGGGGTTTAATTTCATTTTGTTACACATGGTTTTTTATTTTTCCCAGCACCATTTATTGAATAGGATATCTTTTCTCCAGTAAATGTTTTTGGTGCCTTTGTCTAGTATAAGATAAACATATTTATGTGGGTTTGTCTGTGTGTTGTTCTGTACCATTGGTCTATATGTCTGTTTTGGTGCCAAAACTATGCTATTTTTGTTACTATAGCTCTGTAGTGTAGTTTAAGGTCTGGTATCATTATGCCTCCTCTTCACTCTTCTTGCTAAGGATTGCTTTAGCTATTCTGTGTCTCTTACTTTTCTAAATAAATTTCATGATTGCTTTTTCTAGTTCTATGAAGAATGTCATTGGGATTTTAATAAGAATTGCATTGTGCTTTTGGTAATATGGCCATTTTGACAATATTAATTGTGCCTATCCAGGAACCTGGGAGGTCTTTCCATCTTCTAAGATCGTCTTCAATTTCTTTCTTTAGTGTTCTGTAGTTTTCATTGTAGAAGTCTTTCACCTCCTTTGTTAGATTCCCAAGTTGGTCTGTTTGTTTGTTTGTTTGTTTGTTTGTTAAGGCTCTTGTGAATGGAGTAACTTTCCTCCAGTAGATTCATCACTGATGTATGGGAATGCATTTAATTTATTGGGGGGTGCCTAGGGAAGAATACAATTACTTTTGATTAGGCAGAGGGAAGTGAATGAAGAGAGGGATACAGGGGTACAAAGGACAGTAGAATGATTCTGACATTATTACCCTATGTACATATGTGACTGCACAACCGGTATGATTCTACATCATGTACAACCACAAGAATGAGAAATTATATTCCCTTTATGTATGATGTGTCATGTAGAACTAATTAGAACAAAACAAAAAAACAAACAAAAAAAAACTCCAGTTTCAAGGACCCCCACTTACGTAGACTAAGCTCTGGATGTTTTTTTAGAGTATTCATGTCTGGCAGTTTGGAATTCTTCAAACTTGTTTCCTTAACAGTGTGTCTCCATTTTATATCCATAAATAAGTATATTTATGGATTTATGGTATAAACACATATCCATGTGTTTAAGTGGTAGTTTCAAATAAAAGATAATAATGCAACAATGAGAGTGTATGGGTTTGCTAAGGCTATCATAACAAAACAACACAGATGGAGTGACTCAAACAACAGAAATGGATTTTTTCACTGTTCTGGAAGCACTAAGTCCAAAGTTAAGATGTCAGTAGATTTGGTTTCTGATAAGGCCCCTGTCCTCAGCTTGCAGATGCTCTGTACCCACTCCTAGTCTTTCTCTAAGCATATCAGATGGAGGATAAATTCTGGTATCTCTTCTTCTTTGAAGGACTCCAGTCCTATCAAATTAGGGCTCCACTTTTACAACTTCATTTAACCTTACCTGCCTCCTTAAAAGCCCCATCTCCAAATGCAGTCACATTTTGGGCTGGGGTTGCAACACATAAATCGGTGTGTGGGGGTTTGAGCACAGTTCAGTTCATAACAAATAGTGAATGTAAACAGCAAGAAGCAGAACTGTAATTGCTTCACAATTGTCATCTGTTGTGACTGTAAAGTGTTTTTATTTGTGTTTAAAATTTAAAACTGAAAAACAGGGTGCAAATTGCAAGGTGTGATATTTTTGTTTGGTAAATGCAAATTTTAGTTCATACCTAAGGTATTTAGCTGCTGTGGATTGATACCTTTAAATTTTAAGTTTATTTTTCTCTATAAATCGTTGCATAATTAGATTTACTTGTCATTAAACTGAAACGTGTTGTCCATTATTGCAACAAATGTCATGTTTCCCACACCTTTAAAAAATACATTAATTATTTTTTTTTAAAGAGCATATAGCTAAACTTTTACAATGTTAAGAAAACCCAGAAACAGGCACCTGAGCAAAGCTAATACCTGTTCCAAATGGCTTCTCACAGGTGGCAGTTATAGCTTACAGGACAAAGTCCATGAACCAAACTCTGCATATACCTTCAACTACTCTTCCACTTGAAGAATTAAACACGTTTTCTTATCCACAAATGTGAACAGAACATACAAAGTTCTGAGTCATTTACAGTTTCTATTCACTAAGGAATTGATGAGACCGCTAGTCAGAGTCATCAAGGAGTACTGTATTCTCCCTTCTGGTCTATAGTCCTCTTTTTTTTAGATCTGGTAATCATTTCTATATGCCCTGTACAAGTCCAATTCTGAGATTTCCAGCAAATTACACAAAATGTTTCACTGTTGCTTGTGCACTGCTTACAGTAAAATCATTAAGCACCAGATATTATTCATTGATTTATACTTTGCTTTCCTCCAATATGGTCTGCAAAATGCTGGCTTCCTCCTCTCTCCCTGCTAATGGAAAAAGCCAAATGAATCCATGACTTTTCTCCCACTAAACTCAGTATGTTGGGTCTTTGTTCTCTCTTCTATGATAAGCCTCAGTCTTCTTTATACTTATCAAAGCATTTTTACCCTTTGTGCCAGAAATTTTATATCCTGTTTAATGTCAAAACTGAAAATGCCTTCTTCCTCATGATGCAGACTGAGGCCTGACAAGTAACCAGTCCTCTGCCCACAAAAACCACCCATCCTGTATCCTGTCCACAGGAGCAGTACAGCTTACTTTTTATTAACATATACTTCTGTTAATAAGTTTTATAAGTTTTTGCTACCTCAAAGAAAAAACAATTGTTAGAGACTGATTATCAATTTCATTCCTAGCATCATAGGCTACTTCTTTATATGGTCTTACAATACAGTGCTTATGGACTTAGTTGAGCAATTTGTTGTTTGCAGGGGTTTACACATTTCAATTGATTAATCCTTGATTTTTCTAGACAGAGCTGTTCAATATCACATTGTACTCTCCAGTGGCCAGCACTCCTAGTTTCTTCCCACTTGAGGGGATAGTATTTATCTACTTCCTCAGGATTCAGCTTCAGCACAGCTCTGACCTGCCCATCTTTCATGTCCTCCATTCTAAAAACAACAGCTATTTCTTAAACTCAATCGCATCAATATTATATTTCTCAAATGTTTATCTGCAGTACAGTTATATGTCAAAGTCTATTTTGTCATAGCCAAGGATTGGTCATTTTGCAACTGATTTAGAGTTAAACTGTGTCATTCATTTTGCAGAAGTATGGGGCTTATGACAGTTTCTTGTGACAAAAATAACACTGCTTACTGGTAAGAAAATCACAGATTATGAAATGCAGTTTCCTTTTCTTGACACTAATGATGTCTTCTTAAAAGTCAACTGTAACATTTAACTATTTAATTTCCTAATAAAATGTATTCATCTTTCTTGATTTCAGCCATTGGTAAGAAAACTTTATTCCAATGTATACAGTTTAGTTGTTGGAGTATCTGCTCCTGCAATCATTTATCACTATGTTGATTCTAATGATTGACTTGGCTAACAGGATACAATATCACCCAGACCTTTGCTTCCAAATACTTTTTCCCACTAAAAGAACTAGGAATCCTTGGAAAAATTATTGACTCCAAAGACTAGGATATGGAAGGTAGAAAATTAATCTGGGACATCTTGCCCCAGCAGGGGAAAACAAGGAAATGCTCAAAAATTTGTAAGGGAATAAGCAGAAGATGCAGCAGCCATCTTGGCAGGACTCTAACCAATCAAACCTAGAGTAATTTTATCAGCAAATACAGAGGTGGTACACTACAACCCACTGAATTAAATAAGAATTACTCAGTCCTTTTTAATAACAAATAGGCAAATAAATGGAAAAGGAATTCTTTCTCATAACCATCCTACTAAAAATTGATTAAGTCAAGAATCCTTGATGGATGCTAAATCTAATAGTAAAAAGTTTAAAGGGAATAAGTTATTTATCCATTCTCAAAGTAACTTCCCACAAATAACTTATTAATTCAAAAAGAAAAATAAGATAAATAGAATGTTAGCACCCTAACAAAGTGATCAAAATTAATGCTATCAATGGGGTGTGCTTTCAAATGTGAGAGGACCAAGTAACTGGTATGTAATATTCCACCAAAAATATAGAACTTGAATGTAATCATAAGGAAATATCAAAAGGCACCAAATAGAAAGATGTTCTACAAAACAACTATCTACATCAGTGGTGTGAAAAGCAAAGAAACTGTTCCAATTAAAAGGAGACTAAAGACATGAAAACTACATTCAATACATTATGCTGGGTTGGATCCTGAACTAGAAAAATAAAATCTACAGAAGACCATGTATTTTCAGGCTTCTTCAAAGGAAGAGAACCCATACACAAGTGTATACTAATAATTCTCTTCCTATACAGAATGAACAGAGGCTACCACGCCCCAAGTTCAGCAGGGTGAGTCATCAGCCTGAACACCCACAGGAGCCAATGAAGGCCAGCAGGATTTATACCCAAAAATGCCAGTGTTTTACTTCTAGTTCAAAGTAAAAAAAAAAAATTCAATGTCTAGTTCAAAAACCATCAGATAAGATTTCTTCCTTTCTTGGGACTTTTGTTCTATTCAAGTCTCCAACTGATTGGATGGGGCCCACCCACGTTGTGGAGGATAATCCTCTTTCTACTAATTTAAATGTTAATCTCATTCCCAAATACCCTTATGGAAATGCCCAGGAACTACTATTTGACCAAATAAAGGAGCACGCTAAGCCCATCAGGTAGACACAAATTAGACACTATTGAAGCAGTTGACAAAATTACAATATGATTTACAAATTATATTATATTGATCAATATGAATTTCCTTGTTAGGAGGGCATTCCACAGGTTATATTTTTTTTACAAAAAAAAAAAGGTCTATTAATTTTAAAAATATTTTCAATGTTTAGTTTCCTGAATTTAGTCATTATAACTTGACTATGCAAAAAGTCTTCTTAGAAGATATACACTGAAGACTATTAAGTATAAAGGAATATTGTATGTGGCCTCCTTTAGGATAGTCATATCAAGATACACAGAGAGCCGGGCATGGTGGTGCACACCTATAATCCCAGTGGTTTGGGAGGCTGAGGCAGAGGATTGAGTTCAAAGCCAGTCTCAACAACTTAGCAAGGTCCTACGCAACTCAGGGAGACCTTGTCCCTAAATAAAATATGAAAAAGGGCAGGGGATGTGGCTCAGTGGTTAAGTGCTCCTGGGTTCAATTCCTAATTAAAAAGAAAAAGAAGGGGGCGGGGGAGATAGTTCAGTCAGAAGAGTGCTTGCATTGTAAGCACAAGGCCCTGGGTTTGATCCCCAGCACCCAAAAAAAAAAAGAAAAAGAAAAAGAAAAAGGAAAAGAAAAATAATAAGAAGAAATAATACACTGAGAGGAACGCATAAAAATTAAGGGGCAAAATGTTAAACATTGATGAATGTAGGCACTAGATAGATTTGAGTTATTACAACTTTTCTGTGAGATTCATAGGAATTTATAGGTGGGTGGGTGGGTAGGTAGGTAGGTAGGTAGGTAGATAGATTAGATTAGATGAAGAACCAACCCCAGACCTAATAGATCAGAAAGCTAGAAATTCAAATTTCACTGCTTACAGATTATGCCCAAATTTGGAATTTCTCGAAGCTCTCCAGGTGATTCAAAAATACAGTCTTGAGGTCCATGCAATTAAAAGGACTTAATCTCACCTATAAGATGATCTCACTATATGATCCATTGAGTTTAAACCTTAACCCCCACACACAAACACACTTTCAAATTAAGTCAAATTTAAGTACAATTATCATCAATAAATGCATGTGGACATATTATACTAAAAAGTCAAATATGAGAAGATCCATTTCTGGGGTTCACTTTGTATATGAAATTCAGGATCCGTGCTGTCTAGCATCTATGAGTCATCTCTCACATTGCCTATGGGGTCACCACACGCAAACTGAGTGCTGTGGAGATTGAATTTTATTCCCAGAAGAAAATCACCCTTTCTCATGGCTGTGTGAGTGACAAGAGCTCTTCTAAGCATGACAGTTAATCCTGAAACAACCAGCTGCCGACAACCTAGTGAGTAATGAACTTGAGCAGGTCAGTAGAGGACCACATGATTTACATTCATTAAAACTAATTAAAACCACAGGAAGGAACTAAAAGCTGGAGACTTTTATAATCAACAATTATTGGACTAAACTACAAACTACTTCTAACAACTCTTTTTAAAAACTTTCCTTTCTAAACAGTTAATTCTTTCTACCCCATTCTTTAGATGAGGACATAATGTAAGATTTTACATTCTACCAGGGAGGAATTATTATTCTGGATAGGGTCTGTAAGAATCATGACATTTTTCCCCTATGTAAAATAATCTAAACAAATTTGTGACTTCAGCTGATCCAAGGGCAATGTCTGGTCCTCCCACATCCCTTCATGTTTCCCACAGACTTTTGTTGAACTACTCTCCGCTAAGAACAATACAATGTATATGTGATCTAAGAATCACATTATTTGGACAGGACACTGGGGAAAACTCAAACTCTGTGAAGTTATCTGCTAGAACTACTAGAATCACTTTTTAGCCACTGCTTTAAAGAAAGCTATGATTTAATGCTAGTCCACCTTCAAATCAATCCTCAAGTGAAGTTGTTTGGATATAAATTAACAGCATCTCCAATTCCAAGAGCTTTAATACATGTTGTAACATTTACAAACCCAAATTGTTCATTCCTGCAAAAACTTGAGTGAAACCGTGGATCAATTTTTAATTCAGCAGTTTGTGATGATAATTCTACATGGTTTAAATAGATATTCAGCAGGTGGTATAAGTGGTACACTGCAGGACTCATGAAAGAGAAAGTACAAAGTGTAGTTAAAAATGACTAAACTCTTGAAGAGTATCAAAAGTGGTAGAGAAGTTATCTTATAATTTGCCATATGTTGAACAACACCCTATTTCCTAATCCTTGACACATTCTATTCCTCAAGTGGGAATCCCCTTTCCTTTCTCTGCCTAGAAAATAATCTATGCCCACTGAAGTATTTTCCTTTTTTAAGGTTTACCTGAATCTAGTAAATTACCTCATACTTGGTGATTGTTACATGTTTTTTTTTAAATAAGTGTGTGTTGTGCATATCTCATTTTTTAAAGATGGGACTGCATCATATTCACTTTTATAGCCACAAATACCTAGCAAATTGTGGCACAGTATAGAACTCCAAGAAATGTTTGCTAAATTTGAACCAAACCAAAATGAACACTATCATTTAACAGTAATTCTAAATTACTGTGCAAAAGGTTGAACAGATGTCGTAAAGAAAAACATTTTTAAAATTATCTGCCCCCAACTTTTGGCAGAGAAAAAGAAAAAAAAATGTGGTAGCAAATATTGCTACTGTCCAACCTAACTATCAAGGTTAGAGACCTTTTTTCTGCCTACTCTGTTGGCCCTTTTGTTACTTATTGTTATCCATTTTGATTTTTCATTGCAAATAAATCACATTTGCTCTTGGTTAAGTACATTTAACCAATAATAAGCACTATATAAAAGTTTCAAGAGACCTTGATAGGAATTATACAAGTCCCTTTCCCTATATCATATAGTTAGCATTAAATGATAAGTCATATTGTGGTCTGAGGCAAAATATGGCATTTAATGACAATACTATAGCAGATCACATCCCTTAAGGATACAGATTCAAACTGAAAAACAAAACAAAACAAAAAATCTGTTTCTCTGGGAATTCAAGCCAAGTCAATATTATTAATAACTCTTTGACCCTGGAATGGTTACTGATATGCCACTTCCCTTCTGTCAATAATGAGTATTTAGCGAGTCCCATAAAACTGACAATCCAGAGCAGATCATGAGTTTTCATGAAGCCATCCTTTGCTTCTCTGGCTTTGTTTTGAACTGTTTCTGATTCTAGTTTGCATACTCCATGACTGTAGTCATTATAGCCAAAGTTAAGATGCTGATCAAATCCACTCTCTGAGAATTCTTTAACTCTCCCGAAACAGATTATACCTAAACTATCATCATCATCTTATGCCATTCAAGGCTATCTCCATGGTCAGTTCAATGGCCTGCATTATTTGGAAATGAACACACTTTCATTAAGAAAATTTTCAGAAACATCTTTCAACATTCAGTGAAGGTATTATGCCCACATCAAAACCAAAGACCTGTTTCTAGAGTTTTTATGCAGTTAGACTACATATGAAAATAGTTCAGACAGCCTTTCAAAGTCCTAACCTCATCCAATAAGATTAAAAAATACTTCTACTCATTCATAAAAAACTTAGTATCATTATACTTTGGTACAAAAGTTCAGCTATTTTGCAATTCAAATTTGTTGGGTGGGAGGGGGCCTTGTACTGCTAGGCAAGTGCTCTACCACTGAGTCACATCCTCAAACCACAATTTAATTTTTTTAAACCTGAAAGACATGAGGAGTATGTCAATAAATGGCCAATGTTCAAGGTAAAAATAAAACATTATAAGAAATTCCTTTTCTTTATCAATTCCATGCTAAACAATGTATGTCACAAGTGAGAATTCATTACTGCATTGCAACTGAAGTCATCATTGAATTTTCTTCTTCTGTTCAATGATTTTAATTATCTAAATTGATTGTCATTCTTTTTCCATCCATCCTACTTCTGCAAATCAATATCAGATCATGGTGAAAGGCCTAGACAGAATGAGATATTGAAATTTATATTCCTTCTGTGTATTTTTGTGGTTTTCTAGATACCCTGACTTTAGCAAGTAATTCAGACCATTCAACAAAATTCAGTAATGAGAAAATTGCAATTTGTCCAAATAATTCCTTTACGTATTTCCACTTCAAGTGTGAAAGTAGAAAATGACCAAGGCAGAATTTGTTTCAATTAGTAATTTGTTGAAGGGAAAAAGGACTAAAAAAAAAAAACTAGAAATTTTTATGATTTTTAACTAAGCGTCATTGTCAATTCATCTGAAGTTGAGTTCTAGGAAAAAATGCTGAGGAGACATCTAGTTTGTGACGTACTTAAACTACTTGTTTAGACAGCGTATAATCCAGGGGACAATAGTAACAATTCTAAATGCTTTATAACAACCCAAAAAGGAAGGTATTATCATTATTCTCACTTTACATATCAAGGAAACAGAAATCCAGCAGTACTGAATAAACAATTAATTATTGCTAAATAACCTGTGAGGAAACTGGAACTCAAGATCAAGGCACCAGACTCTTCAATGACCCTCTAAATCCCTTCAAAATAGTACACATCCTCAGAGGCAACCCCTCATCTCATTGCCAAGGTCTCCAGAAAGTGAGAAAGTACAAACCAAGTAGATACTACTCAACAGAAAAAGAGGAGAAAGTCACTTATTTCTTTTGGCTTCAACAATTCTAACTTTAAGTGATATAAACAAAAAATAATTTAATTTGCTTTCTACCCAACTCTAAAACTTGGTATCTCTGGGTCTTACTGAAAACAATATTATATGTAGTTCCATGGTTTGTTGAAAAGTAACCCCTTCTATTTCTAAGAAAAATTTTATTCCAAAAAGCTTTGATTTATTGATCCAAATCTGCATGTGGGCAACACGACAAGAACTCACTATTCATAGGGGAATTCAAACTATCAAATTGCTGCCAAACAGAAGAGATTCATTTTGAAAGTGATATATGAGAATAGTAGAAAGGAGGAGGGGATTTCCAGAGTTTTCAGGGCAGGAAAGAGGTACAGAGAACAAATTTATGCTGATTGAGGTTACCTGAAGGGATGTATGGGAATCCAGAGGTACTTTTGTTATTCTGCTGCTGTAATGGCATGAGACATGTGAAAAAGTGCAGTGGAACAGAGGAAATAAATGGACCCGATGCTCATAAAGCTGTGTCAAGCATTTAATTCAATCCACTGCTGCAATTGACTATATCTCTTTGAATAGACAAAGGGGGAGAATAGATGGTATTTTTAAAACAGGAAAGAGAAAAACTGTCAGATCATTTCCTGACTTTCAGTACTGTTGCTTGTTGCTAAATTAACAGAACATTTCATACGTGAACAAATTATCAAATCTTTAAATATAATCATGGTACATTTTAAAATATCAGTTCTAATTATATTTTCCTTTGACAAAGTAATTATGCTTCAAGAAACTGTGATCAGAACCATTTTTTTGCTGCCAGATCTGAGAACAGAAGGTAGAAAAGGTGCTTTTAGATTATCTTACAAAAAGCTAGCTAAACTTTATATAACCTTCCTGCCTCGCCTTATAAAGGAAAGGCTTAAAAATAGATGAACAAACACAAATTTTAATCTTCTTTCAAGTCACTCATTGATTTGCAATTCTGTGCTCCTTGGACAATGGTGGTCACATACTGTAGGCTGCTTTTCCCTCCAAGAATTTGCTTTCTGCATATTTAAAATCACAGGGATGTGCTGAAAGCTTTTTTGTTATTAGTCCAAAACAAATGAATTGAACCTTAGGCCTCTTTTTCCCCAAGAGGAAGCAATACAATGCCCTCGGCTGGTACTTTAGACTTCAGATTTTCCAACAATTTATCTTCCCAGGAGTCTATAACTATTTCTTTCCTTCAGAGGTCTCTAGCCCCTTCCACTTCCACCCCTCCCCATCTTATGTCTTAATGAATAAATGTTTCTCTGTTCACCTGAACGGGATTCATTCTGCCTCTTGCTGCCCTGAAATTGCTCCCTCAGGATCCTATCCGAGTTGCCTGCAAAATCCTTTCCACAAAGGTTGAGGGGCAGCCGACAGCTACCAAGTCCTAATATTCCTCAGCTTTATCCTTTTGTGAGTAGTTTTCCTTCCCCTGTGTGTGGGGGGAGTGGGGAGGGGATTTATAAAATGCAAATGCACCATGAATAAACCAAAAAGTGCAGCTGTACTAGTAAATTTGTTGGTAGAGATCTTTCTCTCCCTAGTTCGGGAAATTTTGAGAATTCAACTCCCCATGAGTTTACCAGTAAATATTAAGAGTGGTATATATCCTCTAAATAAGGGAGGCTGTGTGAAGAAAGGTGGAGGAGTGATCTCATGGTGATGGAGAAAAGGCAATCAGGTAAACAAAGACAGGAAAGACAGTCCTCGTCCCCAAGAAGGCTTGCCATCTGGATGAGGGTATTAATATGCTTGAAACGTTTGGTGAAGGGCAGAAAAGCACATAAAATGCCAACTTGTACAATACTCTGGCTTTTTGAGGTGACTCTAGATGAGCCTCACTAAACTATCAGCTGCTTCAAAGTTTAAAGTCTTCTCTGTTAAACATAGGTAGAATTGAGGCTGACACAAAGCTCAAAGTGGAAATAAAGGAGGAGTGATATAGGAATGCAGTTCCCAGAACTCTGATCCCCAACAGAGAGGAAGTCATTGGCCACAGACTTTACAGGTAATACAAAAATCCCTGATTAACTCATTTCCATTCCTACCTGGTTGGAAACTATAAAAGAAAATGAATTTTTATATATGGGATAAGAATAAAATACCTTAGAGCAGGAATGATATGGAAAACTTACAGCAAGCAATAAACTTTGCCCTTATTGGATTATTCCTAGTCATCTTGGTAAATAAGTCTATGTTAGTTTTAAAGACCTCAGGATATTATCTTTTTCTTTCTATAAATATCTAGTGATGTTTTGTGCATCAATAAACAATTATAGTATGGTCATTTTATGGAACCGGCATCTCAGTTTGGTCTGTCCAGTCGAGTCATATATTTTAAAAGATAATGCTAAAATTCAAAAATATACATTTATTTTTCTCCCCTTCTGACATTTGTGTATAATTGGTATTCATGAAAACTACAAAGAAGTCCTATTATTCATTTTTAAAAGTCTACTGGAGAAGGACCTTGCTTAAACTTATTCATATTCACTCTTCAATGCAAAACACAGCTCTAAAAAATCTCCTTGATTTATTACATTACTTTATTATGTTCTGTGAGACCTTTATTCAATAGTTAAACGACTAGGCCATATAATTTCCCTCTTGGATAGCTAAGACTAAAAAAAAGTTTTCTTTTGGTAGGAATCATGAATATTGGTGCATCAAATATAGTGGTTTCTTGGCTAGGTTTCACCATTATTTTCTACATATTCTGAAAATTTTAGCATAAGTCCTGGTAAGGTAATTAACTTGTGTAGACTTTTTCTTTGCCCTTTCAAGTTTAAAAAAAAAAAAAAAAAAAAAGTCATTGACAAGGTTAAGCAGATCAATCATATAATTAAGAAGATGTCAGTGAGGCAGGTTCAAGAGTTACCCAAACTCTCCTAAAGTTATAAATACAGAAGAATCATGAAATCAGTAAACATCTCTAGGGAACTGTGTAACAAATGGACACAAAAATGTGCTAATCAAAGAACAGACGAGCCCTTTGGACAAGCCTACACATATGCTCTCTCTTCTAACCCAGTTCCTAGTTTAGCATCAAGTACAGTGCCTGACAGTCTTCCTGCTGAAAAACTCTTAGAAATCTTCCTCACCAAGAAGTCTTGCCAGGCTCCATCACCTCTGCTCCTGGGGACCTTTCTCTCATCTTGAATTCCTACCACACCCAGGAACTCACCCAGCTGTTGACTCCAGCTGCTTTCATTGAAATCCTTCTCAAATTTTACCAAGGATTTCTGTCTTGTGCCTCTCAATTTGACTGTGGTGACAGAGAAATCATGATAGAGTTTTGTAGTCCTCAGAGATGCTAGCAGAATCTGGACCCAGAAAATACTGCTCAATAAATGCTTCTGAAATAATGAGTAAACAGAACAAAGGCCTACTCATAGAAATTTCTAATAATCTGAAGGACAAATGTCACTTCCACTCATGCCTAATGCATTGAAAATGTCAGCCTTATCATACATTTTTACTTGACTTTTTTGAGTGTGTTTTGTACTTCCAACCTGGTGTTCTGTACCTGGTGTTTGGTACTGTCAGCCTGGGTGACAGTGATTTTTGTGTTATTTTTCAGGATTTGGTGCTCCCATTAGCATTTATATGCATATGAAGTTTCATATTGAAAGAAAATATACAAGTGGGCTTTGTATTTGGTGATACAATGTTCAAATATCAGTAATCTGATTGGTTCAACGCAAGAACTTCAAGTTTCAGCAACATCACATCAATTTGGGGGTGAGGGAGCTGTGCTGTGTTTAGTACCCAGGAGGGAAGGATTAGATGAGGAAATCTGAACTTTGGCAGAGACGGAATTTCTGAAGGAAACAGCAGTAATCTACTGATACTACTTTATCCCATTCTAAAATTAAACACACACACACACACACACACACACACACACACTCAGAACAGTTGTAAACAGACCAACTTTATCAGAAGTAGTTTTTTTCCTGTTGTTCTACTTGTTTTTGTGTGAGGTTTTGCTCCCCTAAAAGATTTCTGTCTTCGGTCTTTTCTCAGACTACAATACAAAACACTAGGGGAGTTTATGAAGAGGAGGCTAGGGAGCCATCTCTGTGGGGCAGAAACCTAGAGAGCCTTTGGGACTTTAGGAAAGAAAGGCACCAACTGACTCAAAGTCAGTGGTGGCAGAACTGCTTCACAGACTGAGTGTCTCTGCTGAATCAACAATTTAAAGTTACATGGTGGTTATGTGAGCACTATGGCCCTGACATTGCTGTTAATGGTTTAGAAACATGTTTAAGTTACTATCAGACTAAGAGGTATTTTAATTCAAAGTATCTTTATAGGCACAAGAAAAGGTCTATTCAATGATGATGTTACAAAGATCATCTTTGCCATAAGAGTTTTCTCAAATAAATAAAAATGTACTTAATTTAGCTTTATTTCCTAAAGGACTAATTATCTTACTATGTTCCTTTTCTTCTAGCTATATTTGTTATAAAATTAGTGTTGTATTGTTATAGATAAGTGAAAATGCTATTTGATCTCATGACTTTATCTAACTAATCTGTAGTGTGATTTTTATCTTTAAGTCCATTGTCCTAACTCAAGAATATTTATTAACACTATGAAACTTCATTCTTCTACTGGGTCTGTGTTAGTCAACTTTCTAACACTATAATAACTGAGAGATTCAACTTACCAAAAGAAAAAGTTTAATTTGGCTCTCATTTTAAAGGTTTTGATCCATGATCAGTTGGCCCCATTGTTTTTGACCTGCGATGAGGCAGCACATCATGGTGGTGGGGCATGTGGCAGAACAAAACCACTCATCTTATGGCTAAGAAGTGAAAAAGAGGAAAGGACTAGAGTTCCACAATCCCCTCCAAGTGAACTTAGGAACACCTAACAACCTCCTACCAGGTCCCAACTTTGAAAGTTTCCACCACCTCCTGACAGCACCAAACTGAGAACCAAGCCTTCAACACATGGGCCATTCAGGGATGTCTGGGATTGACACCAACAGTCTCCTATCTATTCAAAACTCAAAATGGTATTGTAGAACAAATTCCTGTTTAATAAAAGAGAGAATAGTTTACCAATTATTATATTAAAATAAAATGAAAAATGATGAATGAATATATTGATTCTTGAAAAAATGTGCACCTTTCTTTGCTACTAAACATATGAATTGATTTTAAGGTATCATTGTACAATCGTTAAACTAGCAAAAAAGAAAATAAATTTTAAAACCAAAATTAGTAAGGTTAGAGGAAATGAAAAAGGTTGGTGATTCTGCAAATTGTTCACTTTCTCTGGAGAGCCATCTGGCATGTATGAGACAAGACCTATAAAATTAAGAAAAGACATGGTTTCTGCTCTTATTTTTTTAATAATAACTATCATGTGCCCAGGAGCTAACATAATTTCTGATACATATTATAAAATGAATAAATATTTGATGAAAGAATGGGTAGATGAAATAGTTCATGGCCATTGACTTATTATCCATTTTGAGGAATATGGACCAAAAAAACTAAAAGAAAAAGTGAGACTTCACAACTTGAATAATAGTAAAAATCTGGAGCAATTGATACCCAATAATAAGGAACTACATAAACTTTATTAAATACAGGGTATGTAAATTTAAATCATGCTTAAGCAACAAAACATGTGTGTGAACTAGTGGTAAATCTCTTTGTGGAAACTAGGAAAAGAAGTGGGCAGAGCAAAGGAAGGAGTTCAGGTCCTTCCTGTCTATGAACTGTGGATCTGTGTATCCTGATAAGTAGCCTCAATCACTCAAGGCAAAAGGGAAAAAAAGAAACTAGCCAAAATCATCCCCAAAACCCTCAGATATATGATATAGAAACATTCACAAATAGAAATCTCGTAATTTCTGAGGACAGAATAGAAGGAAGAAGAGGAATATCCCCAGGACCAAGTTAGCCTGAAGATAAGATAATTTTCTTACCCTCAATTACCTATCCTCATAGTTAATGCAATCTTAGAAACAGGAAAATTTATAACTCGAACCAGAACTGATCTTCTTAGAGGCACGGTCCCTAAGCAGCCCTTAAGACTCTCTTTTAAGACAATTCAACTTTGAGTCTACATAAAACAATATGATGTACTTCAAGGTAGGCATGACCTAATAATACTGCAAATACTAACTATTAAAGGTTAGTACCACATTTAAGAGGGATGCTAACTTTTACCATCAATTGATGTATTGAAATGTAACAATGGATCTGAAGGCCAATTTCAGTTGATTTAATGTAATAATTTCTAATACTTAAACTTCAAATTTTGTATTATTGGCACTTACGTAATAATGTTTGAGTCTAACAATAATGGGACACTAAATTTCATCAATAGTTTGGACTCTCATGCTTACTGTATTTGAGTTTGGTCATTCAAACATTAAAAGAATAATAGTTTTATATATGACATATTAATAGCATAAACATTTCTTTATAGTGTTTGGCAGGTATTAATCTGTCAAAATTTTACACTATGTTAAATAACATTTAAGTTACTTCAAGTGCTCAAGTAACCATTCTAAAGCCTATGAAGATAGTTAAAATATTTTACACTACCTCTTCAGTAAGCTCATATAGACAACTTGATAAACGGAAGAACTTCGTTTTTTAATCGACCTATAGCAATTCTTATGAAATTAGTTTCTCCCTATCCATAGCACAAATTATTTAGATAATAGATATTTTTTTCTTACAAATGTAAGGTTTAAGATAAAGGCATAGGAAAAGAAAAGGCATTTATAAACTCCAGGGCCTGTGACATTCTGAATTTTTGCTCATATTAAAGATTGCTTCCTCAGGAAGACAGTTTGTTCTTATCATGAGTAGATCTTAAAGAAAGGGAAATTACTATTCATTTAGTACATGACTCCAATTTGAGGAAAATTATCCCAAATCTTATGATTTATAAGGATGGAGGAAACCTTGTAAAACTCACAGTTGGGAAGAGTCCTATCAATCAGAAGTTAACTGCAAATAATAGAAACCATTCCAGCACCATTCTGTCCAGGTATGCTGGGAAGTAACTCCTTATAAAATTGTTGGAAAAGACTCAAGGAAAAAGAAAGGCTCCCAAAACATATCCATCGAATTTCCTTGCCCTGGAACATTTTACCACTGCGTAGTCAAGAACTTGTGCCAAGGACCACACCATGTAGTCATAATCCAGGGAGGAGAAAGCTGCCCCCAGGACTGTGGCCTCCACAGCCCACCCTGCCTAATCCAGCTAGCTCCAGCAAATCATGTTCCATTTCCAAATTCATGTCCTCTGCAGGTGCTCCTGAGTGGCAGGACTTAAACCACATGGGGATCTTCAGCTGTTAGGATGCTAAGAACCCAAGTGTTGACTCTTCCAGCTCCTGCAGTACAGGAAGACATCATACAGGAGATTGGAATAGACATTGAAAGTCAAACCACCATATCTGTCACAAATAAGCAATTCTATTACATTCTGAAGCCCTTGAACATTATATGACTCTTTCTTCTGTGTTTAAAACATTTATAGCAAAATAAAGATTATAGCAGAGCTTGTGAAGAAAATATTCTCAAAATCACTTGGATATGTATGTGTATTCAAATAAATTAGAAAATATAAAACTGAGGTTTTCTTATTTTTTAATAAGGTCAAGAAGAACAGAAAACAGAATTATAGAATTTAATTAATATGATTAATAGGAATTATAGAATATAATTTGATATTAAAATTTCATATAGGAACAATAACAAAATGTGTCAAAAATGAGAAAACAAGGAATTTTTGAGCAGAGAAAGATCACCAAGTCAACCTCCTTAGGTTGTTACTAAGAGAGGTTGCAAGGTTGGGCATTAGGCCATTAGAAACTCTGCCCCATTGCATGTGGTCTTTTCTGACTCTGACAAAGTAATTTCATCTCTTTTAGCCTTTAATTCACTTCCTAATCTAATTTGAAAAGGAAAGAATATAGTGATACCATACCATAGGTCTGATTTGAAGGTTAGGTAAGATAATGATACATTATATGCTTGCTACATTTTGTGTTTTGTGTTAGTCCTCATATTACTGTAACAAAATACCTGAGATAATCAACTAGAAAAAGATTTTTCTTGGTTCATGGTTCTTATGTTTCCAGTCCATGATCCAGTGGTCTCCTGGCTTTTAACCTATGGTAAGGTAGCACGTCATGGCAGGAATGCATGGTAGAGTAAAACTGCTCACCTCACCATCCTAGAAGCAAAAAATTAAAATTAAAATTAAAGACTAGATGGGTTAGGGCCCCAAAATCATCTTCAGGGGCACCACACAAATAGCTTGAGGACCTCCTATAAGACTCTACCTCCCTAAAGTTTCCACTACTTCCCAGTAGTGCCACCCTGAGGACAAAGGCTTTAACACGTGGAACTTTAGGGGCCATTTACCCAAACCATAGTGATTTCTAAAGTCTGTAATAATTTATTTTAATTTCAAAAAAGAATAACTTGAATGTATCCATGCGAAAGAATAACTGTCACTTCCAGAAACCTAAAACATCTGTTTTCCAGCTGTCACTTCAGTTGAGGTTTTGGTTTGTTTGGGTTGTATGATTGAATTTTTTTCATAGGATTTCATCTCTTGTTACTCCTAAAAAATGATTTTTAAAATATTACACTAGTATAAAGCTTCAGAGGAAAAATGTAATTGTGTAAAAGTTATTTTAAAGCTGGAACTTGTTGATATGTATACTTTGTATGTGATGAAGGTCTGTCACAAAGTATTGTTCATCTATTTAGCAAAAGCTTCCAGCTGACTTTCAAGGGGTGTTTAAATATCCAAAAAAGACATAGTTCTATTGAGGAATAAAAATGAAACCATAAGTTATCTAAATATCAATATCAAGAAAATCCAAATACTTTTAAAATATGCCTTCTTAGATATGCTGGATACACTTTAAAATATCATTATGATGTCTATGAGTGACTAAAAAAATACCACTAGTATTAATTTGGGGTTACAAATTTTTATCAGATTGGAAAATTAGTAAAAATGGAATCCACAAATAATTAAGGATCAACTATACCTGTCCTAGATAAAGGAAAGTGAAACCTCACCCTTATTTTCAGTTAGTCCTTATAAAGTCAATATATAGTTACTAAGTATTTAAGAATTCATCAGTATCACTTATTGATGGGGGAACTAAAGGGACAGAGTAACTATCATAAATATTTATTAAATGAAACTGGAAACACTTTTTTTCCTAAAGAATGTGAAGTTGATTATGAGATTGCAGGATTTAGAGTATATAAGAACATCTCATTATTTGGGACAGTTCCCCAAAATTTATAATTCATATCATTAGGAAAAACCAAGTAAGCAAGTTTTACATTTAGATTTCACATTAGAAAAAAATTTTGCACAATGTTTAGTTTTAAAGGAAAAACTTTCAATAGTCATCTAGAAAATAGGTGATAGTTTTCAAAAATATTTTAGATATAACCATACTTTTAAACTGTTTATTCAATTAATTCTGATTTAGTTTCGAAGGGAATTTTTTTTTTAAATTTTTGTTAGTCTAGTGCCATTTTCTATGTGAACTTTGAAAAAATAAGATGCCACTTTTTAAAATATATATATGTATAACTTACTTCTAATTCAGATTCATTCACTAACCTCTGAGAAAATAAAGGCCTTTTCTATAATCTTTATGATATGACATTTGATAATTCTATGGTTTTCCCACATTAGTGAGGTCATTTTCACATTGATATACCTGTGGCAAAACTACAGAGATTTGTCTTTAGCCCTGATTGATAATGAATTTAGAGGTATTTTCTCCCACTTGGTATTCTTCAGCATTCTCTAGAAAGACAGAACTAATAGCAAACAGATGAGAGAGGGTTTGTTAGGGAAATTGGTTTACGTGATTATGGAGGCTAAGAAATCCCACAGTAGACTATTTGAAAGCTGGATACCTGGAATGCTCATAGCATAGTTCAATGTAAGTCCAAAGTGTGGGAGAGCAGGAACTAGTCAAAGACCAGTGAGCCTGAAGTTCTAATGTCCAAGGGCAGGAGAATAAGAACGCACCCAAGCTCCAGGGTTGGGGGAGATACAGAAATAGTAAAAGAGAGAGAGAGAGACAGAGAGACAGACAGACAGACCAATTCACCTTTCTACTCTTTCTGTTCTATCCAGGGCCCCAGCTAATTCGATGTTCCCAGACACTTGAGGATAGATCTCCCCAACTCAGTTCTCTGAGACACACAGCCCAATCTCCTCTGGAAACAGTCTCACACATACACACACCCAAAAACAATGCTTTACCCAGTCTCTAGATATTTCTTGTTCCACTCAAACTGACAACTATAATTACTATCACACACTCCTTTTCCCCATTCCTATTCCTTCTTTCCAAATTTGAATTAGCTCCAAAAGTACATATTTTCAAAATCCTAGATACATTTCTAGTTTAAAAAGAAAAAATTTCAAGTTTCAAGTCAGTAACATCTGTAGTCTATGGGATTCATTCATATTATTAAAAGTCACTTTCTATTGGAAACATATAAGCTATTCCAACAATCCAAAAAGGTAAGTGGCATTCTCCTCCCCACTGCATAGGTAAGGAAAATGAGATGAACTTAGATATGTTGAAAAATCTGCTGTAGATCTCAAAAGTTAGGAAACAGAAAACCTCCATAGGTTATGAATGTCATTCACTTAACCATTATGCTATGCTACCTCCCAATAGATACAGGACCTGGGCATTAAAGGGACGCCTGATCCCAGTGCTTCATTAACATTCTTCCTACTAAAGGGATCATCATGATTTTATCTCCTCTTAACATATTACTTACAAGGTTGTTTAAGTCCTTTAAAATATTAAATATTTAATTAGTCCTATTATAACATCTCCCTGAGGCAAATAGTTAGCCTGTATAATTGTTATGTTGGTTAAAAAGAAGAGCAAAAGGAAGTTTGAGCATAAATTAACAATAAAACAGATCATTACATTTCATGCCTGAACATTAACATGGATAACTCCCTTCAAGTAAAATTGTAAGGTGATTATTAAAATCGGACTTTACAGATGACCTTAGTAATTACACTTTAACTGGGTCTCCACACAGCCAAAATGACCAGTCAATCCATTAAATATAAGGTTACCATTCATCCATTATTTCTCCAAGTGTCCACCAGACTCCTGGAATTGAATCACCTGGAGGTTTTGTTTAAAATGGAGATTTTAGTACTCACATGAATTATTGTTCTGCATTTTTAGCAAGCACTTCCAAATGATTCTGAGGTCAAAAAGAAAAAAAAAAAAACCACCAACCAAATTCTTAAGACTGAATTCTTATTCATAATAAATATGTATAAAACATTACTTATTACTAAAACAATAGTTGAGAGTTTACTCCCGTACCAGTCTGCAAACACCTTGAGAGTTGAAATCATGCTTTATTCAATAAACATTCCACTGTTTAGCAAAGAAACTGAAACAAAATTGGGATTCAAAACTATTGTTGATTGACCTTAAACATGGTTGACTGGATTTTTCATTTTTAAAATTTTCTTTCAAAGACTATATGTGTGTGTGAGTGTTCAGAGTTTTTAAAAATCATCCTTAACATATTTATGGAATATACTGAACTCTGCTCTCTTCAATACTGGGGACTGAACCCAAGGGTGTTTTACTACTGAGCTCTATCACCAGCCCATTTTATTTTGAGGCAAGATTTCACTAAGTTGCCCAGACTGACCTTGAACTTATGATCCCTCCTGCCTCATCCTCCTGAGTAACTAGGATTAAAGTTGCATGCCACCATGCCCAGCAAATTTAAAAAAAAAAAAAAAGGTTTAGAGACTAACTTATCTGCTCTCTCATAAAATGGTCTCCATCTCATCTCATTGCATGTCTCCAACTCCAATAGTGACAGTTTCCACTAAGAGAAAAAAATGTATTTCAGTGTGATGTCAACATTCCTAAGCAATATGCTTGGTATTCTAAACCTCCTTGAGCCAACTGCAGGAATTGGATTACTTTTCTGAAAATTCAGACTTAAATCTCACACTTGCTACAGTGCCCACTTCAGATATACCTAATTTAAGATGGAGGCTTAGTCTAAGGAACCTATTAAATTACAGATTTAGGCAAGGTTCTCATACTGATCACTGAATTCAGTCATTTGATCATCAAGAAAAAAATATACTCCATATTGTTTGCCCCAAATTCCTTCACATAATCTACCATCAGAGTGATGACCTTAGGATTCACTGAAGACTAACATAAGGTATGTATTTTAATGCCTTTTTTTTTTTTTTTTTGCAAAAATACTGTTGTGCTACCTTATGAACTTTCAGACAAAGAGCTGCCTAATATAATCCTCTTAGTATTCAGTAGCAAGAAAATGTTTCTCAACAGATGAACATGAATGATTTCATTCATCCTATTTGAAAATTTGGCAGCCTCTTACATTTCCCTGTTTGACTTCACTGCCCAAAAGATGAGAATTCAGCTTTCAACTGTAGCAACTAATTTATTTCATATGCATTATATAAGTATGTTTCACCTTCTTAAACTTGTTCCTTTAATTTCTCTTTTAATCTTGTCTGTTTTAAATAGGTTTTTATCACTGGAAGTCACTTCTAATGTTTTGAAGGTATAAACAAGGAGAGTGTTAAAAAAAAATTAAGAATTAAGCAAGTAAAGGTGAGTCTGGAGAGGAATGTGACAAGATCACCTGGAAACACAGAAAGATCAAGCAGTTAGGACAGAATCAATTTTTCTTGTTTTATAACCACAAGACCATTTTAACTAAGAATAATATTACCCAAACAGATCACTAACAAATGTCACAGATGCCAGCCCAATACATGTCCCTTGTTAGACAAGCTCAACAAAGCCGGTTACAGAAGCAGAACAGTTGAAAGGTAATAATCTAACTTGTAATTATGTAAAAAGCATAAAAGCCCAGAGACCAAAAGGCATCTCAAATGGAATTTTTTCAATGCCTTACCTTTATCTGCCTAAAAGTATTTTTAAGAAAACCATACCTCCAGTCAAACTTTATTGTACATGTACATCACCTGGGAATCACCTTAAGATGCAGATTTCATGTGGATCCCATAGTATTGGAGCCTAGGGTTCTGCATTTTAATTCACTCCAGGGACAAGGTAGCTAGTCCAGAACTGTACCCTAGAGTGTTTCCTTCAGAGCACACCATGGCTGAATAGAATCCCAGTTTTGCCGCTTAAAAACTGTGCAGCACTGGCCAAGTCCCTTGCCATCTTAGATCTCCACACCTCATCATTTGCATAGGAATAACAGTATCAACTTTGCCTGGTCCTGAGAGGACGTGAAAAGGTAAGAGTATGGTCAAATAAGGTCCTCAGTAAATATTCTTTGTTTTGGACATCTTTGTATTTTGTTTGTGTTATTTGTTAATTGGTTTTTTTATTAACTTGTATTTGTTGTACATATTAATGTGACAGTGTGATATTTCAACATGTGCATACAGCATGCATTGATCAAATCAATGATTAGCATTCCTGTCATTGCCTATCATTTCTTTATGTTTGGGACCTTCAATCTTGTCTCTTCTAGATTTTCATAAAATATATAATAGGCTATTATGAACCATATTCCATCCCACTGTGCTGAGGAACACCAGAGCTTATTCCTTCTATCTGTTTTGATAACCATGTTTCAAACTTCCTTTGTTGTGGCAAAGCATCACCTGAAGATTTAGATTAGAATAAAAAATGAAAACCCAAATTCAATCACATACACTTTACATGTTAAAGGCAGATATGGAAGAATGGAAGTGTGTGTACATGTGTGCATGCATGTAAGTGACTGTTAAGTTCCACACTCCTTATATAGACAACTATATAACCCAAAACCTAAAATATTATCCTAACTCTCACGTAATAGCAGATAATCTCCATGTAAGGTGAAATGTTCATGGCCTGGGGAATAATGGAGAAAGAAGCACTCCATATTTAAAAAAAAAAAAAAAAAAATGTAGGTAGTAAGCCAGGCATAGAGGTGCATGCCTGTAATCCCAATGACTCAGGAGTTTGAGACAGGAGGATCACAAGTTCAAAGCCAGCCTTAGCAATTTAGCAAGGCCCTAAGAAATTTAGTGAGACCCTGTCTCAATAAAAAGGACTGGGGACATGACTCAGTGGTTAAGTGCCCCTGGGCCCAATTGCTGACACAAAAAGAAAAAGGAAATGTAGGTAGCAAAGGCAAGACATTATATAGCAAACTCAAATTCATGATGTCTTTCTTTACATGTCTGTTAAATCCAAGTTCTCATTATTTATTAAAAAGGAAAGAAAAAAAAAAAAAAAAAAAAAAAGGTTGTGGAAAACCAGCACAAAATGGAGCTTGCCACCTCAAACTCTTCATAGAATCAAACAAGAACTAAATCAATAAATAGAATTTCTGAAATTATACAGACCATATTAATAACTTAGGCAACTTAATTAGGAACTTTGTTAGTACTCACAAGAAAGCTGTTATGAAAAAAAGCTTTCTGACAGCACTCATGAAGAACTTTTGTGGGAATTTCAATTGATTTTTGACATCAGGTTATAGCTAGGGTCCAGGAAAAACATTTTTTTTCCTCCTGTTTTGAAATACCAAACTCTGGTCTGAAATATGCAGAAACCTTGGAGAGTTTCATTCTAATAAGCAGAAATGGTGGTATTTTGCTACACCTAAAGTATGATGAAATCTCTGAAACTGCATAGCCAGGAGCAAAACCCTCAGGAGACTAATAACACTTTAACATTTCCCATTCACATGTGAATGTTAATTCCACTCTCTGAAGAGAACCGCCAAAATGGCATTCATTAAGATTAAAGCTGTATTACTATAGAATGGGAAATTTATATGTATGCTTCCTATAAAATGCAAATATTACCAAAGAATGGGTCTCCACTGAGTTCTCTCTACACCTATTCCTTTGCAAAGTTAAATCACACTGGTGAAGCTCTTTCACAAAGGCAATATAAAATTATTAAGTAGCAGGTACTTGCTGCTCTGCTGCCAAGGTAGCCCCATAGGTTGTTGATAGTTCTGTGCGCCCCTGATGCCCACTCATGGAACAAGAGCGAGGCCCTGGTAATGGAGGCAGACAGGAGACATTTCAGAATTTCAAAGTCTGGAAAAGTAGAAGAGGCTCCTGCAAAACGCAGCTTCTGATTGGGGTTGTCTCGCCCTTGGATCAAACGTCTTACCTGGTTAAGTCCCTTGAAGAATGTGATTTGCAATGGCTTTTTTCTATGATTAAAAAGAAACAACAGAAGAGAGCCTTACATAAAAACTAGAACATGACAGAGCTGTATTTTTTTCAAGACAATATTTTTAAAAGGTTTTCTGACAAACCTTTCTCTGTGCTTTCACAATACTTCCAAACACCAAATGTGTCGGGGCATGGAGGGGTGCTCCAAGACCCAGCAATTCTCCAAACTGTCTGGACTCCAGCTAGATGTCCCTCAATTCAATCCTGACAGCATCTACCTGGAGTTGGCATCAGATCCGCACAGGTTAAGGACTCAGCCCCACAAACTGCCCCATTTCAGATGCCAATTGCTAGTCCAGGCCTCCAGCACTTCTGACAAGAGGTTATAAATTATAGGGGTAAGAAAAATGGCTTCTGGCCACCCATTTAGTTTTCTTGGCTGAGCTATGAATTAAATTGTTGCAAGACAGATTAATATTATTTTTCTCCTCTTTAATTACATGCAAACACACAGGAGTTCCATAAAATGAAAGACAAAGAAAGACTGAAGCTTATATAGCACCCCGAGTTACAGAAATAAATGCTTGGAGTTGGGAAAGGTGGCAACACGGGATGCAAGGGTGAGGGGAGAAAATGTATGATGAATTAAGTTTGTCTTGCTACACAGATTTTAAAAGTCTCTCTGGTAGGTTGTCTCAAAGCAGCCCTCAGAACAGGTGATTGGGCAGAAATTGTCAGCTTCCACTCTCCTCTCCTGTGATCCGAGTTTGTCTTCCCTAGTTGATAAGATTTCAGGGAGGGGGTTCATGACAACCCAATTCCTTTTGGAAGAGCATATTTAAGCAGATAGAGGAGCTCACAGAATAGCTTTGACAGCATCAGGGCTCCTCAGGTGCTCAGTTCAGGGTAATCAACATACCAAAGCATCACATTTCAGGGTGGCATTTCCTGAATGCCTCCAAAATCAGGGGTTGGCATTACCCCTCTTCAGGTGCAATAATTTATTAGATGAGCTCACAGACCTCAGAGAAACACAGTTATGTTTACAAGTTTAGCATATAATAAAGTATATGGTCTTAGTTACAGATGAACAACCAGATGAACAGGTAAGGTCCAGAGAGAACCCTGGAAGCAGGAGCTTCTATGCACCACCCTCCTCCACCCCTTCCAGCACTTGGAAGTATTCACCAACCCAGAAGCTCTCCAAACCTCATCTTCTAGGGGTTGTTTAGTGTATGCCACGTAGACATAATCCATTATTGACCCAACCTCCAACCTCTCTCACCTCCCTGAAGGATGGACTGGGGCTAAAAGTCCTAAGCTAATTGTGGTTTAGTCCTTCTGGTAATGGCCCCCACATCATGAAGCTATCTATGGGCCCACCAAGAGTCACCTCATGAGAGCCAAAGTTTGTCTTATCACACAGGAAATTCCAAGGGATTTAGGAGCTCTAAGTCAGGAGCAAGGACAAAGACCAATTATAAATCCCTTATATCACAATATCACAACTACAATATTCAAGTAAATGATTAATTATTAGTTACAAATTGGTCTAGGGAAATAAAAAGGAGAAATGGAAAGAAATATAGAGGAGGGAGTACGGCATGAGAGAAAAAGTCCAGAACTGTGGGAGCTAATAATTATATAGCTTCATATATAACCAACTCATGATCCTCCTAAGAATGCCACAGCATGAGTAAGATTTGCTTCACCCTAAATTTACATGAGAAAACTTAGGCATGAGGTAGCTGAAGAGCAACTATAGTGCACCCAAAGCAATCTGATTTCAGGTAGCCTGGAGGCCAAAACACGTCTCTTAAAACACTACAATCTTCTGCCTTTCATTCATTGTAGCATTGTTTGGTGTGTGTCACATCTCGAAACATATGTGACATGAATAAGAAGATTTCACTTCACATATATGTGAAGGTCCTTGAGGGGAGAAACTGACTTATTCATCTTGTCCTAATCCCTAGCATAGTGTCAGTCACATATGGTAGATGTTCAAAGGCTATTTGATGAATGAATCAATGGATGAGTACAAATTAAGATGGCTATAGGCAATATGGTGTGAACCATAAATAGAATCACATCATAAACTGGGGATGAGTGGGTATAGTTCTCCACCCTCACTCAGCTCCATGTGGTGGTCCAGAAGAACAGTGGTAATTGTATAATCCAGTTTCTTTGGTCAAGCTGCTAATAAGGTACAGACTTGAAATTCTAAATTCTTCTTTGTAAAAGAGATGTGATTTCATAGTAGGTACAAGTTATTAGAGAAGCACCATTTAAAACAAAACATAATATGATCATTTCCATTAAAATGAAGACAATTAAGAAAATATCCAAATCAAAGTTGAATAAAACTTAGCAGTGCTTCTCAACCTGTCTAGCAAGTAATTTTGGTAGCTAGAAGTAACTATACCAATGCAAACTTTCATTGAGATCCCTTATTTCACCTTAAAAATTTATGTTTTATTCTGAGGTAACTTAATTTTTGTTTCACCAAAAAAGGATTATTTTTATTACTTAACATTATATCAAATGAAAAAACCACCATCTTTTCCTTTATCATTCAGTACTCTGGGGAATGTTAGCCTATTTGAGAAACCAGAGACCACAGCATCTGGTAAAGATTTTCATCAAGAAGTCCAAACATTTACACTAAGATATAGAAACTCAAAATGACCATAATGAAATTAAAATAATTTGGTGTGAGATGTGGCATATGTATGTGTAGAAATTACCCTTCCTTAAAAACAGTACTGAACAACCATATATAAAGCTTTACCTGTATTAGATATTGCCCGTGTTCAAGAATATTTCTGTTTCTCCTATGCAACATCAAAGGATTAAATTTCCCCAAGTCCTTGAATTTGGGCATGGCCATATGATTTTCTGGGTCAATGAAATTTATTAGAAATCACCTGTGCCAATTCCAGGTAAAACATGAAAGAGTTAACATGCATCTTCCCATGTTCTCTCCTCCCTGTCACACACACTAATAAGGCCATCTGTTCCAAATGGTTCAGTTCCAGGGTGGTGCCACCTTCCTCAGCATGGACTGCTGAGCTGTCACACAGAGATAACTTTGTCTGGGAGAGTCATTCAGATGTATCCTTGACTCTGAAGAAGAAATAAACCTTTGGAACACGTATACACTGTCAGTGGGATTGTAAATTAGTACAACCACTATGGAAAGCAGTATGACAATTCCTTAAGAGGCTAGATATGAAACTTGCCTATGACCCAGCTATAGCACTCCCTGGTATTTATTCAAAAGAATTAAAGTCAGTATACTATCATGATACATGCACCCCATGTTGATAGCAGCAAAATTCACAATAACCAAGTTAAGGAACCAGGCCAGGTGCCTACCAACAATGACTGAAGAGGCAGTGGTATATACACACAGAATGGAGTTTTATTTGGTCATAAAGAAAAATAATGTCATTTGCAGGAAAATGGATGAAATTGAAAGACATCAGGCTATGCAAAAAAGGACACATTCAGAAAGTAAATGGTCATAGGTTTTCTCTCATATCTGGAAGCTAGAGAAAAAAGGTGTGGGTAGCAGGGGAGCATCTAACAAAAATAGTAAGGGAGACCAATAGAGCAGAGAATGGGGACTGGAGACGTGGGCAAGGAATAAGGGGGTACTGAGGAATGAAATAAACCAAATCATGCTATGTGCATTTATGAATATATCATGATGAAGACCACTATTATAAAAATTACAGTGCACCAATAAAAAAAAGTTTTTTTAAAAAAATAGCTGGGTGTGGTGGTGCACACCTGTAATCCCAGCAGCTCTTGAGGTTCAGGCAGGAGGATCCCAAATTCAAGACCAGTCTCAGAACATAGCAAGGCCCCATCTCAAAATAAAAAATAAAAGGGTGGGGATGTGGCTCAGTGATTAAGCGCTGCCAGGTCCAATCCCCAATATTAAAAACAAACAAACCTGCAAGCCAAAGTAACAAATATTTTTTTTAAGAGAAACTTTTATTGCAGTAAGCACTGAGATGCTAGTAAGCACTAGAGCATAACCTATCCTGTCCTGTCTATACTACCCCAGATGTTAAATTCAAGCAGTGAGCTTGTAAATAGTGAACACCTATCTTATTTCGACTTTACTAGTCCAGAACTACAAAGAAATAATCTATAAGCAATACGGTTATTTGTATTCTCTGCTCAAGAGTTTCAGTAAAATGGATTATAAACTGCTCTTTAAAAAAAATCCACTAAATTGGTTATTTAGAAGTATATAAACAGTCAATTGGCACCTTTTCTTTAAAATTACTTCATTGGTTATAAAGAGAAATACCTATAACATGCACAAAGTTCTATGGACATAAGTAATACTGGTGAATATACTACAATACTTATTTCTACTTAACTATCAGCATATCATACCACAAATTGAATATAAACCACAAAGAAAGAGAATCATAGTAAACTTTATTAACTTTTAAAATGTTAATGTCCTATTATTTAGCATCTCAACCAATTTTGGAAGTCACACAACTTACTCTTTTAGCAAGGCTCCATCCATCTAGCTCAGGATTTCTAACCTTGACACTATTAACATTTCAGACCTGATAGTTTTTATTGGTGGAAGAGTCTGTTTTATTCATCCCTGACCTCTACACAATAGTTGCCAGTAGCATCTTTCCAGTTCTGACAATCAAAAAACTGTCCCTAAACATTGTCAATGTAACCTGGATGAAGGAATATTACAAAATTATCACTAATTGAAAACCACTGATCTACTCTAATGGTCCACAAAAAATGTGAAAATGTGAATTCTGACAAACAATTCCTTTACTGTCCTACTAAAGTGACTTACTAAAATAGAACATATGCAAAGTATGACAGGAATTTGCTTTATTATTGCACAAAGAAAAGTATGCATTCATTGTCAAAAATAAAATAAAAAATTATAAAACAAAATAATTATTGGTAATCCATTTTATCTTATTTGCAGAAAGTTATCTCTGGGTTCATTCTTTCAATAACTGGTTACCTAATAACTGCTTTGTGCTAGGCACTATGTTTGAGGCAAGAGATGGAGTATGGAGGCAGACAGATTCCAGCCTTTCTGGAGCTTACAGTCTCATGGGAGGAACAGATTAAGTGCATTAAATATCAATGATAAATGATAAGTGTCATGAAGAATGTACAGCCTCCTACAATGACATACCATTAGGACTAGTTTAAGGTGGTGCATACAGTGTGGCATCTCTAAGGAAATGCGATCTTAATTGAACAAAGGGTATGTTTAACAATGGTTAGCACTTGAGTCATGCTTACTACCTGCCAATCATTTTCCAACAGTATGTATTAAATTAATCGGAACATCCCTGTGAAATAACTCGCTATCTCCATTGGAAAGATAGAAAATGGGTACAGATAACTCACTATCTCCATTGGAAAGATAGAAAATGGGTACCTCAGAACAAAGCTAGCAGGTAGAAGCAGAACCTGAATCTGGTTTGTGTCACTAAGTACTGGGATTACCCACCATCCACCCTAACGTGAGTCCAGCAGAGCAGGAGACTGTGCTGCTCTATTCTCCAAGGTAAGGAGGAGTGACCTTTCAATCACCAGGAGAGAGTACTGAAATCCACCTCATTATATATTTATGGTAGTTTCTAGTTAAATGCAGCCTCCTTAAATCCTTTCTTGGGAAATGATGGAGTATACATTATTTATAAATTAATTAATTACAGTGGGAATTAAGAAAGAGAACATTCTAACACTGAAATTGAAAAGAGGTGGAAAGTTCCAAAAGGCTGAATTCACAATAGCAAATCACTCAAATACATTTTTTTTTTAATTAGTCAGGAGGCTTGACAATTTCTAGGCAAATAAATTAATGTAGTCTGATCTGAAACAAATGCTTTCATTTAGCTCTTACAGGTTGTATATTTGCATTAAGTGAACTCGCCTAACCAAAATTATTTCAATAACCTAGGCAATTTAACTCGCACTATGGAGATCACATGTGTAATCCTAAATCTAAGAATACTTTACTACAATATGAAGGATCTTGATACCGCTGAATATGGTTCTTATTGTTATTCTTGTTTGAGACGCTACTGGTTTAGTTTCTGAATGAACATATTCCATATAAATTCTAAATGTTTCTACAGAAAATAATGAAACTATTTTGATTTTTACCTCTCTTCATATGAGACAAGGCAACTTTTCAGAATTTACAATATTTAAAATTATCTCAGTTAATTATAATGACTTTATTCACATGTCACATTTAGTAAATAATATTTTGGAAAATATTTTAATCTATTTGATGGTTAATTGTATGTATCAGCTTGACTGGGCCACATGATACTCAGCCCATGGAACATTATCCCTGGGTATATTTGAGGATGCTTCCAGGAGAGATTAGCATTTGAAATGGTGGCATGAGTAAAGCAAGTGACCCTCCCCATGTTCATGGATATCATCCAATCCAATAGGGTCTTGAATAGAATTTTTAAAATGCGGGAAGGATGGACTCCCCCTCTCTCTGCCTGACAAGTGGGGACGGTAGTCTTCTCCTGCCCTGGGTGCTGCTGGTTCTCAGGCCCTCATACTTGAATTGAGCCTACACCATCAGTTCTCACGTCTTCAGATTAATCACTGGCTTCCTGGATCTCCAGTTTACAGATGGCAGATCCCAGGACTTCATAGACTTTGTAATCTCAAGAGTCATTACTGTACTATAATTTTAAGTATATACTGGTTCTGTTTCTCTGGGAAACTCTAACATACTGTATGAAGATGAATGATTCAAAGGATCATAATATGGAAACATAAAACAAATTTTTACATTATTGCAAATGGTAGTGTCAGAAGAACACAAAATTGAGTTGAATATGTACTTCAGAACATACCCTGACAATTGCTTTAAAAAAATTGTCAACTTATTCTATTATTTGCCCCATTATCAAAAAATGAATTACAAAAGAAGGCTTAATTCTTGTTAAAGTGTTATTTGATACATAACTGAAAAGCATAAGAAGAATTTTGATATTTTAATTCCCATGATATCTTGTGTTATTTCCTCTAACCAGGAAAAATCATCTCCTTTTCTATTGCTATTATAATTCCCTGCTATTTTGAAAATTACACAACAATCTATATTCTCCTTCTTCTATAATTCTGATATTGTCTGAGTATGTTCATGCTTATTTGTTTGCCAATTAAGAAGAAGCAATACGTTGGCTTAAAAGTATTATATGAAAAAAAAAAGTGTTATATGTACACTTGTACTTTTAAACCACCCCACATGTGCTGCCTAAATTCAAGTCTTTGAAATTTTGACACAATTCTCTTCCTTTTACTCTTCTGAGTATTTTTCTTCTTAAGGACAGGGTATTAATTTATTGAAACCAACAAAAGATATCAGTTCTCTTCTTACATGGTGTTATATATGTTCCCTACTTAAAAATATAGAAGTGACTTTATAACTCAAAGGGCTATGTCATGTTTATAATTAAATCATGAAACAGAATATGGGCTACTGTACTAATTGAGAAACTGAATGGGACCTTCCAATGTTTTACCAACCTCCAGGGTATTCTGATGCATACTTAACTTTGAGAACCACTACTTTAGGCTAAAGAATACTTTGAAAGCTGAAAGAACTCACCCAAAGACTGTCTTAGATTAAGAGCTACCACCAGTCAGGTGTAGATGTTCTGAGACGGGTTTGCTGAGGGTGAGGACTGATGATGCCTACCCTACTTAGCCTTACCCAGTGCGCTTACCCAGGCATCGGAGATCAAGCTCTGAAGGCACAGATCTAGTTTTATTTAGGGTTGCACAGGACATATATAGATACATTATCCAATCAGATTAACATGCTTGTTAAAGTATAACAGTCAGCCTATAGGTGAACTATACGTCGAGGGTCCAGGTAGTGTAAACAAACCAAGCATGCCTAAGCAATTCTGCCCAGCAACAGGTCTGAGACAAAGGACCAGGGAAATGGCAAACTCCTGAAACAGCATGAGGCAAGGCAGTGCGGGCGAGCTCACATCCCAGCTTTCTGTGATGCATGTCAGAATGAGGCCTCCCCTCAGTTCAAACTCAGCCTCAATAGTTACAAAGACCTTCATTCCATGGCGAGTCTTTACCATTACCTAAGTTACTCTGTCCAGACTGTTTGGCTTACTTAGACCATGGTGTCAGTGACTGCTGTCAGAGAAACTTGAGGAATGTCCCCTACAGTCAGGTTCTACCCATTTTCACCACCCCATTTCTGCAAGCTGACTCTTTAATTCAGTATTTTTGAAACATCAGCACTGAACTGCCATCCATGATTCCATCTAGTTTTCTTTAATTGCACATGGATACCCAGATATTATCCAGAGTACATGCTCTTATGATATGAATTTTCCTCAATATCCTGGGATAAGTTGGTCATTCTTACAGTTACATTCCCCTCAACTAGCTACCCATAGAAACATCTACTAGAACCACTATACAAAGATTAGTGTTACTGCCAGACCTCAACTGAGTTTCCTGGTTTGATCAGATTCTTTTAATACTGCAAACTCATACATATACTTTCTCACAAGGAAATAATATTTTACACTGCTTTGTGCTAATAATATTGTCATTACTAGAATGATCTTTTATCAATACCTCTCAATGTGTTTTAATGAATGGAACTGATTTTTCTAACAAAATTGAGAAAAATCATAATGTTGTCTGGAAACAGAGGCAGAAAGGATTTTCTGTTATTTCAATAAATGACAAATACACAGGATATAAAGCCAACAGCTAAATGGTTTCCTTTCTTAACTGCTGTCTCCTTGCTTGCTATTTGGAAGGGTGGCAGAGCTAGGGAGGTAAACAGTCAGGATTCCAGATCTTCAAGAAGGGAAGCCACAAAAAGAGGTGAGTTCAGGGACTGGAAGATTTGTTACTGGTGTAGAGTAATCCTGGGGCCAGTAGTCAGGGACTTATCAGGAAGGGGAAAGAGGATTTGTTCTTAAAAGTGGTCACAAGCTATTAAAAGACTGTAAGTTAGTGACATGATCCATATAGCTTATAGAACAATCATTTTGCCAACAGAAGAATGGATGGATTTCAAGGAGAAAATGCTGAAAACCAACTGCCATCAGGAGAAAGATGATAAGAACCAAACCTAAAAGGCAATGTCAGTGAAAACAGAGAAGAAAATGGATTCAGTGGATACACAGGAGGTGGAATAAACAGATTTTCCATTCTATACAGAACTGTACTTAATAACATCCACGTGCTTATAGACTTCTCTGAAGAGTCTCTGCACTAAAAACAACAACAAAAAAAAAAGGTTTAAAAACTTTTAAATTAAATCACTCCTGAGTTATACCCACATACAAATGTATGCTTGAGAGAAAGGGGTATACCAACCCTCTGTCAAACATGGCCAGACATTACAAATTAGTTTAGACCCAACTAGAGAAACACCACTAATACACACACATACACACACACACACACACACACACACACACACACACAATATCTCAGAATGTGGCCTTAAAATTGAGTTGGTGCACACTGGAGATTGGGCATTCATGTTCCTCCCCCAGCCCCCCACTCTCAACCTGGCTGATTAAACAGGCAGTCTGCCCAAATTGCTTTCCTAATTGCCTGAGCCACCACAGCAAGCTTAGGCTTTCTGATTACTTTCAGTATAACTTTGAGAATTCCATGATTACTCTAAGGAAAAGAACACTCCATGGACACCATGTTTTTTTCAATCCCTTTGCCTTTTGATTGGATGCCCCCCATTTCTCCATAGCTAGCTGTTCAAAAGTCCCTGTAGGTGAGAATGGGGGAAGTTTCACTATAATCACGTTAGTTCTATGCTCTGATTTTTGTGTACTCTTTGGGCAGCACCCATAGTTGGTTGCCAAGGCATGGTTGCCACAGAAACATCACCAAATAACATTATATTTTTTAACAATAAAAACAAGAAATTAAGTGACAGTGAGCAAAACAGAGTCCAACCAAGAACCAAATGTCTTTGCTACTAAATATTCCCCTTTCCTGGGGATACAATATTTTTAAAAGAGAAGAAGAAAGAAAGCAGTCATTCCCCATAAGAAGCTTAAAGAGTAATGATGCAATTGTTTGCTTTTTACTTACCTCTCTTTTGTTCCAGGCCAACGGCTCCCTCATGGAAGCATGAGAAATTGAGAGACAAGGCAGTGTTGGGAAAGAACTTCATTAAGATGAAGTAGATAACAGGAAAGTGGCAGACTCTCCTGCTAACAAACCAACTTCCAGGAGGCTGGTTTAGAAGCAGGTTATATAGCGATGGCTGATTGAATTCTGGTGGGTACCTTCTCACAGGTGGAGGCTTGTAGCCAAAGGAGGCACAGATGTGCCACATATCCTAATTGCCTAGGTCCCAGATGCTTTTCAGCCTGCAAATCTCAAGAACAAAGACCATTCTTTCCTTGGGCTATTCTCATCACTGATTAGTTTGTCCACATGTGGTTCCTGACCTATTACACAATGGACAGACTAGAGGGGTTAGCTATTCCAAGGCCCTCTTGCTGATCACCAAACTCCTGGTAATAAAAGAACACAGTTCACCTGATTATTATGGAAGACATGGATCAGATGATGTTCCACAGGGAGTCTGGCACAACAACTGGTCTCAATGCTTGATTTCACTACATCTCCTTCAGCAGGAAAGTTTTTGATTTTTTAATAGTTAGCCTGTGGTGTGGGAGGAATTGTGTCTTCTCTATCATGTTGTGGCTGACTCCTCTGAGCACCCCATTAAGGTCAAGGTTGAATTTTATAGTCCTTGAACTTTTCAGATAAATTTGTTCGACCATTCACTATTTTTCCTACTCTCTCAAGACTGCATGCATAGAAATCCCACTACAATAAAAACCTCAACAGGGAGAATAAAAATCATGAAACACATCAGTCCTCTGGCAGCTGATACTAATAACCAGGCTTACGCAAAACTAATTTCTTAAGTTGAAATTGGATTATTGTGTGAGTTATGGTATTATATTATGTAATATTGAGCTGTCCTGTTTCAATAAAAATCGTTTCTATTCTTGGCAAGTAAAAAAAGTTTTATATTAAATTATACAATTGCCATGCCTTTCAATTTCTTGCATGCCAGTGGTTATAGAAACCCTAATTTAAAACATAAATAAAGAGAATGTTACATTGTGTACAAGTAGATGTTCAGTAGTGATCTGAACTTTTTGCTTTTCCTTTTAAAGTGTATGTCTTTTAAATGCACAAATGATGAATTGCTCCTGCATTTTCATAACATCTGAATTCTGAAGTTCTAAGCAGCAATCAAAGCTGCAGGAGCTGACCTACTGCAATTTTACTACCATGGCAAAATCAGCCCCTTTATTCTAAGCTACACATTTTCAAAGACAGTCTCAGCAGTATACTTTTTTTATGATTCCAGTTTATGCAACTTTTACTTAGGACCTTAGCTCATCCATATATCTGAGATTTCTAAGTGCAGCAAGCTATCAAGTAATAGTATTATTTTCTTTTTCATCAGTAAAGTATGACTACAGAATAGACTATGTGGAATAAATTGGGGTTGCAGAGATATGACAGTCATTTAGAAGTTATGAAAATGTAGAAGTAGACACTTGAATGTTTGAAAGGGAAAAACGAAGAGCTCAAATCATTGATCAACAGGGTGCTTTGCAAATGAAGGATAAAGGGCTGGAGTGGATACCACAGACCAGAAGCTCAGGAAACTAAACTGCTGAAACTAATAGTGAGCTATTTCTTTTTTTTTGTTTTTTTTTCTTTTTTTTGGGGGGGGGGGTGCTGGGGATCGAACCCAGGGCCTTGTGCTTACAAGGCAAGCACTCTACCGACTGAGCTATCTCCCAGCCCCCATAGTGAGCTATTTCTAATCAGGACTTCCAAAGGGAAAGATTCAAAGGAAAACCAGAGTGCATATGTGCTTTTTACTCCTGCCAGAAACCCTGGTTTTTATGAACACATGTCTCCGTGACATGCAGGGAGAACACAACTGGCATTCTCCCACTTTCAAAAACCAAAAAAGTCACCCTATGTACATGTATGATTACACGAACGGTATAAATCTACATCGTGTACAACCATAGAAACAAAATGATGCACCCTATTTGTGTACAATGAATTAAAATGCAGTCTGTAAAAAATAAAAAATAAATACATTTTTTTTTAAAAAAGAATGGGGGAAGAAATACTAGGTAACAATATTGACAGGATTATATTATTATATTGTATGTACAACTATATAATAATGAATCTCACTATTGTGTATAATTATAATGCACCAATAAGCATATGAAGTAAATATTTAAAAAAAAAATCAAAGACGGCCATGTGAATGGAATGAGAAGGGATGCTTAATTCAAGCAGCTAGCCCTGGACAGGACTTTCAGGGACAGAATCAAAGTCTTTCCTTTCTAAAATATCCTTTTCTGAATAATTTTGTATGATCTGTGCTCTTATGGTGCCTGGCACTATAAAACCTACACATGGGGCAGGGGTTGTGACTCAGGGGTAGAACACTTGCCTAGCATGTGTGAGGCACTAGGTTTGATCCTATATTTATTTATATAAATAAAATAAAGGTAGTGTGTCCATCTACAACTAAAATATAAATAAATAAATAAATAAACACGCACCAGCATGATTTCTACATATTTGGTGACACTTCTGCATTTCTATCTTTGCCTGGACTACAGATTTGGTTATATCCTGAGTAGGATATAAGCAGAATCTCACAACCTGGGTCTAGAGAGTGAGGAAATATATGGAGCAACTTCCTTTATAGCCTTAGTTCCCACATGAACAATGCACCTGTAACATTAGGGTTCTGGGGATACCTAAAAGGGTGTCCAGGTACACAAGTTGCCTGACAAACAAAAAAAATCTATTTGACTCAGTAGTGTGAAAGCTTAGGTGTCCTCTAGAGCAAGTAGCTCAATGTTTTGTAATTTTCAAGGAGCTTAAAAAATTCAATTTCATCTTTCAACAAAATGTAGTTAATAATGCTTGTCACAGAAAGATGGCCTAGGGATCTATATTAAGGATAAAAAGGACACCGAATTTAATTTTAAAGAGAATATAGCTTACTAAAAAAGACTAGAAAATACATTCTACTGTCATGTATAACTAATAAGAACAAATTTTTAAAAAAGAAAAGAAGACTAGACTTTTTCAAATACAGATAAGTGTTAATCACTCTGCCAATCTGCAGGAATTATTTATGTATTTCAGTTAAAATATCTGCCTTGGCCTCAATGATGTAACATGTATACAACTGGTTGAAATGTTTGATAGAGTAATTCAAATAACTGCTTCGGTTTTCTACTATCTTTTATTGTTCATTTGCCCTAAGGACTAGGAAGAACTTTAAAAATAATATAGTTACCTTTTAATTATTCATGGAAAAAAATGTTAACAGTGTGAGAATCTGTTTTACTTTTAGATTTTACTGCCCTAATTAAATGGAGAAATTAATAGAATCATTTGCCAATGATTCTTCCACTACATTTGTATTAGTGTTCTTTTGTTTATCATTTTAAACTGAAATATTTATCACTGGCTCTTATCTGGAAAGGGTTGAAGCACACAGTTTATCATACAATGGTGACTTGCATTTCTCTAAGAAATGACAGTATCAAATTCCAGCATGAATAGGGAAACCTAAAAACCAGTTGAACTAGTTTTCAGTTAGATGAGTGGATTATTGTGCATAAAGTTTTCAGTTCCCACACAGTTCAATAAAACCACCAATGATCACATAGACTTTGGAACACATATATTAAAATGCTACAGCACATACTTGTAGATTATCTATATAAATGCTACTTCCCCTAAAGGAAAACAATCCAAAATTGACTAGAAATAATTATGTATTGATTGAGCACATATTCTGCATGTCAGTCAAATACAATAAATGCCATAATTTATTTCTAATTTGAAATCTTTCACGAGGAAGGAAATCATTGACCAGTAGTCTCCACACAAACATATAACTGAATAGACTAAATGCTTATTTAGTCCTGTAACTTTTCAACTAGAAGAGTTTTCTAAATTTCATAAAACAATCCCCCTCACTTAATTACCAGGGTACTTTTGATAAATCATGTTGTTGTCATATTGAAATAACAGATTTTGGGTCAAGTGGTGCTGTCTTTTAATATTACAAAATGAAGATTTTCATTCCATATTTGCAGAGGCAGGTATGTATATATGCATCTGAGAACAAAAACAGCAGAACAAATACATTTTCAGAACTGACAAATTAAATGCTACATCTGTCGAGACATGGGAAACAAATTGTTGAAAACAGTGTTATTTACTACAAAACTGCATGACTCATTTTGCAATGTCTGTGCTTGAGGAGGAAAGAGAAGGGATGTATTAATTATACATGATGAATGACTTGACACTTCCTGGGTGTTATGATGAAGATGAAGTTTTGAAAGGTTTTCCTGAGGGGTTGCTTCATGCTTCAGAGGAATGTGTGTTTCATCATATTTTAGCATTTAAAATACTTCTAATAAAGATGGCAGAGATGCATTATAAATTTTGGCATATAAGAATTCACACACACACACACACTATACACAAGCAAGAGTCAGTCAACAACAGACATATATTGCGATAAGTGCATCTTTACATGATTTGGTTGTTTTGTGAACATCATAGGGTGTACTTACACCACCTAGATGGTACGGCTCCATCACGCAACATGACCTTTGATGCAATCAAAAAATGCAGTAAACAAGAGATGCATGAAACTGCTGCTAGTGTAACAAAGCATACTATTTCATAATAAACTTTTTAAAGTAAATGTTCTAAAATAATGAGCAAAAGTATAGTAGAGCAAACATGTAAGCTGGTAACATAGTTGTTTAGTATCATTAAGCATTATATACTTTACATAATTATATGTGCTATACTTTCATAGGACTGGTAATGCCGTGTTTATTTACTCCAGCATCACTACAAACCTGGAGTAGTATGTTGCACTATGAGGTTACAATGGCTTCAATGTCAAGAGGTAATAGGAATTTTTCAGCTCCATTTTAATCTTAAGAGGACCACAGTTCCATTATAATTTTATGGGACCACTGTTGTATATGTGGTACAACTTGGGAACCACAAAACTTCACTACACAGAGCGTGACTATCAATTGTTTCCAACATCCAAAAATCAACCTCTGGGTTTCTACAAGAAAAATGGTCCCATTTATTCATATACTTATCATAACCTTATGATTCTGTTTCTCCCTTATGCTTCAGATAGTTGCTTTTATCTTGTCAATGTCTGATACTTCATCTAAAATAATATGCATAACCTCTGCAATAATGTTAATGTGTACAATACAATTATGATTACTTTTGAGAAAGAGGATGGAAAACCAATAACCTCATATTTGAAGATGGCATCAGCCTAAAGGCCTACTTCCAAACATGGTATTAATATTGACCTTTAGTTTTCAATGTTTTAAGAATTGTATCATCATACGATAATTACAGCTGCTTGTATACTTGCCATTTCTGATGCTATAAATTCATACTGTCCCAGAGGCTTTTTTTTCAGTAATCACACATAACCAGGTATTCAGACAATAAATCAAGAGAGGAGATCTAAAATCCTCAGATACTAACTCATTCCCTTCCTTCTTTCAGTTGAATGTAGAAAGGAAAATATAATGGTCTTATCTCATATTTCATTAAGCACATTGCAATTAGAGAGATGTTGATCCAGAGAGAGAAAACAATTGATAAAGAAAAGAAAAATCTTGCATCATCGTAGATACTAAAAAGTTTGTCTTCGAAAAATTTTCTCTACATCTTCGAAAGATTTCATTAACAAAGTAGAGTACAGTATACAGGGCCCAGCTCCCCACTTTTTGGGGAGAGGAGGTTCTATGCAGTCTAATGCTGAGAAAATCTTAAAATGTACTTTGAGTTTCTTTACTTTTCTTTCCTTTAACCTGAACAATTAATGCAACACCCACCACCACAGACCTCAAAGAGAATGACTTCAGGGAAACGGTTGACCAGCCACACATCACATGTATCTTTGTTCATCTCATCAGGGACTATGTCATCCACTATTGGTAAGATTCAGTTCTAGATGATATACATTATATAGAGTAGTATCTAGTGAAGACTATATAATATCTCCAGAGTCCTCAAAACCTAAGGACTCAGGAAATGTTTCAATAATGCATAATTTGCCAATATGTACTGAGAATGCAAGATTCAGATCTTCTGCTTCTCAGGGAAGGGCCCCTACTTCAGGCTCAAAAAGACCACTGAGCCTGTCATCGCTGAGGAGGGAGATGGGGGAGAAGGGCAGACTATAAGCCAGTGCAGAGTAAAGCAGGACTGCCACCAAGCACAGCTGCCCCTGAGCTGCAGAATCCCTGAGGCCAGTGGAAGAGGCTCTTGATTCAGAGGCTCCCTCACCCCAAGGTGATGTGCCCCATAACTTTGTCACTTGAAGGTTGAGCAGAGTAGAATGCCTGGGTTTCCCCCTTTATTTATTCTCCTGAACAAAGAGAACAGAGAGATGTTAAAAATTGACCTTTAGATCTGCTGTTATAATCTGGGTTAAAACCAAAATGTGGTTTTGTTTAATCTTTTTTACCTCTATTCGTTTTCAGGTTAGTAAGTACCTGAAATGAAATTTTTTAAAAATCTTCTTTTGTTTTCTCACATCACAATCCATGTGTTTCCCAATTAACTTATGAGTGAAGCTCATTGAGAATGAAAAAATAAGGCCAAAATATAAAGAGATGAGGACAGTGGGATATTTAGAAAGATTTGCCTCTCACCCCTCGCTGCAATTACACTGGTTTCACAAATTTTTTTGTTCCCAAGAGGACTGCATTTTCATAACTATAACCGTAACACATTTTATTTCCACTTGTTATAGGAAAACTATTCAAAATATCACTTTCTGTGACTTCTATGTTATTCCTTTGATATTGGTGCCTATTTAAGGCACCAATTTTGAACCAGAATCTGAAGGCATAAGCCTCTGCTCCAGGTACCAGGCAACACACACCTCCGCTTCCCTCTCCTGCATGAGAAAAACTGACATGCTGGCTCATGCCCCAGAATTCTCCTGAGAAGCGGCTTCAGAGTGGTGTGCTTACATGTGCCCCTGACCTTCCCACCTGTCAGAACACTGTGATCTTCCCCTCTCTGCCCACCTACATTTTGTCAGTGTTAAATGAGAATTAGGCGCATTCTTTCATTTCAATAGCAAGGTATAAATAGCTGTTCCGATACCTGGCCACTCCTCCAATTCTAGTGAAGGTTCACATTCCCTAATGCCTGTCCTTCAACTAGTTTGAACCAATCCACTGGTATTAGTGCCTCATCAGCTGAAGTCTTCCATTGATGAGGTACCTACCATGTGTCAAGCTCCACATCAAATGCTTTACTCCAGCTTAATCTATTTATTCTTTACAAGCGCCTAAGGAGGTAGGCACTGTTGTTATATTCAGACTGCAAACAAAAGCTCAGAGGGCTTAAGGATCTTACCCAAGATCACACAGCAGGTGGGGGAACCACGTTGCAAACCCAGATTCTCAGGCTGCTCTTGAGACAACCCCTCCACGCCCAAATACAGTCCCTGCCTTTAAAACACCGAAAGTCCGATCTCCCAAAAATGCTTTTAAAAACTTTTTTTTAAAAATGATGTGCTATATTACACATCTCTACATGCTCTCCTAGACTTAAGCAATTAGGTGTTTGTTTTTAAGGACAGATACTGGTTTAAAAATATGTGTTGGGCACTCTTGTTGAGAGCAAATTAATAACTTCAGCTAATTGGTTTTGCGATCCCGACTACTATGTGCACCACTATTAAATTTCCAGGGATACTGAGCAGTTACAGCCTCGGAGATACTGCGTCTGCCACCGCGGTGTTTCTCCGCCATCTAGAGGCCTGGCTCCGAAACGATGCCTTGTCCAGGACCCGCCGCCAGGGAAGAGCTACTGGCTCTGCAGTGAGTCCTGGAACCCTCTCTCCAAAACCTTGTTCTGAGATTTTAGTGTCTTTTCTCCTCCTTTAAGACAAGCTTGCTTTCCTCATGTGTCTGCAAGTTAATAACAAAGGCCAACTGCACGAAATAAAATATGATGTTGATATTTATATGGTAATGAGTTTGGGAATAGCAATCATAAGAAAAAAATAGCTCATTGAAGGGCTCTGTTGTTGACATTTTAGGAATCTGTGCACTACTTTCTTTCTAGACACAGTGATCAATTGCCACAGTGTGTGAGCAGTGACTCATCCCCACTTCAGTTCGTCCAGAATTTGAATGTTCATCATGTAAGTTGCTAGATGTTTTCTAAGAGCAATAAGAAATATTTCTCAAAGGGCAATAAGAAATAAAGTAAAACAGCAGGACCTAATTTCCCAATTTTTGCCTTACATGAAAAATTTTGAGGAAAAATTTCTAGTGGTATTTCATCTGATCTCTCATAATAATGATAATGACGTGTCGAAGAATGTTTATTGAGTCCCTACTGTGTTATGCTTTATGTATACATCTATTATTTCTAACATCATAACAATTTAAAATTTATTAGAACCATCATTTAGGAAATAAACTGAGACTTAGATAAATGATAAAACAAGAAAATTACAAGTGGTAGTTGATGAAGCTGGTATTTAAAGCAAGACTCCAAAACCTTTTTCTTTCCACGACATCACACTGAGTTGAAAATAATAAAGAGCTACTAATTTAAAACCCAAATGACAATGTAACTTAATAATATTTTGCCTCAGAGATAACCAGTGAAATTATTTAGCTAGCTTGAAACTGGATTGAAAGTCATTGAAATAGGATCAATTTTTAAATGTTTACAATCTGACCTACTGGCTATGGCAGATGAAATTGTTAACCTGAAGGATATTCCAGGACAAAGACAGCAGAGAATAGGAGAGATGCATGAAAAGCAGAGGTGAGCATGATTTGATAAAATGAACTTGTGGAGTGTTTTATGCATATTCAAAGTAAATTTACTGTCTCCAAGTTCATACACAGGTAACCTAGATCTGGACGAAGAGTTAGAATATGAGAACTTCAATTCTAGGAGGTTATGATCCTTAGTAGCATGGAGCTAGATGCTCCTAAAAAGTACAGGCCAAGATCACAGGCCTTCTTTTGATAATCATTGTCTAAGTAATCTTGGCTTCTTCAAAATCTGTCTGTTGTTCAAGATTTCCAATGAGATTTATATTTGGCGGTATTTTATTTACTTAGAAATATTTCAGCAAAAATGTGCTCTAAATGTTGGAATGCTTAATGTCCTGGAGATTTTTTAAATGCAAATATGGACAAATTATATTACAAAAATTATATCACAGATAAGGACAAATTTTAATATATTCCTATAAAAAATTTTATCTTGCTACCTCAAGGTGGAAAAAGGAATGATTATGAATGCTTGGAGAAGTAGCCACAATATCAAATGGGTGCAATTATCTCTGTTAGCATGTAAGTGTGGATTCTTGGATTTTTTTTTTAATTGTAAAAGTAGCATATGGGAATTATCTTAGAATGTTAAAACTAGAAGGGATGTAAATATCATCTATTCTAGTCAACATTACATTTTTCACAGATGAGAAGACTGAAGTCCATAGCAATAAAGGACTTCCCAATACTCAGAGCAAGATAAGGGCAGATCCAAGAATAGAAGCTAGTCGGTCCAACTGCCAGTCTTGTTCTTTTGACAGATTAAATAATCTGTGCTGTACATGTATAATCCTTACTATTCATGCACAGTGTAGGTAAATTAAGGAATATCCAAATACCTGTATTTTCTGTAATATAAATGGTCAGTGTATAGAGCAGCAGTATGCACTCAATAAATATTGGTTGAATGTTGGAATGTGGTAGATACACATTCACCTGTTGGCATCTTCTATTTCTCTCCACACAGAATACGGTGAAAAGGATGATATCAAAAGGACAAATTTTGATGAGAAACCATCCATTATTTGTCCTTCAAGTGGTAAAGATAGAGGGAAAATTTCAGAAATGCCATTGTGAAAACAGCATTATTCTTTAGTAATAATTCCAAAGAATTTACACAGGAAAGAGAAAGTGTTTGGCATCATAAATAATGACAATTAATTTAATAAGCTAGTAATGTTAGAATTCATAAATTATTAAAATACAAATTAGTAGTTAAGAAATTTAGCCTGTCATGGTGGTGCATGCCTGTAATACCAGTTATGGGAGACTCAGGCCGGAGGATCAAGAGTTGGAAACCAACCTGGGAAATTTAGCAAGACCCTGTCAGCAATAACTGGAGGATCCTAAGTGGTAAGGATACTTACCTTCTGAATATCGCTGATGACTCCAGATTGCCTAAATTATGAGAATTCAGGCAAAACATCTAACAGTAATTCAAATTTCAATCATGTGTATTAATATCATTCATAAACAGAGAAATGTTATTAAAACTTCACCATTTTACCAATTTAAAATTGTGATAACATGCTGTTGCCCAGGCTGGGGGGTTCAGGAGTGGGGAATAGACATACTCCTATGGTGCTCTTAAGATACTTATGGAAGGTAATTTTTTTTTTACTTTTTTTTTAATTTATTTTTATTGTAAACAAATGGGATACATGTTGTTTCTGTTTGTACATGGAGTAACAGCATACCATTTGTGTAATCATACATTTACATAGGGTAATGATGTTTGATTCATTCTGTTATTTTTTCCTTCCCCCCCACCCCTCCCACCCCTCTTTTACCACTACACAGTCCCTCCTTCCTCCATTCTTGCCCTCCTCCCACCCCATTTTGTGTCATCATCCGCTTATCAGTGAGATCATTCGTCCTTTGGATTTTTGAGATTGGCTTATCTCACTTAGCATGATATTCTCCAATTTCATCCATTTGCCTGCAAATGCCATAATTTTATTATTCTTTATAGCTGAGTAATATTCCATTGTATATATATACCACAGTTTCTTTATCCATTCATCAATTGAAGGACATCTAGGTTGGTTCCACAGTCAGTAATTTTTTAATATCTATCAAATGACAATTGCATATACTCCTTGACCCTTGATTTCACTGTAGGGAGTTTACCTTGCATATATACTCATACTCAAACAGTAAAACAATGTTTAAAAACTTTTCATCACTGATTGTTTATAGTAGTGAGGGAAAGGAACCAACCCAAATGTCCATTCATAGGGAGTCATTCAGTAAATTATTGTACATTTGTATCATTGAAATATTTATGGCTTCAAGAAAGAATAAGCAAATTACCTGTGTATTACTACAGAAATATTTCCTACCAAAAAATGCTAAGTGAAAAAAGTAATATGTTGTATAGCTTATATGACACACTCCCCTTCATGTAAGAAAAAGAAGAAAATAAGACATTAGTATTTGTCTATACATTTCTTAAAATCCTGTAAGAGCATATAGGAAAATGACAACAGTGATTAATTGTAACTGAGGGACAACAGGAAATGGGCAGGTGAATGACAAGAGTAGAATTTTTCATTGTATACCTTATTATTTCTCATAAATTTTGAAAAAAAAATGTGATCTCTAACTTTTAAAAAAGGAGATGTGGGATGATTGAAGGAGATGAATTGAACAGCATCAACGGAATAGGCATTTTTGTCAGGGTCCTCTAATTAGGTATGGGACAACTCCACAAGGAGCCCCCACAGGGAAGCAGCTGTAAGAGGGAATGGGTACTCCTAGAAGGGCAGAGCAGTCTCAGAGGAGACCCAGAGGCTGCCCAAAGTCAAACCACTGCATTCACAACTTGAACCCAAGATTGACAGTGAGAGGAAGATGACTGAGCATTGTAATTTGGGGTCCTCTGACTTCACATTTTGATGCATACTAAATCTAAATCTGGGTTAAAAAATCAACAGATCTCAAAATTATTTTTTTTTCTTTTCAATGAGCTTCCTAACTGCCCTAAGTAGAAGACGTGATGGGAGGTGCTTATAAATGGACATAAAAGCTAAGGTAAATGGAAGTCCTCCCAAGTACATGCCTACTTTCATATATGCATGAATATCTAATCCTAAGTCCACATGCTATAAATCTTAAGGCCAATATACTGTGAATACATTTTTATTTAACTCTAGAGAAATATAAATATAAATAACCTGACCAAAAACAAACAGGGAACAAGAAGATTTGTTGACAGGAACATATTAACAATAGTAGTACTCTCAATCCTACACTTGGATATTATAAATAAGAAAACCATGTGGACACAAAGATGAAAATATGATTCTCTGCAGCAACATTACAGAGAAAAAACATAATTTTATTCCCAAGTTCTCTGGCATAAATAGTTTGACATACCTAAAGATCTCCCAAAGCTATTGACAACCTGTTCCTCTAAATCTAAATGTTATTTTCTGTTTTGAAATGTAGTCAATATGAGAATTACACAATTTGCACTTCAGTTACTTTAACCATAATTTTTAAAATATGCCATTAAATTCTGTGGGTTTGAAAACAGAAAGGTCTTGTAATCCCTACTTCTCAAAATATATCACTTAATCATGGTGCTGAAAAGTTCACAAGAAGGCAATTTTTTCTGGCTACTGTCTAACAGAAATATGGATAGATATATATAAAACAGTTCCATTTATGGGGAAATCTTCCAAGTAGAGACTATTAGTCATATATTTTCTACAGGTAAGTTTTGCTTTTTAATTTTAGTACTGAATTTGACCATGAAACCCAGCAAAGTTTTTAGTGTGCTAAATTATATGCACCCTTCCCAGGGATATTTGGCAATGTCTGGAGACATTTTCAGTTGTTTCCACTGAGGGGGAGGAAGGTTGGTAGGATTATGTGCCCCCGGTGGATAGAGGTCAATGATGCTGCAGACACCCTTCAGGGCATAGGACAGCACCTGCAACAGAAAATAATCTGGTCCCCAAAGTCAGTGGTGCCAAGACTGAGAAACCTTGGTCCTGTGCTATAAGAGGAATAATTCTCTTTACACTTCTCAGACAAAATTTAGAATTTTGGCTAGAGCACACATATGAAGAATACTTCTATTATCATATCCATTCCTAAACTTAATTATTATTTTAAGTATATCTTGACTCCAATGCTTTAGAAAGTGAAAAGTGATTGCATTTTTCTAATGTGTTCGAGTTTAATGTGGTTTGCATTTTACACTAGGAAGCACTTTCATTTGTTCAGAATTCTGAGCTAAAAGATAATGATAGCCTTGGGAATAAAGGGAACCAAAAAAAAAAACAAACAAACAAAACACGTTTTCAAGACATTACTAATTTTTCTTCTGTGCTGTAAATCACAACTGGAATTGTCTTTAACTGTGACAGAACTGGAATTGTCTTTAACTATGACAGGTATTTCTATATGGTTTACAATTTGATGTCTTATCCCAGAACATGCCCAAAATGTTAACCAGATATATCCAAAGCACACTTAAATGAGTCAGTCATTTACATCCACAGTGGTTCATAGAATGATAAGAAACATAGCCCTAATTGACATATTTTCATACCACTGTTGCAGCCTCATAGTAAAACTGTGACTAAACAAACTAACCACAGGTTTTAGACCCATTCTAATCTCTCTACGATGACATAGAATTTTCAGATTCATTTTATCCATTGCCAAAACATTAGTGTTCTTTTTCAGATAATTTATCTTGCCCCCCTCTCCCAAAAAGCTTGACATTTTAATTAGGTCAAGCAGTAATAAAAAGTAAACAAACCAGTGACATGAGAATCCAATGACCTCTATCTATGCTGGGGAATCTGGAATTCACTAAATGAAGCAGGGCAGGGGTGGGGGGATAATCATGGGAAAACCCAGAACTTTAGACTTTGTGATTTAGAGAGTAATTACTTTGGTCAAATAATATATTCTAGGAGCAATATTTGATTATTTTGCAAAAAGAAGAATAAGCAAAAATTGTGACCTAAAACCTGCAATTTTGTAGCAAGGTAACTGTGAGAGGAGTTTAAAAGTGGGCTTTGACAATAATGTGGAGTCACCCTATTTCAGCTTAAATTTGAATATGCTATTGAGTTTGCATTAAGTTCATGAACATTAAATCATTCACAAAATGATTCAAAATATATCTGTGACCATGTATGTGCTCAAAACAACTTTGTGCTCTTTGGATTGTATGTGTCATGTCAGGCACTTCACATGTCTGGGGAAAAAAGTCTCACATACAGAGTCACATTCTTTCAAATTGGCAGAGACCCCACAAGCTGGTACTTTTCCAGGACTTCATCCCCTTTTTAATATTGATCCTGAATGTCAAAGCATATAAAGTTAGAAACTTACCTGGACATCTATATGACAAGTCAGTTGACAATTTAAGAGGCAGACCTAGACTCATAGAGCCTCTGAGCTCTGCTGACATGCTGGAGGTTTTCTTTAAATGGCCCTCTCCCTCCAGTATGTGATTCCCATCTCTGTCACTGATTGCTCTCATTTTTATCCCAAAAAGACAACATTTCTTTCATTTCCTTGCCTTACAGCACAACCCTCATAGAGGAAGCTACAATTCAGAATATGTGAGCTGAATTTTTTAAGTTCCCACAAGAGTGAACCAAAGGTTTCCAGATGTCAGTGAAACAACAGGATGTTCTGTGCCTTGAAGAGGCTGAGAGAGATTTTTCTGGATCCCACGTGTTTTAGGTACTTTTTTTTTTTTTTTTCTGTCACTGTGATCAAAATATCTGACAAGAATAATTAGAGGAAAAGTTTATTTGGGTTCATGTTTTCAGAGGTTCAGTCCATGTTCAGCCAACTTCATGGCTCTGGACCCAAGGTGAAGCAGAACATAACAGCAGAAGGGCCCTGGGAGGAAAAGAGCTCAGGACATGACAACCAGGAAGCAGAGAGAGTGAGCTCCACTCACCAGGGACAAGACATAAACCCCAGAGGCACACCTCCAGTGACCTACTTCCTCCAGCTACACCCTGCCTGCCCATATTACCACCCAGTGTTTCCATAACAGTGGATTAATCCACCAATTAAGATACAACTCTCATCATTTCATCATTACACCTCTGAACCTTCTTGCACTGTCTCGTACATGAGCTTTTGGTGACACTTCCTATCTAAACCATAACACCATGTAAACTTTCCCTCCCCTTTTCAAGACTGGCCAGACCATGTCCATCTCTTACTAATGGAAAACATCAATTTTGAAGAACAGATATATCAACTCACTTTTTTCAGCAACTTATTTGTAAATGTCTTTCATTCCCCCTCATAACAACCATATAAATTAAGCATTCTTTGTCATTACTAGTATTAGTATTATTAATGCTATTTCTGTTGCTGAAAGACCAAAATAAGGACTTAGGGTCAGAGGACACAAGATTGCATTTTCTGTATGTCTTTTCTGTGTAAATTCAAATAAATTTCCTTTGCCTCTCTAAACATATCTCCTCATCAATAAAGTTGACCTAAAACAGATGTGTCATAGAGTTAGTTATTGAGAGAACTAGAAAATACAATATTAAGTGAAGTGTCCTAAGCAGTTTTGGCAACACTGCTTACTTAATCCCATTTTTAAATGATGTTGATTCATGTGGTTTGGTCCATTTAAAAAAAAATAAAGATATAATGACTTACAGAAAGTAGGATATTTGCCCAAGGGCACAGAGGCTAGTATAATAGAACAGAATAGAATCTTGGGTCTTTAAGTAGACACTAAGGGACCAACCAGACCCTTCCTCTCCCCACCTAGCCCATCTTAAGCCAAGCATTTATTCCCCAGCTGTAGGTAGGGTTGGTGACTGACAGCTCACAGCTGCATCTCTATCAGGAAATTGCCTTAGGTGTAAGGGAGCTGCAAGCCCCCAGAGTAGTGTCCTCTCCAGACTGTTCACTACAAGGTAGAGAGGCCTGGTCCCCTTTCCTCAACTCTGGATAACACAGAAAGGATTTTAATTTCAGAGATTGCTGTAGGATCAACTGAAACTTCTGTTGCAAATGGCATCAAAATTCAACTTCTTTCTCTTCCCAGTCTTGTTCCCTGACCCCTTGGAGGCACTGATCCCCAGAGCATTCCCCAATGAACTCCCACTTACAGATTTCCAGCTCAAAGTTTCTGAGAAACTAGACTTAATATACTCTCCTGGCTCCAAATTTCATGTTCTTGGCTCAGCACTACATGTGAAATCAAGGGAAATTTTCTTCACAATAAAACTATATCTGCCTGCCAAGTTATCAGCAAATCTTTTAAGAATGGAAAATAGAACCTGTAATTTTAGATCATTCCAGGACAGCTTCAGGATCATGAAGAACAGAGGCCAAAACAAAATTAAACACCCAAAATATTCTCTGCTGTCTGTTTTATGTGTGGAGATACAAAATGAGATAAAACTGGTTCTTGTTATCAAGAAGCCTGCCACCAAAATGCCTAGGAAATGAACTTGCCTGAGGTAAAAAATAAAAAAAAAATTAAAAAAAGATAGAGAAGAGACAGGGCTCCCACCAAGAAGCTCTGCTCAGAGCTCTGATTCCATCAGAGTGCATACACAAAGCATATAGGTGATGGCCAGAGTGGTCATAAGCCATTCTGTAGAAAGTTGTTGCTATGATACAGCCTTGCTTTGGGAACCATGTACTCCACCCAAACAGGTCTCAGAGCCTTTGTGATTCTGCTATCATTGCTCCCTTGAGAACATCTGGGTCAAATTAAGCCACTCTCATTTTCCCTCCCAATAATTTGGACTTTTGAATCAAGAACCCAGAGACTCTTAATCTCAATAATGTAAAACTGAAAAAGGGACCACAAATGATTTCTGCTATAACCCCTGGAGCAACACTGCTTCCTAATGACTAGACATACCTCTTCCTTAGATTCTGAAAGATACAGGATGCCATCAATTTGCCAAAGAAGTTTGCTAAAGCAATCTGAGTTGGATGCTATTACTTGGAATCCAAAGAACATAGATTACCCAGCCCTCTGTAAAGTTTTATATTCAACCCCAGAAATTTAAATTCTGGCTTTGGCAGAGAGAGAGTGTCTATCTGCATAAACTATCTCCCATATGGTGATGTTGATAAAAGCAAAAGCAAACTTGAAAAAATGTCCACTGTCTCAATGCCATAGGATGACCATGAATGCAGAAATAGAAAAAAAATCCATAACCACAACAAAGGTTAATAATAAGTCATGCCATTTCTTTCTCAAACACCAACAATAGCTTCCCATCCCACTAATAAAGTCCAGACTTCATCTTGGCTAGACCCTACTTTGCTTCTTTGCCTACTGTGACCATCTGTGACCTCATCTGCATCTATTCTCCTGTTCACTTTCTCCATTCAGACACACTGACATCCTTTTTCTTTGAAAGCACTGTCCTACCTCTGGGTCATTGCACTGAGTTTCCCCATCAGAACATCTATATATCCCATAGGTATTTCTATGGCTTAGACAGATCTTCCTTCAGTTCCCTGCTCAGACACCATCTTCTGTGAAAGGCTTCTCTCTAACTTCCCATCTAGAAAAGTACCTCCCTTATCCTCATATTCTACTAAATTTTCCTTCATGGCACTTGTCATTCCTAACATTACATTAGAAAACTGTTGCATAGCCGAGCACAGTGGCACATGCCTGTCATCCCAGCAGCTCAGGAGGCTGAGGCAGGAGGATGTCGAGTTCAAAGCCAGCCTCAACAATTTAGTGAGGGCCTTAAGCAACTTAGTAAGATCCTATCTCTAAATATAAAAAGGACTGCGGATGTGACTCAGTGGTTAAGCACCCCGGGTTCAATCCTTTTTACCAAGAAAAAAAAGAAAAAAAGGAAGGAAGGAAGGAAGGAAGGAAGGAAGGAAGGAAGGAAGGAAGGAAGGAAGGAAGGAGGGAAAGAAGGAAGGAAATGAAAACTGCTCTGTGTGTGTTAATTATCTGTCAGTCCTACTAAATTTTAACATCCATTTTGATCATGAATTTGCACTTTTTCTCATTGTGCAGTCCACACTATTTAGAAGTAAATGATGCATAGGAAGTTCACAACTAATATTTTCTAACTGGATAAATAATGATTAAAATCTACGCATGGGGATAGTACCATTTGCAGGTAGAATGTCAAAGTACGTGTGGAGTATTGTGATTCACTCTGCTTCAGCCCCTCGCATCTCCTGGGTTAGCCAATAGTAGCAGACATATCCCTCAGGAGAAGAGCCCTTTGTGTAGGCCTGCAAAGGGAGCCTCTTGCCCACCTGTTGTTATTTCAGAATATTTGTCAGATAGTGAGGCACATTGAGTCTTTAGGAAAGGGAAGAGCCTCTGTGAGGTAGAAAGTCAGCAATAATGGGTAGTGATAAACGAAAACGCAGAACAGAGTGCAGGAAAGGAAGACCAGACTTGGAAAGGAGGCCAAAAAGATGTCAGACTGGTTTATTCTATTGAAACAACTTCCCTGAACATGCAAGGTCTCTTGCACGAGTTTCCAATAACTCTGCCTGCCTTAACCAAACACATTCCCTTATAGCTATGACATCTCGGGGGGTAGGAAGAGTATAACTTCAATTTCGTCTTATTTCATAGTCTCAGTCAAAGGAAAAAAATCAAGATTTCATGTAATATTTTTTATATCACACAAAATGAATTTTGTCTGTCTTCTAATCTTCTGAAAAGCCCATTTGTTTGCAACTGAATAGGCCAAAGCAGTAGCTCATTCTGATTTATACAGCAATGGTGAATTGAATTGTGATATGATCTCCAAGCAAATATGACAGAGGTCCAAAAAGTTCTGAAGCTTTTGTGCCACACAATGTCAGGTGCTTTTCCTGCCATTCTTACAAAACCCACTGGACATGGGCGGAGGACCAGGTAAGGTTACAATAGTCTTGAGTGTGGAAGTGATCTTGAGAGATGGAGTCACACTGCTGCTAAATACCAGGTTTCTTTTATAAAGTACAATAGGTAAGGATACATGGCAGATGTATGTTCTTAGGCATTTTCTTAGATACGTAGTTGTATAGATGATAGATAGATAGATAGATTCTTACTTATTAGATGAGGAACATACTAGTTGGTCATTGAACATAAAATTTGTGTTGTCAGGAGCAACAAAAATATAAAAGTGTATCCACAGACAGTGGAAATAGTTATGATCTCTTCCTGAGAAAAATATACCGAAAGTTTCAAAAGTGTACTACTTTTTGACCTAGTGATTGTATTCCTGGGAATTTAAACTAAGATAAGAATCAGAGACACACAAAAAGATTCAGTTACAGAAATGTCAACTTCATGTGTCACTGTAATCACAAAAATTTGGAAATGGCATAAATGTCTAACCACAGTGGCTAAGTAAAACAAGCCAGGGAGATCCATACAGGGAGTTCCAACAGTCATTAATACAATGTTCAAATATTTAGAGGTTTTGGAAAACCATTATGGCATAGTTTTAAGCTCAAAATGCATTTTATTTTCAAATATGGTATAATGACAATTTAGTTAAAGTGTTAATTTGCCCTTAAGTATTTGAATTATATATAATTTTTATTTTATTGCTTTTAGAGCTAATGAATGCATAGTACCTTATAATAAAAAACTATATATTTTAAAACACTATTGTGAAGAAAATGCTATTTGTGTGTGTGCAGCAAAGGTCTGAAAATAAAAGCAGCTATCCATCGCAATGACAGAGAATAATTTGTGTGATACTTCTTAGACATAAAGTCCTATCTTGCCACCTTGAAATGATAATAAATAACAACTACTCTTACAATGAAGCAGTGTCAGAGGGCTACAAAAGGAAGTCAAAGTAATATTAATAGTCCCAAAGTTATGTCAAGCAAATGTAAAGTTCCCTAGATAAAGATGCTGATAGAATAAATAATCAAGTTTAGAAGTCTGTTTTTCCTGCAGTAACGCTCATTGTGAGGTGACAAATACAAAAAATGGTTTTTAAGCATTTGAAGTATTAATCACCACACTAATCTCTGATGCATGGTGATAATATTTTAAGAGTTATTTTACTATTCATATCATCTCCATATAATTTATGAAAAGAAATATTCTAGAAAAATTGATCCACATAACCACATTTAAAATCTTATTTATACCAAAGGGTTTATAAAAACTGCAAGTTTATGAATATATCTGTCTACAAATAATGTGTTTCTTTTATTTCCCTTTATCCTAAGCATGCCTGCTTCCTAATACTCTCTGTCTCACTCACCCCATCATATCAAAAAGAATTAGCATTTCACTATAGATTTCCTGGTAAACTTTCTATTCTTTGATAATCCAGTTACAATAGAGTCAACATTTTCCAGTTTTGCTTCCTAGGAATAATTCACAGGAAATTGAGTTTGTTTGATTCATAAGACCACTGCTAAGCTTGTGAACTTCTCGGATTTACTCAGACAACACCATCCATGAGTTGATTAAAGAAGAAAATAGCCCAGGCACAGTAGCACATGCCTATAATCCCAACAACTCCAGAGGCTGAGGCAGGAGGATGGCAAGTTAAAGGCCAGCCTCAGCAACTTAATAAGATCCTGTCTCAAAATAAAAAAGTAAAAAGGACTGAAGATATGGCTCAGTGGTGAAGTGTCCCTGGGTTAAATCCCCAGTACCAAAAAGTAAAAGCAAAGAAAAATAGATTAAAGGTTCATAGGAATAATTAGCTTTTCTTTATTCATTGCAAAGAGGAATGCAATCAAATTGACTCATCAACTCAAGCCTAGGACAAATTTTTCCAGACCTACTGGTTTATAAAGGATTTTTACTGTCATGCTAGGGAAAAACAAAGAACACGCATTGCATTCCAACTTTAGAGGACCTAGGAGTGTGTCAGTCTAGAAGAGAACATTCCAACCTGTGAGTTTGTCAAACCTGAGTGCTGCTGGAGCTATTCAAAAGGACACTGTCTTAGTTTGTTTGTTTGTTTTCCTGTATATTTTGTTCAGTGCCTCTTAACAACCTGAAATCCCTAAAAAGAATGCCTAAGGAAGAAGAATTCAGTGTGTGCAAAAAATAATTGAATAGTATTTGAGTTTCCCAAGAAATAGATCCTGGGGCAAAAATATAAATAAGCATTTACTGAGAGATTCAGGAAACTCCAGTAGCAGAATAGGAAAGAGACACAAAGAAGAGAAGAAAGTCACTGGAGAGTAAGCTGTCACTGTATTATGTTGCATGGCAAACCACTCCAACAGTTAATGGCTTTCAAAAACAAATGTGTATAGTCTCTCATACTTTTATGAGTCGTCCTGGTGGTTCTTTGGTTGGCTCAGCTGATGTCTACAATTCAGCTGGCGACTCCATCAGGTCTAGTTGGTTTTCAGGGTCACACACAATAATTGGACTAGGGGCCTCTAGCTGGAACCACTCATCCAAATCATCTCTCATCCTTCAACAGGTTAGCTTGAACACCTTTTGGTGGCAATCTCAGGTTCCCCAAAACCACAAGAAAATAAGCCCTAACATGCGAGCGCTTTCAAAAGCGCCGATTGGGTCATTCGTTCATCTCCAAATGTACAAAGCAAATCACCTGCCCACCCAGACGTTACTTTTTCATGGGAGATCTGTAATATCACATGACAGGAAGGAAAAGAATTTGTAGTTGGTTGACAACTTACCACTACCATCTGCCATACTGGGCAATTAGAACATAATCTGCCAGGAAAATACTGAGTCAATCTATACTTCAGGATTAATCAATCCAAGCCTTGGCATGAGGAAACCAGACTCAGTCATTGGAGAACTGCTCCAAGATGGTTCATAGCCAAGCAATTCTAGCTGAATACACAGAAGCAGGAACACTGGACATTGACAGTTGGGAATTTGGGGGAGCAACCAAAAATATGAAGTCCTGAGGATAGTACTGGGGCTTTGTGTCTGAATGATAAAAAGAGTACAAATTTGCTCAATATGATTCAATCATCCAGAGCAGAAAACGACAATTGTTTCCTTCTTAATTCTAACTTTCCTCTCTCTCTCTCTCTTTCTATCTATCTCATGAGATGGTAAAATGCCTGAAAAGTGGTATTCAATAGTGCTTACCTGTTTTCTATTTTCAAGAATGATGAAATCACTCTCTGGGCCCCATTTGGTAGCTGCCTACTAAATCAAGGAAACTTGAGAATTTGAAGTGAAAGTCAGTTTGTTTAATAAACATCGTTCAATGTTCATGGGTACCATTGTTCCTCATACAAGAGAAGAATAAACTGTAAGCTAGCCTAGTTTTAGAGTTATATCTCATCTTTCTACCACACCAATGATTAAGGAACAAGGCAGGTGTTTTCTGAAATGAAACTATCAGAAAAGAGTAGTAATCATGTTATTTCAATCACTTTGAACCAAGTGTTACCAAAGACTCAGGTTGGTGTAAGAAATGTAATTTTGTTTGTTTGTTTATAAAGTGCATCTGTTCAGCATAGTAGAAAGTGATATAGTGGAGTTGTTGTCAGCGTTATTGACTAAATGTGTGGGTTGAAATCCTGCCTGGTCCCACACCAGCTACGCGAACTGGTGCGATTCCCTTCAGCTCTCCTTCTTTGATCTGTAAAATGAGGATAAGAATGTTTCCTAGCCCCAAGAACCACAGTAAACAAAGTATTCTGAAAATAATATTAGGCAATATGGAGAACATTAGCAACTTTTAGTTATAAATTACCATCCCACATACAGGCTGATGTTCTATTAGCTTGAGTTAGTAAGACTTATTTGGATAAAAAAAGTAAGCTGAAAAAAGTTTACACATATACTTATTTATATCCAGATGTTACTTAATATATTGAGGAAATCAGACTAAAAATTGGAAGTGGTTCTGCCCCTAGCGGATTCTAACCCTTTTCTCAGTGGCTCATGGTAAGAGGTAAACTTTCCATTGACACAGACACCTGTCTACAGCACCCACATCCACACACACATCCATATGACTACAAACGAAACACAGGCAAACACAGCCAAAGAAAGTTTGTGAACGGCACTCATTGTGGTATTTTCTTTTTCTTTATTTCAGTTTGTTAAATATTGATAGTAATCTACTATTAATTTCACCCTTACAACCTTTTTAAAAATGCTATACAATCAATTCTTTCACTGAAGCAATTTCAGGGGGAAAACATGGGTTCTTCAGTCCTTGGCCACTCTGAGCCCGTCCCTGCCCTGAAGTCAAGCTTGCCCTTAGTACAGAGGAAGACCCTTCCAGGCCTTCCCACAGTTCCCACCTTTATCAGGCTGCTTGGTCGCTTGTCCTGGTGTCTGCTATCCATCCTTCTCACACTTCTCTGAACATGCAGGCCGTGGGGAATGAATTCTCCTGCCTGGGAAAATAAAGCCCTCTGCGTGACCTAAAGTTCTGCCTATTGCGGATGTGGGAGACTTGAGGCTGAACGAAGAAGAGGTTATTAACCTCTGGAGAGCTGCAAAGAGCCTCTTTGACACCCCAGAATAAGCCTTTTGACCCCTACCATTTCATTCAATTTGTGGCCAAAGCGGAACACAGCACACAGCATCTAATGTAATCCTTGACAATAAAACAGGTAACAAGGATTCAAGAGCTGGAATTTCACAGGGACATCAGATGCAGGACCAGAGTAAGTCTATTTTTAGATAAATGGTACCACGAAATCACTTGAAATGCAGTTTACTTGCCATTTCATCTTTTTCTACTCATGCCAATATATATTGTGAAATTCCACTTTTAGTCCTGATTCATATGTCTTATGTTCCTTAAGTTAGCTCTACTCTCTGATGCTCATACATGGTAAGTTAGAGACAAGAGAACTCTACTTCACAAACAGTATTAAACAAGAGTTCTGGAGTAGATGGTGGTGGTGTTGGCACAAGGATATGACTGAACTTAATGCCACTTACTTGTACCCTTAAAATTATGAAGATGTCATTTTTATGCTCCATGTATTTTACCGCTATTAAAAATACATTTTAGAAGTACTAAATAGAGGTTCTTTTGAATTTAGATCTTCTCTCCTCACTCCTAATCTGAACCAAAAAAGAAAAAAATATATAAGCAAGTGTCACATTTTAGAGTTTTGTTAGCCAGTTTAGAACTTTAAATCTGTGTTGTCCATCACCTCTCCCTAATTTCTGTGGTTGGTGGTTGTGGGGAATAATTAGAGGAAACAGAAGTATTCCTCTTAGTCTCTTACTTAATCAAAAGTTTCCATGCATTCCACCACCTTCGCACTGGCAAAATTTTCCATAACAAACATGTATCCATAAGAATATTGTTATTTTTACTAATTCAGAAGCTTTGTGGCAAAACCCTACTGACTTAACTCACATTTGAGCAATCAAAAGTAATAAAAATAACTTTAGAGAATTACACAAATGGGCTATTCCAGAAAAATATGAAAACGGAAGACTCGTGCCACAATTTCTGCTTCATTGCACCTTGAAAACTAAGAAAACAAGGCCACTTTATCTGGATGCCTCTATTAAATTAGGCATAGTTTTTAAGCAAGGCCTTGAAGAAAACCAGGGAAGCAGTTCATTTAACATGTGTTTCTCTTTGACCTTGAGAGGCAAGCACCCATCCAGCATCTTTAATAAAGAACACTGTAAATAAGTATGCTCTCTTACCTTTGAATTTTGATGGCCTTATAAGCCACTCGAGCTTCCCCTCTGTGGTTAATGTCTCATCAGAATCTATTCCCAGTCATTCGTGGATAGCTTTGCTGTAGCTTCCAATTACTAAAGCGTATATTCTTCTCTCTTATGCTCATCTTATTACCCAAACGGAACATTCTCCTTACTAAGAACCAAGTGTCTTCATGTAAGATTTATTTTTTTAATCTAACTTTAGGATTTTTCCCCCAGTGCTCGAATAATGCATTAAACATCTCATCCTTAATCCTGGTCTTCAAATCAACCTCATTCAAAATAACAGCATGTTAGCCACCCTCACCCCCTATCTCACCCCACTTGATTTCCCAATAACTGATTATATAGGAAACACACATTTAAAAGTTAATAACTGTTTGTTTAATGATCTGGTAAAGATATTTAGTAAAACACATTTTGTATCACTGTTCTGAACTAGTACCACGACAAATTTCTGGACAAATATAGCGAATAATAGTTTCCCATCAGCCAGGGTGGTGGTACATGCCTGTAATCTCTGGAGGCTGAGGCCAGCCTCAACAGTATAGTGAGAAACTGTCTCAAAACTTTGTTTTGTTTTGTTTTTTTTACAGGGGTGCAGATGTAGCTCAGGGGCAGAGCACTCCCAGGTTCAATCTCCACTATCACAAAAAGAAGAAAGAAAATTTCTGGTCAAAATTCTACAGTTCTGTTCTGTAGTACACAATCACTGTACTTCAAGGAGTTGAAGAGAGATGGTTAGATACACCTAGAATTTCAAGGACATCATGGTGCAAACAGACCAGGCTAGATCATATTTCATACGACCACAAAAATCAAAGTACAATCAACAATATGTTTTTTAAAAATGCTTCAAAAGAGAGTCTGGAATTAACATAAAGATGGAAAGATGAAGATTTATAGGTATACACCTTGAAGAGTAAACCTTTTAAAAAATAAGGAAATCTCAACCTTGGAGCCCTAAATCTCTTAATAAACAAGGAAGTATAGTTCACTTAAAATGTTAGTAGAATTTTATTTGCATTAATTTAAGAACTGAATTAGCTGAATAGCTAAGAAGGGTAAAAGATATCAAATGCATTTTATCTGTTGGCCAATTCACATTCCCTTTGGTTTAGATACCCCTCCTGAAAACTTTTAGGTCTACATCCAGGAAATCTTTCCAAGTGACTCATATACGTCCATTCCTTTTTATTTTTACAGTGTACTCTGGTTATTCCAGTGTTCAAGAACTAATGCTTTTTCAATCCCACTTCTCCCTCTGATTATTGCTTACACCTCCTACCATTCAACTCAAGACGAAGAAAAAGAATGGGATAAGAAAAGACAGGAAAAAATGGGAGAAATACAAGGAATCAATGGACAGAAAGAAAAACTAGTAAAAGGACTATTGAGTAAAAAATGCCACACTTCAATCTTTCCTTTTCTTCCAGTTTACTAAATTCAATCATCATATATTGATTTTTTTCTAATAATAATAGCTATATTTACTGGGAACCTTTAAGCATCAGGTATTGTTCTGAGCACTCTGAAAATATTGTATTGTTTAATATAATTCTATGAGATAGGTACTATTAATGTTCTATTTTATAGACAATGAAACTGAGGCACAGAGACATTAATAACCTAACCCTGGTCACACAGCTAGTAAGTTCCAGATCCAGGGTTCAACCCAAGCAAACTAGTTCTGGAGCCCATGTTTTAACACACTATGCTATGTTATTATTCTATGTGAGAGAATATGCTGACCACATTCACTCATAGAATCCATTTACTACCATGCACTCCTGAGAAAAAGTGATCCTAGGGATTCATTCCTTAAATTAGCACTTAGGATAAAGAGATTCTATGCCATTTCCTGCTTTTGCTGCTTAAAAAGAATAGAAGAATGAATAAATCTTGCTCACCCCCTTAGATAAACTCACAGTCTAGTGGATAACATCTAACAATATAGTGAAAACGGTGCTTATCGAACTATATCAGAAGTGCTAGTGAGGGCAGGGGTGATAACTAACTTCTCGGAAATTTCTGGAAGCTGTCACAAAGAAGGCGACAAATGACCAAAGATTTTAAAGGGCAAGCAAGAGTTTCCAGAAAATATGCAAGAAATAGACACCTATGTTTTGGATGATTTTTGAATTTGGGAGCTATAAGTGACCACATACTTCCCTGACAACAAATGTCAGAGAAGGCAGCAGACACAGGAAATCAAGTGCCACCACTCAGGGAGCACACAGTGATGGTGTGGTCCCTGCAGGCCTCTGAGGCCCAGGGACATCAGCATCCTTAGCCTTGTCTCCCACTTATTTTCATCTAACTTGAGTTTGTTTCCATTAGTTCAATACTATATTTAGGGTCTTAAGTGCTGATATTTCAGAATCTGTGTGAAGTCAGTTAATATTAGCCTGTTCTCTAGGATACAGTAGCCAAAAGAAAGAAAGGGAAGAAAGCAAAGAAAATGTAAAGAAGAGTGGAAGGGAGGGAAGGAGGGAGAGGTCATTTTGGGTATCTGTTATCTATAACTGCCACCTCTCTGCTCCACCAGGGGAAGGAAATGGTTTCTCAGCCTGGGCTTCAAAGGTATATGCATGTAGCTCCTCCAAGAACAATGAATTGGATGGATTTTTTCCAGACTAATCTTAACACTGCTTTAGGAAAATGAACCAGGCGGTAGTACATAGGATAGAATGGATTTGAGTGAGAGTGGAGGAAGTGGGCAGGGAGGAGGTAGAAAAGAGGGATCAGCTGGGAATTAAGTATGAAATTTAACAAAGCAAAGAGAATAAAGGTATGAAAATGCTGAGAAGGAAGACTGGATAACACTTGGCAACTAATTGAGTATTTGGGATGCTGGGGGAATGGAAGAGCCAAAGATAACTGCCCCAAATCTGGAAAGTTACAGCAGTAACTGAAACCTGAGTTCCCAGGAGGATGGGTGTAAGGAGCTGGAGGTCAGGCATTCCTGAGGCAACTGTGGCGTCTCAGGGAATGTCCACCAGCCCAGAAGGAAAGACAAGAGCAGAACTACAGATATGGGAGTCCTTCCATTGCATTGAGGGTTGACTCACTTACGCAGGACTTTAGGATGGAGGAGAAGAATGACAAGATAAAGCCTTGGGGAGTGTCCACATTTAGGAATATATAGATGGAGGAAAATATGCCTCCCCACCAGCCAACACACACACACACACACACACACACACACACACACACAAGAAAAGCAGGAGAAATCAGGAAAGCAAAATGTTGGCGATGCTAAGGAGCTTAACGGAGCAGGTGGTCAACAGTTTTAAGTATCTTGGAGAGGTTAGAGGAATTGAGAATTTGAGGATATCCCCCAGATTCACAGTTAAGTGATAGCTGAGCATTTTCAGTAGATTCATGAAAGAGAATCTCAAATCACAAAAGTCTTTGGATTAAGTGGTTAGGAGCAAGTCAGGAGAAATCCTTTAAGATAGTGTGAAGGAAAACAGAAGCAAAGAAGTGAGGCCTGATTGTGACTTTTTTTTTCTTTTCTTTCCTTTTTTTTTCTTTGTTTGTTTTTGTTTTTGTTTGTTTGTTTTTCCTCTTTTGTCTTTTTGATTGACTGAACTAAGGCAGTAGGAGATCAGGGAGGAAGGACCAACACCCTCAGAGATTGAAAATGCATAAAAGAGAGTAAAATTGGTAGGAACAAGATTCTGAAGATTCTGGAGGGGATAAAAAGCACCAATGTGATTTGGGAAGGAATAGTCAAGGGAGCACAGGGTCTTCCACCCTCTGTGAAGGTGCAGGAGAGTGCTACTCAAGCCATGACGATGTGGCCTATGAAAGTCCCATTCCCAGCCTGGGTCCAGGGGAGAGCCAAGTCCTTAGCAAACATTGAGGAATGAATAAATGACTCTGCAATACAAACACTTACATGCAAATATACACATGGATATTTCTGTTGATGGTGGTTTCTTTAGCTAAGAAAGAAAGAGCAGTGTGTTGTCACTAGCCCTAAGGAGAGCCAAAATTAACAAACAGCTCCAATTGCCTTGAACATCAGAGAAAAGGAATGTAATTACATGACATACCAGTTAATTCAACCATACCTATCTGCTCTCAGAAAGCCATATTGACAGAATAATTTTCCAGTATGAAAGGTCCAAAAGCATAAACAGAGCATTTTCATTTCCATAAAGGAAATTCCATGAGTTCGTTCCCACATGACCTTCCTCTACTGTCACTGTTTTCCTACAAAATGACTTTGTGCCTTCTGGCGCTAGCATTCGGAAAGTAGTGTGTTTCCCATTGCCAGTAAAAATCAAATAGGGTAGGTCAGTGAGTGAGCAAAGCAGTGTAAAGACTCTCACACAAAAAAACCAAAATGGAGGGCTGCAGATGACGAATGATTATAACCAAGGGTACCCGTTGGTAGAAAGCCTAATAAAACTTGCTCAGTGTGATAACAAGATGAGTTATTACACAAAATGCAAAGAAAATGTAAACTAATTAAAGAAAACAAGAACTAGGGTCATTTGGCAAATTGGAATGTGACTTGTCATTCATGTATGCCCTTGACTGAAATGTACTAAGTCAGTCAATTTTCTGAAGGAACCAATGATTTAGTGTCCTCAGACCTTAGTTGTCTGGCTTTCTAAGAGCTAATTCAGGAGTTAAAACTTTTCTGTGCCATATACCCCTGTGACAGTCAGATGAAATATGTGGACTGCTCAGACTAGCATTCATAAATGAATAAAATAGAATGGACTGACAAAGCCAGTGAAACTGAATCACAATTAAAAAGTAGTTGAAACCTTTCAATATATAAAAATGTTGAGAAAGCTTTGTGACCTATGAATATGTAACTTCTTTATTATGATGATAAATAACAAAATTGGTAGTAGAGCTAGTAACTATATTAACAATATTAACAATATTTAAAGATAACTATAACATGTGAGGAAATACAGAAGTCCCAGTGATGACTGTTATGACAGTCACAGGTATGCACTAACATAGTACAGTACTCCCTGGCTCCATGGTGTGGAGCCTAGATTCATAGTTGAAAGCCATTCTCAGTTTGAGCTTAATTAATGAATTTGCCCTCCCCATCTAAAAGCACAAACACCATGCTAAGAACTCCTGGTTGTCCCTTTTGTAAAAATCACAAGTATCATTAGTGTTCTGTGAGTGTGCTAACTAAATGAACACAAACTTTCACCTTCTAGAATTACTAAGACTTCACTGAGTTTTCAGAGAGCACAGAGGCAGAGGGAAGATGAAGCTTAGTCTGTGGATGTGGAGACCAAAATACTCTGAGAAGTAACATCTAAGAAATTAGCTTCTTCAGAAGGACCCTGAAGAAAGATGAATGTAGTGGAGTTCCTTCATTTATCCCAGCACAGCAAGATTTTCTTGGTGTCCTAAAAATCCATAACATACATTGGCAACCTTAAGTATCTAAGATCATGTGGCCAAGTATGTCTTCTCTCTACAATAGTTTGATTAAAACTTCTCTAGAAAGCTACAGATTCTACAAAAGAAAGATTTTTTGTATCACCCAAATCCTGCAGTAATCATTGTTCATTAAAATTTTTTTATTAATAAATGTATGAGAACAATGGAATCTTTATAAGAGCATATATAAAACACACATGAAATACTTCAAAAGCAAAACCACAGGGTCTGGGGGTATGGCTCAGTGGTAGAAGACCTTGCCTAGCATATAGCACAAACCCTGGGTTTGATCCCCAGCACCAAAGAAAGTTAACAAAAGAAAGGAAGAAAGAAACCCACAGAACTACAGATTTCTTTTTATTTAGTTGGTTGGTTGATTACTGTTGATATTGGCTGGTTTGTACTATAAAGGCCTGGAGAAATAGCCTTCCCCTAGCCAAAGTGGACATGGATGATATAAGAGACAGGAAACAACCATAAAGGAAGCAGTAGTTAGTAATAGGAGAATCTTCATGATATCACTAGAGTCAGAATTTATTAGTTTCCCACCTAAAGCCAAGTACATTCATTTCCTAGAGCTATTGTAACAAATTTCCACAAAATAGGAGACTTGAAACAATAAAAATTTATTTTCTCCCAATTCTAGAAGCCGGAAGTCAAAAATCAAGATGCAAGCAGGGCTGGTTCTCTCCGGTTCTTTGCCTCCTTCCTACCTCCAGTGGTTACAGCAACCCTTGACAATTTTTGTCTAAGGTTATGTAACTCCAGTCTCTGACTCTGTCTTCATATGGTCTTCTATCTGTCTCTGTTTCTCTAATTTTCCTCTCCTTTATCTTAATTAGATTTAGGATCATTCTAAATCCACAACAATCTCATCACTAGATACTTAACTACTTACCAAATAAGGTCACATTCATGGGTACCCGGGATTAGAACCAGGACATATCTTCTTAAGGGACACGATTCAACCATCAAATAGTCCTAAAATTACACATACTCTAGCTACACAAACTTAATAAAAAGATGATTTAAGCATACAGTACAAAACATACCATACAATACAAAGCATACAGCATTTTTTCTTACAAATTTTATTAGTAGATGATTTTATGTCTTTTTTAAAAACAACATTTTATAAAATGCATTACTGGTATTTGCAGTACAAGAAACCAGGAATATACGTAGCTACACGATACAGATAGAGTTGATGCAGTCTGTGGCTAGACAAAACATGAAAGTATTTTAGAGCCTTAGCTTGGAGAAATTACAGACCCAAATAAGGAATTCCCAGCAATCATCTCCGAAATAAGGTGTGCCCAGACCAGCATTAGAGGATGTAGGCCAGTGTGGGAGTGAAAGCAGGATAATGTCCCTTTAGTCATCACTGCCTGAGGGTGTTTCCAATTCTCTAGTGAATTAAGGTAAGTATCACCCAACCCACACTGAACTATGCCTGAATTAAGATGTATTGTCTATATTTGTGTTTAAACTAACTCTGTACATTTTAAATAACTTCTTGTTCTAGTAGTATGTAGTCAATTCTTCTAAACAAATACTTTTGTATTTACAAAGTCCTAAGATAATTATAGAAAAGATTCTTAACGTAGTACAAAAAGAAAATGGGGTACATCTTTTCGTTTCTATGTATCTGTGTAGACCAACTTATTCAAAAGGAGGAAACTACATGATGCCCAAATATAGATATTCATTTTTGTATTCAACACCTTTGACATGTCCTAAAAATTTTAAAGCTAGGTACCAAGGTATGGTGATTTGACCTTCACATATCCAACTTCATAAATATTTTCCACATCTTCAAAAGAGAAATCATATTGTCATTTAAAAATTAAAAGTATGCATGCAAAGGCATACTTTTGTTCATTGTATTTAATGATATATATGTAATCCATTCCTTCTTATAGTTATTTTAAAAATCTTAAAACTTTCTAAGAAGAATCTTGTTTTGTCGTTCTTTGGTGCCTCCCACAATGCCTAGCACAGTTCCTGATGTATAGTGAATCCACAGTCAATGGTAGACACCAGATTTTCTAATACTTTTAACCAAGTTACTGTTTCATGTTCTCCATTTACATGTGTGATGATGCTGAAGGATGTAAAATAAATATCTCTCAATATTTTTCCCTTTGAAACTGAAACCTGAGATTAAGAAGCACCTTATTGTACTGATACATCCTATGTCTCAGTTTCCCTATTTATAAAATGGAAGTTATAATCATTCCTGCATCTTAGGGTTCTTGTCTAAATAAGTTAATATTGGTAAAGTGTTCAGGAGAGGTCTATGTAAATGCCTTTATTAGTAATGGTGCTGGCATTATTATTAAAAGAGAGTCTCAGAAGATGCCTACAGTAGGAACCTACAAACTTGACTGTATCAGTGTCCTCAGATGTCCTTTCTTTGGATTTCTTCCCCTAAAACAAATGAGGTTTTACTTTCTAAAGAGAAAAAGGGGGCACCAGGGTCAACTGGTGTGAACTCCTACTGATAATAATAATAATCTTTTATTTCTAACAAGTGGATTTTGGCAAGCTTTGATGATCTTCTTTATTTAAATTTCAATCAAAATATTTCTCTTGCATATGAATGATCTTCTTGGAAAAGAGCCATTAAGTTATAAAGGGCCCTGGATTTAAGTTCAGTGTTAAAAGAGTTCTTATTTAAGGTTTTAATTAATTCACATATAAATGACATGAAACATTACAACCTACCTCCCTACTACCTCCAAATAATCTTTCCCTTGTGGCCTTATTCATGTATAAAATCTATCAGTGTTTTACAAAAGGCAAGGAGTCACAAACTAAGACTATTTCCAAATACCCACCAGCCCACCCAAAGCAGATATCTGAAGGTTACTGGTAGAGTAAGATGTTTATTTTGTTTTATTCACTTCCTTTTCTTAATAATAATTTTTTTTTTTTTTACTTATACCAATTAAGAGGACAGGTTCACCTCCTTTTTCCTATAGTCATTATACAAAAAAAAGTTTTTTTTGAACTGCTGTGCAGTTCTATAACATAAGGAGGAAATCATCCACTCCTTCTATATAATGAATTATGCTGGACATCTTTCCACAGTCTGTTTACAGCTGCTGACTCTGGGGACTTAGGAAGCAATATCTCACTACAGAAACGCTTTCAGAATAAAGGCCCAAGAACTCTATTATATTTTCACAAAATGCTATTGCAGGCATAGGAGATATGGAGTTGGGAAAGAAGTAATTAAATGAAAAGGTTATAGATGAAAAAAAGAGCCTGAAAAAAAAAAAAAAAGCAAAAACCTGGGAATAGCAAGAGATAAAGTAGCCAGAGGCATTTGGCCTTTTCTGAACAATTTTAGCATCAGAATGTTTGGCAATCAGGACAGGTAGTTACCTGAACATTCTACTTTAGCAGGTGAAGCTCGGCTCTAACCTCTCTATTTTTTACCTGAATCACTTCAAAGATCTTAAATTTCTACATATTTTCTTATAGTCTCTTATCAGTTCATCATCTCCCCTTCAAACCATTCACTGTCATTCATTCAACAATATTTATAGAGCCCCTATATGTGTCAGTCACCATTTAAGTGATATATCCAGGAGGGTACAAATTACATATACAAAAATATCTGTCCTCATGCCTATGAGTTCCAGGAGAAAGATAAGTAATAAACATGATAGATAAATTACACTGTGTTAGAAGAGAATCGAGTGCTGCAGACATAAAGAAGAGCAGAGTAACAGGGACCAAGTAAAGAGGGCTGGGGTGGGGGTAATTTTAAATAGGACTGCATTGACCACTTGATTATGAATGATGTCCAATATATATGATTGTTTTTGTCAGCTTTTTTGATGCTGTGACTAAAAGACCAGACAAGAACAATTTTAGAGGAGAAAAAGGTTATTTGAGGGCTTATAGTTTCAGAGGTCTCAGACCATAGACGGCCAGCTCCATTACTCCAGACTCTAGATAAGGCAGAAGAGTGTGGTGAAGGGAAATAGCCCACATGATGTCAGGAAGCAGAGACTCCACTCGCCAGATATAAAATATATACTAGAAAGGCAAGACAATGATCCACCTCCTCCAGCCACACCCTATCTGCCTTCAGTTACAGCTCAGTTAATCCCATCAGGGGATTAATTCACTAATTGGGTTCAGACTTTCATAACCCGATCATTTCTCCTCTAAACCTTCTTGCATTGTCTCACACATGAACTCCCAAACCATAACAATTGTTAAGGGGAAAAAGCAAAATGTAGAAGAATGTGGCCACTAGGCTTCCACTTGTACTTTCTAGGAATAAATATATTTGCTTTTAAATGCATTACCTGTCTATGAAAAGAGCACAATAAAACATCCACATGGTTGCCTACAGGTGGGGAACTAAGTGTCTAGAGGGAAAAATTTTTTAATGTACCCTTATTTTATTTTGAATCTTATGCTATGAATCAATTCTTTAAATATTTGAATTAATTCTTTAAAATGAAATTTAAAAGAACCAAAGCAACTTGTATTAGTAAAATCAATTGTTTGGCAAAAACCCATGAATATTAAATGCATCACCTATATTTGGAACTGCCAAATCATCTACATTTAATACTATAATGATAGCAAAAGATTTGTTTTCTTGAAACCAATCCCAAGAAAGAAAAATAATTTTCAGCAACAGTCAAAAATATGCACAACAAAGTAGTCAAATATTTTCACTATTCTTGTCCTGTATTTTCCCTCCTTTGATCTGCTTTATGCTAATTTCAATGCTAATTCCATTTGAAAGTGAACAAGACTACATGCCTCCATTCCCCCAGGCTCCTTTAGGATGTGGAAATCTAATTTGCCTTCCTTTATTGGCACTGTGCACAGATTGGCTGAACTGGGATGGTCTTTACCAATAATACTTCCAGTACTAAGAGTAACCACCACCCAACCATTGATTCATGGCTCTGCCAGTGATTTAATATATCACAGTGTGTACCAGGAGGCTTGGGTAAAACTGGGAGAACCTGTCTTCAGTTTTTGAGTTATAGAAGAAAATTCCTATTAATACTAGATGCATTTCAAAATATTAAATGTGTTTTTTCACCTCTGAAAACTATATTGAACATCTTGTTCTTTGATAACATTTATAACTAAGTAATCTCCTCTGAGGTCAGTTGGTATGGCTTGGACCACCTCCAGATTTCTATCAGAGGTGGTCAGTCCTGGTCTTGCCAGTGCCAAGAAGCCTTAAAAATTAACACAGATTTAGTGACCCAGGGAGTCAAGACCCAGATAAAAAGGATTCCCTGCCTTCCCATTTGCAGTTCCGAGAAGTACTGCAGCTACCCTTCACTCTAGAATTGTCAGTGACTATTTAAAATATTACTCTATTTTCTCACACACTCAACTCTTGCACTTATACATTCTCTTGAGCTATGGTCAGGTTCTTTAGGGCATGACTTATTTTTAAATTCTTTGTTGTTATTCCTGACATCACCACCTAGCCCAGTCTACAAATTGTCAGTGTCTGGCATATTTTCCCATCAGTACTTTTTTTGGGTGTAGGTAGGTGGCAAAATGTGGTTTGGTTTTGCTTACCGGTCTGTGTTGGCAAGAATCCCAAATATTGGTTAAAACAGGGTCAACGGCCTGGATTCTTCCCTCCACCCTTTGCAATTTCAGAGAATAAGGGAATGAGGAAGAGGGCTTCTATTTGCCTATTTCTCCATGAGCAGACATGAAGCAAAAAGAAAAAAGGAAGTTTGCTGAGACAGGATATGAAATTTCAAATGTACTAGGAAGTAGCTGAGAATTTTCAGCTATAGAAATCAAATGTTTTCCTAAGTCCCAAATCTACTACCAGAAACCTCAGAAAGGATTTTTTTTCTGTTTTTTTTTAAACAAATGTCATCCTTATTCTGATTGATTATTGTGAAAAATCTAACCTTAGTAGCAGTTTGATTAGAGAAGCATGACCGAGCAAGTGACATTCTTCTCCCACATATTTCCATTTCACTAATCAGGATTATATTAATTGACACCCAATCACAGAAACTAAAGAGTTCAGGGTGTAGAACCCTCTTCAGGAATGGAGCTCCAACAATTTCAGAATTCTCTTTCTTCCCAACTCTAGTCTCATTTCCCCGGAAATGGTTTCTCTTTCAGGCTTACTTTCTCTGCACAGTGACCAGGTTCATATTCTAGCAGGTCAGTAAAGAATGTGCTACTTTCCAGGTCGTCCCAGGAAAGACGGGTATTGGCCCCTGTAGATCACATGCTATCACTGAGCCAGTCGCTGTGGACATGACTCTGTGCCTTGATTGGACAAGTCTAAGTCAGGTGTCTACTGCTAGAATTCTCAGTAGTGATGTCAATTCAACCTGGACCATAAGGAGGAAGATTGTGCAAGGTGTTTGTCAAAGGAAAATGAGAATATCATTAGAAGAGAAATGGATGCTGCAAGACCAGAACTACAGAGGCCAGCGAGACACCACAGGGCCAAAGATTAAGAAGACACTCATTTATCAGGTTCAACCAAAGCCAGTTTTGAGAGTGAGCACCTCCTCGCCCATCTTCCCCTAGAAGTAGCCATAGATGCTAAGCAAGCAAAACACAAAATATGCATTACATCAATATGCAAAATTATTTCCCAGAGGGCCTGCACTTCTCACCAGCAGGATTCCTATCTTTGGGTTAGACAAGACATCTCTAGGAATACTTTAAATTCTAATTTCATTTTTCTTTCTTTCTTTCTCTCCTCCTCCTCCTCCTCTTCTTCTTCTTTTTATATATTTTTATTTTATTTTATTTTATTTTCCAAAACAGGGAGAAGACAAATCTTTAAGTCAACAGTTTCCCCTACACATGTTAATGATAGACTATCAAGTTAGTTGCCTCCAGGCCAAACACCTTTTGAAAGCTGGATCCCACAACAATGTGGAATTCTTTGCTGGTGTGCAACATCTGGGAAGGTTTATCTAGAGTTCTGATGATAATGCTACAGAAAGAAGGATGAATCCTGCCAACAGCAAATCCTCAGGTATTCAGGTTACTGGCATCTTTTGGAGGCTTAATTTTCCCCTACAGCAAGGGTTTAAGGAAAAACTAGGAGAGTTATGAATTGTGTGTCCCTCCTAGGCCTAAGGGTAAAAATCAATCTTTAAACCACAAGATAAATAAGCCAAGTGCCTCTTACGTTTAACACTAATAAAGACAATTTTTTCTATCCCTCATATCCCAGTAATTCAATCATCCTTTTCTGGGTCTCTGGTTGCCTTTAGCAAAGAAAACAGCTTGCATAACTGAAATATATCTGCCTCTCATAACAACCAAATTTAAAATTTTTCAGCCACTTAATAATGATCAATATATAAAGCAAGGATGCTCTTATTAGTTGGAGACTGCATTTGGAATATGGTTGTCCATTATGTCAACCCATAGTAGATCAGGTATTATCTAGAAACCGAAGTGCCTTGCTCCATAGATTCTAGCTGTCTGCTTCTGGTGGCAGACAGGTCAAGTGCAAATCTTCACCAATAAGAGATCAGTTGACAAGAGTTTCCCATATACAAGTTATTAATAGACTGCCAAGTCAACCCCCTCCAGGGCCAGCACATGTGAAAGCCCAACTCTTTCCACTGTAAGGAAAAGGCCTAGAAAAAGAGAGAAATGACCAAGACCCAAGGCCATACAGAGTGGAGTCCCTGAAAAGAAGAAAAAGCTTAATTTATTTTCTGCCACAGCAAGGGTTTAAGGAGAAACTAGAAGAGTTATAAATTGTGGGTCCCTCATAGAACTAAGGAAAAAAGCAATCTTTAAACCACAAGATAAATAAGTCAGTGCCTCTTAGGTTTATTACTAATAAAGATAATTTATTTTTATTTATTATTCTAAGCTATGTCACCACAGATATAGCTGTCTTTCTTAACCAAAAGACAGTAAACTTTGGAATCTTATAACACACTCCCCTATTTATCGAGCAGCTTTCTTCATATAAAATGCCTTCCTCTGGAAGAGTCTGGAAGGAGAGATGGTGGCCAGACTCTCTGGCGCCCTCAGCAACTATCCTCTCATAGTGACTATTGTTTTCTATTCCATTGTCAACTAACAAACCCACATTCTGGTTGTAAATGTTGAATTCGGTATGTTGAGACTCAAATTTCTGTCCCCACAAGGCTTAAAGACAGATGCTAGACCAGGGCACTTCTACAGAGCAAAGCACTTCCACACCCCAAAACTCTGCAGTGTTAAACCAAGAATTCTCCCAATCTGTCTCTCACCCAGACATCAAACTGACCAAGCATGGGCCTCTTAGGCACACACACTTCTTTGACAAATCAGTCTTCAAACTGGAAAATTAGATGCTCTAAATCTATGAATACCTTTTTAAGTTCTTCCCTGGCCAAGGAATACTCTCTGATGAACTCTGCAAAACATGATAATTTGCAATGGACTTTTTAAATTATTGAATACAATAAATACTTATGTGCAAAGTACTGTGCTACATGCGGTGGAGAATTCCAGGCTGAAAAGGACAGGAAGTCAACCCTCTGAGTTGGTGCTGCAGAAGAGGAGCACTATAATAACTCTTTTGAGAGGCAAACTGTCCTGAATGCTGTGTTTAAAGTATAAACATGGACTGGGGATATGGCCCAGCAGTATAGAGCTCGCCTAGCATTTATGTGGCCAGGGGTTTGATCCCCAGTACCACCAGAAAAGGGGGAAAAAGGAATAAACTACACTGTACTGACACTGTATAGAAAAGGGAAAGATTTAGTTACAACTGTATTTCAGAGAAGACTTCCTGGAAAATATGAGGACTGAGCTAACTCCAAGAAGAATTGCAATCCCAGCAAAGGGGAGGGAAGGTGGGTTCAGCAGCACTAGGAATATGCCTCCCATGTGACTGAGAATCTGGACCTTGGCAAGGAGACCATGCATTTTAAGACCAGATGGCAGGGTGAGAGACAAACTGGGAGGACTCTGTCTTAAACTATAGAGTCTGAGGGTACAGGAGTGTTTTGCCCCATAGGGTATCATGATTATTTAAACTTTAAACTGACATGGGTATGACCTTTGAACTCCTCCTATGTAGAAAGACACATCAATCCCAACTGCATACACAGTCAGGCCTCCCACATCTATGGTTCCAAATACTTGGATTCAACTAACCGCATATCAAAAATATCTGGCAAAATTTTTTTTTCATCTGTACTGAACATACAGACATTTTTTTCTTCTTACTGTGCCCCAAACAATGCCATACAATACCTGTTTACATTGTATTAGGTAATAAAATCCAGAGATGATTTTAAATATATGGGCAGATGTGCACAGGCTATACAAGGGACTTGAGTATCCCTGGGTTTTTATATCCATGAAGGGTCCTGGAAACAATCACTCACAGATACAAAGGGACAAAGGTAAATGACAAGGAATTCTCATCCCTCTTTCATTTGTTTTGCTTCCTTCAAATGATTTATCTAAGACCTGAAAACAAGAACATCCAAACTATGAGCCCAATAAAAACCCACGGCATCCAAGCAGAGAACAATGTCACCCTTTACTCTGAACTGAGACAAGACAGCAGCAGGAGAATGCCTAGGAGCCTAGCCCAGGTGGTGTTTTCTCAGCATCTCACAGAACCTCTCTGGCTCCTTCAGGAAAGGTGTGCTCCTCTGCCTTCCTAAGCTTCAATCAGCCTGGGATGCAAAAATCCCAAGGGCTCAGGAAAAAACCCTTAAAATCCCCCGCTAGCCAGAGGTAAGCGGCAACATCTACAACAATAGCAGCACAGGAAGTTCTGGTCCTTCTAGCTGCCCGGGATTCCCAGCTTGAACTCTTCCCGGAAAACTTTCTTCACACTTCTCTTGCGAAATCTAGAAGGCCCTCCCTCCCTCTCTGGCTTCTTATACCGCCGATAGCAGCGAGCTGCAGAACTGAGCTGGCGGCCCCGCGAAGCTTCTCCCGGGCCAGACCCGGGGCTCTCACCGCTGCAGCTGCGCTGGACCCCAGCACACGGGAGGCGCTCCTCGCGCAGGTGGGTGGGTCACCGTACCGGCTTTTGTCGTGTACTTTTCTCCCACAGTCTTTATCTGCCTCCTCCCACCCAAGTCCCTGTTTCCAGGTCCCCATTCCCCAGCCCGGTCACACTGAGGTGTTCTCAAACTCCCCAGAGCGCCCTGCATCCCTTCCCGGAGCAGTCACCCACACGACAAACAGTTTAGCAAACTTCTAGCTTCCTGAAGTTTTATCGCTTATCACTTCAGTACCCCAGCGTGCAGACTAATCCGAAGGAGGAAGATAAAAGGGGTTGGCTTTGTTTTTGCTTCTTACTAATGGATTGTGCACATCTTTGTCCCCCATCAGAAAGGAGTCTTGAAGAATGTGGGTTGGCAATCAGCACTCAGATCTAAGGTCACATCTTGACCACGCGCTGAAAATTTGTCCTGAGGTTGGCACCCTCTTTCATCCTTGATCGTGATTTAAACTTCCTTAAGATTAGAAATTTCTTTTCCAGAGTATTATTGTTTAGAACGTAATTTACTGTGAAGAGACAATAAAATCTTGGTTCTCTGTCCAGAGACAGTTGAAAGGTAGTTCCCCCACCCTCTGGATTGCAATTTGAGCATGTTTTTCTATTTTTTTAACCATATAATTATGTACTTTATTTTTTATTGGAGCATTATAATTAAATATAATAGTGGGATTTGTTACATAGCTGTACATGCACACAATATAACAATAAAATTTGGTCAATTTCTTACACAGTATTTTCCTTTTCCTTCCCCGCCCCACTTTCTCTAGGCTACTGGTCTCTCTGTATTTTCATGAGAACCCCCCAACTTCTCCCCACCCACTTTTTTGTCTCTAGCTTCACATATGAGAGAAAAATGTATGTTACTTAGTTTTCTGAGTTTGGCTTATTTCACTTAGTGTGATGTTCTCCAGTTTCATCCTTTTTCCTGCAAATGACATGTTTATTCTTCTTTATGATTGAATAAAACTCAAATATATATTCAAATAGAAATATATTTTCTTTATCCCTCTGTTGACAGACACCTAGGCTGGTTTCATATTTTATTTATTGTGAATTGTACTACTATAAACATGGGTATGCATGTATTGCTATAGTACACAGACTTTAGTTCTTTAGAATAGATATGGAGGAATGGTATATCTGGGTCATATGGTGGTTCCATTCCTAGTCTTTTGAGGAAACTCCATACTGATTTCTATAGTAGTTGTACTGATTTACAATCCCACCAATAGTGTAAAAGAGTTCCTTTTCCCCACATCCTCTCTAGCAATTTATTATTTGTACTCTTGATGGCTGCCATTCTAACTAGAAGGAGATGAAATCTCTGCAGTTTTGATTTGCATTTCCCTAATGGGTGAAATTTTTGAACATTTTTTTCATAGATTTGCATTTCTGCTTTTGAGGAGTGTCTGCTTAGTTCATTTGCCCATTTGTTGATTGTGTTACTTGGTTTTTGTTTCTTGGTAAGATTTTTGAGTTCTCTAAATTTTCTGCATATTAATCCTTTATCTGAAGAGTAGCTGGTAAAGATTCTCTCCCATTCTGCAGACTCTTTTCACACAGTCTGAGTACTTTCTTTAAGAGATAACTGGTGTAGTGGAAAGTAGATGTATGGAATATGCAGGTTGGGTAAAAGAATTCTATTCCTAGCTCCAAATAGAAACTCAATATCCCAGCCTCAGTTTCTTCTGGTGTAAAATGAAAGGCTGTTGGCCCCAATGATCCACAAAGTTCAATTCTAACAAGGTGAAAAGCCATGTGACTTAAAATGTTACAGGTTTCAAATATGTTGGAAATCTAGTCAATGATACAAGTATATCTAAGTAATTTTTTTTTCAAAATAACACAGGTTTAATTTTTATAAGGAAACTACCCAGTTGTGGAGGAAAGAGTCTCTTCCCACAGGAGCATCTTAAAGTTCTACCACATTTATCATTCAGAGAATACCCTGCTTTCAAAACCATTCTTCAGCCTTGCTATGTGAGAATGTCCTATTCTCTATAAATGGCAGTCATATAAATGTCACTCACATGAAAGAACATTTTTTTTCTGATACAGTAGGTGTAATTTTCTAAAATGGCACATTTATTTGAAGCAGTAACTTTTTTGAGATATGGCCTTTTGCAAGGCCCTGGGTTTTTCAGAGTGCTGTGATTTAGTCTGAGAGTCCACCTGCATGCATTCCACCTGCATGGCAAATACTGCCAGCCTAGAAAACAGGATGAAGCACTCTCTATTATCAGGCTTTGAGGTTGTAAAGTAAATGGTACATGTGTACAGAGAAATTGGGTCATAGCATTTTCTCCATTTGGCAACATTTATGGTTTTGCTGAAGTTCACATAGCAACTGGAGGTTCAGAAACCAGCATATACATGGCCTGACCCTGAACTTGAAAATGACTTGCAGACATTTGTCTTGCTTAGGCTTGCTAACTATTGTTTAGAAGGAACCAAGTGGATTTTTTTAAGTCTGGAAGTAAATTGAAAACCCTAGGCCTTGCACTGTGTTGTGAACAACTTTAAGAAAAATAGTTTTATTTGTCATAGAATTTTAAAATTGAAGAAACCCTGAGCAATCATTTTGTGTTACTTTTTCTCTTAAAGGACTACCCCTAAATCAGTTATTATTAATATCTTTATTAAAGGGATATAGATTCTCCTTTCAAAGTCCAAGTAGCTAAGTTTGCAGTCACTCTCAGAAACCCATCTTAGTGCTTCATGATTCCTGCCATCTAGTTCTCTTAAGAATCAATTTAAATATTTTTATCCACCTCTATTTAAAAGTCATTTCCTATGTGTGAGGCCCTGGGTTCAATCCCCAGTACTGAAAAAAAAAAAAAAAAGTTATTTCCTTGGAAACCTTTAGAAAGCCAATAAACTGCTAGCAAAACAAAACAACACAATAATCCTTTAAAGCTTGAGGACTTGTTAGGGCACCTTATAGTTAGTTTCTCTGGGTTATCCTCTGAGGAGGAGGGCATTAAGGGCGTTAAGTGCCTGCATCCATACTACTCATAATTCCTTTAAGACTCTAGAATATGCTGAAGATAATGAATTTTTCTGGATCGTCTTTTGAGTTTTTTAAAGTTTAGGCTTGATAATAATAGAAATAAGGTTTACAAGACAAGGCCTCTGAAGTTACCTGTTTGACACTTCTTTGTGTATACAAAAAGAATGGTTAATTAGTTAATTATGAAGAATTCAGAGTAGTTCTACATGAAACGCTAAATCTAAAATCAAAAATTTTTCAATGAATTGTAGGTCATTTTCAAGGTGATCTAGATTAACACTTGTTCCTTTGTTAGAAAGAAATTAGTCCTGCAAGGAATAAACCTAAGTAAATAACAAGGATAATTAACACTTAAAATAATGTATAATAAGAAAATATACTTGTCCTGTATACATAAACAATTTTTTGTTCCAAAATCATTAAGGACTAAAAATCAAAGAATGTTTGCACTATTTCAACATCATCTTTCAGAAATACATCACTGCAAAAAGAATGCATTAGTCTACTAAAATATTTCTTCTCTAATTAACTAAGCAGGACAATGACATCCTAATTCAAATTCTTCTTCACAGTGTTCTCCAAAAGTTTATTTAGCTATGTGTGGAGAGTTTTTAAGACCTTGTACTTTGACAGTCACATATTTCTCAAAAGTTATTTTGAGAGAGAGGTTTCTTTTAAATGTAGATGATATGATCTGTCCTAAGGTCAGGATAAAGTTCATTTTTTTCCTAAAAGGAAGGAAAATATGTGCAAAGGGGATTTTTAAAGTTAGGAATTATAATTCTGGATAAAAAAGAAGACCAACAGATAACTTAATAGAACTATAGAATACACCTCTGAAAGAGCTTTAGAGGAAAACAAACTAGTAAGTCTCTCTGGCATCAGCACCCAATAGTCATGAGAAAATTTGTATTAAGAACAGAGCTAGAAGACCAGAAGGCAGGGTGTGTTGCAGGATCCCAGCAACTCTGGAGACAGAACCAGGAAGATCCCAAATTCAAGGCAGTTAGGCAAGACCCTGCCTCAAAATTAAAAAATAAAAAAAATTAAGTGGTCTAGGGATGTAGCTCAGTGGCACCCTGGGCTTAATGCCCAGCACCAAAAGGAAATAAAAATAAACAGAGCTGGAGTTCCCAGCAGGTCTTCAGCTGATGGCATTGCTACTGTGCTGTGGGAATAGGAGGGGATATTTAATGGTGGACACTGATAGTGCATAATGCATCTTTCACCTATACCTAGGTTTTTTTAACAGAGTATGGAAACTTTCTGCTTAACTTTTATTCCTAGTGAAATGATAGTTGAAACAATTTTGCACAGACTTTGGTAAATGTTTTTTGTCCTGTTTTCCAGCAAATTAGTGTCCCTCCTATGGACTCCCAACCTCTCTTCACACTCCTCTGCTCTTGCTCTCACATAGTGCATTGCATTTGATTATGTGCTGCATCCTCCCTGAGACCTCTTTGAGAACAGGGACCATCTAATTGATCATTTCATCCCTGGTGCATAGCATAGTATCTGGTACAGAAAGTCCAATCAGTAATAAAGCTGTGTTGAAAACATAGAATCTTACCAAGTCATTCCTTGATAACACTGATTTTTATTTTTGGAAGACGCTGATCATTATGGACATAGCAGATGGTATGGATGCTGCCTGCATTGTATTAACAAGTCAAAGTGTAATGGCAAAGTCCAGATTTTAACTATCTGCCATTTGGAGAGAAGCATGAGATTGCTTTGTACTAAACAATGCATATAAATAGTTGAAATTATTTTTTAGGTTGATGAAACTGCAGGAAATTTGCTGTTTCCTTTCACTGACCTTAATTTCAGTAACCTATTATGTATAACCATAATACTTTGGATTCTAATTCATTTAAAGAGTAATTCATTTTAAAGAGTGACATAACATGATTAAGGCATTTAACTGAGATCATGAAGATTGGAATATTGAATTTTTAAGGTTTTACCTAGGTTAACCTAAGTAAAACAGTTTAGTCCTTCTTTAATACCTGAAAGCATAGCATAAGATATGAAACCAATGGAGCATTTCAAAAGAACTAAATCATATCAATCATTCTTACACACAAACACACAAAATATTACTGTATTTCTAGTTATTTCTTCCCCAGTACCAAAGTATAAAGGTAATTTCTTTAGCTTATTCAATTCTATAACATAGATGATATGAGAAATAGGAGGAGGCTGAGGAAAAAGAAATTGGGTCAATAAATGGTTCATTGCATTTAATAATATAAGTGTGCCATCTGCACACTTTTTCCAGATGGAGATCCTAAACTGTGTACTGTTTTTGAGGCATGTCCGGGAAACTGGGAGGTAAGTGTTTAGGGTGGTGGTGCCCAAAGGACTTCCTGTTTCTATTTTCCTGAGATGAACAGGTCTAAAGAAATCAGGCTTATAGCCAAAACTGCATTGTCTCCACATGTGAGCTTGACAGGGGTTGGGATTTTTATGGGGTTGGGGGAACCATGTGGATCTGTTTACATAAAGAACCTGGGAGCCTGGGGAGGAAGGCACACCCTAAGGAAAGAGATTAAGACCTAAGGTACAGTTAGGATGGGGAAAGTGGTATCATCCTGTCAGCCCAATTACGTTTTTCATTTTTATGGGGAGAAAGGGAAAGATCCACTAGTAGATGACTAAGAAAAAAAAAAGTCCTGATTCTATAACATAGATGATATGACATCACATTTGGTGATTTCCTTGGCGTAAAACTCCCACCATGGCTGATTTCAAGTTCCCAGCTGGTAAGTCAGTTCCAGCCCCACCACTCAAGGGAACTGAGACTGAAAACCTAGGCATTGAGGGCTGGGACTAGAGCTATGGGGTAAGGTATGTGCTTGGCATGTGAGAGGCTTGCATTCAATCCCCAGCTCCAAATTAAGTAAATAAATAACCCAGGAATTACAATGAGGAAACTGTTCCACTTGAAAATATTTATCAACTAGCACTGCTCTCAAACTTGTATATCAAAGTATCACAGAAGGATGGAGAGGGAATTTCAAAAGCACTTCTTCCTGGGGTAAGAAATGAGCAACTGCAAGGTCAGATTATACCCAGCAGCCCTGTCTAATGGGTCTCAGCAAACATTAGAGGCACTTGACCATTGGAAGTCCTTGCCTGTAAAAGCCATATGAGAAGTGGAGGAAAATGATACACAAAAGAAGGTGAAAGAGGCCGAGTGAACCCCAGGAAATTGCTAAAGATGTTAAGGAGGTACTTTAAAACAGAATGGAGTTCCCCCATCAGCAGGGCCGATGGGGGCAAGGTCACAGCCTCAGAAAAATTGCAAAACTGCTCTGTTCCCAAGTTGATTTGATAGTCATCAATATTTAGATAATTTATAGTGACCTTAATGTGAAGATGAATTTCATAAGAAAATTTTATTTGATCAAAATCACTTCCTAAATGTCTCTGACTACAGAAGGCCTAGGAAAGCAACACTTTTTTTTTTTTTTTTTTAGTACTGGGGATCTAACCCAGGGGGCTTTACCCCTGTTTTATATCCCAGCCCTTTTGTGTTTTTCATTTTGAGTCAGGGTCACACTAAGTTGCTTAAGGCCTTGAACTTGCAGTTCTCCTGCCTCAGCCTGCAGTCACTGGGATTACAGGTGTGCACCACCACCCCTGGCAGTACCCACTAACTGATACTAAATATAGAGTGGATTATTACACATCAGCAAAGTAAGCAGGTGCTCATGTCATACGTAAGCCAAATAATAGCATGTCAGTAAGATAGAGTGGTTTATCTGGTAGCAGTGATCCACTGGTTCTGGTCCTGATGAAGTCTTTGGTGAATCACAGATTTGTAAATTCTTCAGGATTTAAAATGTAAGCAGAGGTCAAAGTAAATTAACCCAGACATGACTGAATCCCTGACCTTGTCAGGTACCCCAGCTATAATCAAAAGAACTAACCAGCCTAGACAGCAGATAATGAGCCTACATGATGAAATTCTTCACCAAGAAATCATAAAACGATCTTTATTTATCCTGACAGATGCTGCTGGGACCTAAATGTGGCAACATTAATAAGATTTTTAGTTGAACTAGAATATTGACAAATAACATATTAAAAATAAATTATTTTTCTGTAAAGTTCAATTAAAATAGAAAAAAGATCTACATTACCTCCCAGTCTTCATAACTCACTGGGTTGTAGTAAAACATTACTAACAGAATAACTGTAGTTGTAGCACATGCCATTACTAGTTCCTAGCTAGTTATTAGCAATTCATGTAGGAGTACGTATCTTCACAGAATATTGATGGTAAAGGTTATCTTTAATTATGTTCTGTGACTTGGTCAGACTGAACAAGTGATGACTATTTTCTTCTGTCTTATTATATTATTAGCTAGCATAAAAACTGATCATCAGTAAACTTGATTGCTTAGGATATAAAATAACACTTTCTCACAAAAGAATTGAGGTTATCTGTTTTCAAACAACCAACCTACAGTCATTTATTTAGATGAAGAGCTTGAAATGATAGATTCCTATTCATCTATGGCTATTAGTAAGTTTAAGTAGTTATCAGAACTTATTGTAGAAATCATAAAATTATGATTTATCCTACTACAGTGTTGTTCTAATTCTTATTTCAACTGATGTGCTAGTAACAGAATGGGGGAAAATATAAGTTGGTAAGAAGCACACACATCTGGGAAATTAGGAGTGGGGTCTGGAAATTAGTTTGGGCAAGTTTTCCATCCCTTGAACTCAACATCCTCTCCATTCTAAATATAGGAGAGAGAGAGAGAGAGAGAGAGAGAGAAAGAGAGCGAGAGTGGGTGTGTTCTTTTATTTTTTCTTTTAACGAATACAAGTTTGGTATAATTAAAATTAAGATTTCCAATTGGGTAATATTTTAATTTCAGAATGTTTTTTTCTTAGTTCCGGTTGGTATTGAATTAAAATGGACACTAATTCCCAAGTCTGAAGTTCTCTTCTAACTGACCTTGTTCTTCTGAACAGTTTATCACTCAGTGACAAAAATCTACAAATATAAAAAAAGCATCTAGTAATCTTCCATTTCACATGACAAACTAGGAAATTGTATTGAAGTGTCAATAATAGCTTTACTAATCTGGTTGCAAATTGAACTATTTTAAGTGCAGGATTTTTCTAAGGGTAAGCCTTCCTCCCTGCAGCTGATGAATACACACACTCTTGCTTTCCCTTCTGCCTGGAAAAGTCCTGGCCTGAAAGCCCCATCTCATTCCTAGGTCTCAGCTTGGTTAAAGTTGCCAGATAAAATGCATGATGACCTGCCAAACTTGAATTTCATATTAAAAGTTTTTGTGTATGAGTATAATCCAAATATTGCAAGCACTATACTTGCACTAAAAAAGTATTAATTATTTGGCTAAAATTCAAATTTGATTGAGCACTGTTTATTTTTATTTGCTAAATCTGGCAACCCTTAGAGAGACTTATGGTGACCAGCTCTCAAAAATAACCTACCTCTCTCCATCAAAGCATTTTTATTCCATCACTTACCATCTGAAATCATCTTATTTATTATTTACAGGTACATTGTCCAACTTTCTTACAAAAGTGTACATGCATGGTTTTTGAAACACAGAAATCAGAATTCTGGCTTGTCACATTTTATTGGGTTAAAAACACTTGTAACTCTATATTTGTATTCTTCACCTCTATCCTAGTCATATAAAACAATTCATGGAGTCCAGAATGCCTGTAATCCCAGTGGTTTGGTAGGCTGAGGCAGAAGGTTCACAAGTTCAAAGCCAGCCTCAGCAAAAGCAAGGTGCTGAGCAACTCAGTGAGACCCTGTCTGTAAATAAAATATAAAATAGGGTCAGGGATGTGACTCAATAGTCCAGTGCCCCTGAGTTCAATCCCCAGTACCAAAACAAAAACAAAAACAAAAAACCATGGTATATAGTAGGCAATCAATAAATTTTTTAAGGGATGTATTAATGTGTATTTTAAAAGCAAGGCTTTGAAAATTATGCATAACTAACACCAAGAAGAAATTACATTTGTAAATGGAGCAACTTCTAACTACAAAGTTAAAATTTAAAATACACATTTAAATTCTCAAGTTAAAAATAGAAAAAAAATGAACTATTCAAAAATAAGAAAAATTCATTGATTATGGAAACATTAAGTTTTTAATAAACTGTAGTCAGTAGTCTTTTTAAAACAAAGTCTTCTGATTTCACTACACTAAAATGTACTGCATATTCAGTGAAAAGAAAAAAAAAAAGAAGAGAAAAGAAGTGTGCTCAAATGTGAATGTTTGTTTTCCCTAAAGAGCCTTGATCTCACTTTATACAGAAATAGTTCAGTGAATAAATTAGATGGGTTCTTGTGTTAGTATGAGGATTTTACAATTTTTAAAATAGTTTTTGCTCTTCAATCATCCCTGGATATATTGAAACAAATGCTCCAATTCACAAGAAGTCTGACACAGCTGCAGAACTCCCTCCTGCCCATTTGCCTTGTGATGAAAGCAAACATTTGATTGATAGACTTCAGTTTATTATAAATATATTGTGTCACATCATTGGGGGCTTTGGTAGAAGAAAATTGAAACCCAGAAAGAATAATAAAGCAGAAGGAACAAAAAAAAAAAAATCCCTGTTTATAGGCATCAAATTTAAATGAAAAGTCTTATCATGTCTCATACAGTCTGAAGGTGTTATTTGTATTCCAAAATTCTGAAAGTTTCCAAGCAAGATCACTGCATTTGTGCATTTGTGTGCTGCAACACCTGTGTGTGTGTGTGTGTGTGTGTGTGTGTGTGTGTGTGTGTGTGTGTGAGAGAGAGAGAGAGAGGATAGTGTCTGAGGAATTTAGATGTTTGAATAAATAATCACTTCAACATCACCAAGCTGAATTCTCAAGTGGAGAGAGAGGCAGAGTGACTTTAATAATGTTTTCATGCAAATGATTAACAAGATATTGTACTTGACTTCATGAGTTGCTATTAAGGAGCACCCTAAGAGCCTGATGCAGTGACACACACCTGTTACCCCAGCAACTTTGGAGCCTTAGACAGGAGGATCACAAGTTTAAGGCCAGGCTAGGCAATTAATAGCAAGATCCTGTCTCAAAATATGGCATAATAAGGGCTTGAGATGTAGCTCAGAGTTAGATCACTTACCTAGCATGCAGAAATCCCTGGGTTTCCCAGTACAGCAAAGAGAGGGAGGGAGGGAGAAAGTACCAGAGTAGATTTGTGCGATTTGATCCAGCTGTGAATTTGCAGCCCTTGTAAGACAGCTCATCAAGTTTTCCTTGAGAGGGTAACAAAGCAAAGCCACCTAGCTACCTATAATCTGACACCAAGTCTGGAGTCCAGCATCCCTTGACTCACTCCTTGTGAGGCCCGCATATTCAAGCACTCGTTTTGCCTGTTTTTTTTTTTTTTTTTTTTTCATAAAAATATGAATTCTATCTTCTCAGTAAAATTACCTACAGGGAAAAACTGTGAAGGAGATGAAATGTTTCTGAAACCCATTACAACCTTGTCAATACCCTGTCTCCCTCTGATTTTCCTTCCCCACTATCCCTCTCCAAAAAAAAAAAAAAAAAAAAAACAACAACAACAACAACAACAAAATATGCTTACCTTTTTCCATTTCCAGTGGTTCTCCATGGGTGTACTTGAGATTCCCTGAGGTTTATTTGGGATTGACTTTTTAGGTACAGTTAGATGCCTGGGCTCTACCTCATATCAATTTATTCCAAAACAGAGGAGTTTGTTCCCTAGCATTTTAGCAGCCCCCCAGCTGATTCTAATGTATGACCAGGAAGGAAACCCACTGTAGTAGGCCATTAATGCAAAGCTACTGAAAAAGCTGATAAAAGGTTCCCAGTCTTGGATGTACATTAGAATCACCTGGGGGAGTTTTTAAAAAAAAAAAAAAAACAAGGACAATGTGCCCAGGTTCAATTCAGGGGGATCCAGATTCTTCAAGTTCTGCTTATTAGTTTTTTTGTACAAGCTTCCAATTGATTTGAATGTGAACCAGGGTTGAAAACCACCAGTTTCTTGCATGACCCTTTGCAGAGTTATTTGCATTTTTGTAAGCCTCAATGATTCTAAGAAATTATTTCAATGATTGAAAAAAGAAAAGAGTTCTGGGAAAATAGACGTATGTCTGGGAAGATAGATGTCTGTCCGTACTTTCTCTCCTTCCACAACCTTAGTCAAATTCAGTTGGTATGTCTGGCTGAGGCTCAGACCCTGGGAAGACACAGCTGGGCTAGTAGACATGTTTTATCTGGAGGCAGCAGCAGTCCCCAATCCCTGAGTCTTTCCACAGGCCTCTTTTATATGCAGGCCAAATAAAGAAGGCACCCGGTTACATAAGAGAGTGAATACTCACAAGCAGATGTTGAGTACACATGCTGAATCAGGGTGTTTATGACCTTGACTACATACTAAAATATAGCACGCCAGAAGCCTTAGCAAGAGAGCCTAACTATAGCCATCTTGGGCCTACCCGCTTCGGAGGGTCCTTCTTTGCCTGTGAGTGGATCCCAATATGCTTTTTTTTTGTTTTCTTTTGTTTTTTGATTAAACCCCAGGGTGTTTTACCATTGAGTTACATCCCCAGTCCTTTTTTTTTTTTAATTTTTTATTTCCAGACAGGGTTTCACTAAATTGCTTAGGGCCTCGCTTAGTTGCTGAGGCTGGCTTTGAACTTGCCATTCTCTTGCCTCAACCTCCTGAGTCATTGGAATTATAGGTGTGTGCCACCACCTCCGGCCCAGTATGCTACTGTTCATTACTAAAAATTGTATATTGTGAAAATGATAGTTTTGTTTTTGGAGTTGGTTTTTGACAACCTCCAACCCTTTTTCATATGAAACTATAGTTTTGCATTTTTAGTTTGTATATATATGTAAAATTAGGCAAGCAAAGTAAAAAGTAAGACTCCTAATGATGTGTGTAATTAAGTTTGAGTCTTTATATAAAGAAATTTGTCTTCATTTGAATTTTCTGTGGATTTTTAAAATTCAAGGTATTCACAGAGGCTAATTTTTCCTTTCTGGACTCTCTGCACCTGAGAAACAGATTTTTTTTTCCTTCTACAAAAAGTATTACATACATAGGTATTTATATATTTTTCTCTTTGTTCTGTACAATCTTTGGAGAAAACAAATGATCCATTTTCCAAGTGCAAGGCAAGAATATCAGTGCTATTTATTTATTTATTTTTGTACTGGGGATTGAACCAGGAGCACTTAACAACTGAGCCACATCTCTAGCCCTTTTTATATTTTATTTCAAGATGGTCTTGCTAAGTTACTTAGGGCCTCGCTAAATTTCTGAGCCTGGCTTTGAACTGCGATCCTCCTGTCTCAGTCTCCTGAATCACTGGGACTACAGGTGTATTCCACCAGGCCCAACTTGTGAGCACCTTTTAGAAGAGCTCTGGCTGTGTAACTAATCCTTCTTCTTGCCGGGCACAGGGTCTATTCTGAAGCATGAGGGAGCAAGAACACCCCAGGTTGCTGATACACTAAGGACTTCAAACTTTGATTTTTAGCTTATCATGGATCATGAATTTACATGTAAAGTTCAAACTATTAGGAAACAATATTTAGGACCTAGTGCTTTATGATGAGTTTTTAGATATCAAAAGAATAGTCCTAAATGAAAATAATCAATATATTGAATATCATAACATTTTAAAGCTATTTTTTTCTATGAAAGACCCTGTTAAGACATGGGGGGAAGAATATAGGTTGAGAGAATATAGTTGCAAATCACATTTCTTACAAAGGATTCACATCTAAAATACATAAAGAACGGTCAAAATTCAACAGTCGAAAAAGAATACAGGGGCTGGGATTGTAGCTCAGTGGTAGAGTATCTGAACCCAAGTGTGAGGCACTGGGTTCAATCCTCAGCACCACATAAAAATAAATAAATTAAATAAAGGTATCATGTCCATTTACAACTAAAAAAGTATATATATATAAAAAAAAAGAATACAGTTCCAATTAGAAAACAGGCAAAAGACATGAAGAGATGTCTCACCAAAGAACAGTTGGCAAGAAAATACAAAAAGATGCTCAACTTTACTAGCCATTGGGGAAATCCACATTAAAACCACAATGCAATATCAGAAAAGTTCAAATAAAAAATATTGGCACTCTTAAATTCCTAATAGAATTGTAAAAGAGTGCAGCCACTCTGGAAAACAGTATGGCAGTTTCATACAAAGCTCAACATACAGTTATCACATGACCCAGCAATTGCACTACTGGACCTTTATCATGAACTGATGGAAACTTATTTTCAGACAAAAACTTTTACATGAATGTTCAGAGCAGATTTGTATTGTGAAATCCAAAACTGGAAACAACCAAAATGCCCTACATCTGATGAAGAGTTAAACAGGGCTGGGGGTTTAGCTCAGTGCTGGAGTATGTGCTTAGGAAGTACAAAGCCTTTTTCAATCTCCAGCACCCCCAAAAAAATGTATTTTCAAAGAGTTAACAAACTGCAGTATATTTATACCATAGAATACCACTTGGCACTTGGCAATAATGTGAAGCAATTGATACAACAATTTGGATGAATCCCAAGAGGTTTAAAAAAATGCCAATCTCAAAAGGTTTGTACACCATGTGATTTCATTTATGTAACATTCCCAAAATGGCAAAATTATAGGAAGAGATTAATGGTTTGCAGGGTTTAGGATTGACAGTGGGGAGGCAGATGGGTATGACTATAAGGGGTGGCATGAGGGAGAACTTTGCAGAGATGAAATAGTGTGTATCCTGATTACAATGCCCAGTATGTAAATCTACACTTGAGATAAAATGACATGAAAGCGTTGAGTGCACACTGTGCCAATGTCAATGTCCTGTTTGGATGTTGTACTGTAGTTGTGTAAATGTAGTCACTGGAGGAAACTGGGTAAAGAGTGAACAGAAACTTCCTGTACAACTTCCTGCTGTGTAATTGTTTCAAATAGTTTAGTTGTTTTTCTTTTCATAAGTATTGATTTTTTTAAATATAGGTATTTAAAATATATGATTTCAAAATCCTGTTTGGACATTTCCATGTTTTTAATACGCTGGGAGTTCTCAAAAGCTGAAGACTGCCTGGGCCTCTCCAACCTCTGGCCTCTGGGGAGGTAAGAGGTAATGCCTGACAGCTAGACAGGCCCTAACATCCCTTGGGAGGACTAGGTGAGAACACCCCAGAAGAATGCTGCCTCAGGTTCCCAAGGCGTAGGGAGGGAAGTGCAGACCCAGAGAAGCAATGGGTAAGACTCTCCTTGACCCACACCTGATCCCACCATGTATATCTCACACACACAAACACACACAAACAAACATTTTCAGTGACTGCTGCCTTCATGACCTTCATGGTAGGCCATTTTACCAACTTCACTGGATTCTAATCTCTAGTCTATGTAAAAGGTCCTGTTGGATCACATTTCCTCCCTTGGCTTCCCCTGGGGAGTGTTGCTAAGAGTGCTTCTGTAGCAGACAATCTGGTCCTGGAGATTTCCCTAGCCAAGACATAATCCTGTTGTATGCCCTGTTACATAACTGTGTTGTTATGGGGCTGAAGGAAAGAAAGGAGAACACTATGTTATGTTTTAATTATTTTAACCCATCTTTATATAACTATCCTTCCTGTTTACCACTTTTCTTATTATTTTCTGTATTTCTTTCATCTAAGAAAGTTTTTTTTAAGTCTTTGAACAATAAACCTTATTGTCTATATGAATCCACATTTACACATAGCTATTTTTAGTTTCCACTATTTCTGGCAAGGGTACACGGGCCTTCTTTATACAATACTTATTATAAAATGCACCCTCAACTTAATCTCCCTTGTGGCTGGGACTATGCATAAATTCCATTTCTGTGAACTCCTAGTATTAGGATATTTTTTCCAAGAGTCAGAATTAAATTTTTTTCCCAAATTTTTTTTTTATTTTTTACATGTTATTTACATCATCATCCCAATTATGGTAACTTAATGTCTGGTAACACTTTCCATTTAAAAATCATTAATATATTGTATTGTCCTGGGTCATCTTGCAAGCAAAGCCTTGACAAAGACTTATGTGAAGATAATTTATTAGGAAGGTAATTCTAGGAAACTAAGAGTGAGTGGCAGAGGGCACAACCAGGGGCCATGGGAAAGACAGTATGAACTGGAGTTGAGTCAGCCACTGCTGCAGATGACTGATCTCTGTTCCATTGGGACTGGTGAGGAATCTTATGAAATGTGTCAGAACTGTGTGCCAGAAGAAAGAGGAAGCACTTACCCATGGAGTCTCACTCCCTGTTGGTCTGTGGTGGTCCCAGTGGTTATTCATGTCTGAGTACTAAACAGGTTCAGACCTCAGCGGACCTCCAGGACAAGAATCAGGAAGTAGAAGATGTGAGAACCCAAACTGAGTTTCTGTTAGGCACTGGAGGCTGAGCAGAGGTCGGTTATTGCCCAGAGACAGGAAGTAGAATCAGGAAGATTTGAAATGGAGCTTAATATGACTAAAAATTTACCATCCTTAGAGTTTCTGTAACTTGCATGAGGACTAACCAACTGCCTGATGAATAACTGTACTGTATTTCTATTATGTCAACCAGTGATATTTTAATATCATCTCATCATTTCTGCATCTTCAGTTTGCTCAGCAATCTCTTTGAAGTTTGTTTGTTTTTGTACTGGGAATTGAACCTAGGAGTGATCTATCACTGAGTTACCTCCCTGGCCCTTTTTATTTTGAGGCAGTCTGACCTCAAAATTGGAATCTTCCTGCCTCAGACTCCTGAGTTGATGGTATTACAAGCATGTACTACCATGCCCAACTGTCTCTGAAGGTTTGAGAGTGAAAATTAATTTCAGTTGGTTGGGGTAACAACCCAAGTGTATTACATTGGACTGCCAAGCTGCATTTTAAGAGGGAAATATTAAAATATGAACAAATTTAGGTACTATAAATCTCTCATTTTAAAGAAAATGAAACTGAGGTACAAAGAGTTTGAGTAACTTGCCAAAGGTCACATTGCTCAAAAGAAGTGGAACGAAAAATAGTACTGTGGAGTCAATATTTTTATTTAAAAGAAAAGTTTATGGCAAGTTATGATAAATGAATGTAATGGCCAAATAGTCAAAACTAGAATCACTCTCTTTGAAATGATTAAGATAATTCCAATGAAAATATAATTCATCTTATTGCAGGGCACTGGCAACTTCACCAAGTCTATAATTTGCTTCCAAATGTTCGTCCAGCATGAGAGAGAAAAAATAATATAACAGAATAAAATATGGAGGAAAAATGAGGAGATAGGCAGTAGACCTTCTTTGGACATACTATCCAGTTCTGAAGGGTAGAACAGTTAAGTTTGAGGGTTTGAGTTATAAAAATAGTTGTTAACTGATTAGCAACTAGCCAATATTGTCTAATTTAAATTGCTAAACTAGGTTGTATTTGTAGATGTTAACTAAAAATTTCTAAAAGGCATGACTGTGCTTCTATACGAATAGCCATGATGATCATGGGTGCTTTCCCATATGTGGTCATGACTTCCCTGACACCTGTTCAGAATATCACCAGTTGGTTTATAAAATTATTTCAATATTGGGTTTAGTTAAACTATTCCAAGTTTCTGAACAAGTGCAGGAACATTCTGTATTCTTGTCCTTTTCTCCTGTGACTTCTCCCTACCTACCAACACCTGAATGGTCTGTTTGTGATATAAGTATGCAGTTTCTGATAAGCTCAGGTAAGAATACAGGTAAAGCTTAGGTAAAATGGAAAGGGCAAAGTTTTGAAACCTCAGTAAAAATGTGCAAGCTTCATACATGCTCTACTATCTGTATGAAATCCACAGTGGAAGAGTCAAATAGTGATTGTGTGCTTTGAAAATCCCACATGACATTCAGAGTTTACTTTTAACCCATTTGAGTGAAAGAAGTAATGTCATTAATGATATCCTTCCCTGCTTCTTTCCTTGTCCCCTCCCCTTGCCCACTGGTTCCTCTTTGATCATTGGGCTTCTTGACACTGTGCCTGGACAGAGTCAAGATTGCTACAGCCAGCTCCTGCACTCCATCCTTCCACTGTTGTTCAATGAATCTTTGCCCAGTGCCTGGACTGTGGTAGATGGTGCTCCTCTCAGCACTGAGGGTACCTCACTGGAAAACAGAAACTTCTACACATAAAAAAAGATTAACTGAAAGCTTAAACAAAATGTTAAGAAATTTTAAGAAAAAAATCAACATTGAAAGAAGAAATAATATTCTTCAAAAGTATGCATATTAACAGATTACTATATTAGATCATAGAAACTTTGGCTTGTTTTTTTAAAATTTCATTAGCTATTCATAATGACATCTCAGATTAGTTTTAAATTGCATTTGTTTTATTTTGGGTAAGATTAATGATATTTTACTATATTTAAAAGTCTTTTGTACTTCCTGAGAATAAACTCTCAGCTCATATCCTTTGCCCAATTTTTTAGTGGATAAATGGTTTTTTTCTTATTGATTTGTACTAGTTGACAGTATTTTTGCTGGGTTGTAGATTATCTTCTGACTTTGTTTACAGTTCTTTTGCTTTGCAAGAGTTATTTACTTTTATGTAATCACATTTGTCCAACTACTCTCATGGTTTAATGATTTTGCAAAAGAGCTTTCCACCTCTAAGGTAATAAAAGCATTTGCCATGGTTGCTTCCTGTTCTTCTATAGTTTTTTTTTAATTAAATATTTAATATATATCAAATTTACCTGGGAGTAGAGTATGAGGTAAAGATTTAGATTTTTATTCCAATTGACCAATATTAACTACTGAACAATGCATCTTTTTCTCATTAACTTGAAGTACCACCCTTATATGTATTTGGGTATATTTCAGATTTTATTTTTTATTCTATACCATTGGACTATTTCTGTTCTTTTGACAGCACCACATTAATTATTTTAGCTTTATAAAAATTTAAATTGTTTAATAGGACTAGAATTCCACTAATTATCCTACTTTTCAGAATTTTAGATTAAAGTAAGGAAAACTGATGTCTTTGGGGGGCTGAACTTTCCCATCCAAGATCATGCCATACATTTTCCATTTAGTAAATCTCCAATTTTTAAAAGCATTTAAAAGTTTTCTTCATATAGATCTTACATCTTTCTGTCTTACTACATATTGTCTATATTTTGTTATAGTGATAAGTAGGGTTCTTTCTTCCATTAAATCTTCTAACTAATTTGTTTGGGGAATTATTATTAATATTGATTTTAATTATGTACCCAGACAAGATGTTGAATTTTGTTTGTATGGATGGATGCTTTTTTTCTTGACTTTCTTGGAATTTACAAGTCTTTGATTTTATTATCTGCAACCCTTTTTGCATTTATATACCTCTAAATACTTTTTCTGGTTTAGTTGTATTAGCTAAAATCTCTAGAACAAAAATAACTAAACTCATAACAGACAAATTTGGCTTCTGATTTTCTATGAATTTTTTCTAGTAATTCTCTTTGAAGCATAACAGTGTATTTTAGGCCAAGATAGACACTTTTTGTGTACCAAGGGAATATATATATATATATACACACATATATTTTTACACACACATACATATATATATATATATGTTCTTTTACTATGAATGAAGAATAAATGTGGAATTTTAACATATGTTCACTTGGATACATAGATGTGTCCATATTTTTTCCATAAATTTCCTAATTGGTAAATTATATTAATAGATTTTCTAATGTTAAATTTCTAGAACTATTATTTATTTTATAAAATGAATCTTTACATTCCTAGAATAATCCCCATTTTGACCAATTGCATTTTCTCTTAAAAAGCTGCTAGATTCTGTTTACTAAAGTTTTATTTAGGATTTTAATATAACTAAACATAAGTGAATTGGCCTATAAATTATTAGCACATACCTTGTCAGATTTTCCTCTGAGAATTTTTGAAATCATAAGTGTTTAATAAATGTAATATTAATGCAATATAGGTCCACTATTTAAAATATCCACCAGCAAGTTTTCACTTTACCCAGAGAAGATTTTCACCAGTAATTTTGTTCAATAAAATATATACAACAATCTTTACTTACCTAATTTTAGAGGGAATGCTCTTGAGATAATTAGAACATTAGAACATAAAATTCACTACACTAATTCCTAGATATAATTCTCATTAATTTTTCCATGATCAAAGCATTCATACTTTGTTGGATTTGTGTGTATATGTTTTTCAGTAATGGAGAAAACTTGCACAGTTATGCTTCCTCTTACAATGAATTCTTCAGAAAATCGAGAGAATGTCTGCATTTTTGGAACAGGGGATTTTGGAAGATCACTTGGATTGAAAATGCTCCAGTGTGGTTATTCTGTTGTGTTTGGAAGTCGAAACCCCAGGACATCCAGGCTGCTACCCAATGGTGCCGAGGTCCTGAGCTATTCAGAAGCAGCCCAGAAGTCTGACATCATACTGATCGCAATCCACAGAGAGCATTATGAATTTCTCACAGAACTAATTGAGGTTCTCAAGGGGAAAATATTGGTAGATGTCAGCAACAACCTCAAAATCAATCAGTATCCAGAATCTAATGCAGAATACCTTGCTCAGTTGGTGCCAGGAGCCCACGTAGTAAAAGCATTTAACACCATCTCAGCCTGGGCTCTCCAGTCAGGAGCGCTGGATGCAAGTCGGCAGGTAAGATTAAGTTAACTTGCCCTCGGTCTTTAAAAAGTGAATCTTTTAATGTGCTCTTACCTCAAAGTTCACAAAATATAATCCCCAAATAAAATGCCTAATAAATATTTTATTTTTCTAATATGTACCAGAATAATTTTCTTTGGTTTGACCATGTAAGGTAGTCAATTACTGTGATTCATTTCCCACTGTCCGCACTTTCAGCTTTTAGTTTGATGGAACCCACTAATATCAGTCTCTGGAGGCCTCTTGTCAGCACTAGAAACTAATATAGCTTGTTGAATATCCTTTTCTACTCCCATTACCTGTACAAAATTGGTTCCATTTGTGCACTGAGATTAGAAGCCATCGTAAGTGATGTGGCACCACAAATACAGAAGAAAGATCAAGCCGCTCACACTGTGGAGAACCAGGTCTCCTTTGTCAAGTCTTATATGGACACAATGTTTCTAAAACCACCCTTCAGTAAAAATCCTGGTACATAGCCAGCTCTCCAGCACACCTGTGCTAGTCTGAAATGTCATCTCATCCTTGTTTGAAAAACAAGGATATGTTAATTCCACATTCTTGTTTGAAAAACAGTTCACTCTTACATGTCATTGTTCTGCATGGTGCTTGTGTACACTTTCAAAATGATTATTGAATGCAGAAAAAGAGTAAATACAGAATTAATTCTTTTGAACCCAGGTGTTTATCTGTGGAAATGACAGCAAAGCCAAGCAAAGAGTGGTGGACATTGTTCGAACACTTGGACTTACTCCATTGGATCGAGGATCTCTCTCGGCAGCCACCGAAATTGAAAACTACCCCCTGCAACTATTTCCCATGTGGAGGTTCCCCTTCTATTTGTCTGCTGCACTCTGTCTCTTCTTCTTTATCTACTGTGTTATAAGAGAAGTAATCTACCCCTATGTTCAGGAGAAAGAAGACAGCACTTTTCGCATGGCCATTTCCATTCCAAATCGTGTCTTCCCGATAACGGCACTGACCCTGCTTGCTTTGGTTTACCTTCCTGGTGTCATTGCTGCCATCCTGCAGCTGTACCGGGGTACGAAATACCAACGATTCCCAGACTGGCTCGACCACTGGATGCTTTGCAGAAAGCAGCTTGGCTTGGTAGCTCTGGGATTTGCCTTCCTTCACGCAATCTACACGCTTGTGATTCCTATTCGTTATTATGTCCGATGGAGGATCAGAAACACAACCATTACCCAGGTAAATCTCTACTCATTGGTATTCCCCTCATCTTTACATCAAAGAGGAATTTGACTATATCATATTCCATTTCAAAAGTACAGAAAATCACTCCTCTGAGCATACTTATTTATTTATTTATTTATTGGTTGATTGCCAGGGATTGAACCCAAGGGTGCTTAACCACTGAGCTTCACCCCCATCCCTTTTTATCTTTTATTTTGAGACAGGGTCTCACTAAATTGCTTAGGGTCTCACTTAGCTAATGAGGCTGGTCTTGAACTTTGCAGTCCTCCTACCTCAGCCTCCCAAGCCACTGGGATTACAGGCATGCACCACCACACCTGGCTAAGCATCTGTATTTTAAAAAGTAAATAGAAATGTCATGGCTGAGGTTGTTTTAATGAATCCAGATGAGATCTCATACACCTGTTAAGAATAAAAGTTAGGAGCTGGAGAGATAGCTCAGTCGGTAGAGTGCTTGCCTTGTAAGCACAAGGCCCTGGGTTCGATCCCCAGCACCAAAAAAAAAAGAATAAAAGTTATATTCTCAGGCTCACTTGAGTCTAGATCTGTATTCCCAGGACTCACTGGGACTGACAAGCTGGCATATTTTGAACTCTGGAAGCCTAAGAATACCTACTCAATAAATGCAAACCCATGTGTTTTCAAGCTTCTGTTTTCATGCACACTACTTCTTTTTGGAAGTCAAAGTCTTGTAAATATGGAGCCTGCCCAAACATGTGCCACCACAGCAATGCAAACAGATTCACAAAATGTTGCTCCCAGCTCCCATTTATGAATGTTTGATGTGAGGGATGTTGTCCTCTGTAACTAGAAAAACAAACAATTCTGAGCAAATATCAAATACTATCTTATGCATAGTCAAAAGACTCAGAATCAGTTCAAGGAGTCTTAAAACATTCTCGGAGAGAGTACTGTAGGTCAGTTCTAGTTTAGAAATAATTTTGATCAATCAATCTTACGGTAGTCTCAAAGATTATTAGTCAATAACTCATTGATGATGCTCCCATGAGTTTCTCTACATTATTTCCCTAAAGAATACATTGAAATTACTTAGGTTAGGGTCACATTACAAGGGCCTGATTCCTCTCAATCTGTGGTGTGACAGACTTGATCCTATATTAAGAGAAAAATCAGTGTGAAAGAACCCAGACTTCATGTGTTTGAATTATCAGCAGAAAAACAGAATTCTAATGTAATTACTTGAAAACATCATGTTTTGCTTGAGGAACAAAAAGCCATACGGAAGGAAGTTTTAAGTAGATGTTTACTTAGTGCTAGGAATTCATAGGCTAAATTAAAACTCCCCACACAACTCCCAGAGTCAAGAATTATAATAAAATCCCGGCAGAAACCATTATTTTTTTTCTTTCAAATATATTTCTAAGCGTATTTTTTTACAATTATTCTTAAATGATTAAGAAAAAAATCCATACAAATTGCAGCAGCAAATACAAAGGTACGTACGTTTTAGTCCCTTTAAAAGTATGGGGAGTTTGTAAAAAATATATAATTTTTTTAAATTGCTTGTAATTGTTCTTAGGTGATCACCAAGAAAGATAATCCATTTATTACCTCTATGGCCTGGCTTAGTGATTCATATGTGTCTTTGGGAATCCTTGGATTTTTTCTGTTTGTGCTCTTGGGAATCACTTCCTTACCATCAGTTAGTAACATGATGAACTGGAGAGAGTTCCGGTTTGTCCAGGTAAGGACTTAAAGATTTACATCTTTTTATACTGCAAAATGAATGTGGCTTTACAAATATTTTAATATTTTCACTTATGTCTAATTTTTCATTTTTCTCCATTAGTTTCCTAGTAATTCCATTAAAACTTCGAATTAGAAAAACTGAACTCAGGTACAAACAGGTAGATTCCATAATGGTTTGATTTCCTAGTGGGCATACCTTGTCAGGATTCCTTGTCAAGACTACTCCCAGAAGCCACAGCTAAGACTTTAGATTGAAAAGCACCAAGAACTATTAAACTGTGTGTATGAAGTATTACTTTTACAATGTAAAAGAAACCCAAAGATAAAACTTCACCTTCTGAAAATTAACCTTATAATATCAACATATTGATAAGGAAAGCAGACATTGCAATGCAATTAAAACCTTCAGAATAAGATTTGAAAGATATCATTAGTCCGAATTTATTGCTGATCTCTAAGAGTGAAATTGGTTGTTTCCACATATCAACCACCAGACACCTTACTAAAGGCAGTAACTGTTCTTGTAGACCCAGTGGTCCTCAATGTACAGCAGCAAAAGCAGCAGCATGGCCTGAGAACTTGTTAGATACATAAAGACCCAGACTTCCTGCATGAGCAGCTCTGGAGGTGGGGCCTAGTGATTTGTTAAGAAGTCTTCTAGATGATTATGATGTATGCTCGTTGTGAACCAGTATAATAAAAAAGATCACTTGTAATTGACATTAGATTTGAATATGAAGTCTCCCGCAGACCAAATGCAGCCCAAAATTTCTCATGATAACACCTTTAGTCAAGGCATCAAGAAATAGACACTAAGTTTTAGAATTTAGGCCAAAGGTGGAGAGGACAAAGTATAAATTTGCAATTGCTCCTTATGGCAATAAAAATCAGCTAGCATCTGCTTTTGAAGTAGCATATACTAATGCAGAGATTCTTAAGGTCATACCTATCTCTGACCTCTAAAAAAGATTTGAGTTTTAATCCTGAGGACCAAGGCAAGATACATTACTAATTCTAACGCAAAAGAGTTTACTCCAGGGAAACTTTTCCATCCAGCCAGGTTAAGAGAAATCTACCATGTCATTTGTAGTAAGTCTTTTTGTTAATGAAATATTTATCATCAAGTATTAACCATCAAGAAGGGGTAACACTTCTTCCTGCACTTAGCAAAATGTCACAAATATTATAGGTTTAAAATGTTTGCAATTATTGACAAATATTTCATTGGTTTATAGAGTTTCACTTTAAGATATAACTAATATTAATGTATTTCCTTTTGTTTCTTGCCTACAGTCCAAACTGGGTTATTTGACCCTGATCTTATGCACAGCCCACACCCTGGTGTACGGCGGGAGGAAATTCCTCAGCTCTTCAATTCTTAGATGGTACCTTCCTTCAGCCTATGTCTTAGCACTTATCATTCCCAGCACAGTGCTGGTGATCAAGTTTATCCTCATCATGCCATGTATAAACAAGACCCTTATGCGGATCCGACAGGGCTGGGAAAGGAACTCAAAATACTCAAAATCAGCACTGAATGGAAAATCAGATATTTAAAGGAAAGTTGAATTTACTTGGGTTTTTTCGAACTGTGGTATTGAATGTTTAGAGAAGAATAATGGGTACAGGTAAAAGAAGCTCTTTTTCTCTCACTATGGCCTGAAGTGTGTCAACACAGAAGAAAATGTTGCTGACTAATAAATTAACAGATTGGAAGAGAACACCATTCTGTCTTAAGTCATTGATGTATCATTGTGGGTCCTTCCTCTGTTCTGCAGAGGCCATGGGGCTGCCATCAGATTAGCTTTGTGGTTTCACATTAAGAAGTTTCTTTGCTGTGGGCAACATGCATGATCTAATGTCTTGCACAATCCAGAAAAGTACACATAACTTCCTCCTTAGATTTAAGTGCTGAGTTAAAGAAAAGAAAAAGAAAGAGGAAAGAGAAAGTAGCGCCATGGTGGCCACTGAATTTTGCACAATATGTCTGAAGAATAGGCCCAAACAGAGTAAAAAGAATGAAATTTTTTGTGTGCTTTTTGGAAGCAAAATGGTGGTCATAAATATTGCCCTAGTGTTTTTTGTTTTCTGTTTTGGTTTTTTTTACAGTGCTATGGCAAACCCAGGACCTTGCACATGCTAGGCAGGCACCCTACCACTCCAACTCTGCCACAGTGAAATCTATACTTAAGTGTCTCCCTTCATTTTGTTTTTAACAATACAGATATCTACTATGGAAAACTATTTTGGAACAAAACAAAAATGTTGCGTTTGATTGGAAGCAACCATGCCCTGGATATATGCAAATTTATATAGTTGTTTTAGTTTGTTTTTTCACCTCTGTGACCAAAAGACCTGCCAAGGACAATTTTAATGGAGGAAAAGTTTATTTGGGGGCTCACCATTTCAGAAGTCTCAGTCCATAGGTGATCAGCTCCATTTCTCAGGGCCCATGGCAAGGCAGAATATCATGGAAGAGGAAAGCAGCTAGGGATATGGCTCCAGGAAGCAGAGAGAGACTACGCCCACAAAATATATACACCAAAGGAATGTCCCCAGTAACCCACCTCTTCCAGCCACACTCTACCTGCCTACAGTCACCACTCAGTCAATCCCTATCAGGGGCTTAAAGCACTGATTGAGTTAAACCTCTCATAACCCAATCGCTTCACCTCTAAACTTCTTGCATTTTCTCACACACAAGCTACTGGGGGACAACTCATATCCAAACCATAACAATTGTCATAAAATCTTCCTTTCCTCTACAAGGGATAGGGATGGGAAAGACTGAATAAAAAATGGAGCAATGTCCATTTGGATTTTCTCTGGGTGCAATAAGCAAGGAAGGCTCAATAAAAGATTTTGCATAAAAAATTAAATAAGAATTTTAGCAAGCAAGTTAAATAAATATTGTAAAACTTCACTATATTAGATATTGTGGCATGCTTTATAAATTATATTTTCTAAATATTGTACAATACTAATCATCTATGAAATTAATTTCTAATACAAATATCTACCTTCAATAATCTCTAGTCTGTTTCAATTTCAAGCAGTAAAATTAAATAAATTAAATCCCAGCAACTTGGGAGGCTGATGTGGGAGGATCACAAGTTCAAGGTCAGTCTCAGCAATTTATCAAGGCTCTAAACAACTCAATGAGACCCTGTCTCCAATCAAAAGGGTTAGAGGCATAGCTCAGTGGTTAAGCATCCCTGAGTCAAATCCCTAGTACAAAAAAAAAAAAAAAAAAAAAAAAAAAATTAAATTATCTGAAAACATAAATTTGACCAATGCATAGATGAGAGAATTATAAGAAATCACAGGGCAGATAAAGTGTGAGCAGTGGTTTTTTTAAGACTTGGTCCATTCTCAAATCTTTGCCAGCATGTAGGAGTGTGGGATGGTTCTCACTGCTGTTCTGTGCTGACTCTGCCCTTTCCAGGATGACCTTCAGCAGGACAAGTCCTCATGATTCCAGCATGGAACTGAAAGGAGACTTAGGCACATCTTCCCACGTGTCACCAAAATAACTAAAAGGCATTGGGTTTGACATTATTCTGTCTAATCTACAAAGTCCATTTACTTTTATTTCTCTTTCTCTTTTTACTTTTATGATTACATATTATTCATGACATTATATAAAGTGATTAAAATATATTAAAACATCACCTCACAATCCAGAATATTTTTTCTATAAAACTTGTTGAAAATAGTTTTATCTATACCGAATGCCAATTTTACTTCCTTTTTCACTTATTAAAGTCTTACTATCTACTTACTTGGTATATATACATATATATGTATATTTATCTAATGGCTGCACAATATTACATAAATAGGCTTTTATTTAAGCACTGCCTTAATGGAAAACACAGGGTCTATCTATTTTTTATGAAAACGAATAACATTTCAGAGAATATATTTATACTAATAACATTTTTCCATATTTTCATTATTTACTCAGAATAGTTACCAAGAATTGGGATTACAAAATTAAATAATGTATACTAGCACTTGCTATGTATTGCCAATTTATTTCTAAAAGTGACCATATCAATATTAGCATTGGATGAAGGTGTTGGTTTCATTGCAGTGTTGTAGTTTTGGGATTGTATTTCAATTTGTGTTTTCTTAAATATAGTCATGAAGTTACACAGAGCATATGCTCCTTTAATTTATCCTTGATCAACCCAAGCATGGATACAAAAATCGGGAAGACTGAGCAGAGTCGAGGTATGTGGGGCTGACCATGGAGCATCAGTGTGGAAGATGGGGGAACTATCACTACTTATCCATGTTCTGCAAAGCAACCCACACGCCAGAGCTGGTCTAGAGAATTGGTGCCATTATTTAAGTACCAAAGCTTAAGTACCATCCAGGGTGGTCCAGAGAAGCCTGTGGAGTTAATCCTTTCCAGGAAAAGTCACAGTCCTCCACTAAAAGTAGAAAATGACACAACTTTTTGTAGAATGCTTACCTGTAATGAAGACAAGTTCTACTTTTTGTAGCCTAGTAAGACTACTCTACTCAGGTACTTATAGATGCCACCAGCAAACATGAAGTTAGAGAGTGCCCTGGTGGTTTTATCATACCTGCTGCATTGTAGAGCCTGATCTTTGACCCCAATCATGTAGTCTCCAGAGAAAGCTAAGTTCTCCTACCATCCCTCCCGACAACCCTTCCTCCACCCAAAACCATCAAGCCAATTTGACCATCTTAACACAACTGGCTCCTCCAGTTTACTTAAGGTGAAGAGAAGGAGTTTGGAACTGATGGAAATAGGTGCTTCGAGTGAACTGTATTCCTTTCAACAGATTCAACCTGTTCAACATAAAAATGTTAAATGGAAATTCTGTACCAGTGGTATGTTTCCTGTATTCTAGGAAAAAAATTATAAAGTTCATAGACCATTTTTTTTTTATTCTTTCAACTGCTTTTATAAATGTGTACTCATTAAATGTTACTTTTAAAATATTTTCTAGTTTTGTTTAATTCTGGTTTTGATTCATCAGCATTCCAACGGAAGAGATGGAAAGGTTTTGAATCACAGGAGTTCCAGCATGTGGGTCTAAAAATGCCTCCCCTAGTGATAAGGGAAAGAAGCGGGCAGTGCCTGGGTTTGAAAGCAGTTGCGTGGATTTGCCACTTTGTGCAATATATGCTTGAGCTCAACGAGGCAGTGCGTTCCTATTCCTGCATGTGCTTCAGTGTTACCTCAGAGGGGGGCATCAGCTCTCTAAACAGGGGGATGGCTATACTATCACACCCAGGATTTTTGTGAGCATTAGAAAAGATGTTTTCCTTCTGAAGGCAGACGCCACCAGATCAGGACTAATGGCTTAACAAGTGTACTTCAGGTCAGATTCGGACAGTCTGGTCTGGCATTAAATGTCCTAACGACTGCCTACAGCTGGGACAGCTGTAGCCCTAATGGGTGTTAGTTATCATGCTTTCAAAATATGATAAAAGATAAAACTGATAAAGAAAGAACTGGCAACTTGGAGTAAGCTAGAAGCAAATGGACAAAAGCCCTTATGCAAACCTGCTTCAATTAGAAATTCATTCAAGAGCTCTTCATGCATTTATCGTTCAGGGATCACAAGAGTCCTGACAGTGATGAATGTGTACAATGCATTTCACCTCTAGGAGCTCAAGAGATTCTGGAACTCCTCCCAAAATTGTGGAGGAAGGGCAGTCAAGGTGCTGCACACAGAGGTCACAATTTTCATTCTCCATGACAACCAGCATCTCCAACACCACCTGGCCAACACACACACACACACACACACACACACACACACACATACACACACACCAGTAGAGCCTACAAATATCCTTACATCTTCCTACTCCGATCTTATATAAAAAGGATTACACTCTAGAAAAATCCTTCACTGTCTAAAGATTGGTTCAGTAAGATTTAGGGAAAGAAAATAAGTTACTCTTACCTCAAGTTCAAGGCAAAACCTTGAACTCCCAGATAAGACCCAGGTGAAAGAAGGCTCAAGGGTAAAGGGACAGTCCTGGAGAGGTGGGAAGAGAAGAAGAGCAGGACAGTGCACCCTGGCCGTCACCTAGGCAAGATTAAAAGCACCCCATGCTGCTTGAGTCCTGCTACAAGGGAATCTTGGATGGCTTCAGTGATGTTTATCATATAACAGTGTGTGCAAAGCCTGTGCTAACAAAACACCTATTATCTTATTTAATCTTCATAACAATTCTCTAAGGTACTCTTTATTAACCCTATCTTTTCAGAAGAAGAAACTGAGCCTTAACTAAATAGTTGACACAACTAGTAAGAGGCAGAGCTGGACTTGGCATCAAGGCAGTCTGAGTCCAGAGCCATCCCTCTGAACACAACCATAGGGAGGACACTATGCTATCCTCCAGAATGTCCCTTGGAATCCACAAATTAGGCTACAAAGACCAAACCACTGGCAACTGTATTCTGAAAGATTTTTAAAACAGGAATCTCTTTTATATATTCTTGGTTTCACTGTCCTCGACACTCCCAACTTGCTTTCCATCTTTTTCAATACATCCTCCAAGGTTGTCCTAATGCAGAACCTGTAACTCCAGCATTGAGATCAACCCTGTAGCAACTGCCAGTTTAATCTTCCCACTTTGACCACAAGCCTTCCTAGGTACAGAGGGAGTTGTCCAGGGGAAGGGAGGCAAATCACCCACCCACTTACTGAAGGACTCAAAGGAGCAGTGAAGGAGGGGACAGCTCCTCCATGCCAAGCCGAAAGGCAAACATTTCCTTTCTCTCCAGTTCACTTCAGTGCTTCATGTATTGAATGAACCTATTTGTTCTTGAGATCCAGTGACTCATGCAGAAAATTTCATAACACTTTTCATTTAGAACTTTAATACTTGCCAAGGAGTCTTAGTGTTTAAAAAAAAAAAAAAACTTACATATAAGTTTTAGTCCTATTGCCTATAACCTAGAGCTGTCAGTCTCTCCATTTTATAAAAATGAAGGGCTATTGGACTGAAACTCACAGTATATCAAAAACTAGTGGGACATAATCAATGAGAATCAAACTTTCCCCCATGATATTTTAGAATCAAGAGGTTTTTAAGGAGTACAATGAGACTATTAGTTCCATTTTTAATCCTTTCTTTCATGCTGATAAGAGGGGTGACAAAGGATGACAGAGTTCCTGTTCTCATTTCATTAGAGCAGAGCAGTAGGACCTGTGAGAATTAGGAGTGCACACAGACTGCCCACAGAGTCTCTAACAGCCAGCCAGGCTTCCTCCTCTCATGACTGGGTACTGATGGCCACCAGGAGAGTCTCTTGCATTTTTAGGCACAGTGAGCCTCTCTCTTGTATCCAGGCAAGTTTTCCTATTGTACTTCAACCCATTTTTCTGAACGCTAACACTCAAAATAGGAATAAGGGCCAATATTTTTTGGTTTATTTCCAGCTTATCACTGAGTAACGTGCATCTCACACTTACATATTGTGGCAACAATAAATAACCATTAAAGTTTGTAAACTTTTACTCTAAATTTCTGAATTTATCACAGACTGGCAATAAATGAGGTAGGACAGAAAAAATAAAAGAAATAGATAGAAAGGAGACATTAAAAAGGACAAGGAAACAAAATTTTAATTCACAAATTCTATATATTTTTCCAGGCCTGTCATTTCACAAGCCAGTTTTCTTCCCAGGATTGTCACTACCAAGTTTCTGGGAAATCTGTAAATCTTAAAAGTTTACTGTAAATTCACTCATGTATGGTAATTATCTAGTGTACAAGAAATAGGTTAAGCAAAGAAAAATACAATATTTTGAGAAACCCATCACTGAGGGAGACTTCCCAGTTTTATCCATTGATCAGACAATGAAGCCACATCAGCCTAAGGATGATTCCTTTTCCATTACCAGACCACCATAAACTGTCTTGAAATCACTAGACTGACATTCTCCCTACATACCTTTCATACCCACTTCTCAACAAGTTTCCTTTAAAAAAAGAAGCAGGAGAGATAGCCTGTCTTCTCTCTTGAGTGAATTATCTGCTTTCCTAAATAAACCTAATTCTATGCCTTATATTGCTGCATGCTAGAATTCTTTTCCATTTCCTGAAACCAAGGACCCTGTTGATCCTGGGTGGAGTTCCCCTTTCTCTCTGCAAACTCCTGGGCCCCTCCTCCAGAGACCCTTCTCCCATGACACTAACACTTCACAAAGCAGCACTATCTACAGAGCCTATATTGACTATCAAAGATAGGCCCGAGAAACACTGTTTGGCCTGGTTCTTTCAGAAACTGATCCTGAGGCAAGGATTCTAGGGCAAATAATTTATTCTGGAAATTAAATCATTAAATACTGGGAGAAGTAAAGTAGATAGAACAGGGGAGGAATGAAGTGTGAGCTTTTAAGCCAATCACCCCTGTGGGTGACTTGAAGCTTAGCTCTCCTGGGAAACTCAGGGAGATCATGTCAAATATATCTCGGAACTATCACCATTAAGGTGAGAGAAAACTGGTTTTCATCCACTCAATCCCTGCTAGTCATTGGATGAGAGAAGTTTCCAGTGACTTTCTAGCACTTCTGACTTTTCCTACATATGCCTCTACAGCCAGGACAAAAGTCCCACAGGCAAAGTGTTTCCGGTGTCCAGTGATCCAAGCTGCTTTCAGTTTGGAGAGGTGAATGCCGAGAGGAAATTAGTTGGCACTAATCTCATCTCAACCTCTGCACCACATTGTAGTGGGAAATCCTGCAAAGGGTATGACCAGCATTCACAGGGGAAACATGGCTCTTTATCATATGAAAAGATTTTCTACTTCATTCATTATGAGAGACATGAAAATTGAAACTGCATTGAAATGCCTCTTATCTAGCAGAAATTTGAGCAAAAATTCAAACATTTGAGCACATACTGTGTGGGTGAGGTGTAGAAACATTTATTCTCATATATGCATCTTGGATATGCAAAGTAGGACCACCCTTGTGGAGAGCAATTGGGCAACATTTTTCAAAATTAAAAATGCATAGGAGGTGCTGACCCTGGAGTCCCACTTCTGAGAATTTATCCCACAGATATGCTTGTAAGCATTCTAGATGAAAAGCAGTCATTGCTATTTCCTTTTCTTTTCTCAAGAATTAGAACGTTATAAAATCAGAATACGGGTGACTATTCAAGTATTCATCTGTAGGTTTGTCTAAGCAAAGCCTGCTGCTTTCACAGAATGGAATTCTGTGCAGTTGTTTAAAAAATATAGGTACCTTCTTTTACATTCATGGAAAGACATCCACAAATATATTACTAAGTAAAAAATAAGTAAAGATAAAAACATATATAGTATGATTCCTTTTGCATATGTGTGTTTGCTTTTAATTGCCCAAAGAAATACTAGATTCAAAAGAGTCACACATAACAGGATGGACTAAGAGAAAGGTAGAAACAGTAGAAGCCCTGTATACCAATTTCTGTGATTTTTATTTTGAAATTACATTATGGGTTTACCCAACTGTTAAAATAACCTTAAAGAGTAATTGATTGCATATCCTAGCTTAGTCATCTTTTATTCATGTTAAACCTTTCCAGTTCATTCAGTCTGCCCTCTTGTATAATAATTTCTTCATCTTTCATCATCCTGATCCCTCTTCTTCAAATGCCCTACAAACATTTCAATGTTCCTTTTTAAATGTAGTACCCTGAACCAAGAGCAGTCAGGTTAGAGCACAATATGGTTGTTGCTTCCCTTACGCTGGATCATGAGTCTTTTAATTATGTAACATCTGATCTTACACTAGTTTTATTTTTCTTTCTTAAATAGTCACGTTATCAGGATAACATCAAATAATATGCCTAATTTCTTTTCACATACAATGTTAAATCCAGTCTCTCCACATTGTGCCCCACTAACCCCAACTCTGCCTCCTTCAACCCCCTATACAGATTACTGTTAATATTTTCAAACTTAAATGCAAAGCAAAAACAAATACTCTATATTCTTTGCAGTAATTCTATAGACTTAAATTCTATAAACCTGTCCCAAAATAGACTTATTTTTAAAAAAAGCTACCCTATCCTTATTAAAGTTTATCTGATAGAAATTAACCTGTCTTCCAGCCTAGAAAATTGTTTTAAATATTAATTCCATTTTTCAAAACACATGCTGTCTACACATTTCCTAAATACGGCTTCCATGTCTTTTAGATTTTTATAACGAATAGAGAGGCATTTTATCCATAACCTTCAACTTCAACTTCAATATTTCATAGTCCAGATGAAGCCTAGAGATTGTCTAATCTTATAAACTCATTTCACAGATGTGGAAACTGAAGCCCAAGGGGGTGAAGTAATTTCTGGAAGGTCACACAGCTACATTGTAACAAAGCAGAATGAGGCCACAGATGACTTGATTTCCAGACTAGGAGATTTTCTGGTCCTTTTGAAAACAGATGATTCTGTTGAAAACAAATTGGTTGTAGATCAAAATCAAAAGGGTCACAAGGGCAGACGGATTAGAAACAGGTACATCCAGTTACTGATTTTATACTTCTCAGTCAGTGATGAGTATTTTACTTCTAACAAAATGCCAAGACTAAAGGAACAGCTTATCCAATGGTAGATTTAGGTTGTGATTGTTTTAATACTACATAATGATAAGCGATATTTTTACTTCGTTTCACATTCTGTAATTGATATTTGTTAGACATTTGAGGAATATTCTAAAATAAAAATTTGTACATTATTTCATCCCTGATGGAATTATTTCCTCTCACATGAAGACTTTGTCAAAAGTGCTTTAACAGAAAATTTACAATAAAATATCTCTTTATAAAATGCTATGTAGCACAAACAGGACCAGTAGCCATCATGGAAGGAAGGTGACCTACTTAGACATCCCTTCAAGAGAACCCATTGCAAAGCAGCCTAAGTGATTGACAACTGTCAATTGCCACACTTGAGAGTGTACCACAGCATTCACATGATCCACATTGTCCCTGGTTGCTCCTAGTAGATGACTATACATGACAGAGATCCTAGAACCAAGCCATCCTATTTCATACAAGGTGCACCTAAAGACCAACATTTGCTTGGGTAGCTCCTAATGGCCCAGCCTAGAGATTTTTATACCTACAATCTGATCTGTTTCTTCCTCCACAATTTCTCCTTCACCTTCATCTTTTGCAGGTATAAGATAGGCATTGCAATATGAAATCTTCTTCTTCCTTTACCCATTAAGGCATTACCTCTAATAAACTTTTTTATTCTGGGGCTACGGATGTAGCTCAGTTCAGTGGTAGAGTATGTGTTTAATATTAGCCAATGTAAACGCACGGCACCCCAATAAAAGAAGGCAACTGTCTTACCCTATCTTGCTTATGCTTTTTTTTTTTTTTTTTTTTTTTTTTTTTGCTGGGGATTTAAACGCAAGGTCTTGTGTTTGCGAGGCAAGCACTCTACCAACTGAGCTATATCCCCAGCCTGCTATATGCTTCTTGAAAGATCTATCCATCAATGGCACTGGGAGAAAAGTTGAAAAATAAGTTGTATATTATTAATATATCATAATAATCATAGCATTATTATTGTTATCATTGTTGTTATTATTACTATACCCAAATACACTTCTTAACCATTAGTTTCACTAATTATTGCTCATTAAGTCAGGCTTAAATAAGTGAAAAGGCACTTAATAGTGTGTTAGAAAAATACATCTCTTTTCCCAAGCTTTAATCCCCTATTCAAAAAATGAAAAGACAATATGCCCTTCTAATGGTCTAAAGATATAAAATGTCCTTACAAATATGCACACAAAGTAAAAATATGTTTCTATTTCACTGAACATTACAAAGCTGATATTCTTAGAAGCAGAATGTAGCAAGGAGACAGTGAAGGGAATATGCTAAAAAAACAAATTTAATATCCAAGAAAAAGGTGTGAATTTAACCTCTGAATCTCTGGTAGACAGAAGAACGACAGTTGTGGAACAAAGTATCTCAAACTCTGGGGGATACTTACCACGTTTTAGTAAGACACAAAGGTCTTATAAGACTCTTCAGTCAATGCACAGACTTGCTCTAAGAAACAGCCCAAGGCAAAGGGCCTAAACTGAACCATTCTTAACAGCAGCAGCATGCAGCCAGAGAAGCCAGAATAAAGGTATCAATCACTGAAGGCACGGCACCAGACCCTCCCCTCCCTCCTGGTCCTAAATAGTTCCTGGATTCTGCTTTGATGAAAGGATGAGAGAGAAGAAAAAAACAGCTACTTAAATTGAGTGTAATATTGGCTGTGTGGCTGGTTATTCTGATATAGAGAATTAAAAAATTGTAGCATTCCTTATACCCAGGAGTTGTACAGAAAAAAAAAAAAAAAAAAAAAAACTCCTTTTTTTTTTTTTTTTTTTTTTTTTGGTACTGGGGATTAACCCAGGAGCACTCTACAACTGAGTTACATCCCTAGCCTTTTTCTATTTTTTTGGAGACAGGGTCATACTAACTTGCTCATGTTGGCCTTGAACTTGAAATCTTCCTGCCTCCGTCTCCCAAGTCACTGGTATTATAGGCAAGTGCTACCATGCCCACCTATGCAGCAAAATTTATGGAAGGATAGAAAATGAGAATTGACAAATGTCAAGAAAGAACTAGGGGGATAAAAGAGCAAACAATGAGAAATAAGGACTAAATTAAAAGAAATACACAAATGGGTGCCATGAATGCATAGTAAGAAAAATGAGGACTGTAAGGGGGTATAGCTCAGTGGGAAAGCAGGTGCTTGGCAGGCTTGAGGACCTCGGTTCAATTCCCAATACCCTCCTCCCTGAAATAGAAAAGGAAAAGGAAAAAGTAAAGGAACTCGAAGACTTTTTAAAATTTTTTTAAGATTCAGAAGACAGTAATATAAATAGCAGTGGATAAAGGAAATGTTAAGTGTAACTGGTGAACTATAAGGCAACACCTAGAAAAGGGAACAACAACAAAATACATTTGAAACTGTTACTCAAGCATGTTATCAAGTGTGGTTATAAAGTTAAAAAGTTCTGAATCTACATACCAAGGAGAAATGGTGCAAATTGGTAAATATCAGACATAGCTTATAAAATTATTGAACTATGAACTTTCAAAAAAGATCCTTTAGACATTCAGGAAAAACAAAAATGCTATTGGCATCAATCTTCGAAACTGTAACATTTTATGGTAGAAAACACTGGAGCAACAGTTTGAAGATATATTTAACATTTCTATGATTTTGACATTTTTAAGATGACAGAAATGAGCTTAGGATTTTACATCTAGTCAAATTGTTCTTTGAATATAAAGAACACAAAAAGTTGTGAACATACTGGAGCTCAGGAAGTGTCCCTATCAACCCTTCATGAAGAAGATACTAGAAAACAATCTAGCACAAGAGAATTGCAAAAGCTTCAGGACAGGGTTGAGAGGTGAGCACTAAATGCATTCAACTATAGAACAAGGACTGAGAGAGAGGAATAAGACCAACAAAACAGAATATGATTTCCAAATGTTTTAATGCAAACATTAACAATCTGAAATGAAGGAAAAGAATACGTAAAAATAAACCAGAAATAAGACATTAGCTTCCCAGCTACATATTTTAAGAAAATCAGTAAGAAATAATGTGAGGCCAGGCACAGTGACACATGCCTATAATCCTAGCGACTCTGGAGGCTGAGGTGGAGTGATCAAGAGTTCAAAGCCAGCCTCAGCAAAAGTGAAGCGCTAAGCAACTCAGTGAGACCCTGTCTCTAAATAAAATACAAAATAGGGCTGCAGGGTGTGGCTCAGTAGTTGAGCTCTAAATTAAATTCCTGGTTCCTCCCCCTGCAAAAGAGAAAGAAATGTGAGATAAGAATATCATTTGAAGCTGATAAACCAAAGAACAGTATTTTAAATGTATTTAGGAGGCAAAACTAGTCAATAAAATTGAGGGATAGAGCAAAGGAAAGGAAGAAGTAACTATTTTAAGTATTGCTTCTCATAGCAAATAAACAGTATTTAAAGTAAGAAAAGAGTATGAATATTATTAGCATAAAAGTAAAATTTTTAAAATTTTAAATATTTCTCTTATCACCAGATATTAAGATGTATTTAAAAGTCACTATAATTAAAAATCTTTGTCCCTTCATTCTATTCATAGGACAACTTTAAAACCCTACAAAAGTTTTATAGGATGCCTATAAAATTGCTCAAGTTTTTACAAATGTCCCTACATAGAGAATGATGGGGCAATGGAATTTATGTATGGTATAGATATACAAATAAAACAGAATAGAAGGTATATCAACAGCCTCAAGTATAGTTATCAAATCTAATATCAGATAAAAGTGGCACCTCAAATTACTAAGGAAAAAGAAGAACTATAATAAATTACGTTTGTTCTACATAGAGTTTAGCTATACACAGTGAATTATTTAAAAATGTAAATTGGAGATCCAAGATGGTGGACTAGAGGGAGGCTGCATTCCTTGTCACTCCATAACTCCGGTTTCAAGCAGAGGATATCTGTTTCTTGGTGAGGCAGTTTTTGCTGCTTTTCGATCCCCTGCTGTTTACCCCATTTGTCTGCTGTGAAGACCTGCAGTCTGCCAGCATATCAACGCCTTTTTTGAGTTCAGATTGCTCACTATCAGGGGCCCATCATCCACCATTTGCCTGCCTCTCGCCTGTCCATCGCCTGCCTTACACCTATCTATCACCCAACGCACGAGGTTCACCTCCCTATTGTCTGACAACAGTCAGCAAACTGATCACCGACCGCCAGTGGAGCACCAGCTGCCTGCTGTTGCCTGGAAGTTCACTGTTGCAGTACATGCAGGTTTGATTACATGTGGCTTCTGTCATTTTGAGACAACAGCCAGGCCCTGTAGGACCCCTGGCCAGAATGACTGAGCCCCGCCTCCAGGAGCCCTCAGCCTGTCTCTGAGGCCCTCACATCAACTGACTGCTCCCTGCCGCCAAGACTCCCAGACCAACTGACTGCGCCCTATCACCAGGACCCCAGAGCAACTGATTGCACCCAACTTCCAGGATCCCACAACCACACCAAACGCACCTGACCTCCAGGACCCCTGCCTGACCAACCACACCCCACCTCCAGGACGTCCTGCTGACCACGGCCACACCCTGAGCTGTGGCTCCCCATTTGCCAACACATTTGGAAGCCAGAGTGGCCATCTTGGATAATCCTGGAAGCTGTAGTTCCGATCTTTAGGTGGGGCAAATCCCATCCTGAGACACCTACTGGAGGCTTGAAGCTCATTGTCAGATACCTCTCATGCATCAGGCTACTGAAGACTGGGAGGTTTCATTACTATATGACTGTTGTACTGTAGATTTTCTTTTTTCTCCTTATTGAAAAAATTTAAGTTTTTATTTCTTTACTTTTCTTGCTCTCTTTTCCTTTTGTTTACCTGTTCCCTCAGAGTCTCTTTCTCCCTTTTTTGCATGCTAACATCCAATTTCTTTTGATTACACTCTCACCCTTTCTATTATCTAGAACTTCTGTATATTCTTTTCTTATCCCATTGACAGTCACATTCTACATCCCTCTGCATCCTCTTTGTCCTCCATTTGAAACTGCAGACCTTATTGCAAATGTTTGTTTTACTGAAGATAATATTTGAACTCATTCTGTTTATTATGACAATTTTGTTATTGTCCTCATAAGGGATATTTGGTCTAGGATTGCATAGTGTCTGAATTGGGCACTGCTAATATTGATCTACCCTTAAAGAAAGGGTTTTGAAAACCTATGGGGCCACTATAAGCCTATGGGGGAAATCTGCAATACCCAAAATCTGCACTGCTAGAGAGGAAGATACATGAACAACATGAAAAAACAAGGGAAGAAAATGATCCAAACAAATCTAGATTCTATATTAATAGAATTCAATGACAGTATGTTAGAAGAAATGTCAGAAAAAGACTTCAGATTATACATGACTAAGATGATTCACAAAGCAAAGGATGAGATAAGAGAACAAATGCAGGCAATGAATGATAATACCAATAAGCTGAAAGAGCAACTGCAAGAAGCAAAAGATCATTTCAACAACGAGATAGAGAGTCTCAAAAAAACCAAACAGAAATCCTTGAAATGAAGGAAACAAAAACCAAATTAAAAACTCAATGGAAAGCATCACCAAAAGACTAGACCACTTGGAAGACAGAACCTCAGACAATGAAGACAAATATTTAATCTTGAAAATAAAGTTGCCCAAACAGAGAAGATGGTAAGAAACCATGAACAGAATGTCCAAGAACTATGGGACATCATGAAAAGACCAAATTTAAGAATTATTGGGATTGAGGAAGGCATATAGATACAAACCAAAGGAATGAATAATCTATTCAATGAAATAATATCAGAAAATTCCCCAAACCTGAAGAATGAAATGGAAAATCAAATACAAGAGGCTTACAGAACACCAAATGCACAAAATCACAACAGGTCCACACCAAGGCACATTAAAATGAAAATGCCAAACATTCAAAATAAAGATAGGATTTTGAAGGCAGCAAGAGAAAAGCATCAGATTACATATAGGGGGAAACCAATTCGGATAGCAGCCAACTTCTCAACCCAGACTCTAAAAGCTAGAAGGGCCTGGAACAACATATTTCAAGCTCTGAAAGAACATGGTTGTCAACCAAGAATCCTATACCCAGAAAAACTAAACTTCAGATTTGAAGATGAAATAAAATCCTACCATAATAAACAAAAGTTAAAAGAATTTACATATAGAAAGCCTGCACTACAGAATGTTCTCAACAAACTATTCCATGAGGAGGAAATGGAAAACAACAATGTAGGTCAGCAAAGGGAGGAACTACCTTAGAGAAAAACCACTCAAAGGAGAAACCAAGCCAATTTAAAAACCAAAATAAGCCAAATGACTGGGAATACAAATCATATCTCAATAATAACCCTGAACATTAATGGCCTAAACTCATCAATCAAAAGACATGGACTGACAGAATGGATTAAAAAGAAAGACCCAACAATATGCTGCCATCTCATAGAAAAAGTCATCGACAGACTAAAGGTGAAAGGATGGGAAAAAACCTACCATGCACATGGACTCAGTAAAAAAGCAGGGGTTTCCATCCTTATATCAGATAAAGTAGACTTCAAGCCAAAGTTAGTCAGAAGGGATAAAGAAGGACATTTCATACTGCTTAAGGGAACCATAAATCAGGAAGACATAACGATAGTAAATATTTTTGCCCCAAACAATGGTGCGACCCAGTACATCAAACAAATCCTTCTCAATTTCAGTAATCACATAGAACACAACACAATAATTCTGGGTGACTTTAACGCACTGCTGACACCAATAGATAGATCTTCCAAACAACAAACAACCAAAGAAACCATAGAACTCAATAACACAATCAATAGCCTAGACTTAATAGACGTATATAGAATATTCCATCCATCAATGAGCAGATTCACTTTCTTCTCAGCAGCACATGGAACCTTCTCAAAAATAGACCATATGTTATGCCACAAAGCAGCCCTTAGGAAATGCAAAAAAATAGAGATACTGCCTTGTGTTCTATCAGATCATAATGGACTGAGAGTAGAAATCAATGACAAAATAAAAAACAGAAATTATTCCAACACCTGGAGACTAAATAATATGCTATTGAATGAAACATGGATAACAGAAAGCATCAGGGAGGAGATAAAAAAATTCTTAGAGGTCAATGAGAATGATGATACAACATATCAAAATCTCTGGGACACTATGAAAGTAGTACTAAGAGGAAAAATCATTGCATGGAGCACATTCCAGAAAAGAATGAAAAGTCAACAACTAAATGACCTAACATTACAGCTCAAAGCCCTAGAAAAAGAAGAACAGAATAACAGCAAAAGTAGTGGAAGACAGGAAATAATTAAAATCAGAGATGAAATCAATGAAATTGAAACAAAGAAACAATCAAAAAATTGACAAAACAAAAAGTTGGTTCTTTGAGAAAGTAAACAAAATAGACAAACTCTTAGTCACACTAACAAAGAGAAGGAGAGAGAAAACTCAAATTACTAAAATTCATGATGAAAAAGGAAATATCACGACAGACACCACTGAGATACATGACATAATTAGAAGCTACTTTGAAAATCTGTATTCCAACAAAATAGAAACTACTGAAGACATTGACAAATTTCTAGAGACATATGCTCCTCCCAAACTGAACGAGGTGGACATACACAATTTAAACAGATCAATATCAAGCAATGAAATAGAAGAAGTCATTAAAAATCTACCATCCAAGAAGAGCCCAGGACCAGACTGATTCTCAGCTGAGTTCTACAAGACCTTCAAAGAAGATCTCATTCCAATACTTCACAAAATATTCCAGGAAATAGAAAAGGAGGGAACCCTCCCAAACTCATCCTATGAAGTTAATATCACCCTCATACTCAAATCAGGAAAAGGCACATCAAGGAAGAAAATTTTAAACCAATATCCTTGATGAATATAGATGCAAAGATCCTTAACAAAATATTGGCAAACCGTATCCAAAAACATATTAAGAAAATCATGCACCACGATCAAGTGGGGTTCATCCCTGAAACGCAAGGATGGTTTAACATCCGTAAATCAATAAACGTAATCCATCATGTCAATACAGTTAAGGATAAGAATCATATGGTTATTTCAATTGACGCAGAAAAAGCGTTCGGCAAAATACAACACCCCTTCATGCTCAAAACACTAGAAAAAATAGGGATAATAGGAACATACCTGAACATTGTAAAGGCTATTTATGCTAAGCCCATGGCCAACATCATTCTTAATAAAGAAAAACTGAAACCATTCCCTTTAAAAACGGGAACAACACACAGATGTCCTCTTTCACCACTTATATTTAACATTGTCCTCGAAACTCTAGCCAGAGCAATTAGACAGACTAAAGAAATTAAAGGGATACCAATAGGAAAAGAGGAACTTAAGCTGTCACTATTTGCTGATGACATGATTCTATATTTAGAGGATCCAAAACACTCCTCCAGAAAACGTCTAGACCTCATCACTGAATTCAGCAGAATAGCAGGCTATAAAATCAACACCCGTAAATCTAAAGCATTTTTATATGCAAGCAACGAAACAGCTGAAAGGGAAATGAGGAAAACAACTCCATTTGCAATAGCCTCAAAAAAAAAAAAAAAATAAAATACTTGGGAATCAATCTAACCAAAGAGGTAAAAGTTCTCTACAATGAAAACTTCATAACATTGAAGAAAGAAATTGAGGAAGACCTTAGAAGATGGAAAGGTCTCCCATGTTCTTGGATAGGCAGAATTAATATTGTCAAAATGGCCATACTACCAAAAGTGCTATACAGATTCAATGCAATTCCAATTAAAATCCCAATTATGTACCTTACAGAAATAGAGCAAGCAATCATGAAATTCATCTGGAAGAATAAGAAACCCAGAATAGCTGAAGCAATCCTTCGCAGGAAGAATGAAACAGGGGGTATTGCAATTCCAGAACTTCGACTCTACTACAAAGCAATAGTAACAAAAACGGCATGGTATTGGCACCAAAATAGACAGGTAGATCAATGGTACAGAATAGAGGACACGGACACAAACCCAAATAAATACAATTTTCTCATACTAGACAAAGTTGCCAAAAATATGCAATGGAGAAAAGATAGCCTCTTCAACAAATGGTGCTGGGAAAACTGGAAATCCATATGCAACAGAATGAAACTAAACCCCTATCTCTCACCCTGCACAAAAATCAACTCACAATGGATTAAGGACCTTGAAATCAGACCAGAGACCCTGCATCTTATAGAAAAAAAGTAAGTCCAAATCTTCAACTTTTTGGCTTAGGATCAGACTTCCTTAACAGGACTCCCATAGCACAAGAAATAAAAATAAGAATCAATAACTGGGATAGATTCAAACTAAATAGCTTTCTCTCAGCAAAGGAAACTATCAGCAATGTGAAGAAAGAGCCTACAGAGTGGGAGAATATCTTTGCCATTCATACTTCAGATAGAGTGCTAATTTCCAGAATCTATAAAGAACTCAAAGAACTCTACACGAAGAATACAAGTAACCCAATCAACAAATGGGCTAAGGATATGAACAGACACTTCACAGAAGAAGATCTACAAGCAATCAACAAACATATGAAAAAATGTTCACCATCTTTAGTAATAAGAGAAATTCAAATCAAAACTACACTAAGATTCCATCTCACCCCAATTAGAATGGCAATTATCAAGAATACAAGCAACAATAGGTATTGGAAAGGATGTGGGGAAAAAGGTACACTCATACATTGCTGGTGGGGTTGCAAATTAGTGCAGCCACTCTGGAAAGCATTGTGGAGATTCCTTAGAAAACTTGGAATGGACCCACCATTTGACCCAGCTATCCCACTACTCGGCCTATACCCGAAGGACTTAAAATCAGCATACAACAGAGATACAGCCACATCAATGTTCATAGCTGCTCAATTCACAATAGCCAGACTGTGGAACCAACCTAGATGTCCTTCAATTGATGAATGGATAAAGAAACTGTGGTATATATATACAATGGAATATTACTCAGCTATAAAGAATAATAAAATTATGGCATTTGCAGGCAAATGGATGAAATTGGAGAATATGCTAAGTGAGATAAGCCAATCTCAAAAATCCAAAGGATGAATGATCTCACTGATAAGCGGATGATGACACATAATGGGGGGTGTAAGGGGGACAAGAATGGAGGAAGGAGAGAGTGTATAGAGGGATAAGAGGGGTGGGAGGGGTTGGGGGGGAAATAACAGAATGAATCAAACATCATTACCCTACGTAAATATATGAGTACGCAAATGGTATGCTGTTTACTCCATGTACAAACAGAAAAAACATGTATCCCATTTGTTTACAATAAAAATAAATTTTAAAAAAATGTAAATTGGAACATGTTAGAAAATCATAATGGAGATGTATGAAGAGAAGTGGGATTTGAGAAAGTTATAAATGGCTACTGTTGCATTTCTTATTTGCTCTGTTTTTTGTTTCCTTATTGACTTAAAAAAATGCTGAAATTAAAGAAGGCAAGAAATGATCACTGTTAATTCTAGATGACAAGTATATATATATATATATAATCTTGCTGAATGTTTTCTGTATCATACAAGTAATTTGTATTAGAAAAGAAAGTAATATGGCTATTGAAGTAAAAATAAATCATGTTAAGACAGACAAATTTGGGGGAAAAAGAAAAAAAGCTGGTGAGTACTACACAACAGCATACATTTAAATAAATCAAAATTTAAATGTAAAAATTAAAACTATACTAAAAACCTAGGAAATTACCTTTGTCCAAGTCCATTGAACTGCTCTAATAAAATACCTTAGGTAGAGTGATTTATAAAGAACATAAATTTATTTCTCAAAGTTCTGGAGGCTAGGAAGTTCAAGATCAAGGCTTCCAACAGATTCAGTGTCTGTTAGCAGCTGGTTCTCCACCTCAAGATGACACCTGGAACGCTGGGTCCTCACATAGTGGAAGGCAGAAGAACAAAAGGGAGTGAACACTGTCTCCTCTTGTGACAGAAGAGAGGAGATGCATCCCTCATAAGGGCCCTCATCCCACCCACAAGGACTTCACCTTCACATCACATAACTTCCTGAAAGCCACCTCTTACTAATACAGTCACATCAGCCATTAAGTTTCAACACATGAATTTTATAGTACGCATTCAGATCACAGCAGCCTTATCATGTGGGCTGAGGGAACCATTAATAATAACTCAAAATCTGAAAATGATGACATAAAATTTATAAGCTCATTTATGTCATTTCCTTAAAATGTTGTCATGACACAAAACAACAATGAAGTCAAAAGACATGATAGAATGAGAAAAGATATTTGCACTTAAATAGTCAATACTCTTAATATACCAAGACTTCTAACAAATTGAGAAAAAAAAAATGGACTAACCACCTGCCAGGAAAATGGCAAAATACATGAGCAGATGTTTCACAGAAAAGAAATGAAAATGGCACCTAAATGTATGAAAGGATGTTCAAATTCACTCTTGCTAAGGGGAAGACACAAACTAGAAGCAGTCACGGTTTCTCATCTACCACACCGGCAAATACCCAAGTCTCTACTGTTAAGTTTGTAGGAAAACAGCTGATAAGAGTACAAACTGGTACAACCCCAAAGGATTTGATAACGTCTGCAGGTATATATTTTAATTATATCTAGTTATCTCACTTCCAGAAATCTAACCCCCAAATCCTTCAGTAAAATCACAAAATGACTTCTACCAAGTATAGTCTTCCAATGACAAGATTTAGAACAGTGTGCATAGTATGATAATTTGGGGACTTAAAAAAAGGAGACTATTAATAGATACATGAATTGTTATGCTTACGAAAGGAAAACTAATACAATGTAGATTGGTAGATCAATGACCCTCAAACTTTAGACTTGCACAGAAATCATCTTCAGTGCCTGACTCCCAAAGGCTGACCTACAAGGTCTGAGATGGAGTCTGAGAATCTCTATAACCAGTTCTCAGGTGATGCCAAGATCACACTTGCACTCAAACTGAAAATAAATAGAAACAAGTAAGCCTGCCAACCAGTCGAATTAATGGGAATACTACCTAGGAACAGATTTATTTAAAGTATTTTGAATGTGCACCCTAAATAGAATGTGTTCAAATCACAGAGCTTCAAGTAAATTTTAAACTTAACTTAGAAACTATTAGTATTATTGATTTGAAACTAGTTTGTAGACATACAAATACACATACATTTTTGCATGACAGCAATTCAAATAAGTCATAGTGTCAGTGTTAAGAACCAAAATTACTACACTAAGAAAAAGTTTCAAGATAAAACAAATAAAAATTCTATAATGTCAGATTTGAATTGGAAAGGTCAATATTATTTCATGATTTTGTTTTTATTTTCAGAATACATATGCCTTAGTTTTATAACTGTAAACATATAGAGGATAATACCATTCAAAAGCAAGATTGTCCCCAGTGCCCATATTTTGGTCATTAAGTAGCATTTCTCACTAAATAGGAATTAGAGTTGAATGGCAGATTTCTGATTCCAGATATGGGGCTGGACATGCATGCAATGGATCTATAACAAGTTGTTCTGGAAGGAAAGACTAAGGAAATCAAGGACTAGTGGGATGTGTCAGAAAGACACAGGAGAAAATACAAGAAAGAAATTCCATTGGCCAATATGAGGATGACGAAAAGAAGAGTGATTGAGATTAACTTCTTACAATCCACAGGCTCATTCCATCACTAAGAAAACAAACAAACAACAAGAGCAAACACAGTTGATCACATTTTAACTCTTTAGATGCTCTTTTACTTTGAAACTTGGAAGTAAACACAGCTGATCACATTTTAACTATTTAGATAATCTTTTACTTTGAAACTTGGAAGTAGAAAGAAAAGAGTTAAGCATTTATACTACCTTTTCAGTACTACAGAGAAACTAAATAGCTATAGTTCACAATAAAAAGTTGTAGAGAAAAATTTTAGTTAATAAAAATGAAGAGAAAGAAAAAATTAGAAAGTTACCACTCTGCATCACTTAATGTAAATAAAATTGCTAGATGAAAACTAGATAGGTAATTGTATCATGTGCGCATCACAAAAGCATGCCTAGATACTATCACGTGCTTTCTAGAAAGCATACAACACACAGCAGCACAAATGGTACCAAAAGAGTTGAACCCCAATCTCATCAAACCTGGAGTGCTCACTCCCCCAGTTAGCAGGAAATACAGGAGATAGAATAGGAAATTAAATGTCACCAACAGGAAGCACATAGACAAATCCAGAGTGTGGAACATTCTACAGAATATGGTGACCTAATTTATTAAAAAAAATTTTTAAAGTCATTAACGCTGGGCACAGTGGCACATGCCTGTATTCCCAGCGATTTGGGAGACTGAGGATCGCAAGTTCAAAGTAAGCCTCAGCAAAAGTAAGATGCTAAGCAACTCAGTGAGACCCTGTCTCTAAATAAAATACAAAATAGGACTGGGGATGTGGCTCAGTGGTTGAGTGCCCCTGAATTCAATCCTCAGTAGAAAAAAAAGAAAAAAAATGTCAATAACATGCAAGATATGCAACTGCTCTACATTAAAAAAAGATTTAATACCAGGTATGTGATGGTGCATGCCTGTTGTTATGCCAGCCACTTGGGAGGCTGAGACAAGATTATTGCAAGTTGGAGGCCAGCCTTCGCAACTTAGCAAGACCCTGTGTCAAAAGAAAAAAGGACTGGGGATATGGCTCAGTGGTAAAACATCCCTGGGTTCCATCCCCAGTTCAGAAAAAAGCAGAAAATTTAGCAAATGCAGTGTATAGTGTATAGACCTTATGTGAGTTTCTTAATTGAGTAAACCAAAGGTAAAAAGTTATTTTTGAGCCTTTCAAGGAGTTATAGATATTGAATATATTAAACCATATGAAGAAATTGTTGATTTTACAGGGGGGTGATAATGATGTTTTAAGTTCATTGTTTTGACAAAGCATACTAAAACATGTTAGGGCAGAATAACATGATGTTGGGATTTGTTTTAAAACATTTCAGCAAAAAGAAGAAATGCATAGAAGAAACAAGTGAGGTAAAATGTTGATGACTATTCAATCTGTCATATGGACACTCTCACTATTCTATGTTATATTTAAATTTGGGGGAGCTGGGGATGTGGCTCAGTGGCAGAGCACTTGCCTGGCATATGTGAGGCCCTGGGTTTGATCCCAAGCACTACCAAAAAGCAAATAAATAAATAAAAACAACATTTCAAAATATATTTCTAAAAGAAGTAGTTTCAAAGAAGAGTTTAGTTCAGTTTTTTAAAGTATTTCATATTACTTTCAAAGAAGTGCAATGGAAAGATCTAGATTACTTACGATTATTATTTTCTAACCATTTAAGAATTTTATCTACACCCAAGTGTAATAGAGTGCCCTAGAATATATACCCAAAGAAACCTGGTCCAGGCCCTGGCACTTATCTTTTGGATGGGACAAGTTATTAAATCTTTTCTGATCCCCCAATCTATAGGACCAGATGACGTGTCTTATCTTATTTCCCATCACTAGAAAGCAGATGGATGCACTTTTGCTGGTGAACAGAAGGCATGGAATTGGATAACTGAAAAAGCAGCTTAATCAGAAAAAAAACTCCCTGAGTTCCCATCTGGGAAATAAATGGGTTAGATTAGATTGCCTACAAGATGTCTCTTGGCTCTAAAATCCTATGAAATATAGTAGGTGTAGTCATGGTCCCACCAAATAATCAAGTGTTTTATGTCAGATTCTAGTGCTCTGATAGCTTTCAGTCTCGGCAAGGTTGTGGATTCTGTACTATAGAGAGATGACATACTTATTAGTAGTAGAACAGAAAAACGTAGGCATGCCTGCTCTTTTCCAGCTTTCTTATCTCTGGATCATACCCCAAGACTGAATGAAGAAGGAGCCTGTTACCCACAGAGAGGAAGCAGCTTATCCTGGTGCTGAAGAGTGTTCTTTCATAGGGCTCTCAGAGAGAGAAGTTATGATTAAGACAGCAGCCAATACTGAGCTGGAGAGTGCAGAGTGAGTGGAGAGTGCAGGGAAGATAAGAATTCAAACTGACTTTGGTAAATGATAGATATCTTAAAATATTACATTGAACCAGTTGTCACAGTCAGGGGAGTGCTTCGTTCTCTTTGCTCAGGACTGCTTTGGTTATTTAGGGACTTGGGTGATTCCATATGAATTTAGGAGTTTTTGTTGTTGTTGTTGTTGTTGTAGTTCTACTTCTGTGAAATATGGACATCGGTATCTTGATAGGGATTGTAATGGATTGGTAGATTGCTTTGGGTTGCATGGAAATTTTACCAGGACTTATTTTTCCAATCCATTGACAGGGAGTTTCTTTCCATTTCTTTGGTGTCCTTTTACATTTCTTTCATTAGCGTTTGCAGTTATTGTAGAGTTCTTTCACCTTCTCGACTAAATTTATTCCCAGGCATTTTATTTTTTAAATTTTTGTTTGGTAGTTACTGTGAATGGGATTGCTTTCTTGATTTCTTTTTCAGCTAGGTTATTATTAGTATATATAAACACTGCTGATTTTTACATGCTGATCTTGTATCCTATTTGCTTATTAATTCTAACAGTTTTATTTTTTTTGGTGAAATCTTAAGATTTTCTATATATAGGATTGTGTCATCTGCAAACAGGGGTAGTCGAATTCCTGCATTTCAATTTGGATGCTTTTTTTTTTCTTTTTCTCGTGCATATGCTAAGGAGGAGGACTTGTAGTACTATGCTGAATAAGAACAGTGAAGGTAGGCATCCTTGTCTTGTATGATGCACATATTTAACTTTAAAAAAATTAAATATATTCAGTGTTTTTATTCTCCTGAATAACACGAAGACTCCAACCATCATCCCCTTCTATTTATATATTGTTGCTCGACATTTTCATGCTGCTTATTTCCTTACTGCTTTTTGGCTCCAAGTCTCTCTTTTCTACTTTGCTCTGTGCTGAGACTCAGTTTCCCAGACTCCATTGCTCCCTGACTGCCTACTGTACTCTGTTGCTAGGGGAACAGAGAAGTGTGAAAGGTAAGAGAAGACAAAAGCATTTCTTCCAATTTTCCAGTTCGGGTCAGCATTGGGCATCCTTTTTCCGCAATTCCCAACATCAGCTTTAGTTCGTCCCCTTAGAGCAATTAGCAACCCCCCAGGGTCCTCTCCCTAGGAAGTTTAAGTAGGTAGCTTACTGAAAATGAAAAAGTAGGAGTGAAAAAATGCAAGACAAGTTCCAAACCAAACATGGTGTTTGAGTGCCACCTTGTGAAATTTGTCAGTACAGCATTAACCCAAGCTTTAGAGAAACATAACATTAGATACATGTATAGTATAAACATCACAGATACTATATTAGAATTGTAAAAAAAGAAAGTTAATTAAACAAAAAAAATGAATAAAAAGTAAATATAGGACAATAAGTAAAAATCAATAAAAATCTTTTTATGTTGGTAATAGCACTAATCACTACTCAAAAATCTAATTGTTATGATTTTTTTTTTTCAGTTCAATTCACTAGCATTTTAAGTTTCCAAAGTTTAAGGATCTTGTTTTCTTTTTATATGTCAGTGGTCCTCATCCCTCTCTAAGAATTAACTTTTTCCTGTTTGCTACTTTTTTCTCTGGTTGCATTTTGCAGAATTTTATCTTTCTATTCTAAAATTTTTAATTTGTCAAAAAATAATGTTCATGTATGATTACATGAATAGTATGAATCTACATCATGCACAACCATAGAAATGAAAAGATGTACCTCATTTAATTTAATTTAATTAAAAAATTAAAAATTAAAAATAAAAACAGATTTTGGCAATCTATTCTAGTAAGTTAACTGTTTTTGTGTCAGGTAATAAAATGAGCTCTAATGTGATCAAAGTTGAACCATATTTTTTTTTCTAAAATTTCCCTTTTAAATAACTGTCTTAAAAAAGCTTGTTACTATTTACAAAGTTTGTCAGATATGACTTTAGAAGAATTTAGTAAGTTTCATATTTCACAATTAAATTAATGTAGAAAGAAATTTAATAGACCATATATCTTACAAAGCAAGAGACAACTTAAACTGACTTGGTTTGAGAAGACTTAAATTCAAATCTAGCCTTGATATTTATTAATGAGACCAGGGATAAGTTCCTTCAACTTAACTGGCCTCAGCATAATCATTTGTAAAATGGGGATTACAAACATGACTCACAATGTTAAAAATATTCAATAGTTAAAATGTATATGTAAAACAGATATATACTGTAAAATATACAGATATAAGAAACCGAAATAGTATGCCTGCATTAGGCTCAATATGTTCCAGAAATCTACTTTTTTAAAACTCTATTTGAAAAAAACTTAAAGTAGTCCATTGTGATACACACACACACACACACACACACACACACACAAACACATCTCCCTCCACATCCATAGTTCCTGGCTCATTTCTTCCATAGCCTCAGAACCAGGCCTGAAAAAGCAACATCTCTCTCTCTTTCTGTTCCTCCCTCTCTCTGACCTGCTGCCCTCCTTTCTTTCACCTGTTCCTCTATAAATGAGATTTAACTAATCAAGAAGTATTCAAAGATGTGCCCTACAGTGACATCACAAGGGAAGTGTACAGCTGGATTCGGGGTAGAACATGAATGAGGTGGGATTTAGTGAGGAAAATAGCATTACAACGAAATGCTTTGATTGTCTGAGCACTGCTGTATTATTTACAAAGCACATCTTGGCTCCTGGAATTTGTTTGAGTGGTACTACGTGCATTATGTGTGGATATGTAATGTTTCCCTCTCTAGATTACATTGTCACAAAGGTCTAATGTATGCCACAAATTATACCAAGTGCTGGGGATTAACAATCTAATTGGTAATTAACTGTAATACCATATGAAAAAACTGTTTCAGAGCACATACAAGTACTTCAGAATTCCAAAGGAGATGATTGATCATGAGCTTCAGGAAAAAGCGCAAACCAATTCTTGCATTTTGTTCACATGACCCCAGAGCCCTACATTAGCTTTATAACAATAATCGATATATATATGAACTAATCAATAACAAAAAAATGCAGGTTAGAACAGGCTGCCAATTCCACTGGAACTATCCAGACCAGTCAGAAGGAAACAGTGTGAATTTATGCCCAATTTTTAGAGACATAGGGTCCCAGTTGAAAAAGATTGGACCAGATTTCTTCAAAGTCTATGGTAAGCACAACACACTTTTATACACCTTGAAAGAAGCAAGAGTTGAAAACTGACCATGATTCCAAAGAACCATCCCTTGTAGAACTGAACTTTTCAGAGCAGCCCAGCACTCTGTGCCTGACACAAAAAAGGCAGCCCGTAAGTGAATGTTTTAATTAACTAGTGGGAGGAAGGGTAGAGGGAGGAAGGGGGCAGTTAAGGCAACTAAGAATCACCTTAGAACTATCACTTCTTTGAAATCAGGAAGACCTCTATTTACCAGGGATGCTAACTTTTTACTGATAACATTTGTTGCACTTTGTAAAATATTAATTATTTGATTCCATGGAGCAATGCTAATGTAAGACAGGTAATAGTCACAAGACAAAGAATATGACCGGAGCAAGGCAAATGAATGTTTAGTTTATATTGTTTAAGACAGTAGTTGAGTCAAGAAAACAACTGACCTCTTCAAAGGCAAAGAATTTAATTCCTCAAGAAACTGAGCATTTCCAAGCCATGTTAGATCCAGATGGGAGAGACTGATTGTCCATCTCCCTTGAAAACATTGAGATCTCTCCCCAAATTAATTAATTTCAAAAAGAAGATCCCTATAATGCTTGCATGTTTATTATATAAAATATAATAAATATATATTATTCTCTTTTTTCCATCCAACATGTCTTCAAGATCTATTCTCACAAATGTGACTGTTCCTTTAAAGAACAACATTTGTGAAAATTTCTTTAACCGTAATCTTAGTGGTTGACATTAGAGTGAGTCTAATGAATATTTCCTGTGTAGCTTCTCAGTATGTATGTGACCACCGATCATGGTGTGAAGGCTCCAGAAAGTGGACAGATTCAAAGGTATATTTATGGTATTTGTATTTATGTGAAACATAACCGAAGTCCAGTTTTTTTTCAGAACTTCAGGGCCCTACTTCTTATCCTCTCTTCCCCCACCTCTTGTATTCTTACATACCTACTTAGAGAGGAACCATTTCTTCATAAGGGGTGTTCATTTTCCCCTTTACCAAACATGGACAAATTAATTTCCACTGAGGTTGTAATGAATTATATAGTCCCACCTCTAGAGAATGGAAGTTACTTCCCCACACCTCTCTGGTACTTGGTGTTAATTTATTATTTTTGAACAGTCTGATGGCACAGTATAATTTTTTAAACTAGTATTTCCTCAATTACTAAAAAGTATGAATATTTTATATGCTTTTTGCCCACATTTACTCCCTCTGCTGTGAAAATACCAGCTGTGCCCATTTCATTGGGTTAATTTTTTTTTCTCTGCTAATGGTTTGTACAAGTTTTTAAAAAACAATTCTAGGTACTGATAGTTCATGCTGAAGATATTTTTCATCGTTAGGTGTGGTTCTCCCAAGTCATTCTGTGGTGTCTCCCACCAGGGAAAAGTGCCACCCTTACACAGGCCACCCTTGTACTTTCGGTTCACTGATGGATGTGATTTGTTACTATTTAATTTTAGATTTCTGCACATATGCTTAATTGAGCTTGATCAATGTTCTTTCTTTTTCTGTTGTAGTCTGGCATTGTTATCAATGGTGTACTAGCTTTAAAAGAAATCAATCAGAGAGCTTCTCATCTTTTCCTAGGTTCTTCTGTAGTTTCCCAAAGAAACTATAGAGTTGACAGAACATGCTTTTTACAGAATTTTACAATACTACTTTCTTTTATGAAACTTCATATGTTCATATTTTCTACTTCAAGGATCCATTATGTCAAAATATTTTTTCTAAAAATGTTTACTTGTATTTCTTCATTTTCAAACTTATTGGTAACACAGTGTGCCTGTCAGCACAGCTGCAATACTGCTGGGCAGTAATCCACCCCAAACTTAGTGGAGGAAAGCAACATTTAATCAAGTTGACACAGTTGCAGGACAGTTAGGCACTGGCTGATCCAGGCTGGGTTGGGCTGGGCATAACTCCACATCTGAAGGTATGTCCCACATCCTTCTTGGACCAGCTGGCTACCCAAGACATGTTCCTCGCATGAGAATGGTAGAAGTACCTGAGGGAAAAGTGTAAATACAGGCTACCCCTTAAGCTCTAGTTTCAAATCGGCACTGTCCTTACTGCTCATTGCCAAAGGAAGTGCCACAGCCCTCCAGTATCACGAATGGAGAAAGAGAATGTACTCTTATCTTGTCCAGGAGAAACTTCATTACATGACAAAGAAGACCTATAAGGAGATGGGAAGAACCGGAAACAACTATGCAAGCCACCACAGATTGTGTTAAAATATACTTTTAAATTTACTGTATCCTTTTTTACTCCACTGAAGCACCTGCATATTAAGTTCTATAAATTGGTAGGAAAAATCATTATGTCTTATGATTCTGCAAGCATAGAAGCATTAGAAATAACAAACAAACATACAAACATTTTAGTTCATACAGTTAGAAGGACACCACCCACAATGATAGCTTCCCAGAACCTAAAGTAGAGAAGCACCTAGAATCATTGCTCATTTCACATATAATGTTAAAAAAGAAATGGGGTGAAAAGGTGAAAGGGGTATCTCTTTAAAAAGAGGAGAGTCTCGGAGCACTTCCTCAGTTTTAAGTCCTCTGGTATAAAAATAACAGAATCAACTTGTGTTTGCTTTACAACAGCAGAAAAGAATAAGACTATGGGTTTCAAGTGAATTGTAAGGGCATTTATATCTAGGGCAATGATTCTTACCCTGGGTGATGCTGTCCCCCAGGGGACATCAGGAATGCCTAAAGACACTTTTGACTGACAGCCAGAGGTGATAGATGTACTGCTCTCTAGTAGATAGAAATGCCAGTAACTGTGATCAGCCTGCAATGTGCAGGTCAAGTGCCTCACAGGCAAGAATTATCTGGTCCAAATGTCAATAGTTAACAAGGTTGAGACACCTCGCTAGGGTGATAACCATCTTGATTTGCTCAGGACTGAGGGGTTTTCCTGAACTAGAGACTTTCAGCACAAATACCAGGACAGTCCTGGGTTACTGCAAATGAAAATGAGCGACCAGAAAACTATGAATAAGGACAGGGCACTTTCTGGCATTCGGCATGCCATCCCAAACGGAATAAATGTTATTTATCCCTACAGAGGGCATCACTGCTCCTTCTGTAAGAAATTAGGTGCAACAAATTTCAAAAGAATTTTAGCCCATTTGGAGATAAATTTTCTTAAATGAAAGCTGAATTTAGGACAGGGTCTTTATAATTGTTTACTTGGTAAATGGGCATAAAAATTAATCCATAAAAATGCATGCATTTGCCAAAATCAAAACCACATAATCTAATGGGGGGGGTTTACTATATATTTCAATAAACCTGACTTTTACAAAATCCTCTCTATATTTTCAAACAAGGTAATACTAATTTGTAGATTAATCCTAGATCTAACATAGGTTTATTTTTACAATAGATATATAAGTTAGTTAACTTACAGGCAGACTTAAGGAATAAAAACGATGCGTCAAGTCTTCTCTGTGTTTCTGTACCCCAAGTAGCAGAAACACTGACTTGGTTAGATTAAGTAATAAGGAAATCCCATTTCTCAGACATATGGCAACTCCCCTGAAGTAAGTCAGTGGTCTGCTGTGTTTCCGGTGAGTCTGTTGTATTAGCTTGACTGTGAAACATATTAACAATTCTAGACATTTCTTAAATCATTTTCTTAAGAGTAAACAAAGACTTCCTAGATGCCCCCAGCTGATCCATCCATAACCAGAAATAGTGACATGTTCATTCTTTTTTATTTTAATGTGGTGAAAACACATAACCTATATTTACACTCCTCATTTTTTGACATTTTTTATTTGTTCTTTTTAGATATACATGACATTGAAGTGTATTTTGACATGTCATACATACATGGAGCATAACTTCCCATTCTGTGGTTGTACATGATGTGGAGTTACACTGACCGGGTATTCATATATGAACATAGGAAAGTTACTTCCAATTCATTTTACTATCTTTCCCATTCCCATTCCCCCGTCCTTCCCTTCATTCCCCTTTGTCTAATCCAATGAACTTCTATTTTTCCCTCTTACCCCTCATTGTGAGTTAGCATTCACATATCTGAGAGAACATTTGGCCTTGGGTTTTGGGAGATTGGTTTATTTCACTTGGCATGATAGCCTCCAGTCCCATCCATTTACCAGCAAATGCCATAATTTCATTCTTCTTTAAGGCTGAGTAATATTCCTTTGTATATATGTACCACATTTTCTTTATCCATTCACCTGTTGAGGGGCACCTAGGTTGGTTCCATAGCTTAGCTATTGTGAATTAAGCTACTATAAACATTGATGTGGCCGAATCACTAGAGTATGTTGATTTTAAGTCCTTTGGGTATATGCTGAGGAGTGGGATAACTGGGTCAAAAGGTGGTTCCATTCCAAGTTTTCTAAGGAATCTCCATACTGCTTTCCAGAATCTTTGTACCAATTTGCAGTCCCATCAGCAATGTATGAGTGTACCTTTTCCCCCACATCCTTGCCAACATTTATTGTTGCTTGTATTCTTGATAATTGCCATTCTGACTGGAGTGAGATGAAATCTCAGTGTAGTTTTAATTTGCATTTCTTTAATTGCTAAAGATGTTGAACATTTTTTCATATATTGTTGACCATTTGTATTTCTTCTTCTACAAAGTGTCTGTTTAATTCCTTAGCCTATTTATTAATTGAGTTAACTGGTATTTTTGGTGTTAAGTTTTTTGAGTTCTTTATATATCCTGGAGATTAATGCTCTATCTGAGGTGCAGTTGGCAAAGATTTTTTCCCATTCTGTGGGCTCTCTCTTCATGTTCTTGATTGTTTTCTTCGCTGTGAAGGAGCATTTTAGTTTGATACCAACCCATTTATTGATTCTTGATTTTACTTCTTGCACTTTAGGAGTCTTGTTGAGGGAGTCAGTTCCAACGTGATAGAGATTTGGGCCTACTTTTTCTTCTAGTAGGTACAGGGTCTCTGCCTAGGTCCTTGTTCCACTTAGAGTTAAATTTTGTGCAGGGTGAGAGATGGGGATCTTATTTCATTTTATTACATATGGATTTCCAGTTTTCCCGGCACCATTTGTTGAAGAGGCTATCTTTTCTCCCATGTATATTTCTGGCACCTTTATCTAGTATGAGATAACTATTTTTGTAGGTTTGTCTCTATGTCTTCTATTCTCTACCTTTGATTTTCATATCTTTTTTGGTACCAATACAATGCCATTTTTGTTACTATGACTCTGTAGTATAATTTAAGGTCTGGTATTGTGATGCCTCCTGCTTCACTTTTCTTGTTGAGGTTTGATTTGACTATTCTTGGCCTCTTATTTTTCCAAATGAATTTCATGACTGCATTTTCTATTTCTATGAAGAACATCATCAGAAGCTTTATAGGAATTGCATTAAATCTGTATTATGCTCCTAATTTTTAATTGTACACTTCGACAGTATTAACTATATGCCTGCTATTGCACAACAGCCCTCTAGAACTTGTTCAGCTTGCATGACTAAAATTCTGGACCACAGAACAATGCCATGTGTCCCCACCCCAGGCAATCACCATTCTACTTTCTATTTCTATGAGTTTGATTAGTTTAGATACTTCATATAAATGGAATCATGCAGTATTTGCCTTTCCATGATTGGCTCATTCCACTTAGCACACAGTCCTCAAGGTCAATCATGTGTAGCATATGACAGGAATTCCTTCTTTTTATGGATGATTAAGATGCCATTGTGTGTATATACCCCTTTTAAAAAAAATCTGTCCATCTGGGTTACCTCTGCATCTTGACTACTGTGAATATGTGAACATGTGAGCAGGGATGTCTTCCTCATCCCACTTTCAATCTTTTTGAATATATGCCCAGTAGTTGGATTCCTGGATCATATGGTAATTCTAGTTTAAGTTTTTTGAGAATCTCTACACTGTTTTCCACAGTGGTTGAAATATTTTACAATCCCCATCAACAGTGCAAGGCACAAGGTTCCAGTTTCTCCACATCTTCACCAATAGTTATTTGTCGTTTTGATAGTTTCCATCTTAACATCCTAAGAGGTGTAAGTAAGGTGTATCTCATTGTGATTTTGATTTGAATTTCTCTTCATAATTAGGATTTTTAAGCATCTTTTGGTTTTGGCCATTTGTACAAATTCTTTGAAGAAAGGGCTATTCAAGTTCTTTGCCCATTTTTAAATCATATAATCTTTTGTTATTTAGTTGTAATAGTTCTTTATATATTCTGACTCTTAATTCCTCATTTGATACAGCTTGCAAACACCTTCCCACATTGTACATAGGATGGTGCATTTTTACTCCGTTGATTGTCGTGCTTATTCTGATACCAGGCAAAAGGGGATGGGATGGTTGGTTTTGGGAATGGTTGGGGAATCTATCACTCTGACAACCACGGGATCCAGGATCCATGTTCCTCAACCCATTTTTATGATTGTGTGTGGGTTGTGGGTAAAGGTGAAAAAGGGCAAGGTTTGAGGTGAGGAATGCAGGATCATGAGGGTGGGTGAGGGGGTGAGGACAGGTGTGCATGTGTGCATGTAGGTTGATACTGGATTGAAGGTGATGGTAGATGTGGGTAGGTGAGGACAAAGTTTTTTTTTTGTGTGTGTGTGTGTGTGTGATTATAAATGAGGAGGTGGTAGAGCAAAGTGTAGAATAGACAGGGGTGGGATTAACCTATCAAAAATGCTTCTCTATTTTATGGATTTATATTTTATATATATTAGATATATATATGATTCAAACACATTAAGATGTTGCAATTTTTTTCTGGTTTGTCATTTCCCTTTTAAATGAATGGTAGAGTTTTGTTAATGTAACAAACTTTATTTATTGGTTTTAATTAACAAGACTCCTCCAGACTTCTAATGCAAAAATACTACATTACACATAAAGAAAATTAAAGAAATAATGCACATAAACTCAGTTTCCTTTTACAACTCGGTCTATAATCTTGGTCTATAGAGGGAGAGATACACAATTTTATCATTGAACATCATCATACCCCTCCCTAAATACAGATTTAAATATTATGATCGCCTATGGATGATAGTATAAATTGGTTTATAATTTATGCAATATATATCAATAATTTAAAAACCTAATCCAATAAGTCTCATTTTAAGAATATATCTAAGACAGCAATACAGGATGGGAGCAAAATTTTAACTATGATTTTATTTCAGCATTTATATAATAATAAAAACTCGGAAACAATCTAGATAATAAAATATCAATTAGGTAAAGTGTAGGAGGATCATACAATTTAACACTTGCTGCTATCAAAATGGTGCATACTAGAAATATTTAATGAAGAAAGCTCACGTGATATAATTGAAGAAAACCAAGTTTTAAAATAATATATGGAACTGTTTTTATGCACAGTGTTAAACTGAAATAAAATTTGTCTAAACCAGCTTCCACACTTGGGGGACAAAGTTTAGCACAAAGTTATCTTTGTATAAAAGTGAACTCTATCCCAACTTGATAGGAAAACAAATTATAAGCTAACCTAAGAGTATAACCTTGTAACCAAGCAACCGAGACTCAGTCATTCACAGTAGTTTAGCTTCAGCCAACCACAGAATGCCAAGTAATCAGACTATGACTATCTAAGGCAAATGCAGTATTTTCTAAGTTGTTTAGCCAGTTAGGTTGTTCAAGTATATTACTTCCTTTTCTCTGGCTACAAATACAACTTTGAGATATGAGGGGGTGGGGATGGGGCCTTCTGAACCAACTATGGTCTGGAAAGCTGCCCAGTTCTACAACCTATTTCTTACTCAAGTAAACTTTGTTAAATTTAATTCATTTCAGTTTTTCTTTAAATAATTAAAAGCAATCTGAAAGGATAAAAATCAAAATATTAACAATGGCATTCTCTGGGTAATAGGTGATTTTTCTTTTCGTATTTATATGGTATAAGTTTTCATAAGCATGTATTACTTTATTTTTTTAAATCCCCCAGATAGTCTACTGTTAAAGATAAAATTTTGGTTAAAAAAATTCTATTGCAAGGTATTAACATCTTGCAGTGTCTCAGTCAACTTTTTTGCTGCTATGACTAAAAGACCTGACCCAAACAATTTTAGAAGAAGAAAAGCTTATTTGGGAGCTCATGGTTTTAGAGGTCTTAGCCCATAGATAGCCAGCTCCATTCCTCGGGGCTCCAGGTGAGACTGAACTTCACAGCGGAAAAGTATGGCAGAGGGAAGCATCTCACATGGTGATCAGAAAGCAGAGAGAGAGAGAGAGAGAGAGAGAGAGAGAGAGAGAGAGAGAGAGAGAGAGACTCCAAATACCAGATACAAATATATACCCAAAGGCATGCCCTCAATGACCACCTCTTCCAGCCATATCTATCCACTTTCAGTTACCACTCAGTTAATCCCATCAGGGGATTAATTCACAGATTGGGTTGAGGGTCTCATAACCCAATCACTTCTCCACTAAACCTTCTTGCATCTCTCCCACATGAGCTCTTGGGGGACACCTCACCTCCAAACCATAACATGCAGCATTTATATTTTAACCCAATTTATTTTTAACAACTATAAGTGATCTTTTGCATCCTGGGGATAGGGGCTTAAATTGGGCATAATGGTGATTTTGAAGCTCAAGGGATCTTCAAAGAAGGCTGAACTATGAAGCATGAACTTTGAATAGTCACAGAGAATGGAAGGGACCTCAAGACATGTAATAGCTACTTCCAGAACTTGGCAGAGAATAGAAAGCAGCATGTGAAAGCACTCAACACCTAGTTGTGCTTGAAAACCCCACTACATGTTGCCTGGATTACCAGTCAAGATCAAACCCAAAGCCTGATACCCAGATATAATTTTCTAAGTCCTTTAGTTCAAATGATGTTTTTCTGCCCTTTAGGGTGGATTATAAGCAACATAAATTTATTTCTCACCATCTGGATGCTGGGAAGTCCAAGATCAAAGTAGAATCTGTGTCCAGCAGGGCCTACATTTTGGTTCACAGATGGTACCTTATAACTATGTCCTTACAGGAGGAATGACCAGGCTGCTCTCTGGAGCCTAAGAGCACTAATTTTTTTTGTTGTTGTTGTTCTTTAGCCATACATGACAGTAGAATCCATTATGATATAATTATACAACCAAGGAATGTATCTTATTCTAATTAGGACCCATTCCTTGCATGAGGATTAATCATCTTCCAAAGACCCCACCACAACACTGGGGGCTAGGATGTCAACAAATGTATTGCAAGGACATACTCTGTCAATAATACAAGTATGTAGCACACAATTTACAAATGATAAAATACATAATAGTTTTTCTTGTTAATTTCATGTAGCCAATTAATTCTCACAGAACGCTTTTATTGCAAAACATTTTTGTATCCATAGTCAACCTATGGTTCAAATTTAACCATGACTCAAAAAAATGGAGTAGCACCCCATAAAAATGGAGTTGCATCCCAATCCACCAGCACTTTCCCACTACATGTATTAGGAAATTAATCTGACATGTGATGTAGTTAAACTTTTTCTCATTGTCAAAAAGTACTTTTGTTAAACTGAGCTTATTTCCATTTCAGGATTACTGATTGCACGCATACTCTGAATTTACCTTTTTGCAGGGACTGGAGTATTATTTGATTCTATATTATCATCTGTAAAATCCTAGAAATCATTCAACTCAACCATATTTGAAAATTAAACTCAAATGGTACTGTATTTGTCATAGTTATGGTGAAATTAGGTTTTCACAAAGTCAAGTAAAAGGTTCTAATAAATCAAAGTTATTTCAAATCTTGAAGAATATTTCCTCAACTATCTATGTCATGCACACTGGAGTGGCTGCAGACACACTTTCAAGTATAATCTACATTATTAACAGCTTTTCCAACATGTCAATTCCAAGTCTAGAGCAGTCTACAAAAAATAAAAATGATCTTTTCACTTGTAGTGGAAATTTGTTTCCATGGTGTAAATATTCCCACCATTCCAAGTTCAAGCTACTAATAAGCTGTGACTGAGACTGGGCTGGAATTAATGTCCAGCAGCACAACTTTGCATAGTACGAACGGAGCAAGATCATTAGTAAGTGACTTGCTTTGAGTATTTATTACTCTGATTTTCAGTATACCTAAAATTTTAGCTTATCACAAGAAGCAAAATCAAGAATCAATAAATGGGTTGGTATCAAACTAGAATGCTTCTTCACAGCAAAGAAAACAATCAAGAACCTGGAGAGACAGCCCACAGAATGGGAAAAAGTCTTTGCCAACTGCACCTCAGATAGAGCATTAATCTCCAGGATATATAAAAAATTCAAAAAACTTAACTCCAAAAAATCCCCAATAACCCAATCAATAAATGGGTTAAGGAACTGAACAGACACTTCACAGAAAAAGAAATACAAATGGTCAAAATATATGAAAAAATGTTCAACATCTCTAGCAATTAAAGAAATGCAAATTAAAACTACACTGAAACTTCATCTCACTCCAGTCAGAATGGTAACAATAAATGTTGGCAAGGATGTGGGGGGAAAAGTGCACTCATACATTGCTAATGGGATTGCAAATTAGTACAAAGATTCTGGAAAGCAGTATGGAGATTCCTTAGAAAACCTGGAATGGAACCACCTTTTGACCCAGTTATCCCACTCCTCAGCATATACCCAAAGGACTTAAAATCAACATACTCTAGTGATTCGGCAACATCAATGTTTATAGTAGCTTAATTCACAATAGCTAAGCTATGGAACCAACCTAGGTGCCCTTCAACAGGTGAATGGATAAAGAAAATGTGGTACATATATACAAAGGAATATTACTCAGCCTTAAAGAAGAATGAAATTATGGCATTTGCTGGTAAATGGATGGGACTGGAGGCTATCATGCCAAGTGAAATAAACCAATCTCCCAAAACCCAAGGCCAAATGTTCTCTCAGATATGTGAATGCTAACTCACAATAAGGGATAAGAGGGAAAAACAGAAGTTCATTGGATTAGACAAAGGGGAATGAAGGGAAGGAAGGGGGAATGGGAATGGGAAAGACAGTAGAATGAATTGGAGTAACTTTCCTATGTTCATATATGAATACCCGGTCAGTGTAACTCCACATCATGTACAACCACAAGAATGGGAAGTTATGCTCCATGTATGTATGCATGTCAAAGTACATTCTACTGTTATTATGTATAACTAAATAGAACATTGACCATATTTAACATTAGTCTGGCAAAATTCCTAAAAATTGGCTGTCATTGGCCACTATGAGCCAGCTCTCACCCATCATTGGTGCAATGTACAGACTTCAGAAGACTCTTGTAAAAGTAAAAAACAAAAAAAAAAAGTAAAGGTAAAAATTCTAAAGGATTGTCTAACATTGACTTGTGTGCATATTTAATGCTGTTGCTATTGGCTCCCACTTCAGCTAGAGTCATTCGAACCCTGAAGCAAGCACATTTCGTAGAAAGCCTTTCTGGCACCTATGGGAAGTCTGCCTAACTGCTGGAAGTGATTATAGTTGGTTACTGATTGCCAAGTATCTAAAGGTTAATGTAATTCATCTGCTATTACAGTTTACACTTCTTGATTCTCCCATTTGGCCACACTGCAAGGGTACATTCCTGTAAAAATCACTAGTTTCTAGCTGTAAGACCTCACCTCAAGATGCAGGTAAGGAAAAGATATGTATGTAATGTTATAAGGTTCCATAAAAATCTGATGTTCTAATTCTATCAATCAAAAGTTCTTAATCTGTACAATTCTAAAGACATTTTTTTCAGACTGAGGATATCTGTAAAGTTTATTTTTATAAAAAATGTTTTCTAAATGCTTTGTGGGGGTGGCCAAAATTTAATTTATTTAAAAATGGAAAAATATGTTCTCAGCCTTAGAGGGAATACAGAAATGGTGAGTAGGTTTCTTCACTGAGAATATTAGTATAGGCTCATGGAATCTTAAGCTTCCAAAAGAATTCAGTTCACCCAAATTATTTTCATTTTCCAAAGAAAAGCCTCCCTTTATTCTCTTTTGCTCTTAGAAAATCAGATTTAATTTAAAGTTATCCACCTGCTCCCCATTTTAATAAAATGGAAACAGTACAGTTTCCTTCATAGAACAATAATTTCAACAAATTCAACACAGCATGTAATGCAGTTAAGCCTAAAATATCTATAGTTCTTTTGATAATATGCTTTAGATTTAGATATATTGATTGTTTTATACAGAATCTTAGATATTTGACAAACGATTGCTTTTTGACATGTAGTAAACTTGTTTTGAACATAGCATTAAATTTTTGCTTACCTGATCCTTGTTTACCAAAATGGTAATATCACAATTTGTGGCTTCTCAGACAAAACACAGAAATGGAAATCAACTAACCCAGGTTTCTTCCTCAGGTTAGCAATCACTTTTCACTATATGAAAACAGGCAAATAACTTTCTGGGGGTAAAAAAATAGATGAAGTTAAAAAAAAAAATCTTTCCTCTTCAAAAAAAAAAAAATTATGGTGATCAAATCCAGGGCTTTAAACATGCTAAGCAAGTGTTTTCTATTTTTTAAAAATGTTTTTAGTTGCAGGTGGACACAACACTTTATTTTTTTATGTGGTGGTGAGGTTTGAACCCAATGCCTCACACAGGTTAGGCAAGTGTTCTACCACTGAGCTACATCCCATCCCAAGAAATACCTTACTCTTAACTAAGAAATTTCCAGTAGGGACTGTGACTCAGTAGTAAAACACTTGCCTAGCATGCTTGAACCCTGAGTTTGAACCACAGTGCTGCTAGGAAAAAGAGAGAGAAAGAGAGAGAGAGAGAGAGAGAGAGAGAGAGAGAGAAATTCCAATTTATTCCCAATTTATATGTAGCTGACTTACATAAACCTTTACAGCTTTGGCTTTCTAGAAATACCTACTCCACCTGAGTTCCTTGGAGTCCTGAGCAGTCATTCTTTCTTCCCAGAACTGTAATTTGGAACTTCTGGTTTCATTTCTCCCCCGAGTCACCCCGCCCATGCTAATCCAGTGGATCGAGACTGCACCCCCCTTCCCACCCCTCCCCACCTGGTCTCTCTGCACTGCTGATTCTGTGCAGAACTTGTGACATCAGCACTGGTGGGATGAGGGGACTGAGATGGGGACCAGGATGGGAGGGACATCCGCCCTGAGTCCTTCCTACCCCACTCTGCCTTGCTCCAGGACCAGCCTTCTTCAGAAGAGCAGTGAGGGCTTTGAAGAGACTATAAAGGCTTGCCTGGGAAGTGACTCTGATGGGAGAACAGAGCCCATAACAAGCAGCTTCTAGAACACGACCTCTTTAAGAGTTGACTGCACCACACTGGTCCAGTGTCATTAGAAACAGTTATCCTCATGGAACTCAGAAGTTGAACACAGAAGCTTCTCCACCTGGGAACACAGCTCCAGCATTCAAGATTTTCCTTTCTAACTAGCCCTGCACGTGGTGACGGCAAGATAGAAGTTGCAGAGGCTCAAGTGGCTGTCACACCCTAAATGAACCGCTGGTCTGATCTCAGAAGCTAAAGCAGGGCCAGGCTTGGGTAGGACTTGAATGCAAAAGTTGTAGAGGCTTGAGAATCAGTGTAAACCTCAGGCTAATTGCAGTTAGTTCTTGCCTATGTTCCTTGACCTCCCTGTTCACACCATTTTTACCAAAAAAGTAATTGTCTACCCTAAAATTAACCCTTATAATTGATAGTAATAGAGCTACATAGGTGTCCATTAATTTAGGTAACTGCTTTAAATTCAATTTTCTGAGATCAAGAATTTTGGGGAAAGATTTTTTTTTATCTTCCAGAGTAGAACATGTTTTAGAAATCAGAATAATTTCTGATTTCTGCAAAATAATAGAGGAGTCCCAAGACAATAGAGTGAGGGTAAGAAAAGATCTGATGACAGAAGACAATCATCCCGTACTCTGGTTACTGCTGTAACCGCAGAGCCTCAATTGCTTAATCCTACAAAGTTGGAGTTATCTAGGTTGGTGTAGCTAGATAAAGTTAAGACCATCAGAAAATACTTTGTGTATAGAGCAGTATCCCATCCAATCACCTGCCCAAAGTATAAACCTGCCTTTTCATATCACCAACAGCTTCTGTTTGATCACCTCCATCCTCCAGTGATAGGCGGCTCATCCCTAGATGGCCATTATCAGACAACTCTATTGGGTGCAGATAGACAGACACACAGACACATACACTCATAAATGTGATTACACAATCCATGAATATAGGCATACATTTTCTTATATATGCATATCATGCATATCCTCCCAAATATGTTTCCTGGTTTATCCTAATCATCCATCCGAGCTAAGTGTCTTCACTAAGGGATAGGTTAGTAGGAACCTCTTCAGTAGGAACAGAAGCATGGGAGCATTAGCCACAGGCTTATGATTTCACCCACCCCTGTTATGTTTTGTTAACAACTAATTCATCTTGTTCATCTTGCCAACTCCAGGCAAATAGGGGGAGCTTGCTTTCTCTGAGATCCAGGGAGGAAGCAGCCAGCATAATGAAAGTGTTCTACTACTGACCAGCAGGGAAGACATTAGCCACATGGCTATGTGAATTTAAATTTATATTTCAATTTAATTAAACAAAAACTGTAGTGCCTCAATTCATGTGCTCAATAGCACCTATGATTAGTTTCTGGATGGCACAGATATAGACTGTTTCCATCATGACAGAAAATTATATTGAGCACTGTGGTTGATGGTTCATTATCACCTACAATGTGCTAGGAAGTGTTAAACACTTTATGTGCAAACATTAAAGCATCAGCAATGGAGTGTTAATATCTATTGGAAATAATTATCTAATTACATGTTAATCAGGCTCTTATTCTTGGCAAAAAGAGGAAAAAACTGTCTTTTATTCCCAAATAAATATCCTGGTATTCAGACTCTTTCCCAAAAATCTTAAGATTTGGTTATCACTCAGTCATACTTGGAGATCTGAGTTTCTAAGGCAAAAGTCTTTAAAAAGTCTTTAAAAAGTCATGAGGTGCCATAGCCATGAACTAAAAGAAAGTTGAAACCTTAATCTGACAACTATCATTGTTTATTTCTCCTGGATACATTAGACCTGCAATTAATTCAGCTTCAGGAAATGAAGGAACATGTTCAGTTACTTAACTACATAATTTCTTTCACCACCTATCTGAATAAGGAAGTTCTGCTTGGGTATTATAGGCAATGCTTATATTACCTTTTTTCCAGGGACAAAGGGAGTGTCCATATTATCTTTTGTCTTGAAAACATGTACAGAAATGGATTGGAGAGGGTATGCCAGAAAAGAATAAGATTCTATCTGTGTTAGTTTTCCATCACTGTGAAAAAACACCTGAGATAAACAACTTATAAGAAAGAAAGGTTTATTTGGCTCACAGTTTCAGAGGTTTCAGTCTATGGTTGATTAGCTCTGTAGATTTTTGTTCCCATAGCAAAGCAATATACCATGGTAGCGAATGCATGGTGGAACAAAGCTACTGACTTCATGGTGGCCAAGAAGCAAAGAAAGAGAGCGTGGAGGGAGCAGGGTTCCAATAATCCCTTCAGGGGCATGTCCCCAATTACCTAACTTCATCACTCTAAGCCACATTCACTACTTCCCATAACACCACCAGTTTATGACCAAGACTTCAACACATGGCCTTTGGGGAATATTTAAGATTAAAACCATAATACTCTTTAAGAGGCAAAATCAGATAATGTCACAGCTTTAATTTGGAAGGATAAAATATTTTTATCATACGGATGGAAAGCTTGGGCTAGTATTTGCCTTCCCCCAGGTTCTTTTTTTTTTTTTTTTTTTCAATCTGTAAAACAGCATGATTGAAGTAGATGAGCACCAAAGTTTTCTGTAATTACAATGACTTCCCCAAAAAACTATGATTCATGCATCCTGACTATAAACACAATATAGCTCTCTCCCCTAAGTCAGGCTGTTGCCACAAACCTCAATCAAAATGAAGTGGTTACCTAACTCCTGCCATCTTTTTCTAGGATTTAGTAGATTATTAGAACAAATTGTATTCTAGCTTCCCAGACTGTCCAGATCAGTTAGAAAATCCTCTTCTAGCTTCCCAGACTGTCCACATCAGTTAGAAAATCCTCTTCTAATTTTGTACATATACAGTGGAGTGGTCTGTCTTTAAATGGCTCTTGGATTGCAAAGTCCACATCTAGGATTCACAAACTAGAGGTATAGGGATAAAAATGAATTCTTATTCCACTGGAGTTTTTATTTGGTTCAAAATTAAAATGGACACAATGGAAGAGTAGACTCTTTCTCTAGACTATATTTAGTCTAGCAGAAGTAAGCATCCCTCTTTGATTATTTGTGTTTTCTTGCCTGAGGCAGGGGTTATCTATCTTTAAGACTTTTTCTATAGTCTCTCCTTTGCCCTAATTTCTCAGGAAACAGTATATTAAGGGAAAGAATTGCAGGCTTTGTTTAATGTGTTTGTATCTTGTTTTTATTTTAAAACACCTGTACTTTAGACTTACAGATCAGGAATCAAAAACTGGCATGTGACCTTGGGAAAGTTACTTATGCCTCAGTTTCCTCATCTATAAAACACAATTACATCTTCTTTAGAGGGTGTGGTGGTTTAGGTGTAATGTTATAAGGAAGCATCTAGTATACCACTTGGCACATACCAGAAACTTAGTATAGTTAACTTTTCTTTCACCCCACCTCCACGTCCTCTATTGGAATGAATACTAAAACCATAAAAGAAAGCTATACCTCTATTTTCTAAGAGTTGCTATTGAGGCTTTATTCTTTTCTGAATTGTTTAGTTTCTATAATACTCAGTCTATGAATAAAGGAATCCATGTTACATGGACAAGAATTTAAAAGACAGCCTGGCATCCAGTTTTGTCATTGCATGCCCCCTGGTTACTACTGCATATAGGGTAAGACACAAGCCAGAGTTAAACAGTGGCCTCTTGATCATGGACAATGGGGAAGAGGTCTAAAGCAGCCACTCTAATCATAAGACCGCACCCCAGGGAGGGCACCATTCCTCAGGGTGACTCAGGCACCACTACTCATAGGCTTTATCTTAAAAGTCAGCAAATCATTTGCTAAAGTGCTATATCCCCTGAGCCATAAGCTGATTCCCTACAGTGGTTGGCAAACTACTTCCTGAGGGCCAAATCTGACTTACCTTTTCTTTTTGTACACCAGGAAGTTAAGAATGATATTTATATTTTCAAATGGGTTGAGAAAAATGAAGATTTCATCACATGTAAAAACAATATGAAATTCAACTTGGTGTACATAAATAAAGTTATACTGGAACACAGCCACACTCTTCATTTATGTACCATCCCCAGATACTTGTGGGCTGTAACAGCAGAGTAGTTGCTACAGAGAGGACATGACCTAAAATACTTAGTATTTGCACCCTTAAAAGCTTGCTGCCCTGGTGTAGAGCACAGACTCTGGAGTCAGAGCCTAGCAGCAAAGCTCAGCTCTGTATTCCTTCCACTTGGTCACCTTCTCTCAGTTCCTCTGTTCCTCAACTTCAAAATGAGGATGACAACAACACCTATTTTATGGGGGTTTATGAGGATTAAGTAAATATGTAAAATGCTTAGAAGATGGTATAGCACATAAAATAAATATATATATATATACATAATACATATACATGTATGCATATATATGTGTATACACACACACACACACACACATGCACACACTGTTGTCATTGACTGCCTCAGATTTTTTTCAGAAAATAAACAGAAGCAGCTTAACCAATTTGTTGGCAGTAACCATGAGAATTTATACTCCATTAAAATTCAGTTCTTGGCCTGGGGGTATAGATCAGGGGTAGAGCATTTGCCTGACAGGCACAAGGCCCCAAGCCTTGGCCCTGGGTTCAAGCCACAGTACCACATGCATGTGCGCAAGCACACTCGCACACACAAATTCAATTCTTCAGCATGGGTAAGTAGAAAGATGTCTAGACTACCGAAACAACAATTAGAATAGTCATTTATCTATAAAATAATTCTGCATTACTTATAAATATTTTACATGCTATACACTTCTTTCAAACTTGAGTATTGAAAGAGTTGAACCCTGATCATCTTGTTGATTAAAGCTTCAAAACAGAGGCCCAGGGGCTCAAAATACCTAATTAACCTTGAAAACAACAATCTACTTCCTGACTCAAAAATAGCAAAGGCAACACAAAGTTTATTTACTAAGAGACAATGACAATAAGAATTTTTCTATTTGGGGCTTTCATTTTTGGAGCTTGTCTGTCCAAAAAGAGGCCTTGAGAAGGAAGTTACACATGAAAGGAAAACAATGAACTTAATGTAGGAATTTGGAATGGAGGAATCCCCAGAACCACGATCATAAGTACCTTACCTCCCCTGGGCAGGTGCTCTTTAACTGTTGGTGACTTTTTCAGTCTTTCAACCTCCGTGGCAAATTCTGTGAGTCTTTCTTATGAACACAGTTCTCAAAATCAGAAAAACATCATCTAGTCCTTAACAAGGACAAGTGAGTATTTTTCTGAGTTAATGACATTACATAAACAAAACAAAACTTAAATCTGTCTTGCCTCTGACCAATCAGATGAAAAGAAAACTGCGTGAAGCAAAGAGAAACCTTTTTCTGAAAAACTCAGGTGAAGTACCCATCTCTCACCTTCCTTAAGGTCAGGTCTGCTCAGGCAGCGCTTGCCGCACCTAGATAAAACCTGCTCGCCACCCAGCCAGGGTTCGCCTTGAGACCGACTGCACCGCCGCCCTGTGCCCTTAGTTTGTTCTAAACTTTTCTTGTATAAAATGTAGCTGAGCAGTTTGGGGGAAAGGGATTGTTTTTACTTGAATCATCCAGATAATTCATTTTCTGGATGAAAATATTTCATTTTCCTAGGAACGATCTGGGTGAGGCCACCCTCCCCAGAAAATACTCCGGCCCTCCCTAGTCCGCATCTGAGCTACGCCCAGGTTAACCAGGCGATGACTTATCCCTGTGGCAAAGACGCCATTGTCGTTCAATGACATGTGTAACCGCAAGCCAAGTGCCTCCTTGCACACATAGTTCCTGAAGTTTATTCCTGTTTTCCAAAGGCGCTTCCTTAATCTTTCAACGTCCCTCCATCCGCCAGCCTTAGAGTTGCTCTAAAGCATTCAGGCCCTTCCCTATGATGCGGCTCATAGCGGGTCTGCCCTGGCCAATAACGTTATTTAAAATAACAAATGTGCCAGAAAAGAGCCAAGTAGGAAGGGGAGAAAAATGAATTCCCCGGGCGCTGCACTGGTGTTGGAATGTGCCATTAGTTTCGAAGGGAAGAAAGTCCCCTGTGTGAATTTCATCGAAGATCGTAGGTCACCACTGGACCTTCGATTATGCACAGCCTTGACAAGAAAACCGCAAAGAATCGGAAGCGCGCTGGTCGGGTAGCGCCGGCGGGGAGCAGCCCCGGGAGCCCGAGGCGGCTGCAGCGCGCGTCCCCCGCCCGCCCGCGTGGTGCACTCGGGGGCGGCTCGGCGCGGCTGGGCGGGGAGGCAGGGCGCACTGGGCGGCGGCGCAGTCTGCACCATGGCGTACCCGGGGCACCCTGGCGCCGGCGGCGGGTACTACCCAGGTGGGGTAAGTGCTGCTTGCCCCAGCGCGACCCTTGGGCTCCGGGTACACCAAGAGGCGGTTCTTAGAAACGCTGCGGCCCGCGGGGAGGGGGCGCTGCCGCGCGGATCCCACGGCGGCTGCCCTGGCTTCCCCCGTGCGCTCCTCGCCTTGTGCCGGGCCCCTGCGGTTCCGCCTCTCTCTTCACCCATCCTCCGGGCCCTTCTACTCCCGGGTGGCCCCGTGGTCCCAAGGCGCGAGTGGAATAGGACCCAAGAAGCCCACCCTGTGACTCTCGCATACGCGGCATGAAATTGTGCAGTTTGGGTGTTGGCTTCCTCCTCCTCCCTCTCGGTTTTCCCCCAAAGCAACTACAGCCATTTTGATCTAGAATGGTCCCGAGATCTATCTTCACCCCTTTAAAAGAAAGTGTGAGGAAGGATGGCAGGAGGACAGAGGTCAGGGAAAATTTGCTAGGGTAAAAGTCCTGGAGGAAGGCTGCCTAGCCAGGCGTCAGGGATGCGCGTCGTCTTGGGAGCTGGTTCCGAAACGACGTTGCCCCGCCTGAGACAGCCTGTCCTGAACACCTTACTCTTCCCTTGGCCACACCTGTCGCACCAACTCTAGCCGTACCTAGTACTTAAAACACTTTTAAAACACCATAAAAGCCGTATAAACAAAAGGAAAACAATTTCGAGCTCTGCCCTTGCCTAGGTTATATTCATCTCTGTAACCTGCAGGTTAAAAGGACTTTTTAAAGTGACTTCATATATACAAGCTACCACTTTCATGAAAACCAGTTTGGGTCCAGGTCACCAGCCCTTAAGTTGTAAAAGGGTGAGAGTGGAAAAAAGAGAAGGGGTGATTGCTAGTTAGAGTGTGCTGGGTGGTGGGGAGGTAAGTCATGTGAAGCGCAAGCAGGCAGTTTCCTGGCTTTGCACAAAAGCGCTCTCTGTGGTGAAAGAATACAACATGATGTAGCGAATGATGCGTTTGTGTTTCCTGTTTCACAGTATGGAGGGGCTCCTGGAGGGCCTACGTTTCCCGGACAAACTCAAGATCCCCTATATGGATACTTCGCTGCAGTTGCTGGACAGGTTAGCTTTCACTTTTATTTTTAAAGACCTGTCAGATTCGCATTTGTGTTACCTTTTAATATAGTGACACAAAAATGAACTTTGCCCAGGAAATGAGTCCCTTTGCCTGTACAAAGGAAGACAGAAAGGACAGTTGTTTGTGTTTGCAATACTGGTTATTGAACCTAGAGATGCTGTGACTGAGCTACATCCCCAGCCCTTTTTATTTTGAAACAAACAGGGTCTGACTGAATTGCCCAGGCTGGCCTGGAACTTGCTATCCTACCTCAGCGTTTTTGAGTAGCTGGGATTCTAGCTTCTTGTTTTAGTTCTTTATTCTGAATATTCAGAACAAATTAGGACAAAACAGTACCTGTATTTAAGTTCGTTGAATTTGAAACTAAGCTTGTGACTGAATGAGGATAAGATTGAACAGAATAGGGATTATAAGTATACTTGAAGATCTGTAAGGTAGAAAAATGTCTTTAGAACTGAGTTGTGAGTCCAGGATGGTTTCAAGAGAAGAAATTCAAGATCTGATGTACATAAACCTCTGTTTATACAACTTAAAGACATGTATTAGTAATTATGTAGCCAGATTCTAATGGATACTTTCTGTTGAATTTGTTAATTGTTTACTTATCCTTAAAAAATAGTATGTATGGTAAAAACCCACCAACTTCTAAATAAGAAAGTTACTACTCTCAGTATCAGGAAGTTAATCCTGTGAACAGTTTACTTTCTTTCTTATGCAAATGCTGTCACTAGGTCAGCTCTTCCACATCCTTATTAGGTATTGTGGCCTATTGACCCATAGAAAGAATTCAGGTCAGCTCCCCAAGACCTACTTCTCTGCATTCCCAACTTGCATGACAGATGGTGGTTTGTCCTGAGGGAGAACATTTACCTAGCTTCCAGGGTCACTCAGTACAGTAAATACACTGTGTAACTTAGACACATCCAGAGGGGCTGTTTATTCTTAAGAATTCAACTTAGTCTTGTTTTGGTCAGAAGCTAGAAATAGCAAAATCATAACATGAAAAATGCTATAGCATATTATGGATCACCTTTTAAAGTAGCACTCTAAGAATACAACTTTGAGAATTTGAATGGAAAATTGAGTCTAAGACTGCAAGACTTTTCCCCTTGAGGATCTGCTTAATCTTTTATTGATCTGTATCTTTGAAACCACAAGACAGGGCACGCCTCAAGACTAACATTCTTAGATTGCTGGAGTCTCCAGTGTGTAAGTGACCCCACCTGCTTAGCTTTCAGCAGTCCTGGCCTTATTCAGCATATTCATCATCAAAGTATTGCTCTTGCTCCTAATTTGTGACCTGTCATATTCAAAACTTGAGGATTTAAGTATTTTATTTTAAAATTCCTAAAAATTACATATATCTCTAATTCTGACCTAGTGCAGCTAGTGGGCAGGTACTGGGAGCCTAACCTCTATGTTTAGGTATAACTGTGCTCTACAAAAACCATTCACTAAATCATAAGGTGATCAAAGAGTCTTTCTGTTTGAATCAGGCCTTTTATTTACTGATGTCTGCAGTGTACCCTGCTCTTTCCCCCTAAAAAAAAAAATAAAAATGATTTTTGAACAACTCCATAAATAATTTTATTTTAAAATGCTTACTTGGGGCAGTTTCCTAGCTCTGACTAAGAGAAAAGAATTTGCCAACACAGGCTCTCTTTCATCATTAAATTATGTTTGGAATTAGGAAGAGGAAAAGAATACCCAAAATTCTTTTTATTAAAAAAAAGGCAGGGGGGTGTGATACTACTCATTTTTGTTTGTTAGTATTGCTGCATTGAATACTGAAGGTAAACAAAGAACTTGAAAATACAAATTACTATTGTGATTCCTCTTCCTGTTTTTTATAAAAGGATGGGCAAATAGATGCTGATGAATTGCAGAGATGTCTGACACAATCGGGCATTGCTGGAGGATACAAGTGTAAGTTGACTGATGAGTTCTAAAGTTTCTCTAAAAGTCCTCTTGTTCTTTATATATTAGCTATTACATGAATTATACTGTTTAAGGAAACAGATTTTCTGATTCAGCCAAGCTTAGAATTGCAAAAGCTAAATTAAGATGAGTATTTCTAAATGTTGATTTGGAAACAGTTCAATAAGTCATTCTACTTATTATGGGACTTATGAGACAGTTTGGGTGGCCTCCTTCACAGAGGACAAGTTTAGGTGCTGAAATGAAATCTGCTGGGTCAGGTATTATTAATGATAGGAGCTAATAGTCATGGCTGATTATTTGTCAAGAGCTTACTTTGTCTTATGCCTGGTGGCACTTAGGACTTTGAGTGGTGGGTCCTGCATTCCTGAACCCTGGACATGCTATTGGCCAGATGAATGCTTGTGTGACATCTCCCAGGTCTTTCCTTTTTCCATTTCAGAAAGTGTATTCAGGCCAAGTGGAAAGTACCCTTTCTACTTTCTGAACTCCTTAACTAGTTGTTCTTCTCTCCCTTCTTAGTTCCTCAAAAACTGGCTCTGCTGCCCTGTAGTTTTGTGCTTACCTCCACTTCCTGCCTTTTCAGCTCTCTGCTGCAAGAAGTAGATGGGGAAATATTGCAGAGGTGCTGCATCCTGACAGGGGCCTCTCATCATCCCGCATACATACTGTGTACTTTGTTTTCAAATCCAGTCTTGACCATGACCAATTTCTAGGATAGAATTTATTTGCATCTTAGTTCAAGTGCATTAGCTGCCAAGTTCTTTCCAGTTGGTAATTGAGAAAGAACATCAAAATGAAGACTTAGCTTCATAATAAGCTATGAATTAAAAATTCTCAAATTGGAGGCTAGGGTTGTGGTTCAGTGGTAGAACGCTTGCTTAGCATGTGTGAGGCACTGGGTTTGATCCCCCAAACCACATAAAAATAAATAAAAATTTAAATAAACAAAAAAAAATAAAGTTACTCAAACTAAAATTCACAGCTGAGGATGTATTATGACATTTTTGACTGTTTGACATGACGTATTTACTATCTGACTCTCTTTGAACTACTTATGTTTTTATTGTTAGTGTTCCTTCTTTTATGCGACCTACAATTTTCTGGTTGGGAGATTAATACGAAAGAAGAACTTTTTGAATTTCTGTCATTTAATCTGGTCCTAAACGAAAGAAGTACTTTCTAGATTAGTTGTTTTTGTTTGCTTGTTTGCTTTTCTACTGACTTCAGTATTTTACTGACTTCAGTTGAATGGAGTCAGGGATACATGTTAGGGTCTCCATGGAGTCATCCATTTACAGAAAGGCTTACTAAACCCAGGAAGTGACAACGGAGCTGAAAATGGATCCTGAAGCTATTTAGAAGGTGATTGAATATCAGGGAAAAGAGAATGGAGGACACTCCCAGGTGTCTGTCTTGGGTGAACTTTGAGTAGATGGTGGTACCATTCATGAAACTGGAAAGCAGAGAAGCTGTCTTTCTTTTAGCCCCTCAGAAACCTTGATGTAAACCAAACATACTGAGCTCTGTCCTGTGGTTGTCAAGCCATCTGGAGCAGTGGTTCTTAAACTTTAGCAGCCTCAGCATCCCCTGGAAAAATTGCAAAAACCAGATTGCTGGGCCCCACCCTAGAGGTTTTTCTCAGGAGGACTAGGGTAAGATGCAAAAGTGTCACCTGTAATAAGTTTCTATGTCATGTTGGTCCAGGTTATCACCTCTAAGAAGTTTCCATATGATATGGGTTCAGGTTGGACCAACTGCTTTAATGTGAATATATCTCTCTTGAGGATCTTGTTAAAATTCAGATTCTTATTTTATTGATTATATTTTGTTGATTAAGGGTTGAGATTCTTCAGTTCTTTTTTTTCCCCACATTTTTTTTATTAGTGCATCATAGCTGTACATGGAGATTCTGCAATCCCAACAAGATCCCAAGTAATACTAATATGGCTGGTCTGGGAATCACACTTGAGTAGAGTATGGTCTCAACCTGACTGCCCACTGGAATCCTCTGAGAAACTCTAAAACATAGCAGTGTCTGGGATTCAGATATTGATGCAGCCTATATTGAGGATTGTTTAAATTTTCTAGGTGCTTTTTATAGGCACCAGAGCTGAGAATCAATGGTCTAGAGAGATTTCATACCTCCACACAGTTTAAAAGTCAGAATGAAGGATCCATAAGATCTTTCCAAGAAATTTAGAAAGTGTTGACACTTTTCTCACTTTAAAATAATTATATGTTAATCAAATGGATATTAAAAGACCAAGAGAGAAATAGTTGCCAGTCTTTTTTTTCTAGGAGAGAATATGCCAAATACAATAATGCATTAAACATGAAAAACTATAATTTGTACAGTTTAGAGATAGGATAATTATAAGTTAGTCCAATTGTATTCTAATTTCAGTTTTGTTAGAGGGGGAAATAAGAAGCTAACAAGAGCTGTGGAAAAGGTTACTTCTGTGTGCATCTTAAATTTGCAGAATTTATACTATTTTTTCCCACTTGACACTTGTCACTTCTGCCTTCTAGGTATACAACTTCTTTGTACCTGCACAATATTTCCTCAAAAGTAATTGATTTCCATGAATGCAGTATAAGCTACAAAGGGTTCTCTATTTTTAACTTCATAATTCTTAGATTACCAAGTAGCCACACTCATTGTGCATGTTCTGGTTTGGCTTCATAAATGAGCTATTACATGTCCTCAGATTGCTTTCAAGCAATTGCTTTTTAGGTAAAACTAAAAAGCTTTCTGAACAGTGGCCACCACTGCATGGGTCAGTGGCTCTTACTGCAGAGTACTCTTATCTAAACAGTTTTAACAAACACAGTTACTTGGTTTCATTTATAAGTTTATTGTGTCTGAAAAGAGGTCATATATTATTTTAGCTAAGAGGTTGCAGCTCAGTGTCTAACATTATAGAGAAAAGAAAGAAAAACAAATGATTATACATAAAAATAGCAAAACCAGCTATTTATAGTCATTTATGAGCAGGAACAAAGCCATCCTGCCTTCCCACACAACTGTGGTGGATATAATACATTTTGGTTCCTTATGTTTGTTGGACTCACTATATTATATTATGGTTTTAAAGGCAAGGAAATTTAACAGTTTGTGCATATGTTTTAAAAAGATTTTTTTTAATTGTTAAAATTTGTATTCTAGAAGAAGAAATCCTTTTATCCACAAAAGTCTACTTGAAATATAATTTACTTCCACATAAACTGAGTAGCATATAAAAAAGTAAATAATCATATTCCTACTTAATGTGAAGATATCCAATGTACTGTGAATTTTTGCAATTGTGTTTATATGTATGTACTTTTCTTGACTTAACAGCTTTTAACCTGGAAACCTGTCGGCTTATGGTTTCAATGCTGGATGTATCCTTTACCTTGATTGTTGACTAGAGTATTATTTCTTGACAAGAAATTTCCTTCCTGGAAGAATTCATTGCAGAATGACAATAATTAATACACCAAGTGACAACCACTGAAAAGCTCAGTGAAATAATTAGCTTTTAGGATATAATTTGGTGTGAAAATGGGAAGGAAGTTTAGTAAACAGAACGCCAATTGTTCGGTAATCCAAGGAATCGTCAGAGTAGAACAAGTGTGGAGACAAGTGCCAGAAAGATCCACACCCAACCCCCAAGTGATGGGATCATACACATCCCAAGTGTTGGACTCATTTAAATGAGGTGCCTTCCATCCCAGCCCGTCTTCCAAGAGTGAAATCCTTAGGTCTGAGGGAGGACTGCAGGACAGAAGTGTAGACAGCATATCCTGGGGCACCTAGGAAGTGTATCCAATTCCAGAACCAAGACTACTCTTTACTTAAACCATTTAGTTTTCCCATAGTAAAAATAGTTACTAAGAACTTTTTCTCCATAGATCCTTCCTATTATATCTTTGTGTGCTATCACTAATCTTTTTATTTTATCATATCAAGAAAAATGTACAATAACTTTAAAATATTTTAGTGGAAAGAACATTGAATTCCCCCTTATCCTCGTTCTTTCATTTAATTGTTAGAAAATGTTATAAAATAAAGAAGCTCTGATCCTTGATTACAGTTCAGAGAGACAGGTCTGGCACCATGGGGTTCAATGAATTTAAAGAACTCTGGGCTGTACTGAATGGCTGGAGACAACACTTCATCAGTTTTGACAGCGATAGGAGTGGAACCGTGGATCCTCAAGAATTGCAGAAGGCTCTAACTACCATGGGTGTGTATGACTAACTGGAACTCTCCATTCACTGGTAGAAGTAGGGTTTTTTGGGTTTTGTTTTTTTTTCCCTAAAAGTAGGTGCTACTTGAAGACAGTTTCTATTTTCTTAGAAATTGTATGTGTTCATAAATAGAGCAGGAAGACAGGAAATAATTAAAATCAGAGCTGAAATCAATGAAATTGAAACAAAAGAATTCAAAAAATTGATAAAACAAAAAGTTGGTTCTTTGAAAAGTAAAAAAATAGACAAACCCTTAGCCACACTAACACAGTCTTAAAAATTGTACTTGATTATTTTTTAGTGGTTGCTCTTTCAAGCCTTTAACATGTTTGCGCTGGATGATTTTTCTGCCTTACAGGATTTAGGTTGAATCCCCAAACTGTGAATTCAATTGCAAAACGATACAGCACCAATGGAAAGATCACCTTCGATGACTACATTGCCTGCTGCGTCAAGCTGAGGGCTCTCACAGGTGTGTTCTGGGAGGTGATGTGGTCATCAGGAGCCATGAGAACACAGACTTATGACATTTCATTTCTCAGTGCTTCTGAGCTTTTATTCTCCCCAGTTTTTTTTTCTTGCATCAGTAGTTGCTTTAGTAAATTTTTGACATTGCTCTTACACATACCTCCTATGTTAATATTGTTTTACAGAATTTTTTTGGTTAGTGGGTAATCTGCCATTAAAATAATCTTAAATAAGTTTTACTAAAATATTCCAAAACATAACCAGCTAATTTGTGCTTATCTTCTATTCGTTTTTTTCTTTTTTGTTTTTGTGATTCTGGGTATCAAACCCAGGACAGTGTATATGCTAAACAAGTGCTCTACAACTGAGCTACATCCTCAGCTCTAATCTGAGCATTTTTTAATCAGACTGTGATTAGGAGTGATTTCTCTTTAGAATGTGAGATTTTTGAAAATTACAATAAATTCTTAGGTGGACTAAAATGATTGGGATATTTGATCATAGCCCATTTTTCATATTAAGGACTCTATTCATCTATTTCCTTATTTCAACAATGTCCGTTTTATTAAGTTTGAAATTTTATACTTTCATCACAATTAAGTAAAGATGTTAGAAGTTACACAGATTTTAAAACTGATTTTGAGGAAAGGTATTTCCGCCGTGATCCACAATTAAAAAAATAAAAAGCTCCAACTTCTGCCTATGATATTACGTTGTTGCATATAAAATCTTTTACTATTCATATAATTGACTTCTTTGCTTTGGCCTTTCTTGTTGACTGTACAATTTAAATGTCACTGTAGTGTGACCCCAATGCCAAAATAATTAACGATTCTGATTTTAGAATAACTGTTTAAAGAAAAACTATGAATTTTATTGTTGTTTTACAGACAGCTTTCGAAGACGGGATACTAGCCAGCAAGGCATGGTGAATTTCTCATATGATGATGTAAGTCTCAGTAAATTAATAGCTATGTAGGTGTATACAGTGCACACAAAATAGGCATCCCTTTTGAAGACAGATTTTAAGAACATCTTAAAGAGACCCGAGAAATCAGAGATTAAGTGATCAGAAGGAGTTACCATCTGAAAATGTATTAATTTCATTTACTGTTAGTTTTCTCCATAGGCTACTCTGTTTGATTTGTATTTAAAGAACTGGGCTCAAGTCTAGCCTGTTGCATTGCTTAGCTGGGTCACTTATGTGGTTTCTTAATTGCTTTGAAACTTTTTGAATACAGAGAAGGATGTCATTATAATAATACCAGTTTCACTAGGGTATATTAAGATTTCAGGCAGAAATGTCCTCAAAACACATGATGCAGGTATTGTGTCTGATTCCATAAGCAAACTTTCTCAGTCACTGAGAAGTAGCTTTAATAGCTCAAAGCTGTACTTCACACAACTGTGTTCTTTGTTGAGAACAGAGAGCAGGTGCCAGTTTAAATAACAATTTAAAGGAAGTTTTTATTGAATAGCCATACTAAATAAGGTAGGATGGGGCCAGTGTGAAATAACCAACTGCCCTCTCTGATATCGTTCACTGGATGTATATAACAATAGTTAGGAGATGTTTAGTTATTTCATTTTTTTGCCGAGCCATTGATTTAAAGAAAAAAAGTCACTGAGAAATGAAATCATTGTAATCACTGAATATTCTAAAATGTTTCTAGAAGCTACTACTGTTGTCAGTGCACTTTGAAAAGGCATAGTGTATGTGAAAATATAAAACGCTTCTTTCTTCTACTTAAGGGTGTGTTCTCTTTAGTGTGCCTTAGCTTCTCAGTTGATAGTCCTGTCCCTGCATTAGAGATCAAGGGCAACCTGGGAATGGAAAAAGGATGGATTTTGACCTCAAATGAGGACATTTAAGACATTTGTATGTTTCCTCATTATTAGTTTCTTTTTCTCTAAAATAGGAATAATCAGTTTGACCTTGCAGAACAGGTGCATGGACTAGCAGTGCACAGGGCCTTGCCAGTGTTAGAGAGTCATAGAAAAAGTTGATAGAGGGGGCAGAGTCTATTTCTATGTATTTGGTGGGGAAACCAACATTTCATAACATATTCTGGTGCTTCTAAACTCAGGTTTTATTTGCATCTAGGTTTTATTTTAATAAAGCACATGTTAAAGAAATAAAATGTTTAAAAGTGCTCCATTAAACTTCCCACAAGATATGACAATATAAATTCTAATTATTTGTATTTGTGGGCAGATACCTTTGACCATGACCTTTTGTAGACTCTTTAATATTATCCAGATTTAAATAATCCTTTATTAATTGAAGTAATGTCTTGTACCAGTAAGAAGTAAGAACCCCACTGGGTTTTTCTTTTTCTTTTTTCCTTTTTCCTTCCTTTATACTAGAGATTGAACCCAGGGGTGCTTTGCCACTGAGCTACATCGCTAGTCCTTTTATTTTTGAAATGGGCCTAAGTTACTGAGACTGGTCTTGAACATGTGATCCTCCTGCCTCAGCCTCCTGAGTTTCTGGGATTATAGGTGTTCACCACCACACCTGGCTCCCATTGAATTTTATATTACAGGTTCCCCTAAAAAAAAAACGAACCTTTCTATCCATCACGTATGCATATATTAGAGGTTGTGTGTATGTGTGTGAGTTAACCCTTAATTCCAAGTTGAAGAAATAAAATGTAAACTGCTGAAAAATAGGCTATGGTGTACCAAGTGTTTTGTGGTCTGTAGTGTAACACTGGCTTTTCTCTCTTTCAGTTCATTCAGTGTGTCATGACTGTTTAAGAGGAAGCTGCTAGAAGACAATCAACATTCCACCTGGAGTTTGCATTTGCTTACTCTTTACCTTCAGTAATGTGTGTAACTTACATGGCTACTTCCCCTGACAGCTTTTGTAAAGGTCTATCACTTAACACACAACTGAAGTTTTGTTTTTAGTTTTGCTAATAAATTCTTTGGAACTTAATAAGAACAAGTCGGTTATACCAACTAGAACTTCCTTGAGCCATTAACATTCATACCTTATTTTCCTACTAAACCTCTTTTATTATAAATTTGAGTGGTGCAAAATGTTTAGAGCACATTATATACTTTGTATTGTGAGATCTGAAACACTTAATCAGGCTACAGTTGTTATCTTTCCTCTCCTGAAGAATGTGGTTGAAAGGTTTGTGTGGAAGATTCTTATGTAAATGATATAGACCTCCTTGAATGCAAAAAACAAACATAGTAATCCTTGTTAGCGTTCACCTTACTAGAAATTTAGCAGCACAGGATTTAGACTTACACATATTTTCATGGCCTTCTGAATGGACAGGGAACATTGAGTGATTATTTTCTGCCTTTTTAGAATGTATTGATAATTTGAGTGGCAAATACTGTCACCAAGTCCCTCTTTGTCATCATCCATTCAAAACTTTGTTAGCTATACTTAAGAATCTTATATATTATAAGCTTAACTATGTAAAAAGAAAATTAATAGAAAAAAGACTAAGGGAATATGTGAAAATATTAACTACGTTATTTTCAACTAATGGGATGCTAGATAACCTTAATTTTCTTTGTACATTTCAGTATTTTCCAAATTTCCTATAAGATATATGCTTCCATTTTAAAATCAGAAGATGAATATTCTCTAGTAAATAGATGTTGAATACACACACACGTATACACACACATATAAACATAGAATTCAACCAATATTTTTAAACTGTGGGCTTTCAATAACATCTGGATTCTAATACTGGCTGCACCTCTTACTGTCTGGTTTGATCATTTTAGATAACATCAAGGGTCTTAGTCTCCCTGTCTTTGAGAAGGAGATAGCACTTACCTCTTGGTAGTTCTGAACATGAAAAGGTGTGTTGATAAAACAAGCAGAAATAGCGTTTCTGTTTCTTAAATTTAAAACTGGCCTGACTTGCCTTTGCCTTTCTTTTTTTTTTTTTTTTTTTTTTTTTTTTTTTGCAAGAAAGCTTAACTGATTAAAAAAAAATGATGCTAGTATATTTCCTCCTTGCTGGCAGTGTATCTGTCTTACTTCAGGGCACAATGTGAGCATTACCAATCAAGTAAACAATTAGTTGTCAACTAATGAAAATAAATTTTCCTAAGTATCTTTAGCCTCATTTCACTAATGTGTTTTTTAAATGATAAAATATATATTTCATAAATATTCTTCATCCCTAGTTTATATATTTATGTCAAGTAGTTATGCCCAGATTACATGTCAGAGTGTGATGGTCCTGTTCTATCTTCCATGGTAAGTCTAGGTTTTATTACAGATATATTTTGTGTGGCCACAAAGTTTCTCTTGGGCCTGGGCTGCCCAGAAATGGGCCAAAGGGTGTAGGACCAGAGTTAGGGACTGTCCTTCAGAGTTCCAGTACCTATTGTTTGGCTTAAACTCACCATGATCTTCTGATGAGATCATAGTTTAAGGGAAGGTAAATTCCTTTGTGAGCATTTGCAGTCAGGAAAAAACACCCTTGCTGACCCAAGGACATAGGCCATATTTGAGCCACTCTGTTGCTTTGATGAGTCCCAAGATGTGCTACAGCAATCATGGTTCTGAATTTGCTTTTGGATGAGGGCTAAACAATTATAAATCATGTTTCTCATATCAATTTATTCAATTTTAATTATTGATACTTCAAAACAATTCTTACCTCCTCTACTTTTGTTTGTACAGTTTGTTTCTGAAAGCATGGGGCTTCCTTTTCAGTATGTCTCTGGAGTTAAAAAGTTTCCTTCTCCTTGATGATTTGAGGTAGCCATCCCCTTTCTTTAATTACTGGTCACTCTTCATTACAAAAGAATCTCTGCTACCTTCTTTCCATTTTATGTTGGGTTCTGTGTTTCATTTCTTTGTATACTTCCATTGCAGACAGACTATTTCTCAGTCTGTTTATCTTCTATTAAAGCATATAGTTGGGAGTGGGGTAAAGCTGTGAACTCAAACTTGAATTCTTGGAATGGTGGGAGAAATAATTTCCTCAAATCACTCCAACTTGGCATTGTGTTTTATTTTGGAAATGTGTGCTTCCATCTTATGCTTCAAAAGATTCATGATTTACAAAGTACACATAGTACATTTCACAAAGTTCCATAGAAGCGTGGCTGCCAGAGGTCTGGTACTTCCTGGACACAGTTGGCATAGATTTGCACCAAAGCAGTCGTTAAGTTAAAACTTGAGAAACTCAAGTTCCTGTTGACCCAAAGTTGGAGTTCAGACTATAGCATGATATTCCAGCCCCTGAAATGGCATGTTAGCTAAAACTTCTGCTGTCTCTGGGCTAGGCTTTGCTTTGACGCACCTGAGTGCATTACTGTTTCAGTGCTCATTTAAATGAATTCTTATATGCCTCAAATATAAGCAATGGAGTTCTATGTAATCACCATAATTTTAAAATCTCATAATAAACATACAAGCCCTTCATCAATGACTTCCTTCCATTTTTCTCACACTGTAACACAGACTTGACTACTTTTTCCTATACAGACTATGAGCTGAAGGCAAGGAAATTGCAAATGCCAGAGTAGTGACAGGTAACTAAAATGGATGTGCCAGAGAAGATCGAAAGTCCAGGGTGGAACCATTTTTAGGCAATGAACTCATGAACCTAAACTGAACCCATCCAAGACCCTGCTTTAGAATGTGCACAGGTGAGCACTACTGCCTGGGCTATAGGATAAGGTACAAGACGTGAATCCTCATTAGGGCAAGGGAAAGTGCTTAAGAAGCAAGGCAGGTGGGGAAGTAAAGGAAACTGCTCAGCAAATTTGAGCACACAAGCTTTACTAAAGGATTGTTCTGTTTCTTAACAAGTTAATGGTCTCATCTGGGACTGTTCAGAACAGAAAAAATAAAATAACCACCCAGTAACAATACCCTGATTAAGCTGAAAGAGCAACTGGCTGGGAGGATAAAATAGAGATTAAAGGGAGTCGTGCATCAAAATAACATAAATCTTTTATTGAAAGTCACTTTATTGATGTTACAATGAGAGTAACATAGAAAACTGGTATCTTATTAGCTTCAGAAGTGAATACTAATAAAATTGTGTCAGAAATTTGAACCTCAAGTTACAGTGACCTTTAAAAACAGCAAGATTTTGTTTACCTACAATGCAAGAACAATTTTATAACTTGAACAGCCATAAAACAAATCACACTTGCTCAGGAAAGCAGTCGCCATATACATTTCAGTTGGTGTGTGCCAAAACCCAATTATTTTTAAAATAGCCTAAGAACCTGAAGTGCAGAGTAGCAGAGAGAGAATGTTAAAATGATGCAAATTTAAATATATACACTTAAATACCTGGTTACCAAAAGTGAAAACGCGCTGCTAGTAACACTTCCTTGCTGAGTGGCTTCCGTCATGTGCAGATGGAATCACCCCTCAAGGATGGCAGATGTGGAAAACACTAGCACAGACCTACACTGGCTAACATAAACTGCTTTGATTAAATAGAACACCCAGCTTCTGAGAGAAGTCTGTTGGGAATTCTAGTTGAGAGGGACAAGTCTTCCGATAAGTTAAAAAGGAGCACATGCTTAATTATTCTGAAAGATCCTTTTGTTAAGCTTTTGCAGTTATTGTTAAGAAAAAAAGTTCCCCGTACAAAACAAAGGTGTTGGGTCATTTTTACCCATTAAAAAGACTGGTTGTAGAATCACAGTTTGATTTTGTGCTGGATTAGAAAAAAAAAAAAAGTGGGCTTTCTAATTAGGCAGTGATACACATGTATAATTTAGCAGGAATTCTTGTCTTATTACTAAGTATTAATTCGTATCAGCACTTTCTGTATTGTGTTATCTGATATAACTTAGCACCGCTATATTTGTAAATTTGGGGATAATTATTTTAGAGCTTAACCATCAAAACAAATCATAGACTGAAACTTCATAAAATAAAAGGCTAAGCCCTCAGGTGAATGTGGATTAGTGTAGGTACACACACACACAAATATGGGGAAAATTAACATTTCTTCAAAATTTTATGATTGATGGTTTGTATGCACTTTATCTTAACAAGATTGTGTAGTCTCATTGTATGCCTTTTTATAAAATGAAACCAAACAAAACACGCAGAGCCAGACATGGTGGCGCACGACTGTAATGCCAGCAACTCAGGAGGCTGAGGCAGGAGGATTGAAAGTTCAAAGCCAGCCTCAATTTAGCGAGGTCCTAAGCAACTTGGTGAGATGCGGTCTCAAAATGAAAAATAAAAAGGACTGGAGATGTGTCTCATTGGTTAAGTGTCCCTAGGTTCAATTTTCAGGACCATAAAAACAAACAACAGAACACACATTTTACCTGGTTTTGATTCTAAGGGTACATGGGAACATGAAAGGATGATGCCTCCGACCAAAATCCTGCTGCCCTTAATGTGCCTCTCTGTAATGTGGCAGGTTCTACAAACAATGCAACAGGGACGCCCCACTGGCCATGAAGCACTTACAGAGCCACCACGCCCTAAAGCTGCAAAGCACACAAATCTGCCTTAGGCTCCCATTACCTCTTTCCCTACCACATGCCCTGAGACTAGTTAGAGCTTTTCTGCATGCTTTACTTTCAGATTCTTCAAATGGATGTCGATTCTGCTTCTATGCCAGGACTAAATAAATGTCCCATGATATCCTAAATCTTACTACTGTTTATCTCCTCCCCATCTTGAAATTCACACCCTAGGACCCAACTCTCAGTGACTTCCCAAGTTGCAAAATCCATGCCAATGTGTCAAAGGGAGACTAGCAATGCCTCCCACCCTACTCTGCACCCCTGATATCCTTTCAGTTCCCACATGAAAGTACTAGCTTCCAGGACAGGGAAAGCTAATCAGGAGGAAAGTGCTACACGGCTACTAAAGGGGAAGCTACTTCAGAAATAGAAAGATTCTGGAAGCATCCCCCAAATCCCATAGTAAGGATGCTTACTATGTCAGGTCACAGATATAAGGGGCAGAAATACTGACTAGGCAGGTTTTTCTTTTTGAATATTTATTTTGTTGTACTGCTTACAAACCAACGATGCTCCATGATGGGGACTCTGACAAAACCATGAATAAATTGTGAACAGAAACAGTATCTTCCATTTTCTAAAATCTGAACCATCTTTGCACCTACAGGTGTGGTAGAAAGACTCCTCTTGGAAGTAAAAACACCTGCCCGACAGCATATGCTCTGAGCACATGCCAACAGTTACCAGCAGGTGCACTTTAACAGCTCCCACCCACACACGGCAGGGAGGGCCGCCTGCACAGGCAATTTCCACAATCGCAGACCAGGTGCCTCACAATGTAATAACCAGGGAAAGATATTTACGAAAGCTTAGTTCTCCAGTGCCTGCAGAAAAGTTGCTGCATCCAAAATCAGAGTGATCTTATCCAATCAGAAAGTATCTCAGAGGAGGAATATAAACATTTGAGTTTGAAATTAAACCCTATTCCATTGATATGTGGCTTTTTATATCTTTTAAGCTAGTAGAGAGAAAATGAGAAATTCATCTTAACTCCATATATTTAAGGAGGGAAATGTATTTAGGAGACAATTTAAGAGGAAAATATAAAGCTAAGGAAAACTAGATAATTAGGAGCATCAAAAGTGGACAATATGCTGCAACTGGGAGAGTGCTTCATGGAAAATTCATGCCAACTTACCAATTGAAAGATGATAATTACAATATGCCCTTAGGTGGCATCCACTGGCAGCAACCAGCAGCATCCAAATTGGGTGTGGGCAACTGTCTTGCCTCTCTTCAGTCCTGACAGTTCCAAACTTTGTTCTCCACTCCCCCCACACACAAGTCACTCAATAAATAACCTTCCTTTTCTTTAAGTAAGATAAGTAAAATAGTCTTTTCTTTAGATAAGGATTTATTATCACGTTAAATAACATAAGGAAATATAGTACTGTGTGTGGGGGGCGTGCATGTTTAAGGTTAAAACAGAACACTAACAACAGGAAATAAATAGATGACATAAATATATGAACAAACTTCAAACTTGATTTTGAAACACTGAAATGACTGAACAGAAATACCATATTTCCTCTGACTCAAAGGTAACTATAAAAAAAAAATCGGAAAAAAGATAACAGGTAAAGTGTCCAAAAAAGATCTAGAGCAGGAATAAATGATGCAAATATCCAAAGATTTCAACAGAAAAGAATGAGAATTGTAAGCTTGTTACAGAATTCATACACGGCCTCTCCCTAGAAGTGCACAGAATATCTAATTTTATCTTCACACTAGATTCTTTTAGAAACTGTATCAATCTTACATTCAGAAATTCTATGCTGGACTGACCTTATATACAAAAACAATTCTCAAAGGTTTTGAAAGCAAAAGGGAAAAAGAGAAACTGTAGCGTCACTTAATATACACCAATATCAAACTGAAAAATAGGTTTGAAATTTTAATCCTAAATTTTCTGTATCAGTCAGTTGGGAGGGATTTTGTGGGGGGAGCAGACCTGGGGTTTAAACTCAGGACACTCTACTACTGAGCTACACCCGCCCTCCTTTGTTTTTTATTTTGAGATTGCCCAAGCTGGTCTCAAACTTGCAATACTCCTGCCTCGTCCTCCTGAATAGGTGTGATTACAGGTGCATGGCTCTGCACCTGGCTAGTCAATTATTTTTTAAGAAACAACTCTAAGGATAGGTTATTCCTAATGGAGGTGCTGAGCTTCTTTAAAAATACAGCTTCACTAGGTATGATGTTGCATGCCTATAATCCCAGTGGCTTGGGAGGCTGAGGCAGGAGGATCACATGTTCAAGGCCAGTCTCAGCAAGGCCCTAAACAACTTAGCGAGATCTGTCTCAAAATTAAAAATAAAAAGAGCTGGATGTGCCTCAATAGTAAAAGTGCCCCTGGGTTCAATTTTCAGTACAAAACCTGGGAGCCCTCATTGTGATGCACTGTTGGAGAATTATTCCTTTCCACAGAGTGCATGTGACTAGGGGGCCATTTTCTAGCTTGGTGCCTCCAGAGGAGGATTTTGCTTCCTATTTAAGGAAAGTGGCTGGGCCAGGTATGGTGGTGCCTGCCTATAATACAAGTGACCCAGTAGACTGCAGCAAGAGGATAGCAAGTTTGAAGCCAGTCTGGACAATTTAGTGAGACCCGGTCTCAAATTTAAAAATATAAAGGGCAGGAGACATAGCTCAGTGGTGGAGCACCCCTGGGTTCAATACCCAGTACTGAGAAAGAAGGGAGGGAAGGTGGACTGTGTGTGTGCAGCAGGGAGTAAGTGCTGGATGTGGCTAATCCACTCTTTCAGGGGTCCCTGTCATCCCACAACTCCCCTGTTGACTCTTAGTGGAGAGATTAAAAGTTCTTTTATATCAGAACTGTGATGATGATGGATAAATGGAACATCTCAAACAGTAGGGTTGTCAATCTGAAGTCCTATGCACAGAACTTCAGAAAGTAGGAGAAAGGCATACAATGGGATGTAAAGGTCAAATAAATTATTTTTTCTGCTTAGTAATGATCCCATATTGAACTGGGGGATACAAACATTACTTGCACGATATAAATTGCTAAGTATTCTCAAAGTTTCTCTCCAAAATAAATATTTAAAAAGATAAAATTGCTGTGCTTTTATTTGGTGCCATGGATCCATTCTATCTACTTCAGTGAATGAAAAGTCATATTTAGATGTAATGCTCTAGAACCCCAGCCATGAGTGTACATATACTTCTTGAAACTATCCATTGAGGCTAAAATTTGTCAAAGAATCCCACAAATGGTTCTAAGAATGTTTAAGCATGGGAGATAGAATAGATATTCAGCACAGAACATTAAAGCTATTATATTTCTAAAATCATAATCTCTGCAAATCAAACAAAATCACTTTTCGCTCAGTTTCATAAGAAGGTTAATAATACCAACGAGGATGATTACAAACTATATACCTATAGAACAACTATATCTCCCAAAAGGCACGTGATAATGATTTTCATTTGAAATAATAATTTTCAGTAAAAATAATTGAGAAGGTGAGAAAGATAGATAAGCAATTGACTAGGCATTTGTGGATTTTTTCAAATTAGGGCTTATGGAACTATAACTAGGAAGGATATTTACATGAGGCACCTTACATTCAAATCTATAAACTCTTTTATAGTCAAAATAAACCTTATAACATTAGCCTTTTATATACTCAATACCAGAAAACATTCAGTGCACATTTAAAGTGATCTTAGTCAAGTTACCTTATTTACTACATTTTTTAATGTCTGCCCTTCTGTCCTTGGCTAGAACTCTGTGACAACATTTCCCACCACTCACACCAGCCTTGGTCTGATGGATTGTTTTAATGAGGTATCAACAATCACATCCCTTACTGCCATAAGAAGCTGCTATTTTCCACAAATTTAGATGATTAAATATATAATTCTGGATGATGAAACTGCTTTTCAAACATTTTCAAAGACTTTCAGAAGAGAGGTCTACTACAGAAGACATAAACGCTGAGTATAAAATATAGTCTGATAACCTGAAGTTTGGGCAACTAGGATGATTACATATGGAGATGAAATGGATTCTGTCCATGAACATTACTATAAGAAATCAAATTTAGAAAGCATTCCTGAAATCCTGTCAGCTAATTCCATTTTTCTCAAGAAAAAGTAGGGGGAAAAAAGAGAAAATCAGAAGTACACTTCACAAAAGATCACATGATTGATCCCATCAATTTCTGATCTCACTAGAGTATCTATTTTTTTTTTTTTTTTTTTTTTTTTGGAATGACAGACTGGCATTATACCTGCTATCAAAATGTTGGTTTAAAAAGAGGGCTTTGAACATAGATTTCTCATTTTTCTATGGATTAAAGATGTTAGGGCTCAAAACATCAGATTCTTTCTGCTGCCAACTGTTTGCATAACTTCCCAGTTGCTGCATCTTTGTGGCTTCAGATTTCATTTAACCCTTTATACCCTGTTGAGACATCTCAGCTCAGACGACAAAATCATCATCTTGCTTCAGGGTCAGTGCAGAAGGACCTGTTGGGACTCACAGCCCAGTGATGACAAATAGCCTTAATAAACAGTATAAAACTTGTTTTTGTTAAAACAAGTCATTCTTTTGTAGATAAGGGTGGCTGAAAAGTTTTGTCAAGGAACAAAAACTTCAGGCTACACAGAAGGGTTAGAGTATTGGCAAGATGGAAGCTACCAGTTCACCAGCAGCTTGTGGTCTGGATTGTCTTTGGTTCACTTGCTTAACCTCAGCAGAACACACTGCTGGGCGCTCACTGGCCCCCAGGATGAGACTGGCTGATATACTCTGGTAGAGGACGAGAATAGCTGCTGCAGCAGGCACCATGTTCCCCTAAGAGAGAAGCACATGGGCTGGCTGATGGAGGCCCACAGAGCAGCCCACCAGCGCAGTCTCAAGGCAGCAAGGCTGCTGCACTACTGGACTCCTGCTTCAGCAAGCTATGGAGGCCAGAAGATTTGCTGAGCATTTTGTCCTCTTGATGACTCAATAAAACTGCCTCCAGACTACACACAGTTTAAAGGGATATCACATGTTTTAGACAAATATTAATTATGGAGAGACACATTTACAGCATTGACCACTATATTTACACCATCTGCTTATACTCTTTGAAGACCATTGGATGGTGAATGATGATGTGATTGTGACTGACTCTTTTTAGGCATTTGGCAAAATACACTTGTGTGTAACAGCTGCTTTTTTAATTTTAAAAATGTTTACATATGTACAATTGTCCTTGAATGCTGATATAAATATGAAAAGTAAAAAACAAAAATAAAAATACATGTTTAAAGTTAGCATATGGGATATTGGCCTCTCAAAGCTGTTAAGTCCTGCAGAAAAATCCTATATGCCTTAGCCCTGCATGCTAGTTTCTATTATGGGATGTTGTTTCCTTAAATATGGAAAACAATGAACAGAAGCTTCATGCATATAGCATTACTGTATACAATGAAATGTGCTTCAGAAGGTGAAGTTCTGAAACCACTATTGTCCCTTAGGAAACTTGCTACATTTGGGTTCATGTGAGTTAATTTTATTGATATTTCTACATATATCTGTCATGCGGATTATCCATTAACATACCAGTACCCTTATTGTTCCGTGTTATAGTGTAACATTTCAGTAGTTCTTTTCATGGTTTGGTTAAATCCTAAGCCAATGACAAAAAGAAAATGGTATCCAGATGTGAGATAGCTTCCTCTCCTCTGTGGCATCTCAGAGGATCTTGGTGTCATCTGAAGAGCAGATAGATTTGCAGTGATTCCGTGAGGCTGGGCTTCTATAAAAGTTGAAGTAAACAGTTTTGATGTGTCACATGTAAACAGTTGATCTTAAATGGATGTTTCCCATAGCTGCAAAACAGAGAACAGCAAAGTTGTATGTTGTAAGAGCAGGAAGCAGAGGTATTCTGAGCTCCGAGAATGAGATGATTGGTGATTCCATCCATAGTTACGCGACTGTGAACACACACTCTTGCAAAGTCTAATGCATGGACAAAATAAACTCTTCAACTTCTAGCTCTCTCCTCTAAGCCTGTGTCTCAACCTTTTTAATGAATGTCACCTTTCAATTTAAAAAAAACTTCACATCTTCATTTAATTTTACGCAAAAATTTGAATAAATATTGTATCTCAAAAGGCATAAAGGAATGTAAAGATAATATTTTTAAGCTACATTTGTGCAGGATTCTCATACAGTCACCTAGAGCAGTGTTCTCATCTACAGTCATATTTTACATTGATCTAGGAAAGATTTAAAACTTCCACTGCCCAGGCAGCACACCAGATCAACTACATTGCAACCTCTCTGAATGGGACTTAGGGTGAGAATATTTTTTAAAGCTCTTCAGATGATTCCCATGTACAGTCAAGACTAAGAACTACTGACCTCTGGGAAATACATTCCATCAATACTACCATCACCCATTAAGAATCACTGTTCCAGGTCACAGTCATAGGACCAGGTCATACGCTCTCCAATCTCATCACTGCCTCCTAAAAGAATCGTCCTCTGAGGAGTCGATACTTCAGTGAAGAAGGATACATGCAGGGCAGGAAGTCCCTTCCTTAATTCCCTCACCTTCTCCCTTTCTATGCTTCTGCTATCAGTTCTGTATACTGAGCCTGATCAGATCTAATTTCTACAATGTTCAGTAACTGCCTTAATGACTGCAAACAATTTTAGTACTGTCCAATATGAATGTAAATCAGTTCACCAGAGAAGAAAGGTCAATTTAAAAAATGTCCAGCTGATGAAACATATTTCCAGGCAATATGATTTCAATACAACTATTAAAAAACCTATTACCACAATGACATAAGTTACACCCAATTTTCATCCAAATTCCATTTTTACGGGATACATGGGGCACATTATGGTATACACAATGGGTTTCTGGGAAAGAATGGAAAGGAAGTAACTGTGCAGATGTTTCTATATAATATAGGTTACCTCAAGTCCTCATGGAAATCTTGTTCTGAACACCCATGTTGGCTTACACCACAGGACTGTGACAAAGTCTCTGGTGCTATCTCAGACTGACTTTGTATGCCCTTATCATTAAAAAGACACCCATCCTCTTGTTTTTGGAAACCAAAGGGATCTCTCAACTATGAGTATCTTTGGGAGCAGATGATACCTAATGGTGGAGGAGAGTTAAATGGGCTGGCAGGGGTGTCTGAGGCAAAGAAGATCTGAATTGAGACTCAAGTAATGGTCTGTAGTGGTAAAAAGACAACACTTTGGCCTCAGAGAGCTGAAGTTTCTTTGCATATAGTTATGAATATTACAAATAAGAAAGGAGAGGTACAAATGAACGACGCTGAGAAAACCTAGAAGTCATGGTTATCCCTGTGAGGAGAAAGGAGCAAAGACTTGCCAAGACATTTTTGTAATAGGCACAACTTTTTCCAGGTTTGTGTGGCTGTACCAGAGGAGCTGCTGATAGGAAGATCTGTTTATCTGATTCTCCACAGCCCACAAAGACAGCCCAGCAACAGGAGCAGCCTATTCTGCAGCATTCATAGGGTGTGGCTGATCCACAGTGGGAAGAATAAATCAAACCTTCCATGCAACTCTCCAGCAGCTGGAGTCTTTATAGTCACCCTGCTCAGCCCAGGGAAGGGACTTGGGCCAGCCATTAATCAGAGGAGCTGTCATTTTCATGGGCTCTCATGTGGTAACATCTCCAATAACCCACACTCTGGCACGCAACAGCTGAAGGATGTCCTTAGCTTGATTGGAGCAAAACAGAGGAGGAGATGATTTAATAGGGGGGAAAATGGGGTACTGAGCTTAGACAATTCTCTTAGGAGGGGAAGAATGACAGCAGCCTTAGATTTCAGTATCACATTTCATAAATGGCTGTCTATCAACAAGTCTTTCTGAAGGCTAGAGAGTTGAGTGCTGGCAATCTGCATTGTCTTTTCGCTTACCACTTTGATAATAACACACAGAGGTCATTTTTTTTAACCTTAACACCACTGCTCTTTTCAAAAGTTTTTTATTATAGTGATCAAACCAGCATTTAACAATTTATTTTTTCTTACTGACTTTGGGTTGGGTTAAAATTTGATTCATAATTACCCTGAACCCCATAATTAAGGCTGAAGATCAAAGAGGCTCTGAAACATCTTTGTAGACCCCACCTCCAAAAATCTAGCAACTTAAGACTTACTGGCAGATAAATCTGCCAAGGCTTTTAAAGCTTCATTTTATGTTTTTCTAATATTATTTCTGAGAAAGTTGACAATGTAGTATAACTGACCACAACAGTCTGGAAATCTATAAAGATAATTATTCTTTGGTTGTATCTTTAATTTAAAACTCTGAGGGTTGGCCTGCCTCCCTAAACTGCACGATATCTCAAATTTCACATAATGGGTAAGGTTTCAGGAATGTTTTAAGACAGGGTTATATGATTAAAATGTAAAAAGGGACTCAATATTTAAATAAAGTTTCTTGTGAATCATATTATTATGAATAGGATAAATAACTCCATATTTTTTTTTAAATGTGACCTTTTGGGGGCTGGGAGCAAGCTAAGTAGTATAGCACTTGCCACGCATGACTAAGTCCCTGGGTTTGATCCCCAGTATCACTATAAATAAATAAATAGATTTGGTCATACAATGCTATATTCTTCTAATAGTACAGATTATTCTGAACTTTTTTTTCCTTTCTTTCTTTTTTTTTTAATTTTTTTTATTTTTAGTACTAGGGATTGAACCCAGGGATGCTTTACAACTGAGCCACATCCCCAGTCCTTTTTATTTTTTATTTTGAGACAGGATCTCACTAAGTTGCTGAGGCTGACCTCAAATTTGTGATCATCCTGCCTCAGCCTCCCTAGTCACTGGGATTATAGGTATGTGCCAACGAGTCTGGCTAATATTACAGATTTTCAAGTCCCTTTCCCTGTATCCAAATTCTACTCCCATCTTCAAGACAGTAATCTGATTTTCTGTCACGAGTTCCTATTTCTAACATTCTACTGAGTTGTTAGCCAGTGAAGGGCTGAGTAAGCAAATTTGCATAGAAAGGTGACTAATTTACTTGGTCTCTGGCATTTCCAGGGATATTAGAAAACTGATACAGCAAAATACATCCTTTGGTTTTGTCTGTTCCAGGTTTTACTATATTAACTACAAGGAATAATAAACAATGTTAAGTATATAATAATGACTAATAAACACTAAATATCTCTAGCATATACCAATGCAGTTTAAACTTATTAGGAAATACAAATCTGAACCCCAAAGCTCCCCAAATCTTCTAACTATCAAATTTAATTTTCTCATGAACAAAGGAGGAAAAATGACTCTCTTAAAATGTGAATTCACACAGAAGTGCTAATGACTGATTAGGTAAGCGTATGGAAAAATGTTGCCACCTACCCTGGCACTTTGTCGGTTCACTTTCTTCTCCTCATCTGGAAGTGGAGGCATTGGATAAGGGTACTTTCTGCTGGATGCAATAGACCCAGTAGATGAAGAGGGAGACTTGGCAGGAGATAAAGTCCTGAGACATTGAGAACACATGAAATAAATAGCAGGCGATTGCTTAATATCATTTTCAAATATTTGAAAAGTGGGTTCAGAACAAACCCTCTGACTTCTACTTTAATAAGTTCCTACTCCAAAGCTTTAACTACTGGGAAGATGACTCTGTCATTCCCAAAAGTGGAATGCTAGAATTTTAGCTTTCTAATTCCATGATTGCAATGAACCATTTAAGTGTTAGTACATAAAATCATACTTCTCAACTAGAAAGTCAACAATGAAGCTTCCTATAGAATAATTAAAAAGATAATATGGAGAAGGGATAAAATTATTCTAAGAGCTCATAGTGGTAAATTAAGTGTACAACATATTAATATTCTGCCTTATTTTTACCACTTAATGTAAAAATGTTTCTAAGTACAATAATTTCAGTTAAGATCTCAAAACACATTATCAATGATATATTAGTTGCTAAGTCACATATTCATTTACATAAAAACTCATGCATTCAAAGGCCAGTGTGTTAGTTGTGAAGAAACAAAGGCAAATACAGGGGTTTTAATAATAAATTAGTAAACATGCAAGCAGTAAGGAGTGCAGAGTTCCAGCCAAACAAAGTCTGATGAGAACATACAAAAATGGTCTAATTCATCCCTTCAAACAGCATTGCTAGGGAAGCAGTGGTGTGCTATGCTGAACTTGTTTGAGTTGTGTATGTGCAGTGGTAATATTTGTGACTACGCTGGCACACTAGATGAGCCCATACCTGCTGCTAACTTATCTTTAAGAGTGGGGATGGGGGAAGTGAGTAAAAGAACTCCCCTCAGAATACAGTGATGGACAACAGATGTAATAACTACAATGACTACCCCCTTTGCAAATGTTACCACCACACATTCATGATTCTTTAATTCCTGGTGAAAGGTGGTAATGACACACATCACTAAACTGCTTACACTGTCACAACATAACACAAGTACTTATTTCAGTAGGATGCACCTCATGTTCTATGACTGACTCAGACCAAGCAGGTGCATGGTGGGGTAGCATTAGGTGCACATTGGGTGGGGCAAGGTCTACTGCCTACATTGCATTAGTTCACATTCAGTTCTGCCATAGTTTTCAAACTCATTTCCATTTTTAAAATGTTAAATTCAAGCTAACGTTTGAAAATAATTTTCCTTGTAAACTTTGAGATCCAAGTGAACATCCTTAATTGATTTTAAGAATTGATCAAGAGTGGTTCCATTCACTTTTAATCCATAATTCCTAATATTACTTCTGTTTTTGAAAAATGGCTAGGACCACACCTTAGCACTAACTGCTAGGACAAAGCAGTTGTTAGACTTCTCTTATGTTAATGCATTCTATTCCTGAGTGGATGGGTGTAAGAGTATTAATATTTCAAATCCTCTAAAGTTCTATTAAAGCAGCACAATACTATGTAGTTTTCTAATTTGGGAATTTTTTTTTATAATTTCAGTAAAATATTTTAAATAGAACTATGATCTCTAGGAAACAAATTCAGTATATGCAAAATGAGGACAAACTTTTGCATTTAGATATTTAAATGCATCTTTCTAAAATGAAGGCTATTAACCTGGGTTCATCTTTTTAGCCTAATAATTACCTGTATAAACAACCCAAGTTTAGGAAAGATAGTCAAGTACAAAAGAAAATAACCAAGTCTTTCCATTAGGGATCATGCAATGTAAGTCCTCTTTTTAATCTACTGCCTTGTATGTGTACCTAGCATGAGCTGTTAGCTTCACAGCCATATCAGGCTTGACTTGGTCAGGCATCCAAATGACAAGTCTTATTCATATCCAAGGGGTGCTAAAGTCCAGTTCTCCTCTCAAATATCTTTCCATGGGCAAAGTTAATAAAAAGTGAAAACAAGACCAGGAGATATTCTCCAGAACCCCAAGGAAACTGCACTATACTATTTTTCACATTAACACTCTAGCTAATTGACCCTTTCCTGAACCCTAAGAGGAAAAAAGAGATGCCAAGCAGGACAGTTTTAGGAGGGAGGAAACAGGTCCTGGAGGAGCATTGGAAAGAACCAGAGTAGGAGTCAAAATAGGAGTAGAGAACAGGGGAGATAAATTAGTTTAGGGAAAATGAACACGATTTCTCAGAAAGGTCTAAGGAAGACATTCAGTTCCAGTCTGGCTTTCACTTAGAGTCAGGCACCAAACCAGCTCTTTCACTTACAAAGCAGTCTCTGGATAAATGTTAGCCATTATCATTACTACACTCTAAAATCCTAGTAACTCAGGGAGCATGTGTTAGAATTGCACAGTAAAGGTTGTGCTTATGTGCCAATGGAGTGTTGTCATTTTGAGCGACATCAGACTTCCTGGGGTTGTTTTTTTTATACACAGGTCTGTAAGGCACTCTCAGTTCAGTTCTACCCCCTAGGATGACCAAATCCAGGCCAATCACATGACAAGGACATAAGCCCGCTACTTATACACTGGGATAATATGCAAATTTTATAATACAGATCCAGAAGGATTTAATTGTCCTTGGATAGGATTTATGCACTCAGTATCCACCCTACTACTTTTAAGTAAAGGCAATAAAATAAAGAGGGAATAGATTTAAGAGTCAGATACAGCCAGGCTCCATGTCTGGTTTGACCCTTATCAGGCTGACATGCTACCTTCAGTAATTCTTTGTGCCTCAGTTTCCTTCACCCACAAAAAGGGAATAAGAATGTCTACAACGTATGATATGAGAAATGAAGATACAGAGTGGGCACTTGATATAAGATAGTTATTGTGGTTCATTTATTTTCAGAAACACTACATTTCTCATAATGGAAATGAATTCAAAAACCACTGATAAAGTGAGTAATCAGCTGGATAATTCTCCAAAGTTAAGAATATCTTCTAAGAACTTATAAAGCACCAGCACCAGCACAACTGCTGCCAGCATCTTGGTTGGTGAGATGACACTCTTGCCCTCGTCTCACTTGCTCCTTCTGATGCCCTAAATACATGCTGAGGATAATTTCAGCAACCACTATCATCTGAGAACCAGGTAAGGAGCACAGTGGAGGCACTCTGATCCCTCAAAAATCTATAGGCATTCATTTGCTTTGCCCTTCCTAGTGAGTGAATATTGTTTTAAATGCTAGGCTATAGCACCGGGACCAGTTTAAGGCAGTCACAAAGTCCCCACTGCATGTTGATAAGAATGCCATAAACCCGACATCTCTGGGTGATTAAGAAGGTGACCTTTGCCCTCATTGCTGGTTTGGTAGGAGAGGTAATCCTGAATAACCTGCTGTTGGATAAAGCAGATCTGAGCTGAAGCATAGGGTTGGCAAAGCATAAGCCAAGATGTGGATGCACTTTAGGCCTCCTGTGTGAGACTTATCCTGGATGGGGAATGAATGAAATTCTTTGTTATGTTAGAATTGTGGTGTTAAAGATCTAGGTCATCTCAATTTTTCACCACTTTCACAGAAACTCTGTGATTTTCAAGTCTTACCAACATAACCTTTATCCAAAAATGAAAGCTAAATCATAACTGTCCACTGAACTTTTAGCCTTTAAACAAAAAATACATATTTTTTAATAATGAATTCTTAATGGGACTATCTACTGTAGGAACCAATATCTCATGTTAAATAGGAGATAAAGGAATGCTGTAAACTTGCCCTTGTGGCTTTGCACGTGCAACCAGGGGTGCAAAAGCATTACCCCATCCAAATTGCGTTTAGTCATGCAGCTTCTGGGCAGACCTGGGTGCTGACTTTAAGAAATGTGAACTCTTCTCTTGGAGTCACAAAAAAACTACTCAGCTCACCCAGGGGAGGTGAATCGACTCTTCCGGAGTACCATTTCACAAATGCAAAATGCTAAGGCCATTTGGAAATAAAAGCCCTAACCCATATTAGGACCAAAGTTGTTACGTTTTGGTTCCATGGCTGGTACAAATTACAATCTGCCCACAAGCCTGAGTAAAATAGAAAGAAGAAATAGGACTGCAGGTGAGCCAAGATTCCCAAGAACATTCAAAATCATCTTACCTGTCTTCCTGACGTTGGCCATCTTGGGAGCTACAGGTGAGGGTGGGATGTTTGAATGTGAGTGTATGTGTATGAGGTTCCGTGTGGGAAAGTGTGGGACAAGCAGAAGACAGGGCAGGAGGGAAGGATGGGGTATAAAAGCAGGACGTAGTTTTGTGAGCAGGCAGGAGTTAAGCTTTCCTTGGAATATATGCAAATGTTATGGATCAAATTAGAATGCAGGTAGGTCTAATCATTTTCTCAAACTATACAAGACTAAACTAAATGGTACACTGGAAGAGAAAGTCCACCTTACAGGGGTGCTGAGAGTTAAATATTCAGACATATTTTGATATTTGTTCAGTGCTGACCCAAGTCATGGCCATAAGTAATATGAAAGCTCATTGTTAACTTGTCCTCAAAGGAGAGGGTAACTGAGCCTAATTTCTTCTTCACATAGTTGTCCATGAATCTGTCAGATACAGAGTGGACATTTACCTCTAGGAAACCATTTTGCTATTATAAAGAGCAAAAAGAATGCCATTAAGAGCTCTTGGAAATTTTCTCTGATCTCTGATGTAACACAGAGTGGTAACAAATTGAATAAATTCCAGTTTCTAAAATGGAGGGATGTTCTCTTTTGTGAGTCAAGAACATGTTTCCTCTCTGCTTTCTCTTCTATCTGTTGTGTCAAGACATTTTGATTTGCGTAAAAATTTTCTCAGGTGCTTTCTTGAGAATTCATAAAACACTCTTCTCAGGACACACCTTGACTGGTAGCAAATGGTTGAAATTAACAAAGAAAACCTAAACTCATTCCACATACTCTCATGTGGTCCATATTATCTCAATGATTTTTCAGGTAGATCAAATCATTGTTTCTTCTTCCAGTGAAATTCCACTACATTTCACTTAGCTTCTTTTCACGCTTTTCTTTGAGTTTTCGTATGCACTATGCACTCTTAGGCAGTAAGTAGGAAAAAAATGCATTATGAAACTGCTAGGTTCTGGAAATTAAATTGTTGAGGTTAATAGTGCTTCTTTATTAGTGGAAAGTATGTTTCATGCCCATAGAAAACTACACAGCATAAAATGAAGAGAAAGCTACTAAAAGCTCAAGATGGTGATAGGGACATGCACTAAACGGCAACCCTTTCAAATGGCAGCAAATAAACAAGGACCCTTTTCCATCTCTAGGAACTTGTATTAGGAGATACAAGATAGAGAGCCAGTCACACTACAGTATTTGTATGTGCTGGGAGAGTTTGAAAAGGATATAAAATTAATTTATAAAATACCTAAAGTATGGTCCTTCAGTGTTTTTATTCACATCTTCTACCCACTTAGCTACATTATAGTCTCTTTTGAACCATGGGTTTAAATACCTGCAGAAAGCAATGGAAGGAACAAAGAAAGCAGAACAAGATAGAAAATCTGAAAATACACAGCACAAGCTTAGCAAGTGGTCTTCACCCTCCATATGCAAGTGACTATGGCAAATAAATCAGGACAGATGCTGGGTGGTTATGAGGCAGTCTGTACAATGGCATGAGAATAATCTCAGCTACAAGGCTCAGGGCATTCGAGAAGGTACTTGACAATTCTGGGAAAGCCTTTTTCCGGTGGCTTCCCAAAGTAAAGCTTGCTTTCGATCACAGCACTTCAGCAGCCCCATTCACCCACCTCCAAGAGGCTTTGCCCAGGCCACCTCTCATGCAGCTCCTTGGTTTTCAAATAATAAAGGTGCTTTTTGAAAATATTCAGGCGGCTGCAATTTCAACCTGGCATTTGAGCATATAAACCCCCAAAACAATTTAAAGGAGCAAAGTTCTCTTTACAACATAAGAAGAAGGCTTTTATATGGCCACTGTCTTACTCCCTGAAGCAGATCCCAAGCTGGAGTCAACAGAAAGGACCCCCCCACCCAAGTCAGCTCTGTAAGGGCCAAAAGGGTCCCCACTCTTCTGATCCTGGAGCCCCACAAAGTTCTTTAAGTGTGGTCTAAACAGGCCTCCATGATCTTGAAACTGGGTTTAGTAATTTAGCTGTGGCCACAAGTTCCTTCCTCCTCAGTGCATTCCAGATTGAAGTGTCCATGGTTCCATTAAGATAATGGCCTTCAGAGCTGCCTTCCAAGTGTCTGATGGTAAATTGTGTGAATGACTTCCAGAGAATAATAATGACCATAGTGAGAATTTCCCTGAAGGATGGATGTGGCAATTACTCCATCAGAATCATTATGCAAACATTAAAGGCAGCAAAGTTGGAGGCATAGTTGTATTTTCACCTGGAGTTTCCTTTTATTTTTACCCTGGGGGCCAAGCAAAAACACCCCCTTAGAATTTGCCCTTGTAAAATAATATAGATTTAATACATTCAGTATTGTAAGAATTTGGAGGATTTAATGAGTTTTCACTTTTAAAAAGTAACTTCTAGAGATACGATAGGCAATGAAGATCTGAGCTCTATAAAACTTAAGTTATGTGGAAACGAACCAGGGGAAATTAAAAAAACACACTGTTTGTTTTTATTTAACATTTGCTTCTTTCCTCCACCTTTAGTTTTTGAGCTGTTTGTAAATATATTTAGACCAAAATCACATTTCCAGTTACTTTAAAAAATCAGGTTATTCTTCCATAGTGCTTTTTTTCATTTTTAGCTATAACCAAGGTGCTCCACAAAACAGCATCATGATTCCCTCCTGAGAGAAGGGTTTTGCAGCATTTTTATACCTGTAAGACCATTTTTGCTAAGATAAGGTCTCCTGATTCAGGAGCAACTCACACTAACTTTGCCTTTAGCCACAACCATTGCCAACTTGCACTTTTTGCAGAGATAGCCAATGAAAACTTGCATAAAGATTAACACCGAGACTCTGAACAAAAAGAAAAAGTCAAAAAGCAAGTGCAGCCACTGATGAAGGCTTGTGAATGCTCTGGCCTGGGGAAAACTGTAGAGAAAGCCCATGCAGCTGTCATCAGGTAAAACATAGCCACACAGCAAACTGAGTCGCCCACAGGCAGACAGCCACTTCTGGAGGAGTCATTTGTTCCTTTCACTGACAACCTTAGAAACTCAAAGGGCTGGTACTATGGTGGTTCCATGAAAGCTACAACCGCATGGTTGGTCTTGCAGTTGATGGACGTCGTCCTCTGTTTCAGAGAGCATTTCAGAAGGCTGAGATCATGTCACCAGAGCCACTGAAGAGAACTCCAAATTGTTTGGTCCTTCTGGGGACCTGCCTGTGAAAGTGCCTTCACAGTAGGCTTCCTAACATCCCTAGGTCATGGTGGCTGCAGTGATGGGATTTTATCAAACTGCAATAAACCTGCCTACGTGCTTTCACTTGGCTTGTAGCGCAACATGCAAAAAAAAAAAAAAATGCATCAGACGGGATAGGAGAGCTCAGTACGTTCTCCAGGATGGAAAGGCAGAGGAAATTTAGCTGGTGCTGGCTGGACAGGAGCACCTCCGAGCAGACATGGGGGCTCTGCCAAAGATCAAATGACCCTGTTCTCAGCCAAGGAAGGGGCTTAGAGGGAGACTAAGTGGCAGCCCAGAGTAAAGGGGCAGGTGAGACTGACCTGTGATCCAGACTCCCTGTCTGGGGGCTGTCAGAGCCCCCTGGGCTTATGCCTTGGGATGGGACTGTCTGGGCGAGGGAGTGCCCAGGCTCAGGTGCTTGGGGCTCCCTCCTGTAAAAACACAATATATAATACAAAGTCTAAGCCAAAAAAAAAAAATGTTATATCATGTACAACAGTGAGGAAGATGCAAGAGCTTTGAGTAGGAAAATAATATAACAAATGAGGACATTTTATTTTTTAATGAGCCAAGCTTATATTTGTGGTGCATGTTCTAATTTCTGTCCCAATTTTTCATCATCTTTTGGGAGGATAAAGTAACTAAAGGGAATTTTGAAATAATGCACCTGAAATACCTCTTATGTGAAGAAATAAAACAAAAGATGTTTTCCTGGGGTCATTCTGCTGTTTTATGGTCACACAAATGGCATTACTATATCAGAAGCAAATGGGATTAATTACATATGGAAAGCATAAAAAATTTGCCAGACTTATTCTTGAGAGGTTATGTATCAGGATTCCTTTTTTCTTTTTGTGATGCTAGGGATCAAACCCAGGTCCTCATGCATGCTAAATAAGCACTCTACCACTGAGCTACATACCCAGTCCAGGAAGCCTTATTTCTAAATAAGTACAATAAATGTGTGTATATATAGAGAGACAATTCCCATATGAGAAGATATAGGAGAATAGTAATTACTAACTTGGCTCCATTTAACTAACATTAGTCATGAAACCACAAGTAGAAGAGGCTGAAAAATATGAGGGAATCCTTAATATTTCTCTGTATGTTTCTATTGTGACATCTTATTAAATATTATAACTGAATTATCTCATAGCAAGATTTCTCAAAGACTATCAGTAGTTTTATAATTTTCATCACATGTTGTGGGTGGAAATTTTACACAAAATTAAAAAAAAAATAAGTGATTGCTCTAGGAAATATTGTATGAACATTGCTAAACACCAAATGTTCTTTGGGTACTAAATTCATAGCTTTAACATACTATGGAACAGTTGTGTCCCAACTAGGGAGTTGTCAAAGCCTTGTTATAGGAAAAAACCATTAGAACACTAAATAATATACAGAGGAAGTTTTATCGAATATTTTACAATTTTATCTGTATTTTTATGAGCAACTGAGAAGCTAAGGAGCTCTTACCAGGTGGCCTCATGCAAAACAAATCAAATAACATTCCAAGAAGAGTTTATCCACAATGAGCCCTAAAGCATCCAAGCGCTTTGGGAATGCAGAAGATAAACTCTAACAGATTAGTTACTTAAGATGGAGTTCTATGATGCCATTCTGGACCATGCAATGGTATCATCTGAAATTGTCTATTGCTTCTAAGGTTAAGGATCCTCCAGTAAACTTTGATAAGTCACTTACAAGACAATATATTTCAGGTGGAAGGTCCAAATTTCAAGGCAATGTTATTATTCCTAGACTGAAAAAGGCAGGGTATATGATGGAAAAAGCTATCATAAGTTTCTGATGAGCAGTTAGCAAATACCTGCTATTCAGACTTTTTGAATATTAAGGCATGAAGAAGCAGTAGAGATTCTGGGGATAATAACTACCACTACAGTGAAAAATAAGTGGAAAAATTTGGGTGGCTTTAAAAAGCACAAGTAATTAAAACCAAGTAGCAAGGTGGGTCCAAAAGGATAGTAAACGTGTGTCTCATTCCATGAAGGGAGATAAAGGCTTAAGGAAGCTTTGTTTTGATTGTACTTTCTTACATGGAAAAACAAACAAAAAAGTGCATGGTGTTTACTTCATTATAAAAGACTTTAAATATAATTTCCAACCCCACTCCACTAAAAAAACAAAAATGTGGCTATCATTTAAAAAATGCATAATGTTGCATTTAATGACAATGATTCAGTTAAAGAGCAAGTTTAGGTAAATGCCCTTTTAAATGTCCTCAGAAGAAAAATTTAAAAGGAAACTGATTCCATTAGTCTGAGAGAATGCTTAGATTTCAGCCATGAAGACCTCAGAGCGGTGGTTTCAGACCTAAGCACCATCATGCTCTAGTTTGGTGGGAGTTTTTCCCTGATGCTTCCAGGCTGTGTGAGTATTGGGGAGAAGAAGGGTGACTCTCTGAAATGGCTGGACCCCAGGTGATGAGAAGAAAGGAATGTTATCAAAATTCCCTTCAAAGGGAACCAAGACACCACAATGGCAAGTGACTGGAGGGAAAGGCCCACAGCAAGGGCGAGCCCCCCACTAGCAGTGAATATTGGTATGGGCACAGTTGCGGAGATGCCTATGTAAAAGAGAAAAGCCATGGTTAATTTTTAAAGGGCAAAAAGAATTTAAAAGACAAAACCAAGACCAGAAGCAGGGTTTACTGTTCTTTGACGATCTGCTTAATTAACATTTGATACTAATCACCAAGGACCTTGAAGTGCCTTTTTCCATTAGAGGTTCAGACTTACTCAGTTGAATTAGAACGAGGTCTAAATCGTTTGCCTCTGATTTTCTTCCTGTTTTCGCCCACATTACCTGAAAAAGATGGTTTATAACTAGATTTCCAAATAAATAAATGATTGTTCCATCACTCATTGTACAGTATTTCAAATGGGTGTAATTCAAAACCAGCACCACCCTAGAAGGCAGGGCTTTGTACACAGTACAGCCTTCCCAAAGGGTCCAGTACACTGGTGCTAACAAATCCTATCATTTCCATCTATGGAAAACAAAACAAAACTAGATTCTCATTCCAAATACCTTCCTCTCTGTTGGGAGAAGAGCTAAAGAGCTTACAGGAAAGTATATATCTTTACGCCCAGGGAGCACAGAATATAAAACTTGGACTGGGTCTAGAAGATGAATTCAGAATGTTGTCCTTATACCTTGCCAAGAGTTACTTCGAGGTCGCCCATTTTCACAGATATCTGAAATATGTTTTGTGTCTGGAATCCTTTCACTCCAAGAATGAGAGAGCCCATTTGACCTGAAATTCAAAGTATTTACATATTGTTCAAAAATGTATCAAATGAATGTTCTGAAATCAGTAAGCAAAATTTCTTAGCATTACTGTGCATTAAGTAAAATAAATCAAGAAAAAAATCTGAAATGAAAGAATGACGAGAACATGAAAGTCTTCATGAAAAAGGCAGAAATACACAACATTCAATTTAAGAAAATTCAAATACAATGGAACCCCATTACAATAGTCTATAAATGAAAAGTATCAGGACATAATGTAAGCCAATTTACCCGCCCCAGAACACAGCAACCATAAATGACAAATTCACTGTGTATTTCAGTTACATAACCCCAGCAACAGCATTTATAATGGGGTCCCACCATAGATGTTTCTTAATTGTAAAGCAATGGATTCCATTCCAATATTATGCGAACATGGACTTCCAAGAGATTACATTAAGATTTGCTTAACTGAACCTGGTTAACCTTTATCAAAGTAATATTTAGTTTTCTTAAATAATAAAATTACTTTCTGAGAATTGGCATTTTTCTCCACAAATCTAGTCCGAAGAAGTATAGTACATTTCAGTTAATTGTTCAATAACTGAACCGAAATCAGATGTTTACCATGGAACTCTTTCTCATAAAGCCCATGTACCATTGAGTTCTTCTACTAATTGTGTCCTACCATCTTTAAATGAATTATCTACAGGAAGAAAATTTACATGCCTACCTTGTACCACATAACAAAAGAATTTTGACAAATTACATATACTTAAATGTCTAACAGTTGGATATGCTTTTAACTGGTTAAAAATAATAACTCACTGAAAATTTTCTAATAGTTCAAATGGATATTTCAAGCTCTTTTTTGATATTTGAAAAATAATTCTATACTTAAAAATCTTTTTCATGTGTCATTCTGGTTAATTGCTAATAATATCTATTTTAAAAGGTATCTTCTGCTAATGAGTGAAAACATGGAACTCAGCACAACTGGTACACATTAATGCTTTAGGTTGGAACTTTTTCAACATGATTTGCTACTTAGAGAATGATTCATATTTTGTATGAAAGGACAACTGAAATTCTGCTGGAACCCACTGATTTCTCTATTTTTTCTATGTTATATAAAATTTTGCATTTGACCAAGAAAATACTTATATAATGAGATAATTCAAGTAGATGTTTGTCATCTTCTTTTCTTAGCCATCAAGCCCTCAGTAAATTAAAACAGTAAAAATTTTAAAACATCCTTCTGTGGGTCAAAAACTAGCATTTCTTCTTTTGCTCTGAAGTGTCATCTACGTGAAAACTATCCTTCATGCTCAGGAAAGTTCCACATAGAGTTCCCACATAGAGTTTACCAACTCCTTCTACTCTCCTTTCTGATCAATGTTTACAAAGACTGAGCACACTGCAGAATTTTTGCAAATTATTCACTCTCTCTAGAATACCAGAAGAGACCAGCTTCCTCTCAATAAATTAGCCATTTCATCCTCACACTGCAAAGCAACAAATGTGCTCGAAGTCATGAGTAGGGCTACCAGACTTTTTTTCCTTTCCCTTACCTCCATTTCTTTAGTTAAAGAAATTCTTCCACAAGAATATTTTAGCTTCCTTCAATGTGGTGATGTCTCACTCCCTACTAACATTCCTAACATTCCAACTATTTGTTTCTTCTATGCATTTATTTTCAAGCAATTATAAAGCATGCAGAATTTGAAGTGGTGTCATACACCTTAAGATGTTAGGATAGGAATATTATCATTAGAGTTCAAGGCATAAATAATAAATAAATCCCACCTCTACTATTATAGAATCAGGCAATTATTAAGCATACTTAAATTAATTTGTCAACTAAGGTGTAAGTTATAAAATCTGCAAATAATCATTCCAAAAAAGGCAAAATCATAATATTCAAGTACATGATTCACAGAGAAGCAATCTTTGTTTCACAGCGAGCTTAGCTTTGATATATATATATAAAATTAAAAAATAGTCAATGCAGCACTTATATTACCAATTTATGTTAACTGCTTTTATTGAAGCATGACAGTAACCTTTTTCTTTGACTACCAAACATGACATAAAGCTCACCATTCAAAATATTATTAAGTACTATGCACGGTTTCTTAAGCTATATAAGAACAAGACTGAAAAACCTTGAGGTTTCCAAACAGATTTAGAGTCTTTGTTTATTTTATTTTGTTTTGTTTCAATTTTGTGGCCTGATGGTCTGTAGATTAAGTGGTTTTGAGCATATGGCATTTTGAAGTAGAGTAATCAAAGAACAAAGGATACTATTTTTCAACATTCAAGAAAGAAGGAAGAAGTAATCAAACCTGCTGCAAAATAATGAAATGTTCTGACTAATGGAATAATGTGTGATGGAACAGGTAGAAATCTGAAAATGCGACAGAAAAGCAGACCTCTTCTTAGAACTAGATGCTGAGTTTGTGCTGACTCCAGGAGGAATGTCGCTATAAAAAGAGTCGCCATCTCCAGGCTTTTTTACATAATCTCCCTGGGGTGACTGTCTAAGGCATAATAAACATTTCAGAGTCAGAAAACAAGACACACACATGAACACAGACATATACAAATCTTATTTCAGGAAAAAGAGAGGTGGGGATAATGATCTACATGAATCAAATCTATAACAACACATAAGATTATTTATAAATGTGACAAATTAAAGTCATTCTGACTGTTGGGGTCAGAAATAGGAGCACCAAAAGCTTTATAGGTTGGATGAATAAAGCCACACTTTGAGAGGGAAAACATGGGAAGATGAGGGTTTTGTGTTTTTTGTTTTTGTTTTTTTGTTTTTCCTGCTACAACTTCTTTATATTCGGAGAGGTTAGTTGAGGTTTTGTCTTTTAAAAAATTGATGTTAAAGGATACATAGTAGGGCAGTTCTTAACTAGACAAAGCAATTGGATTTTCTTTTTTTCTTTTTTTTTTTGTCACCATAATGAATAAACTATTCATGATTTGTAAACATAATATAATGAATGCAAAAATGATTTAATTTTCAAAGGATTGATTTCTAAGCTATTCTACAATTGAATCCATATAAATCCTTATTAGAATTTAATGTTCAATTTGGAGCTTCATTGTTCATTTAAAAGAAAAAATTTTAAAAGAAGATTCAAAAGTTGAATCAAAAAGGTAATTTTATAATTGTACACTTGAATACATGAAGAGAAATCATTTAGTAGGAGGAAGAAAGGGTTGAACAGTTAACTGAATTTCTGTGGAGACTATGGAAGGACATTTGTAGGTACATAGAGAGTGACAGTCCTCCATCTCCACTGTGGTAGGAGAACCACAGAGACAGCCTGTTTCATCTGCACTGATATTAACCCCACGCATCTCTCTCTGAACAAACTAAAATTGGCACAAATTTGGCACAGATTTTTATTACTTCTCCTAAGGGAACTTTACACAGCCACCCCACCCCTGCAGTCAACCCTCTCACAGTAGCTAATCTGATCATTTGCCAGTGTGCATCCCTCAAATAGATGACTGCACCCAAATCTGACTTAGTCCATCCAGTGCTATCACTGGAGGTGGCAAAAACTAGTGCTAGACTAAGAATTTTAAACAGAGCTACACTTAAATAAATCTCCAACAAAAGCACAAATTTGCTAATTCCTTTTCCTGTTTGGTTTCTCCTTAGTTACCATGATAAGCTTGGTTACTTACTGATGCTAAATTTCAACCCCAAAATGCCACTTTCAGATGTCTTCTTGTTTATATTGATTCCCATATTGTTGTAAATATTTAAAATATTCCATCATTTGTTTTCTGATGACTGAACAGCCTATGTCATAATATGTCAATGCTATATGTGAACACATCTCTACAAATCTCAAAAAGTTTTCAATAGAAATAAAATGTATGTACTTTAACTATACGATTTAAGCTACTTCTCTGTATTTTAACTAAAGAAAGGAATTCTCACTTAACTAGTTTATAAGATTGATTCTACCCATAATTTTTTCATATAGGTTCCTCCAAAGTATTTTTAAATTCTATAAGTGACTTCAGCTCATAACAGTTGTCCTTGCTTTTTCCTGGTTATTATGAAACATTAATTTTATGGGGAAAATACATAAGCCTTCATATTTATAGTGTTCATAGTAATGACAAAACAATATCTTTTCCTATGAAAGAGATCTTTGATCTCCAGAGTCATTTTCTGTTTTATCCCACATCAGTAACATAGTCCTTCAACACTTAGAAAAAAAAGTCCTTGAAAATATCAGAGTTCTATACTTTGTCTCAAGGAAGAATCTTCCCTACTGTGTCATATAAGAATGTTAAAAATATTTCTATAGAATGTTCCATCAGCATATGTCCAATAATAATACTGATGACCAATATATTCCTTCTGTCACTATTACCTTTAATGATGATCTTAGTAAGGCTGAGATGTGCCTCAACAAATTCAAATTAAATAAAGACAAGCTATTGTACAAGAGCTCAGAACCACACTGAACTTTCCCTTTTACTTTCTTTCCCCAAATGACCTTTTCTTTACAGGTTTCTGGCTGCAGTGAGCTGATACTGCAGGTGCAGGTGGACTACCTCCCACATTGAAGTCCAGTTTTGTTTTGTCTTTTAACTAAGAATGTTTTACCATCCACTTCAATGTAACTTCCATGTGGTTATGGTTATTTTTTACACAATGCACAAACATCCTAAATGATAAACATAAAAACCATGGGCTTCAGTCAAGTTGAAAGGGAATTTCAGTTCAATATACTTCTGGGGCACCACCTCCTTTAACAATTCTGGTCACATCTGATTCTTATCTATCCTTCCTGTAAAATCGCCAACATATAGAAACGAATTTTCCACATTCTCCTGAAAATTCCACAAGCAATGGATGTAACTTTTTTCATACAGTAAATGTCAATGGTAGGTTTCAAATTTTGTTAAAAAAAAAAAAACTCAAGAATAATATTTAATATTTTTCATTGTCCAGAAATTTATCTTTTTAAAATATTCATTATTCATTTAAAAAATCCTATTTCTTCTTGCATTAGTGAGAATAGAGAATATTAGGTCCCCATGATCAGTAAAATAACATTGTATCATTTGTTATAAAATATCAAAAAGATGAACTAAAGTATGCCCTTAAAATTTTAAACTGAGCCGGGTTTGGTGGTGCATGCCTATAATCCCAGTGGCTCCAGGAAGCTAAGGCAGGAGGATTGCAACTTCAAAGTCAGCCTCAGCAAAAGCAAGGTGCTAAATAACTCAGTGAGACTCTAAATAAAACACAAAACAGGGCTGGGAACATGGCTCAGTGGTAGAGTGCCCCTGAGTTCAATCCCTGGTACCCACCCCCCGAAAAAACATTTTTAAACAACTTTTTTGGCTTTTTTGGCTTTCTTCTTACACTTTGAATATTTTTCATGTTCCCTCAAATTTGAATTTGAAAGTGATTATCATGGTAGATGGCCTGGCTAGTGCTGTTTTATAATAGAAAAATCACCTCATATTTCTCCTATTATATGCAAGTATTTTAACATGTGCATGATTTCTTTGTAAACAATAACCAAAACAAATGCTACGTAATTAATTTCTTTTTCATCAAAGATCAGCCCTTCTTATGTTAATTACAGGTTGCCTATTTTTCCTCTCCACACATTTTCATATCATTTTGTTTTTGAATTGATGCTTCTCATTAAATAACATTTTTTGAAGGTAATCGTCTAACACAAGGACCAATGCCTATAACTTAATGACTTTGGAGGAGATGATTCATATAAACTATTAATTATTATTTATCTCTTCTTACTCTATTTCAGAAGATAATATGTTTATAATCATAAATCATCTAGCCATATGAGCATTATAAATTTAAACATTCAAGGAGATTTTTGGGATCATCCCAAGTCTTTAAGCAAATTAGTGCTCCTGTTATAAGAGAAGTCGGATCTTTCCTAAAAGCTTCCATTGATCTTTAATGTTTATCTTGATAATCCTTATGCTTACTCAACATGAAAGAAATCAAGAAAAAAGTTTAAATGAGTCTTAACTCAATGCTTAAAGAAATGCTTCCCAATGTTTTCTTGGTGTCTGAGCCTCTCTTATTGTTACTATTTTAAGAAATATTGTTCAAGGTGTACCAAATCACACTGACAGATGTATAAATATCAAGGAAATGATAATAATATTAAAAGAAACCAGGAAAGGTTTGGAAAAAAGATAGGAAGTCCATAAGCAGAAAATAAAGTGCCTAAAACAGGAGAAAAAGTAAAAGAAAAAATAAGAAAGAAATGGGGTGGGAAAGGGGACACTGCTTAAGGTAAAACCACAGATCAGAAAAATGATTTAATATATTCTATTTTTCATCAATCATAGTGATGTATATTCATTTCAGACAAAGGAAAAGAATTTCAGCTGAATAGGGATGTTTTATAAATCTAAGTTCGGTTAATATTTCTTATTCTATTTGCAAACCTGCCTGAAAACTAAAACCTACTTATAATTCTTGTCACAAACCACACAACTGCTAAATTCTAAAGTTATTATTCTATGACACAAACAATAACATCAAGCGAAAAATGTGGAGGTTTTTTTTCCCCTGGAAATTATGAAGAAAAAGAATAAAGGAGCTTCTGCATGCTCCTTGGTTCCATGGTTCTACGCTTTATAAGATGACACTGACAGGTTTCAGCTGATTGTATGTGCGTAGGGTTCTGCCTCCTCTGGGCCTAGAACAGGGCTTCTATTTTTTAAGTAAGCAGTTTGTGAACAAAAAGAAAGAAAATAAGTTTGCTTTTCATCTTTTTGTCAAGCTTGCGAGTAAACAGACAACACAAACCTTAATATACTGAAAACCTTGAGAACACATTCTCAGGAGGGAAAATTATCAGGTTGTCAGGTTCATTTACAGAATTACTTGCCTGCCTTCTCAAACAATTTGAAAGTTGTGCATAATTTGGCATTTTTGATAAGAAAATGGTAAGACACTGTACTTTATAGATCTTGCATCTGGTGTCAAAGCAAGCCTGCGTGTTCACCAACCCCTTTACCAGCTCAGTGTGGGCCTCATTCAGGTTGAGGACTGCTCCCTTCCTCTTTGAGAACAACATCCACCTCTTTTATTTAAAATCAGAGAAACACAAAGTCTTTAGAGACCACACACGGGTAACTTCTCTTTACCATAATGCTTTAAAGATTACAAAGAACTCTACTTTATTTTAGAGTTGAGGAAACTTGTGATTTCTCAACATCTCATACTAGATTCTTAATTCCTTGTCAATTGCTCCTCCCACCACAGAATCTCGAGGGAAAACCTAATTTAAGACAATAACAACCTAAAATTCTTAATTCTACTTCTTGTCCTCCTTTGGAACTTGCAGATATTTATTTGAATGTCTACATATAATTTCACAAGACTGAAAATATCCTAATGCATGCTTTGTTCCATTGGCCTGACCCCTTCTCCATCATTACAGGTACTGTCAGGGCTAGAAGTATAGCTCAGTGGTACAGCACTTACCCAGCATGCATGGGCCCTAAGTTCAATCCCTAGAACTGCAAAACTAAACAAAACAAAAAAAGAACCTAATATATCTTCAGAAAGAAAAATCCTTCAAAAAATACTTATATATTACAACTTCCTGATTTAAGTCGATTCTGTTATTCTCCATTTTGAGAATAATTTTACAAGTCTAACATTCATTAGTTATGGAAAAGGACAAAAAAAATGGTTTTGGTGAATATATCAAATATATAAAACAAATATCCACTGTAGATGTGACAACTCTTAAAACATGTACTAGATTCCAAAAGAGTAGTCATATCAATGACATGATGACTTAGTAACACAAGGAGATGGGAAAATTAAATACAGGAAAGTCATACTATGAAATGTTTTAAATTGTATCTATGTATATGTTGAGTTAGAATAAAAAATTGGTGCATAGTTTTAAACAAATCATTTTTATAAAGTGTGGGCAATTTCCTTATTCTGGATAGCATTCTTAGGTAGAATACATCTTACAGTACTCTTTTGGTTTTGCTTGTTACATAATTGAGACATCTTGCTTTCCTTTTTATATATTCAATAGTATTACATTATTGCTTTAGTTCCTATGGAAATAGAGTTCAATCATAAATTCTCTATCTTATCAACCAAAGTCTGCCTTCCACTGAAGAAAGCTACCAACCTTAGATTTCTGATATGACTAATCAATTTCTACCCAACTAAAAGTCTAAATGGCTCCTTCTCTACTCAAGTGCTTGTAGACACAAGAGTTTAAAACAGGGGGTAAGAGAGGTAACTCAGTGGCAGAGCACTTGCCTAGTATAAGTGAGGCACTGGGTTCAATCCCCAGCACAACATAAAAATATATAAATAAAATACAAGTATCATGTCCATCTATAACTAAAAATATTTTTAAGAAGAGTTTAATACATGTCACAAAGAAATCTAGTTGTTTTCAAAATTTAATCAATTTTGTCTTAGTTCCACTTTTTTTTTTTTTTTATTAATGATGTATTAGTTACTCCAGGGCAAAGTCAATATTTCCTAAACCTATGCTAAATGATCAGAATTTCAACTGGTACCTTGTGGATACCTTAGAGTTGCAGATATTCTATAGATATTTATGGGTAAAGTCCTATAGAGGTTTTAGATTACAAAGTAGAAGGAAACAGAAGAATAAAGTTTAAAATTTCAATTTGTGAAAAGATGAAAGTTGTGGTTGGAACCTAAAAAAGTACTGCCACATTTATTATACCTTATTACTAACCTGCTACAGACATGTAATGGAACAAAGGAAAAAGATATGTAGGTAGCAATTTGCACAGATACCTTGAATGCAAAACTGAATACTGTATGACACACAAGACCTGGTCTGAGTTATTCATTTCCAGGACAACATTTTGATTTTTTCAATCTATAGCTAATAGTAACTTTTAAAATGTGAAAAGTAAATAGTATGCCCCAATACTGTGTGGCAATTTAGATAAAATCAACAATTCTTATAGAACAACACAAATGCCTTTTACTCTTTTTATACTGTTACCAAAGCATGGATTATAAAGTTATGCTGAATATCTTTCTCTGTGGGCATTTTTATTTTCTAAAACAGTACAGGAGACAGAGATTCCACCTATGCAAATTCCTTCTTTAACTACCTGTGTGATCACCGAACCAGTACAAATTTTTTTTTTCTCATGCACAAATAACATTTTCACCAAGTGCCAGAACATTCCCCTGATAGCTACATTGTGGTCAAATAAACTTGTTATTTATGAATGGAAGTTATTAATGTATCAACAGTAACAAAGGAAAAATAAATTCCCTCAGATAGTAGGCAATAGAAGTATCATAAACATAAAGAAAAGTCAATAAACTAATGTAAACAAACATGACAACTTAACATGAAGGAAGTCTGTTATTGATGGAAAAATTTAATTTCTGTACATATATTACGATAAAAATAACACAATTAAAATTTTTCAATATCATGAAAAATCAAGATCAATGTAGAATAAAAATAAAGTGAGTTTGATTTATAATTGCATGTATGAATTCCAATGATGCTAATCAGGGGTTAAATCTTTCAGTTACATGTTCAGATTATTCTCATCACATACCTCTGTTCTCGATAGTTTCTTTTCATGAACAAGAAGAGAGAGGGGAAAAACACAAGAATTAGTTACCTATGGAAGCACATTAACAGAGCATTCAACATAAAAGCTCTGGCATTCATCGAAAGGACTTTGCTAGAAGATTCTGAATTGCAGAGTTAAAATGGGGAATATACATAAAATTTCCACTTTGTCATTAGGAAAGGTCACACCAACAGACTGGTGACAATTTTGTCAGATAGTTTGCAATTTTAAAATGAATAAATAAGCTGTAATCTTTAAGGGGTAACTTTCCACAACATCAATTGTACTACACTGAACACTTAGTAATATTCTAATGTTTAGTAAAATTCTAATCCTGTTTTTAAATACAGGTTTTCCAGACATATATGTTGATTTAAATAATAAAATTGATGAATTGAGTTACTCACATAAATTGTATTTTCATAGAAATAAAATCATAATTTATTCCTGTTGGAATGCAAACCCCCAACTATAGCTGTTCCTAAGAATTTCAAATAGGAAAATATAAATACACACCAGAACATTTTATTTCATCATGCATGATAAGTAAGTGAATTAATTCACAGCTGTTATGGACCTCCATAGTTATCACTACTTATTCACTCAAGCATCACATTGGAAATATCTACTCAATTTTTAGTCTTTTTTAATTTGGCCATATGCTAAAATAAACCTAAAATTTTTTTCTGAAGGGTGTGGTAGTGCAATATCAGTTAACTTTCTCTCTTGATGTAATTAGAATATTTTGAAGACTGAGTTATTTGGGACTCGTTCCTCTAAGATCAAGGATAATGTCTCCATGTGAATGTCCTTTGTGGCACCTCCATCTATGGATCCATTCCACCCACATTATAAGGATCATAACAGGAGGGTAAAAGTGCCAATTTGTTTTTAGTTTTCATTCTGGAAACTTTTGGATGGGGGAAATATAAGCCTGGTATCTTCCCATTCATCATATTTTGCTTTTATTCCCTCAAACTGATTACTACTAGAGCCATACAGGTCCAGATGAGGATTTCTCATTTTCTACTTCTGCTATACCCCACCCCAAGACTGCAAGAAGGAGTGGAAAGTTTAAATAGCAGAACTAAGAAAAGAAAAAATGAACCCCTGAACCCTAAATCTTCTCTTAAATTTCAAAGAGAATACATGAAATATCACACACTTCTTAGTTTAATTCTGCTATTAAAATTTCCAAATTCTCATTCTATTTCTAAGCGTATTCAAATGAATTTAGAAACATTATAAGTGTTAATCATTTAGGTTCAAATTATTTATGAGAACACTGCAATATAAACAATATTTATTGTTTTCCTTCATCAACTTGCAAAATGTACATATTCAGAAGTGTATTTTAAGAGTAAAACCCCAAATGAAACAAACAAAAAGTAGATTATTTCAACAAATAAACACAGGTAATTTTACAAGCAATAGGAAAGTGTTCAAATTTCAGGTTTTCTGAACAGGAAATTTTTCCAAAATTGGAAAAAAAATGAAATATTCACTTGCATCAGTAGGTGGCAGAAAATCACACCCTCTGAGCTATCAATTATCCTTTCTATTTTCGTATGACCCAATGAAACCACTGAGCAATGCTTGTGAAGGCAATCACTGCACCAGTCCTGCAACAGGGAGGTGGAGGAAATAGTGTGACCCCAAGATGCAGCTTACCACCTGCACTGTAAGGGGATATTGAATAATGAATATACAGAAAAGCTTTCCTTTCAGACCCATAGTTTTACAACTGAAAATGCTTTGCAGAAGTCAGAGTGTACAAATATAAATGTGCAATATACCAAATGACCTGCACATCAAAGAGGCTCATAAGCATCTGCTATGAATTGGTGTGGAGCTAAGTGCAGATTTAACCAGGGTAGAGCTTCCTCCTCTGCTGTGTGCTCTTTTACTGTGTCATGCCATGCTACACTTTCCTGTGCTCTCTGGGCTACTTGTTAATAGTCTTCCAGGAGTATCTTTCTGCCTTTAATACCTGCTGCATACAACATGTATCCTGACAGTGAAGTAACTGTTCTCCCTTTTCAAAGATACTCTCTCAAGGTTTGGAGCTCACAAGCAATTACCATGTATTCTTTTAAACATATTTCCTTTCATTTGATTATGCATCTCCATGTCAGGTGATAATAATCATAGCAATTACATAATGCTTTCTGTGGACCAGGTATTACTCTGAAAGTTTGATATATATCAACCCACAAAGATGAGTCTATTGAAAAATATGGGGTAACTTTAAAATTCCAAATATTCTAATTCCCAACATATTGATCCAAGTTTAATTCATGCCAAAAAAATATGCTGTGAAATGAGGTAATGCCCAGAATGCCTAATCAAAGTGCTAGGACTTCCAAATGGAGAAGAACCTAAGGCTGGTGGACAGAACATCAGCATCAGAGATGGAAAGAATATGACTTTAAGATGAAATACTAAAAAGAATTAAAGGTTGACAATATTTAAGTTTTAACTTACTGAACTTAAATTAGTTCCTTGCATATTAAAGACATTTTTCATGTCATAAGTATTTAAAAAGGAAACTGAACACATTAAATGCATAAATAGGGTTAGACTGCCTGAAGACATTTACTTAACAAAATGTTTAAGGGTATCAAATAGTATTCAAAAGCAATATAACTTTTAACTTTTTAAAATTTATATGTAATTTTAAAAAAAATGTAAGTTAAACTGTGAAATTTAAGGAAGAATTAGGTTTTTAATTTTTTAACATGGGACTTTCATTTTAACAAATTAAATAACATGACAGTCTTTTCTTCACCCAAAACACTCATGTACTTGACAAAAAGTAGTGTCTCCTTCGGAATAGCTCTGAGGACAAGGGGTTTCATCTAAGTGTGATACATGGCTAACAGATCTGCTGTTTCTGTTCCTCAATAACTGTCATTATTGTGCTGCTTTCTAATTGGCTGCCTTGCCTAGATTTTGAGTATGGTTTAAGTAAAGAAAACTCTGTCATTAAAGAGAAAATAAACACAGCCTTTGTATTAGAGACAATTTAGGTTGATTTTAACTCACTTCAGTGATTTTGAAAAAAAATATTCAGTACTTTTAGAACAGAAGGGAATTGTCTCAAAATCTAAAAACTGATAAAATCATTATTACCTCTAACCATGCCAAGGGTTATCATTAATTGTTAAGCCAGACTGTTTTTTCACTGCAAGTATATTTATCCAAGAAGATAAAACCTTCTAGATATTTTCATTCAATCCAAATGTTTAAAAGTATATTTTTACGTAAAAATACTTAGACATTTCACTTACTTATAACCCCAGGCGGTTATTCCTAATATGAGGGCCAGCATTAAAATGGTGCCAGCAATTATGCCTATTATGATATTGATGCCAGCAACACCTAGAAGGAAAAAACAAACATAGGTGAGATAAAATTCCTTCAGAACTTCATTCTCCAGATGTGAAATCATCACATTAACAACATTATTTGTTTAAAAGAAAGTAACATTTTTCAAAGGAAAGAAAAATCAACCATAAGTCAGCAATCTACATCAATTCCTTTAAAATAAATTTTTGTTATTTTTAATTCTTGCCCAAGTACATGTTGCACAGGTGCATTTCCCATGTATTTTTCTGGAAAATATTATGACATTAAACTAAAAGATGGAAGAAGAATGATACTAAGAAAGCACCCTTTTAGAAATCTGTTTTCCCTTTGACCCTTATTTCTTTCTCAGAAATTCTAGAAATGTTATTACTTGAATTATTCCATTTTGAGAATTAATGCAAGGCCCTTACTGCTCTAAGTTATGTATGTGAAATTTTGTCTTTCAAAGTGAATATAAGCTTCAGGGAGAAAATATGTCTACAGATTTATGTGATCAGTGCTCTGAGGTGCAGATGATAGAAGCACTGGCTTGTTGTTCCCAGTTGGACAACGATGGCTGTGGCATCCTAGGGGACAAAAACCTAAGGGAAAAATGGTCTGGTCAGCTGGATACTGGTGTCATGACACAGTGGCATCAGGAGGGCAGAGGGAAAGGGGAGCAGATTGAAGGGCAGACAAAACTCAGGATTGAAGGACGCATTATTTCAGCACCCATCATCAGGCAGGTTGAGATGTAATCCCCGAAGGGATCATGGCAGTGAATTCAACCCTTAGTCAGTAAGTGTGACCAAAGGCAGAAAAGGCCCATCCAAGGCCTGGCTCCCACACTACTAATTATGATTTATACCACATGTTTAATTGTAGGGCTTTCATCCACAGAAGCTCAGACTTTTCCTTGTCTGTTCCTGAGACTTTCCTCTAGACACCAAAGTTAGTGATCAAGGGTAACTGGAGATTTCAATTTCCCATGGCAGAAATAGCAGTCTCCAGCCTGGGAGCCCTCAGGAGTCACATGGGACAGCAGTGTTAGGGCATTACAGGAGAGTGAACAGCTCTGACCTGCCTTGGTCCCCTGTAAGAGGGGTGGATGCAGATGCCAGAGCATCCTCTGGGTCACTGGGATTTTCTTATTCCAAGACCTAGCATGTCTGTCCTCCCTTTCTTTTCTTTCAGGGTTCAATAGGAATCAATAAACTTAGATGCTAGTCTTGATTATTGCTAAGTAATGGTATGTCTTTTGGTAAGTCACTTAAACCTGTGCACTTATAAATATCCTCACCTCTGCATTAACTATGTAAACAAGCTCTACCCTACCACTTACTGTTGCTAAGTCTGAGGATCCTAAAATCTTAATCATTCTGTGACTTTCTTTGTTAAAGTCACATCAGCTAACATTTTCAACCTGTCTAGATGACTAAGAATTAATACGTTTCTTTAGTTTCTCATCCTTGGGAGGTGAATAGTCTTCAGGATTTGAGCATTATTGTATTGCAAAAGAATATGCAATAATGAAATGATAAAATAGTTTAAAAGAAGACATTACCTCCAAGACATGAGTTCTTACAACTGTCTGCATTTAAGTTCTACTTTTCCACATAAGCCACCCCAGCTTTAAGAAATGTGCCCCCTGTTGTTTCTGATCCAATGAACCCTTTCAGACACTTTGGCCAATATTACTACTTCAAATTCAGATTGAAGAAGTGTTAAGTGTTGATGAGATTCTATAAAAAAAATTAAAAATAAAATTTTAAAAATAGATTATTCAACTGTTTCTTTTTCTGATTTATAAAGTGTCTACATATAAAATTCTCCCCTTGTCAGGTACAGAGGTGCACATCTGTAATCCCAGTGGCTCTGGAGGCTGAGGTAGGAGGATCACAAGTTCAAGGCCAGCCTCAGCACCTTAGAGAGGTCCTGAATAACTTAGACCCTGTCTCAAAATAAAAAATATAAAAGGGCTGGTGATATGACTCAGTGATTAAGTGCCTTTGGGTTCAACTCCTGGTACCAAAATAGATAAGTAAAATTAAATTAAATTAAATTAAATTAATTAAATTCTCCCCTTAAACTATAAATTATTTCTTAATTTAAAAGAAATTCTAGGGTTTGTTGACAACTTAAGGTAAATGGAATACTGGAAAAATCTCTCAGAAGTAGGACATGATGAGACTAAGTCATTAAACAAAATAATACTCTACATGCAAATCATTATAATTTGATAAAAATGATCAGTTTCAGAAGGTGGACCCCACTTGTATATTATAATACATTATTATGTATATATAATTTATTTTTGAGTTATAATAAAAATGACTCAAATAAAAATGACCAAAGGGCAGTTCTCTATTTTCTTGTGTATAAAGAAGACATAATGACACCAAATTAAATATCTACCGTTGCTAGTCTTTGGACCTTCATTGTGAAGTAACAAAGTACTGCAATCTGCACCTGTCCAGAGGGTATCACAGACACACTTCAGGTCATTACTGCACACCTGAAATTCAAAATCAAGCTAGAGTAAGTATCAACTCTCTGATACAGAGCATGAAAAATAAACTTTAATCACTAATAACAAAATGCTTCAAATCTGATGATACTGAAAAATTATTAGTACTTTCTTCCTGTTACTAATTACTTTATTTCTCACTCAGACTAATAGCTGGCCCAAAGGGCACAATAAATTTCAGCAGAAAAATTAATCTATGTCTGAAAAAAATCGATGAAATTATTGTTTTGACTTTTATTAACTTAAATGTTATGAGAGAAATTTAAAAACTCAGAAAAAACACAATTATCTTTTATTTATCCAATATGAAGGTTTGCTTTTCTTCCAAAGAAAGGTTCTTTATGCCAAAATCTTATTAACTTTTTAGGAAGCAGAATGAGATAAAGACCACAAAGAAGCAGGAAGTCCTGGTATTTATTTTGCGGTGGTCTGAGAAGAAAGCTTCACAGGGTTATAACCCTGTCAGGTCAATCCAAGCCACAGAAGCCAACAGCCACAGGGCCATAGGAACTAAGAACTCTCACAAATAAAATAGAAAGATTCACAGAAAAAATGACAGCAAGCTCCACTAAATTATAGGAAAATAATCTCTCTTCATTTTTTCATCTCAGAAAGAGATTCTATTAATTCTATTAATCTAGATTCTATTATTCAAATCAAGTGGATGAATTGGGGAGTAGGAAAGAAAGCTAAGTAGGTATAACTGAGGCAGGTTTCACTGCAAGGGCATTTCTGTCCTATCCAAGCTAATATTGTAGAAGACAATATTAGTCCACATCTACATGTAACTACAGAATAGCTCCTTTAGGAGCTGAAGATTAACAATTGGGCAGGAAAAAAAATTTTAGGCTTAAAAGTCAAAAGGCTTGAATCTGAGTCCCCATTTCACTACTGTCTTACCAAGGGTCCTTAACCAGGTCGCCTGCATCTCCAAGCATCAGTTTCCTTATCATATGACAGTACCAGTGATACAGTAACAGCAATACCAGTGAACAGTGATCATAATAAGTGACACAGTCGACATCTATTGAGTACTCACCATGTCCCAGACACTGTTTTAAGTTCCTTACAAGTATTAATTCACTGTTCTTCACAATAATCCTATACAGTAGGAATCATTATCATTCCCATTTTATTAGAGAAAGAAATCAAGCCACAGAGAGGCTATGTAATTTACCCAAAGTCACCCAGCTAGTGAGAAGCATAGCTGGGATTCAAAACAATTTGACTACAAGTCCACATACAGAACTATGAGATATATGGTATATAAGAACATTTACTGTGCTCCATTTTAATTTTTGTCATATATAGAGAGTTACTGTAATGTAAAATTATACAGGATATATCATTTCTGTATTATACATTATTGTTCTAAGTATGTGGACGTTATTTACCATCTGATTTACTTGTGTCTATCACTCTTAGTTTATTAATTCATTAAACCAGTGGTTTTTAGATATAACTGGTCTCTGCATTTTGTATCCAAAATTTTAAGATGAATAAGATATGAAAATTTATTAGCACAGATGATCAAAAATAATTCCATTATTTTTCCACTGTCCCCTCCGAAAAGTATTTTTTTCTAAAATCCTCTTCATAATTAAGGAAAGATGATTTAACAGATTCCCTTACAGCCGCAGAACTACTTACTATATGTCTTCCCTTTCTTTGTCACCAAAGGAATTCCTATCCTTTGCCAAAGACTGATAGTTGCATTATTCCCCTAAGTAAATTCTTGGCATATCTCTCAGGGAACGACTAAGACCAAAGACTTAAAATTACAACACGGAACCTTTACCTCACCTAGATAATACAACCAGTTCAAGCAAAGAATTGAGCAAAAGCTAAAAGAAAAAGAACCAAAATTTTTGTTAGCATAGGAATTCCTACCTAAAAATGACAAACTGTTGGTACTAATAAAGAGCAAATACTTAACCTATAAACTTATTTACATAGGAATTACATTAACTGATACATAACTGAAAAAAACAGAATTAAAAGTCTTTCAAACACTATTCTTTCTAGTCATCTATGAGAAACATTTCCCTAAGTTATTCTTTCATTATACTTAGGGTTTATCCTTAGTTGGTACTAACAGGAGCAGTCACAGCAGTTACTTATGTTCTGTTCTGATAGGTCAGTGCCCAAACCATACCAGTACTTAAATATTGTGCCCATAGCTCTCCTTCTTATTCCCCTTAAAATAAAATCCCATTCCGGTTTATTAAAATTTATTTCTTAGTTCACTTGTTATTAAAAAAAAAAAAGTTGGCATTATATTATATGAGATCACATTAACATAAGAAAGAAGATATAAAATTCTCTCAGATTATATGTCAAAAAGTATTCAAATGCCTATAATCAAATGAGTATTCATATACCATCTATAAACATGAATCATGTTTCCATAATTATGGAAAAAGCATTTTAGGATCATGTCTATTTCTGTGACATAAAAGAAATGAATAGTTCCCCATTGCAAAGATCCTGAATACTTACTCCATTTCCTGAACAAACAGTGCCTTCTTTACCACTTAAGCAAGTACTAAAGTTGAAGGAAGCCACAGGAAGACACCTGTGTTCCAAGCACATCATTTGGGGACCACAGGGTGTCCCATCTTCCACATAGCCAAGATCTACATCTTCTTCAAGCTTAACATGTCCACCACTAAAAATAAATTGGAAGCAAAAAAGAAAATAGGGTTCTTTTAAGTCACATTAATCTTGACAATATACTCAAAAAAATGGTGATATTACTTCATTTTCCACTTACTTAATTTTTTAAAAATTGGTATATCCCTTCTATTTTCTACTTATTATTTAATAAAAACCAAGTAGTACAAGCATGTGCAACATCAAAATGGAGAAAAAGATTGAATCTTTTAATTCTTTCAGATACATTTATGTAGGTTAGGATTTAAATATATGGGCCTGAATTGAAACAGTTTTACTATTTTGCCTTGGCTACCATGTAAGACCAATAAGTTCATTATTACTAGATTTGAGTTGTTAATAAGTAGGTTTTATGATATAGTACTGTCAAGATTAAATCATTTCTTTGCCTGTACTACTTTTTATTTTTCCTTGGATTGGTGTTTTTCGCTTGTTTGCAGTTTCTTTGCTGACTTTTCTAAGAATTTACCATCATTAATTCAAAACTAATCCGATGACTCTCTGTCAAAATCTCCACAGAAGATGCTTCTGACCTTCCTGGAGAAATCTCTCCTTGAGTTTCTGACCTGTTCCTATCTGTTCTGAGTGTCCCCATGTACCTGGCATACAGCTGTAAATCCAGGATTCCCAAAACTATCAATTTGAGGATCTCCATCACTCCCTCTCTTTGTCTCTCCGAACATTTTATTTCCTGTACCTACTACCTTACTTCTGCATTTTGGTGGAACACCATTTCTAGTAGCTTTCTGAGAAAGAGTGTAGAATAGTACATTTTGTAGAGATTTGCAAATCCAAAAACATTGTTATTTTCTTCTCTCATGCCAGATTTAATATTTTGTTATAGAATTCTAACTTGTAAATAATATTCTCCATTGTCTTCTGACTCGCAGGGTTCCTGTTGGTAAGTCTTAAACCATTTTAAGTCTTAAGCCTTCAATATTTCCTCCTTTGTGGAAACTTCTGGTGTTCTTTTCTGTACCCCAAGATTCTAAAATTTCATAAGGATATGTTTAGATGTGCCTCTAATTACACCCACTGTACCTGATACCCAGTGAGGCTGTTAAAATGGAAATTTAAGCCTTTCAGTTCTAGAGTTACTCACTGACAATTTCCTCCCTGCTGTGCTCTGTTCTTTATTATTTCTATTCTAATTTTGTGTGTTCTCCCTGTATGTTCCCTTTTTGCCTTTTTTGCATACTTTTAGGGAGATAATATAAACTACTGAGTTTCATTTCCACAATCATATTTTTATATTTTAATTTCCAACAGCATTTTTCTTCTCTGAATATTCCCCCACCTTTTTTTTTTAAAGGAAATACCCTATTTCCTTGTTGAGGGATATCTCTTTTCTCTCATAAATATTAATAGGTAGTTTTCTGTTTCCCCCAATTTTTTCATGTTGAGAACTTTCTTCTTATGTCTGATAGTATGCTCCTATTTGAATTGGGGAACCAAATAGATAAATGGAAATTTAGGGCACTTGGGTTGAGCATCACTGAGGTTGGACCACTTCCACACAATCCTGATATCAATATTCCCAGTTGTCCTGAACCTTGGAAACCTTGTATTTTATTTTCTGAAAGTACAAAGCCCAACTCTGCCATGGGAGGGTGGATAATCTCCATTTTATCTGAGTTGAAGAAATAATCAGTGTATCTATTTCTTGAGCATCATTCATCTATCTTATTTCAGTCCCTTCTCCCAAACTCCTTTTCTCCCTCTTCCAAAAGTGGATGCTACTGCCAATTTCTAAGTCTTCTGGGAAGTGACAGTGTATCTTTGATGAGGTCTCAGTTTTCCCTAATACTGAGAAATTCAGCTTTCTTAGTTCTTCTAAGTCATGTGCCATACAGCCATTTGCTTTATACATTCCAAAATTGTGTTGTTGTTGTCTCCTCTCCCTTTCTCTGCCTTCTAGAGGACATATAAACTCTAAAAAAGACCATTTTAGTGAGAATTTTAGTGAGAATTCAGAAGGGAGCGAAAGCAGATGTATATATTTAATGCACTGATTTTACCCAGAAGTCATGATTCACTTTCCTTAATAGAAAGAAATGCAAGCTAAACCCTGTAAGATTATACTGACCAACTAAACACATCCCTAGCAACCACATAATATTACACATTCAACTAATTCTTATCTTCCCTTTATCTCTTTTCTGTTTGAATTTACTTATCACCTCTATGAATTAGATTCTATTTGGCTTACTCACAGGCACGTGAACTGAAAACAGAAATAGGCCTAAGCTGCATTCCTGGAAAGTTAAGATGACTAATGTTCTCATGGAGTGATTAGAGAGTTACCTGCAGTTTAATGTTCTTCCCTGCTGCACAACCAAAGTGGATGTGATTTCACCATCGAGTTCTCCAAGTCTTGGGATATTGCCAATGTTAGTGCACAAAAGGTAACCACAAAGCACATCCCTGTGTTGAGAGAGAACCAATTATTTGCTTTACTTCTTCCCCCAAAGATATAACAAACCTTGCACAGTTGGAATGATAATCTTATTTTATTTAGCATTTGTTTTCCACCAACAATATTGCTTACTCATATGTCAAACAAAATAAAATAAGCCCTAATTAGTTTCCCTCCTGCTCTAAAAAGTGTCTTCTCTGAAACTCTTATTGGTACATCAAAATTCCAATTGTTTCCTTTACTGCCCTTTAGTTCAAGTATTTAAGGAAAATTATCTATCAAATAGACTTTCACATTAGAATCTCTTTGTAACATATCACTACAAAATGATAAACTAGTACTAGTACTTTAGTATTTAATAAGTATTCTTCTAAAATATAGACATTTCTGCCACCTATCTCCCAGAATCAAAGAAGAGGCTATATATTTTGCATATAGTTTACAGATTCCCAGCCACGAATGCTCATCACTTCATCTTTAAAATATTTCAGAGGCTAAGACAGGAGGATTACAAGTTTGAGGCTAGCCTTGGCAACTTAGTGAGGCCCTGTCTCAAAAAAACAAAATAAAAAGGACTGGGGATGTAGTTCAGGGGAGAGCACCCTGGATTCAATTCTAAGTACTGGGAAAATAATTAATTAAATAAAATAGTTCAGTAGTTCTCCTATTATCACATATGATTCTAATTTAACTTATAAAATATTTTCACTAGTATTAAATACTATCTTATATATTCTTTACATCTAACACATTTTAGTTATTGGTAGAGATAATAATAAAATATATTTTAGTAAATATCTGTAAAGATTTGTTAGCAGTCAAGTAAGACTAATATGGAAATATCAGACTATCAAATAGATAAAAAAGAAAAATTAGAATCTATATTTATCACCAACATAAACAATATGTCTAATTCATTCTTTGAAAATAACTTTTAAAATTATGTCATCATTTTACTGTAGCTATAATAAACAAAAGTTATTTTCAACACAGAAGAGATAATCATTTGAGATTTCATAAGTTTCATTTATGAATATTAACCTTTCTTAGTAATTTGAAATATATAAAGAATATTGGACATGTTCTTTATCCTTAAGGAAATTATACTCTGGGTGAGAAGATAAGTCACATACATAAACAACTATAAAACATGGAGTTGGGGAAAAGGGCCTTAAGAATAGCACATAGTCCTGGTAGAGTTCAGAGGACCAGAGGGAGATGATTTAGTTACAGATGATTTACTTGTAAAGGAAATAATTTATGAAGAAAGTATTTTCCAACTGGGCTTTGAGGATGGATGAACATTTTACTGGTGATGGTATAGGTGTTCAGACTGCTTCTGAGGAGCTGGGCATGGTTGTGCACACCTGTAATCCCTGTGACTCAGGAGGCCGAGGTAGGAGGATTGCAAGTTCAAGGCCAGCCTGGGCATTTTAATGAGACCCTGTCTCAAAACAAAAATAAATTAAATTAAAAGAAAAAAAAAGACTGATTCTGAGGAATGGATAGCACAAACACAGGTATGAAGGTAGGATAATGTAATGTATCTATTACAAACAGTAAGTTTTTCTAGATTTTGAAGGAGTAAAATAGACAAAAAATGTAGGTTGGGGCAAATAATGGAGAAGGTACAGCTCCATTTTATTTATTAGATTAGATGGCATGACATTCAGCAAAATGGTTAAGAGAGTTCTAAAAATCAGACTTCCTGAATTCTAAGTCTGTTCCTACTACATCCTGCATACATGACCTTGGGCAACTTAAATGACTGCCTCAGTTTCCTCATCCATATAAGAGGACTGCCATAAAGATTAAATGCCATAGCTTATGCAGAGTGTCATACAGTGCTTAGCACATAGTGTGCACTCAGTAAATGTTGGGTCCTATTCTTGCTGTTAATTAACTATGTGGAACTAGTAAAATGGAACAAAGAGTTGACATAATCAAAAGGATTCAGAGAAAGATTATTTTGATGGAAGTATGCTAGAGACTGCTGGCATAGAAAACTATTAGAAAATCTTGTGACTGCTGAGGATTAATCTAGGTCTTAGTTGGGGTAATGGCAATAGGAATAGAAAAAAGGGATGAATTAAAGGCAAATGTAGAGGAGCGATAGGGAAGAATGGCCACAATTTGGCATTTGGACAATGTGCAGAGGAAAAGCAGAGTCAAGGATCCCTCAGACTTTTCTACACAAAGGACAGTGAGACTTGTGACCTTTGGAAAAAACAGAACCAAAGATCAGAACTAGCTAATCGCTCGAAAGCATGGAGTACGTATTCTGGTAGCTTCAATTGTTGCTGCTTGTGAGATGCTGGGGCCGGGGTGCCCTCTAGATGAGAAGGTTCTGCAGGAGCAACAAGAATAACCTAGGGGGCTGGGGATATAGCTCAGTTGGTAGAGTGCTTGCCTTGCCAGCACAAGGCCCTGGGTTCAATCCCCAGCACCGCAAAAAAAAAAAAAAAAAAGAATGACCTAGGCCTTGAGAGAAAGGTCAGGGTACATGTCAAGACATGGGAGCCCTTGTGATGCAGGAACCCTGGGAAGAGTTGAAGCGAGTAGGAAGAGCATTCTTTGTGGGATGCAGAAAACTGGAACATCCTTGTCACTCAAAAACTTATGCTCAAAATTAACTGAGGGATGAACTCTGGGCTAATATGCCCACCTCACCTTTTGTTGCACTGTATCCATGTGTCTTTGTCTTTCCCACAGTTACCCTTCTCGGTCCCCTCGATGTTCAGTTTCTCATAGCAGTATTTGTCTGATGCTGTCACCTCTGAAGCAGAACAGAATTTTCTGTCAGTGAAGGAGGCAATATGTGAGCTGCTCAAAATGTTTGCAGTAAAGGAAAACTGCAAGTGAAGGACTCCTCTCTTCAGTGTTATCAATGCCAAAATCAAAAATTGTACCTGTGACTTACAAGAATTCTTCTATATTAGACTTACTTGGCTAGGTGCATTTTTCATAACTGCTCATTTGAAATTTGGGAAACAAATATTTTTAGATATCTGATGGAATTTAGGCTATAGACTGCAAGAATAAACCTTAGGACAAGACTAATAGAGGATGATGCTAACAAATGTTTGCTTAAATAAATTCTTGATGCTGTAATCTCCTTGTCAAATAAAATGCATGAATTTCTCACTCTGAAAACGTTATTCATCAAAAAGTCAATTTTATTAAAATAGTTATACACTATAATTAGATTCAAAAACAGCAGTCCAATTTCTACCATGCTTACTAATTGTTAACTGTCATCAAAAAAAAAATCTCAGTTTGCTTTTAGGTGAGACTGAATTCATACAAAATCTGAAAGTCAATTAACATTTTAAAGTATGTCAGCATTTTTTTCAGGTTTTTATCTTTTCTAAAGCAAGGATGGGTTGATAGAGTTATCTGAGTTAGAGCAAAATTACTTGAAAATTAATCAAAAGAGAACTCATTAGTACAAGTTGAACATCCGTAGTTCAAAAATCTGAAATCTAAAATGCTAAGAGCAAGTAGTCTAGCACTGGGTTACATCCCAAATTGCCCCAGAATCTGAAATTTTCTGAGTGCCAACTTGACACCACAAGTGGAAAAGTTCACACCTGATCTCATGTCACACGTCACAGTCAAAACACAGGCATGTGTTATATAAACACTATATAATACTACACAGGCACATAGTACATAAAACTACCTTTGGGTTATATGCAGAAGGTGCATATGAAACATAAATGAAATTTGTGTTTAGACTTGGGTCTCATCCCCTAGATATCTCACTATCTATATGCAAATATTACTAAAGCAGAAAAAATCTGAAATCTGAAACACTTCTGGTAACAAAAATTTCAGATAAGGGATACTCAACTTTCTATATTGAACAACAAATAATTACATAGGTAATTTCTTTTCCTACTTCTTACTGTCAACTACTATTTTTGCTCAAATGAAGGAAACAAAGTATATTTCTTTGAAGTGTAAACTTGCATGACTAAATTTCTTCCCATCTCAATGCTTTTAGTAACTCGAAAGAGCGTACACTTCCCCTCCTAAAAGAACTATAGCTACTACCTATTACAACTCATTATTTTTACAGTTTTTTTCTAATGCAAATTGCCTTCTGAAAGAATTTAGAACAAAAATTGCTTCTAAAAGTACAGGCCAGTAATACTTTTAGAAAAAAAAATATGTACAACATTTAAATATAAATGTAAATATAATATAACTTAAATAATATGACAAATATAAATGTTATATATTTTCCTCTGGAACCGACAAATGTTGAGGAGATTAATGTTTCTTTCTAATACATAAGAACAATCTCAGCTGAAGGTCACCTATAACTAGGAAAGCCAGCTAGAGCTTAAGAAAGAGAATTGAGAACGAAGAAGCAACTCTAGCCAAAATGTTCAATGCTTTCATTTTAAAAATCACATCTTATAATACACCTGGTCCCATGAAACCAACTATATGTAAAAGCAGACAAACAAGAAAATGCAAGAGGAAATACGACAATGGGTGCACTTCCCCAAGGTTCTGAGTCAAGGATGGCCTATCCAGAATCCATGGCCAACCCATATGGTTATACAAGTTTTGCTTATGGGCACTCCACTGAGGAGCTGAAATCAAGGTCGGTTCTATTCTCCAAGCTGTGCGCCCTGGCATGCACTTCCTCTGCCTGGCAGCAAAGGCACCTTCTGTCTCGTCCACAGGCACTGCCAGCTAGTCAGGAAGTGTGCAGTCATGTCTTCTCAAAGTAGGTGTCTTTCTCTAATTTCCAGAAAAGTGCCCACATTAACACCTGCCATAGTTTTGACTATCCCCGAGTCATAAAGTAAAAAAATTTGCTCCCAACCCATGTCCCTATGAAGTCTTCTTGATATCCTACTTTAAAAATGCTTGACTTATAATTATTATGCATCAATAAAATATTTTTAAAATAATTATCAAGCCATGCTGTTTACTTACTTTGTCCCCAGATATATTTGCATTGTCTATCCCTGGTTTTACATCTTCCTCCAAAGCAAATTCCCTAAAATGGAAAAGCAAATACCCATTAGCAATGCAATGTCTGCTTATGTCAGAAAACTGAGAGAAAACTGAAAAAGGAAATAGGACTGGGGAAAACAGCAGATAGATATTATAAAGCCCTTTTATCTTCAGAATTGATTATGAAACTTTTAAACTGATCTTCCTCTTTTGACAAGATCTCAGTATTTCTTTCATGTTGGTGCCACCTAAAAAATTTAGATAAAAGTGAAAATGACCTACCTGAGTACCATCACATGAATATCCATCCATTTTATGAATATTAGGGGCACACTAGGAAAAGAGAACAAACTATGAACCAAAATCAGAGCAAAATATCAGGCTGAGCTAATCACTTCAGTGTTTGCATTTTTAAAAAATCACATCTGATAATATGTTTTGTCCCTTGAAACCATCTATATATAAAAACAGAAGAATAAGAGAATATAAGAAGAAATACAACCATCAGTAGGTACTCTTTCTCCTAAAAATGGGAATCTATAACGGGAAAATGTAGTTGATTACACAGAAGCAAATGGAAAGAACTGATTGAAAGAGGCTCAGTGAATGACACATTTAAGAGCGTCTGTTTCATACAGATCATTATTTGTCAAAGCAAGAAAAGAAAGAGCACAAAGCAAAGAGCATGCCCACATAGACAGGGCAAAAACTCATTTCCTCTCTTCTGCCATGAGAAACAATGCAGACTCCTCAGGCCAGGCAATGACTTCCAACTACAAGTCTGCTTCTAGAATTAATGTTAGAAAAGACATGTCTTAAATATTATATTTAATATTTAAATTAATAAAATAATATTAAATTATCTTAAAATTAATCCACTATATCACCTTGAACCAACTGTAGAAAATTATAGAGCATTTTTGTCAGATTATAAACAGATAGTAATTTTAAAATGTATTTCTATAATGATAGAAAAATGTGTAATTACATAGTCATTCGGGAAAAATTGAGAAATGTGAAAAAAGGAGAAAAAAGAGAGAAGTGCATAACATTCCACCACTTCAAAGGGCTATTTTTTATATTCGACTACAATTTATTTCTACCTTTTTCTACAAAAACTGATTTTAAGCATAAGCATGGTCAAAGTTATAGATAATATTTTTTATTTGCTTCTTTGCTTTATTTTTGTCATACAAATTTCCTCATGTCATAGTGAACTTTTTTATAGGTACCATCTTTAATGAATATAATGTATTCTGTTAAACTAATGTACAATGATCACTTATAGTTATCTCCAAATAATTTAGACAGTTAAAACTAATGCTAATGAGTATCTTTGTACAGACATCATTTTTAAACTTTTGATTCTTTTAAAATTTCTGTTTATTTAATTGAAATGCTCTAATATACTTTTTTGTCTAGGAGCCAAGGAGGTAATTAATTATTCATTGAGTCCTCTCCATCATTAGGTGTTAACTTAGAAAACCCTGCTGATTAGAAAGAATGGAACAATACTTTTACAAACAAATCTTTAATCTCTTTGTATTATTCCTTTAAAATAAATAATTTTTAATGGTTAATGTAAGTATACAACTATTGATACATTTTTATCTGGAGAAAAAGTAAATATGGGCAGTCCTGACTCAACTATACATGAATTTCAGTGTCTCTGGTTCTGGCCCCCAATCAATCTCCCACACAACATGGTGTCAATTTCAGTTATCAGAGTATATTAATGTGAGTAACTACATAAAGCACAAACTTTGCTATTAGCTCTCAGTCAGCTGGTCTCTAGGCAAGTAACAGATGTCCATTATGATTTGTGACCCATCTTTTCCCTTCTTTTAAAGTCTGTCAGTGATTTTCACCAACCATCTGCTTGTTCAACTCACAGACAGCAATGTATGTAGCTGTGTTGTCTCTATCTTCTAGTAATATCATGTGACATTTACAAAAATGGGTAATCAAAAGAGGAATTGGCCAACAAAGATGAAAATGCAGTCAAGAAATGAAAGTAATGACATTAGAAGTAAAATTTAAATTTAATTCAAACAGAATTACAGGAAAAAAAAAAAAAAAAACCTGACTGTGGGGAGGGTGAGACTTCTGCTCAGGAGATTCTAGATAGATAGCCTGAGGAACTAGTGAAGGAACTCACTGGCACAAATGAAATGGGCACAACATAACAGGTGAAGATGGGGCAGAGGAAATGACACTGACAAGACACTCCATACGCATGGCTTCACATCCCTCAGAGATACTTCATGACGTTGAAAGCACAGAGGATAAGACATTAAAAGCAGATTCAAACTTAGAAAGGAGTATGGCAAGGCACAGAACAATGCTCACTCAGTATTGTAAAGTTCACAAGAAGCAGCCAGCAAGCACAGTTCAACCTATACCTCAAGAGTTTGGAACAAAGAAATACAATACTTTCTCAATGTTTGTCTTAATTTATAGTGTGCTATATAAATACCAGTTAATATTTTTCATCTCCCTGTTCATTTAAAACTATCAGTAAGAGAGTTTTTGTTTGACAGCATTTTTTTTAAAGATCACAGAATAACTATATTTTTCATAGATCATTAAGACTGTTGCACAGTTTCAAACTACATGGTCATTTTTATAGTTCAGCACTATTGTAAGAAGTGTGAACTGATCATTTTTAAATCTGTGAAACTGAATCACAGATCGCAATTCCACCAACATGTCTATCTACAAATAAACATTATTAAATTGAAGAACAACTATTAATATGGGAGGTGATGTAACTATCTCAGATACTTAAGAGGCAAGAAAGAGAAAAGGGTCCCCTCTCAGAAGATAGTGCTCTATAGTCACTCTGGGTCAGCTGGCTCTTGTTTCAGATAGTTAAAGAGAGGTCTTTTGTTTTTCTTTACTAGATAGATAAAAAGAAAATGTCATTTATCCCATACTTAGTATAAAAACAAAATACTTAAGGTATGCATAAAATCTTAGGTGAGTTTAACATTAAGACAAAATCATGTTGAACATCTACTCAAGTTTTAATTACTAAAACTAAAATTTCTAAAATACCAAAAAGAAAGTGACAGGTTATGTGAAAGACACATGAGCATTTTGTCTGTGTACATTTCTCCTAAGGGCCAAGTGCACTAAAGATACCGCTCCTTTTTCCACGATGGTTTGCAGATTACCTGGCTTGAATTTCCTGAGCATGTTTCAGAAATATCACAATCGTTCACTGCTTCTCGGCACACAGTCCCCATGGGCTGAAACTAAAATGAACAAAAATCGATGTGTAAGACTAGAAGGCACAAAAGCTCTCATGGTATCATCTTAAAAAAGCAAAATGAGAAATGTTTGGATAGGAATACCTTTAGCTATTTTAAAGTGATAGTGTGTGAAAACTGCAGTTATTGAACAAAATGCTATTTTAATAGTTTTAAGCAACAGTTTCTTGTATCTGAAGTAACTTCCATATTCATCACACATACGTTTCATAATATCTTGCTAAAGTGCTAAAATAGGACAGGGCTTGATGGTATGTCTCCACAAGAATGTTCAGCTAGTCCAAGCTCTTATAGTCCTTCTTGCCAAGGAGCTTTTAGGTTTTACCCATCATTCTTATTCACACCTTTATCACAAAACTTTTTTTTTCTTCTTTTGCAGTCTCTCTTATCCGCCAAGATTGGAAAAGCTACATTTGGGGCTGAATCACAAAAGTTCGATTTTCTGGCAAAGGCTATCCTCCCAAACTTTCTCTTCCCTTCTTCTCCAGTGCCTCACTGTACACAGATTTAAATCTTGGTCATTTACTCTTTCCTAATATTCCTACTAATTGTGCCTATGGATGGGAGTCTGGAGTTCTGGGTTTTGTTGGTTGGTTGGTTTCATCTGTTTGTTTTCAATCACTGGAAATACTTCTTTTAAGTATGGATTTGAGCCAATAAATGTTTAACCCTGTTGGATTTACAAAGTGCAGGAACACTCATGGTAACAAAACCAAGCAGAGACATATAAAGCTATACTTTCCTTCCCTCTACAATGCCTCTCTTCTCCTTCTCTAAAACACTGACATTTGGGGCTAGATCCTTCTGTGCTTTTGTCTTTGCTCACACAGACATACACATTATCAGGTTTCCCTGACTTCTGTGCAAGCCACGCCTCCTTCCCCCATTCAGAACCCTCCAGGTACTTGAGTCTCCTCTGCTCCAACAGCATGCGCAACCCACCTTCTCCAATCAGGATTTCAAAAGATATTTTTAGATGAGTCAAACAAAATTTGTTTTCATTCAACAAAGATTTACTAAACACTAAGGATGTGCCAGGCACTGTTCTCGTCACTGGAGACTCAGTAGAAAGAAAACAAAACACAAGAACTCTGCTCAGGAAGAACCTGCATTTCAGTGGGTGTAAGTGGGCCATAAAAACAAGGAAATAAGCAAAATAATTTAATTTTACATGTATGATTCTCTTCTTCCTTAAAATTGGGGCAAGCCAATTAGAATATAAAGCAGAAATATGAGCAGATTTCGAGGTACAGTTTAGATGAGAGTATAAACATTCAAGAATTTCCAAGAAACTTTGGAAAGAAAGCAGAGTAAAGGAAGATTTGCTCTAAGTGCTGGGACACAGCAGTAAATAAATCAGCCAGAATCCATGCTGTATTGGAGCTTACAAAGGGAGAAGGGAAATAATAACCAAGTAAGCAAGAAATATCTTACTTTAGAGGTCCACAAATTATGGCCTGAGGGCCAAACTGGCTGACTATCTATCCTTACAAATAAGTTTTACTGGAACACAGCCACACATATTGTTTCTGCATTTCCAATGACTGCTTTCAAAGGCAGAGCTGAGTAATTATGATGCTTTATGAAAATCTATTTATTGTATAGCCCTTTATAGAAAATGTTTGCCAACCCTTGGCTTATACATTATTATATATATATATATATATATATATATATATATATATATATATATATATATACACACACACACATATATATAGATGTAGAAAAAATAAAGATACATACAACTTCTCATCTTAATTCTCTATTTCCCCTTCCTCCATTCACTATCCTACCTCTGGTTTGCCAGGGCAGGGTGAAGGGGGTTCTGAGGTAGAGAAAGTGGCAAAAAAGATTTCATTTGACTAGTACATTATATTGTAGGACAGTAATTAATTGTGTCATTATATTTTAGGTATTTTATTTTCTCTACTTGTTCCTTGTAATGATCATATCACAAAGAGTCTAATACTGTATGTGAAAGCAAAATAAAAGGTATAATTACACTTATTTGACAGATGGGCAAACATTAAACATCAAGGATTAAAATAAGTGATTCGGGATCCCTTGTCATTGCAGTTGGAAGAGCTGATAGAGCAAGCAGTTGTGGTTGCCAAAATGAAAGAATGTCTGTTTCACATTTGGTTTAGTCTTCCCTTTTTAGAGATTGCTTTCAGAGATCTCTGCCAGTACCATACTTGTCTTAAAAAGCTGCCAGAAGACACAGCAGTGCAGTGGAAACAACAGGAACTGCTGCCAGCAGATCTGGATGTGACTGAACATCCCTTCCCTACTAGCTGAGTGAGCCCGTGAACGTGACTAACTTCTTGGAACTTGGATCATTCAATTGTAAAAATCAGGATAATAATGCGTATCCCAAAAGTGTGCTTGTGGGCATTATCTAAGACAGCAGTCTCAACCAGAGGTGATTTTGCCCCCACGGGGACATTTGGTAATGTCTGGAGACTTTCTTAGTTGTCACGCCTGGGAAGATTGCTTCTCGCAACTAATGGGTAGAACCTTGGGATGCTGTTAAACATCTTGCAATGCACAAGACACACCCTCAAAACAAAGATTTATCCAGCCAAGGATATCAATGGTGCCAGAGAGAGAAATCCAGATGTAAGGTGATATAAATTAAAAGAACTTAGTACAATCTCTGGCACACAGCAGAGACTTACTTTGAGAGCTTTATATCTCACCATCCTTTAACTCATTAAAGATATTCAATCAGTAAATAATCACAAAGAGAATGCTGTGCATATTTATTCATTTGTTCAACAAATATTTATAGGGAACCTATAACAACAATGGTGTAAGTGCTCTGCTCCAAAAACTGTCCAAATTGGAAACAGGTATTAAACCTCAGAAATAATGTAGAATATTATATCACATATAATATGAGATGAGAAAAAAGTATTTCATTTCTTTGGGAAAAGTGAACCCCAAATTATGGGTCTTGATTATAAGGATTAAATAATTAGAGATAGGGATGAGGATGGTATTGGGAAGATGAAATCAGATAAAGCGTGTAAAGATGCATTCTCAATTTCCATGTACAATAAAATATTTAAGGTACTATCATGTCTGAAGTATTCCTTTCACTCCTTCAACAGCTAACACAAGAGATATAGCTGGGCGCGGTGACGCATGTCTATAATCCCAGGTATCTGGAGGATGAGGCGGGAGGATCATGAGTTAAAGGACAGCTTGGGTAACTTAGGGAGATCCTGTCTTAAAAAATAAAAAACAGAAAGGGTGTGGCTCAGTGTTAGAGCACCACTGGGCTCAATCCCTAGTGCACACCCCACTAAAAAAGGAGGAGGAGGAAGAGGAAGAAGAAGAGGGAGAAGAAGAGGGAGAAGAAGAAAAAGAAAAAGAAGAGAAGGAAGAAGAAAAGGAGGAGGAGGAGGGGAGATACACAAAATTGTTGGAGAAGAAATGGAAGATCTATTAAATCCCTACTTGACTTTCCAAAGAAATGTAGACATATTCAAAGACAGTAACACCTAGTTTCATTTACCGTGCCTGCTCCTCAGGGAGGCTATGGAGGGGACAGCCTCAGAATGAACAGGGTTCAGCAAGCTCCCTGACTTACATGTCAGACCTTGGGAAAACTACGATTAGAAGGGGAAAATGTTAACTACTCCTCACGAGATTTTATGAGGATCCTGTAAGCATCTGGCATTTCATCATTTACTATGTGTGAGATACTGTTATTTGTAGGTGAGATTTACCCAGCCTTAGCAACTTAATCATATGGGTCCTTCCTTCTGTCCATTCATCATTAAGCAGCATTTATTACCTTGCACTTTTTACAACAGAGACCATCACTGCATTGAGAGTCCTGAGTCAAGGTGCATTTCTTACAACACTCTGCTCCTTCAAGGACACATTCCTAAGGAATATAAACATTTGCAAAACATCAAAAAAAAAAAAAGTCATAGTTTTCTAAAAAGTAGCAGAATATCTCCTAAAATAAATGTAAAAACTCACAACCATAATCTTTTATCCACAAATTCTATAAAATTTCTAGGCATAACACTTGTTCTGTTATGTCTCAACGTGTGTGGACCCGAGTCACATGTAAACCATCTTCAAAACCACCAGAGACTTACTGTAGGGGTCCCACAGTCACACTCTTCTCCAGTTTCAATGAAGCCATTGCCACACTCAGGAGGGTCGAGAAGCTGTGGAAGGAAAACCAAAAAGGGAACTAAAACATAGAAAAGTCAACAGCAAGGACTTTAAGAGACCTGAGCACTACACCCACACCTCTGCATACCTGCCAGTCATCCCAAATATATATTTATTTAACTAAACTAGAAAGCATGATTTTTACAACTTGTAAGTTTAAAAGTGTCTCCTGACTCCATTTCATATTTAATATGTGTATATACTTTATAAATATTTACATATATAACATACATACCAAGTACAATCTGGAGAAAGTCATTAAACTAAAAGATGATCTAGTCATTGACTAGAACTAAGCCTGATGGATCCCTGAAATTCCATTTCAGTGAGGAAGCAAGGAATTTGGAGTCACAACATCTGTATTAAAATCTTAGCACATGGCTGGAGTATAGCTCAGTGGTAGCCCACATGCCTGGCATGTATGAGGCCCTGGGTTCAATCCCCAGGACCAAAATAAAATGAAATAAAATCTTGGTCCAACTACTTAACATCTCAGAAACTTTACTATTTTAAACAGGAATAATAATATTAACTGTTCATCTAATTAATCAGCTGTCCAAAAGTGTTCTGAGGATCCATCTTCTTCTCCAAGTTATTTCATAAACAAGAAAAGTATCCCAAAAGTTAATATACCCACTGAACTATTCAATATAAAATACAGTTCCTACTATTAACATAGCTTTGCAGAGAACAGCAATAATAATTTGCCCCAGATGTTAAAGCAATTTTTGGACTATATTTTATATTTTAGGTCTGTTTTATTTCTTAACTCTCTATCAATTTTATTACCTTTTGAATACAATTTATCCTATGTGATAGGCAAAGTTGATAAGTGACAGCTATTAGCTGTCATAATATTCATTCAAAAGTTAATTAAAGGTGTTAGGTATTGGGGCACATGCCTGTAATCCCCGCAAGTCAGGACACTGAGGCAAGAGGATCACAAGTTCAAGACCAGCCTTAGCAACTAAGTGAGACTCTTTCTCAAAATAAAAAATAAAAGGGTTTGGGTAAAGTGTAAAGTGTTTTCCTAGCATATACAATGCTGTGGGTTCAATCCTCAGTACTGAAAAAAAAATCCAAAAAAAGAAAACAAAATAAAAAATAAGAAGGGCTGGGAATGTAGCTCAGTGGTACAATGCCCCTGGATTCAATCCCAAACCACAAAAAAGAAAAGGTCTTTGAGGTGTTCAGATTATAGAATGGAAGTGTACACGCAACCATCAACACACACACACACACACACACACACACACGCATAATTAAATAGAATAAAAAACCAAAACAAGATAAAGAAAACAAAAAAATTCATTCATTTCTGCTATTACCATTAGAATAGCTCCAAATGCCTAATATTAAAGCTGATTTTGAATATGTAGACAGACATTTAGCATATCTAGAATATGTACATATAGGCCAAAGTGAAAAGTTCTCTTTTATAGACCTAAAGGCTAAACAATGGTGTGTATGACCCTGTAGACAGATTAATAATTAACATCTCCGCTCACAATTATTACCTTGGAAGGCTTGTTGAACAGACAGGCGCCACCTCCGCTGTTCAGGAAGTCATGATACTCTTCAATGTTACACTGGGTGAACTTTTTAGGAAGATAATAACTGTGGGAGAGAAGAAAATCAATACCTGGATCCCTTGTTTATTAGTCTTAAAATTGAACATTATTAAAATTTTACATTATTTTTTTAAGATGAAAGAATAAATTCCACTCAGGTACAACATTCATATTCAACCTGTAAGAATTTTATTCAATCAGTAGATTTCTAAATTCTACTAATTTAGGTCACTAATGGTGACTATGGTAATAATGATTCATTACTTGCATATGCAATCAAATGAAACACACACATAGTATCACCTACAGCTTAAATAAAAGAGTTAGAAAACAATTATTTCATAATGAGTTCTAAATATTAAATCTGGGCCAGACCCAAACAACAGAGAACTCTACAAAATAATTGACCTATAACCTATAAATGTGTTAGGTCATGAAAGTCAAAGACTGAGGAACCACTGCTGACTGAAGGAGGTCAAAAAGACCTAAAAGTAAATGTAATGCCTATTCTGAACCTTTTACTGTAAAAGACATTAATGACATACAGGCCAGTCTGAGAGCTAAGACTCAGATGACTCAGATGATTTTACTGGCTATGCTGTAGTTATATAGGAGGGTATTCTTGTCATGGGAAATGTACCCTAAGGTGATTGAGGGTAAGAGGGCACAGATTGGAAATTTATAATTAAAGGGACTATCCAGGAGTACATTTTAGGTCTGTTTTATTTTTTATTTATTTATTTTTTTTGATTCATTGTTATTTTTTCCCTTCCCCCCCACCCCTCCCACCCCTCTTTTCCCTCTATACAGTCCTTCCTTCCTCCATTCTTGCCACCCTCCCTAAGCCTAACACTAACCCCTCCCACCCCCCATTATGTGTCATAATCCACTTATTAGCGATATCATTCATCCTTTGGTTTTTTGAGATTGGCTTATCTCACTTAGCATGATATTCTCCAGTTTCATCCATTTGCCTGCAAATGCCATAATTTTATCATTCTTTATGGCTGAGTAATATTCCATTGTATATATAAATACCACATTTTCTTTATCCATTCGTCAATTGAAGGACATCTAGGTTGGTTCCACAATCTGGCTATTGTGAACTGAGCAGCTATGAACATTGATGTGGCTGTATCTCTGTAATATGCTGATTTTAAGTCCTTTGGGTATAGGCCAAGGAGTGGGATAGCTGGGTCAAATGGTGGTTCCATTCCAAGGTTTCTAAGGAGTCTCCACACTGCTTTCCAGAGTGGCTGCACTAATTTGGAGCCCCACCAGCAATGTATGAGTGTACCTTTCTCCCCACATCCTCGCCAACACCTGTTGTTGCTTGTATTCTTGATAATCGCCATTCTAATTGGGGTGAGATGGAATCTTAGGGTGGTTTTGATTTGCATTTCTCTTATTACTAGAGATGTTGAACATTTTTCCATATGTTTGTTGATTGCTTGTACATCTTCTTCTGTGAAGTGTCTATTCATTTCCTTAGCCCATTTGTCGATTGGATTATTTGCATTCTTGGTGTAGAGTTTTTTGAGTTCTTTATAGATTCTGGAGATTAGTGCTCTATCTGAAGTATGATTGGCAAAGATTTTCTCCCACTCTGTAGGCTCTTTCTTTGCATTGCTGATAGTTTCCTCTGCTGAGAGAAAACTTTTTAGTTTGAATCTATCCCAATTATTAATTCTTGCTTTTATTTCTTGTGCTATGGGAGTCCTGTTGAGGAAGTCTGGTCCTAAGCCGACATGTTGAAGCTCTGGACCTACATTTTCTTCTATAAGATGCAAGGTCTCTGGTCTGATTCCGAGATCCTTAATCCATTTTGAGTTTAGTTTCGTGCATGGTGAGAGATATGGGTTTAGTTTCATTCTGTTGCATATGGATTTCCAATTCTCCCAGCACCATTTGTTGAAGAGGCTATCTTTTCTCCATTGCATATTTTTGGCCCCTTTGTCTAGTATGAGAAAATTGTATTTATTTGGGTTTGTGTCCGTATCCTCTATTCTGTACCATTGATCCACCTTTCTATTTTGGTACCAATACCATGCCGTTTTTGTTACTATTGCTTTGTAGTAGAGTTGAAGATCTGGTATTGCGATACCCTCTGCTTCACTCTTTCTGCCAAGGATTGCTTTAGCTATTCTGGGTTTTTTATTCTTCCAGATGAATTTCATAATTGCTTGCTCTATTTCTGTAAGGTACATCATTGGGATTTTAATTGGAATTGCATTGAATCTGTATAGCACTTTTGGTAGTATGGCCATTTTGACAATATTAATTCTTCCTATCCAAGAACATGGGAGATCTTTCCATCTTCTAAGGTTTTCTTGAATTTCTTTCTTTAGTGTTCTGTAGTTCTCATTGTAGAGGTCTTTCACCTCTTTTGTGAGATTGATTCCCAAGTATTTTATTTTTTTCGATGCTATTGTGAATGGGGTAGTTTTCCTAATTTCTCTTTCTGAAGATTCATCACTTATGTATAAAAATGCCTTAGATTTATGTGCATTGATCTTATATCCCGTTACTTTACTGAATTCACTTATGAGATCTAAAAGTTTTCTGGTGGAATTTCTGGTTCCTCTAAGTATACAATCATATCATCAGCAAATAGGGATAGTTTGAGTTCTTCTTTTCCTATTCGTATCCCTTTAATTTCTTTGGTGTTTTATTTTTTAACTATCAATTTTATTACCTTTTGAATACAATTTATCCTACGTGATAGGCAAAGTTGGTAAGTTACAGCTATTAGCTAGACACATAATATTCATTCAAAAGGATCTTTGTTATTCATCTTGCAACTTTTCCTCAAGTTCCTAATTGTTTTTCTTTTAAATGCATATGAGAAAAAAAAGTAATAAAGAGTAAGGAGAAAAAAGAAACTTGGATAGAAACGATGCATATGGTATTAAGCATTAAGAATCATGGAAATGAGCATGCACAACCTTAGATCTAGTAATTCTGCTTTTCAGAAGTTTTTAAGAAATAATTAGCAATTTGCACAAGAATATACACACAAAGATATTTATGGTAGCATTGTTTGTGGTAGCACATAACATAAAAATAACCCAAATATTCAATAGTAAGAGAACTACTAGCTGAACTGTGATATGTGGAAAAGACAGAATACCATGAAATGATTAATAATCATAGTAATAAAGAACAGGTAGACTCAGAAAAATGCCAACCATATAATGCTAAGTAAAAAAAAAAAAAAAAGAATAAACGTTATATGTCCAGACGGAACCATTTTTTATAAAACAACAATAAAAATGGAAAGAGAAGAATACTGAGTTAAAATACACTAGTATTTTAATATCAACATGGTTATCATTGGAGAAAAAATTATAAGAATTTTATTTTCTGTATTTCTCTAAAACTGTTTTACTCTGATCTTTATCAAAGTGGAAAAAAACAAATAAGATAATAATGAATGGTTTTTATAAAGTCTCTCCTGCTAGCCTACAAGGACAGTGTCCATTTATACCCATACCTCTGTCTAGTACAGTGGTTAATGTTTATAATTATAAATTACAATGGAATTTATGATGCTTATTTAGCCTAAACTCATTTTTTTTAAAGTACTTCATGCCAAACTATCCAAATAAAGCTGTCTTGGGTATAAGTTATCTATTTTATTTCTGTCCATGCCCTTTTCCTAACATGACACAAATTTTATTCTTAATTTTAAAAGTTTCTTTCAAACAATGGTGCATCCCTGTACATCAAACAAATCCTTCTCAATTTCAGTAATCACATAGAACACAACACAATAATTCTGGGTGACTTTAATGCACCACTGACACTACTAGATAGATCTTCCAAACAAAAACCAACCAAAGAAACCATAGAACTCAATAACACAATCAATAACCTAGACTTAATAGACATATATAGAATATTCCATCCATCAACGAGCAGATTCACTTTCTTCTCAGCAGCACATGGAACCTTCTCAAAAATAGACCATATGTTATGCCACAAAGCAGCCCTTAGGAAATGCAAAAAAATAGAGATACTGCCTTGTGTTCTATCAGATCATAATGAACTGAGAATAGAAATCAATGACAAAATAAAAAAGAGAAATTACTCCAACACATGGAGACTAAATAATATGCTATTGAATGAAACATGGATAACAAAAAACATCAGGGAGGAGATAAAAAAATTCTTAGAGGTCAATGAGAACAACGATACAACATATCAAAATCTCTGGGACACTATGAAAGCAGTACTAAGAGGAAAATTCATTGCATGGAGCGCATTCCAGAAAAAATTGAAAAGTCAACAACTAAATGACCTAACATTACAGCTCAAAGCCCTAGAAAAAGAAGAAGAAATAACAGCAAAAGTAGTGGAAGACAGGAAATAATTAAAATCAGAGATGAAATCAATGAAACTGAAACAAAAGAAACAATCAAAAAATTGACAAAACAAAAAGTTGGTTCTTTGAGAAAGTAAACAAAATAGACAAACCCTTAGCCACACTAACAAAGAGAAGGAGAGAGAAAACTCAAATTACTAAAATTCATGATGAAAAAGGAAATATCACGACAGACACCACTGAGATACATGACATAATTAGAAGCTACTTTGAAAATCTGTATTCCAACAAAATAGAAACTACTGAAGACATTGACAAATTTCTAGAGACATATGCTCCTCCCAAACTGAACGAGGTGGACATACACAATTTAAACAGATCATATCAAGCAATGTAATAGAAGAAGTCATTAAAAATCTACCATCCAAGAAAAGCCCAGGACCAGACTGATTCTCAGCTGAGTTCTATAAGACCTTCAAAGAAGATCTCATTCCAATACTTCACAAAATATTCCAGGAAATAGAAAAGGAGGGAACCCTCCCAAACTCATTCTATGAAGCTAATATCACCCTCATACCAAAACCAGGCAAAGACACATCAAGGAAGAAAATTTTAGACCAATATCCTTGAATATAGATGCAAAGATCCTTAACAAAATAGTGGCAAACCGTATCCAAAAACATATGAAGAAAATCATGCACCACGATCAAGTGGGGTTCATCCCTGGAATGCAAGGATGGTTTAACATCCGTAAATCAATAAACGTAATCTATCATGTCAATAGACTTAAGGATAAGAATCATATGGTTATTTCAATTGACGCAGAAAAAGCGTTCAACAAAATACAACACCCCTTCATGCTCAAAACACTAGAAAAAATAGGGATAATAGGAACATACCTGAACATTGTAAAGGCTATTTATGCTAAGCCCATGGCCAACATCATTCTTAATGGAGAAAAACTAAAACCATTCCCTTTAAAAACAGGAACAAGACACAGATGTCCTCTTTCACCACTTCTATTCAACATTGTCCTTGAAACTCTAGCCAGAGCAATTAGACTAAAGAAATTAAAGGGATACAAATAGGAAAAGAGGAACTTAAGCTGTCACTATTTGCTGATGACATGATTCTATATTTAGAGGATCCAAAACACTCCTCCAGAAAACTTCTAGACCTCATCAATGAATTCAGCAAAATAGCAGGCTGTAAAATCAACATGCATAAATCTAAAGCATTTTTATACACAAGCGATGAAACAGCTGAAAGGGAAATGAGGAAAACAACTCCAATTGCAATAGCCCCCCCAAAAATAAAATACTTGGGAATCAATCTAACCAAAAGATCTCTACAATGAAAACTACAAAACATTGAAGAAAGAAATTGAGGAAGATCTTAGAAGATGGAAAGATCTCCATGTTCTTGGATAGGAAGAATTAATATTGTCAAAATGGCCATACTACCAAAAGTGCTATACAGATTCAATGCAATTCCAATTAAAATCCCAATGACATACCTTACAGAAATAGAGCAAGCAATCATGAAATTCATCTGGAAGAATAAAAAACCCAGAATAGCTAAAGCAATACTTAGAAGGAAGAATGAAACAGGGGGTATTGCAATTCCAGAACTTCAACTATACTACAAAGCAATAGTAACAAAAACGGCACCAAAATAGACAGGAAGATCAATGGTACAGAATAGAGGATACGGACACAAACCCAAATAAATACAATTTTCTCATACTAGACAAAGGTGCCAAAAATATGCAATGGAGAAAAGATAGCCTCTTCAACAAATAGTGCTGGGAAAACTGGAAATCCATATGCAGCAGAATGAAACTAAATCCATATCTCTCACCCTGCACAAAAATCAACTCACAATGGATCAAGGACCTTGAAATCAGACCAGAGACCCTGCATCTTATAGAAGAAAAAGTAGGTCCAAATCTTCAACTTTTTGGCTTTGGATCAGACTTCCTTAACAGGATTCCCATAGCACAAGAAATAAAAGCAAGAATCAATAACTGGGATAGATTCAAACTAGCTTTCTCTCAGCAAAGGAAACTATCAGCAATGTGAAGAGAGAGCCTACAGAGTGGGAGAATTACTTTGTCACTCATACTTCAGATAGAGCACTAATTTCCAGAATACATAAAGAACTCAAAAAACTCTACACCAAGAATACAAGTAACCCAATCAACAAATGGGCTAAGGATATGAACAGACGCTTCACAGAAGAAGAACTATAAGCAATCAACAAACATATGAAAAAAGGATCACCATCTTTTGTAATAAGAGAAATGCAAATCAAAACTACACTAAGATTCCATCTCACCCCAATTAGAATGGCGATTATCAAAAATACAAGCAACTATAGGTGTTGGAGAGGATGTGGGGAAAAAGGAACACTCATACATTGCTGGTGGGCTTGCAAATTAGTACAGTCACTCTGGAAAGCAGTGTTGAGATTCCTTAGAAAACTTGGAATGGACCCACCATTTGACCCAGCTATCCCACTCCTCAGCCTATACTCGAAGGACTTAAAATCAGCATACAACAGAGATACAGCCACATCAATGTTCATAGCTGCTCAATTCACAATAGCCAGACTGTGGAACCAACCTAGATGTCCTTCAATTGATGAATGGATAAAGAAACTGTGGTATAAATACAATGGAATATTACTCAGCTATAAAGAATAATAAAATTATGGCATTTGCAGGTAAATGGATGAAATTGGAGAACATCATGCTAAGTGTGATAAGCCAATCTCAAAAATCCAAAGGACGAATGATCTCACTGATAAGAAGATGATGACACATAACGGAGGGGTGGGAGGAGTGCAAGAATGGAGGAAGGAGGGACTGTATAGTGGGAAAAGAGGGGTGGGAGGGGTGGGGGGTAAGGAAAAAATAACAGAATGATTCAAACATCATTACCCTATGTAAATGTATGATTATGCAAATGGTATGCTGTTACTCCATGTACGAACAGAAACAACATGTATCCCATTTGTTTACAATAAAAATAAATTTTAAAAAAAGTTTCTTTCATATATTCCTTCCTTTTCTTCAATCCCTGCCCTTAAGTTTTTATCACCTTTCCCAATAATCCATCTTATGCATCTCTGCCACAGTTTTCAAATGTAAACAGGGTTTCTTCAAGCTCCCTTTTCATTCAACTGGTCAAAACCTGAGATGGCTCCCTACTACCAAAATAAAAAGTCTTTAACTCTTAGGAATCTTAGAAGTCATAGTCTACTTCTACCTCTGCCCTGCAAGGACACCTACAGCTGCCACATCCCAGCCCATCCTCCTCTCCACCCCCCCACAGTGGGGAGCTCAGTCCACACCCATAATTTGGAAGTGACTAGAAAATCACTCCTCTAAAGGGAAACTGTTCATATGAACATTGGAAGTGTATGAATTACTCTTACCCTTTATTTTGACACATATGGCTTTCTATAACTTTCATACCATTGTATGTTCTTAATTGTACCAAATAGACATTAATTCCTCTACCATTATAACATAAACCTTCATGCATTTGAAGGCAAATATGTCTTTCCCCTGCCTCTACCCTCAAACTTTTGTTTTACGAGGTTGCATATCTATTATATCCAACCATTCTTAAAATTTTAGTTTTTATAACTTTAAATAGAAATTGATGGTGTTCATTTCAACCATGGTTCCCAACATTTATAAATACAGAGGAACTTCAGAAAGCAAAAATGGGAGGGAATATACCCATGGGAACATGTGTCCATAATTAGTACTGTTAGGTGATATTTGGCATAAATCAAATTTATGGAATCATATCATATAATGTTTTATATAAAGGCTTTTTCTCTTGCTTACAGCTACTTAATATAGGAAGAGTGCCAATGGAGAGAATTATATAAATCTGAAGGAAATCATTTGAGTTTTTTTTTTTTTTTTTTTTTTTGGGTACCACGGATTGAACTCAGAGGTGCTTAACCACTGAGCAACATCCCCAGCCCTTTTTTATATTTTATTTAGAGACAGGTTTCACTGAGTTACTTAGGGCCTCGCTAAGTTGCTGAGGCTAGCTTTAAACTCAGGATCCTCCTGCCTCAGCCTCCTGGGAGCCGCTGGGATTATAGGCATGCACCACCATGCCTGGCCACAATTTTATTCTACCTAGTACTATATAAATTGTACTATGTACTATGTAGATTTGCCTACAAATCTACATAGCCTATTTGCCTATTAAAATTTTTATAAAATTTTAATCATTTTAATAAAATTATAAAATAATTTTATAAAAATTTTAATAAAATTTTATAAAAATTTAATAATTAACCAGAATAATCAGATAAAAGATATTAAATAGCTTTTAAAGAGCAGAAACCTCTAGCGTAACATTTAGTAATTGTCGGAAAATTATAACTATATCACTTCTTCTGATTATTAAATAAAATGTCCAAAGAAATTTTGAAAAATATTTTAAATATGTGTTTATATATACATTGCCTCCATCATTTATTTGCTTTGTCATTCATGTCCTGATAATTCAAAATTCATATTTAATCAATAAATATTTATTTTTTAAAATCAAGTTTGTACAAAGGATTATGGTGTGAGGTATGAACTATAAATTAGTATGAAATGTAATACCTTAAAAATGTGTAACTAAATGGTGAGAGGAAGCAGAAGAATATACAGTATTAATATAATGCAGGCATTAAAATTACAATAAACTTCAGATGCTAAAAATGTGGTAAGAAAGAGAAAAAGATGAAAGACATTACAGAGAACATATTCAGGAAACCAAAAGAAGTTGGAAGTTCATGTACAATTACTATAAGCAAATTTTTAAAAAGCTAAAAATCCTTAAAGGTTATGGTTAGTAAATCAGAATAGCTGAAAACCTATGTACAATTATGGTAAGCAAATAATTCACAATAGTAGGAGAAAATAAAATTGCAAATGAGGATAAATAAAGATTGTGGGCATCTAAATAATGATAAGAAATTTGAATTTTATTCTTTAGACAATGGAGACTCAATAAAAGTTCTGAACAAGATAATGGCATTTAATGAACAGCATGGATCAATCTCATAAACATTAATATTGATCAAAATAAGTAAGTCACGGAAAAATACATACAGCATGATACCTCTTATAAACTGAAAACATGTGAAGCAATGCTGTTTTACACACATACACAATAATTGTATAAAGAAGGAACTGTGAATAATTTGAACCAAATTCAAGATGGTGGCTAGGGCTGGAGACCAATAAGGGGGGACACAAGGAAACTTTACCAGGTAGGCAGTGTTTCGGTTTTCTTTTAACAGATGATACATGGGTTTACTGTTTATACCTTTTTACTGATGATGGAAGTAGGGCTCACATGGGGAGAGAGAGAAAGCCTGAAAACAGCCTGATGTTTGGAATGCTATTTGTATAATAAAAACACAAGATGACCAAAGTTTAAGTTAGGGCAGTGATGATTAAACTATAATACAGTTTAATGGTTGTAAATGGAATGGTTGCAAAATTTATTTAGAAAGAATAAAAGACAACAATTGATGAGTAATTGTGAGTGAAGGTAAGACAGTAAAATAATTAAAAGCTTTCTGAAGAGAGGTGACTATAATCTTCTCTTCCCAACTCCTTGTTGAGTGATGTCAGACTGTGAAACCACCAGTACTGGCCTGAAACCAGCCATGGGATTATGTGCACCATGAAATTCTGAGAAAGTGACAAGTTCATTCTGCTTTCTCGTTTTTGTTTTTGTTTGATTGTTTGTTCAGGGGATGGGGTACCAGGAATTGAACTCAGGGACCATCAACCACTGAGTCACATCCCCAGCCCTATTTTGTACTTTATTTAGAGACTGGTTCTCACTGAGTTGCTTAGAGACTACCTTTTGCTGAGGCTGACTTTGAACTTTGGATCCTCCTGCTTCAGCCTCCTGAGACGCTGGGATTACAGGCATTCGCCACTGCACCCAGCTTGTTTTTGTTTTTGAGAGTGAACTTATCAGCACACTACTTACTTAAAACCTGTTAAACTGGAATTGGAGGAGATGAAAGAAAAGGAACTGCATTGAGAACAAAGTTTTTTCTCATTACACTTCTAGCCTAGATTCAAGGCTAACAAAGTTTCTGAGGTTTACTAACTTAACTGACATCAATTATTTTCTTAAATAAGGGACTATTCTGTGAAAATATCATCTACACAGGGCCATTAAAAATATTTACTTCTGATTTTTCTCATAAATTCCTGTGGCAATAATCCATGCACTAATTTATTTAATGTAACATTCCTAAGAAGACAAAAGCACATCAGGTAAAGGAAAAGTGAGTTGTTTCCAAATAGAAGTGGCTCACCCCGTGTCTCCCATTATGCATCCGGACCACGTGTCCTCACATTTGCACTCACCTAAAAAATAAATACACATGCCTTTTGATAAAGTAAATGCAGCTGTATTCAAGTAATTTTTATTTTTAAAGCAAACATCATCCTCACTTTACTTTAAAATACATTTTTAAAAAGTGATGTCTGCTTTTTAATTGTTACACTTGAGGTTTTCTATGTAATGCACACAAACAAAAATACACTTTGACATTATCAGGATTATATAGTTTTTACTTTAAAAATTTCTGATAGCTAAACAAAAGACCATATTTTTTAACCATTCATTTTAAATGACTTAAATGAAAGAAAAGCAAGTAACAATGAGATAGTGAGAAAATTTGAGGAATTAGGATCCCAGTTTCACAGATCATTATTAGGGAAATTATTACCATTTCATATCCAGTTTTTGGTTTTTTTTTCCTTTTTTTTTTTGACTAGGGATTGAACCCAGGGGTGCTTTACTAATAAGTTATATCCAAACCCTTTCAATGTTTTATTTTGAGACAGGGTCTGGTAAGTTGCTTAGGGTCTTGCTAAATTGCTGAGGCTAGCCTCGAACTTGTGATCCTCCTGCCTTAGCCTCCCAAGTCACTGAAATTATAGTCACGTGCTACCACATCCAACTCTTTGCCCACTTTTAAAAGTCTCTGCAGGTAGATTTCTGGTCAAAGGCAATACCGTATATTGGCTAAGCAGCAACGCCTCAGAATCACAAACTCCTGGGTTTAAAACCTTGGTTTTCCATCTAACATATGTGTAGTCCTGGACACAGTATCCTTTTAAGATGCAGTCACTTCACCTGTCAAATAGAGCTAAAAATGGGTATCTTGAAGGATTCCCTTGCAAACTGAGTATAGATGTAGATAATATGGATTTCAATCATCTCGCAAATAATGAGTACTCTACAAATGGCAGAAGTTAGTATTATAAGTTTCCCACCATAGTTATAATAATAAAATGAATATAGTTATAATCAAATTGTTACAACAAATACATAGTATTTGACCATTCATGGTGAAGTAACTTTACCTACTTGCTAAATCTGGCATATTTTACGAGGTCTGTACTTTACTACTCATGTCACAAGATCTGATCCTGACAAGGAAGTTCTAATTCCACAGTCATATTTAGAGTTGTTTCAAATAAATAATAACAAAACACTATGTCTGAAACTATATGGCTAGCATTCTCCACTCGAGCATCCCAAATGCCAAAATGAGCTTATTTTGCTCACTAGGTTAAATTTAGCAGTGAATTTATTATCACATGACTTTAAGTGTTTATTATACAGGGAGAGGTTTTCATCTAGAATGTAAATATACCCTTGCATTACTTTTGAGAACAATATTTTGTGCCCTGGCTTATTTCTTACACTACCACCCACACACTCTTGATAAAGCAACTGAATCAAACAATCTCATTCTATAAAATATGTAATCAATAGTCTTTTAAATATAACTAAACCACACATGTACTAAAACTTACCACTTGCTAGTTTTCTTTTGTCTGAGATAATACCAATATTATGGGCTAATGACTGGGCAAGTGTAACTGCCATTAAATCGGTTTTCCCAAACTGAAAAACAAAAACAAAAATAAAAGATATGTAAATACAAACTGGTTTCAAATGGTTCAGAGAAAAATGTCACAATATAATTAAAAATAGTTTCAAAGCATTTATTTAGCAGAGGTTAAACACCTTGTACCTAGTACTGAATGTGCATTAGGGAAGAAACAGCAAGAAATAAATCCTTGTTAGATTAAATCTCATAGGAAAGACTAGAAGTCTGAGAATCATCAACTCTTGACTTTGGAAACTTTATCTCAGTACAAATTTCATCCAGTAATGTTACTGAAAAATTTAGTACTTGCATATGATCAAGTCAGTCTTTTGAATAACATAAAATAAAAAATAAATGTATAAAAATTATTTGGAACTTGTTTGTTTTTAAGTGTCCATTTGACACCTGAAGTTCCCTTCCCCCAGAATAGAAAATAGTTTTAGAAAACAAACATAGTATCAGAAAGTAGCGATGAGCTCTGGCTTAAATAAATTTAAGAACAACTGAGGATATTTTTTTTCAATATGTAGTCTTCCAAACTTTCAGTTATTTTTCTTCTAGATTATTTCCATCAAGTTAGTGTGTGCTGGGGATAAAAGCATCCCTTTGGAAATCCTCCTTTATTTTTTTTCTCCTAAAATTTGTCAGTGAGGAAAAAAGAAAATATTCAATTATGATGCTAGGCAATGCTTCAGGGAATTACTCAATTCATTGGGAAAGCATTCATTGATAAATAGGGTCTTAATTCCAACCATGATTAAAGTAAAAATTCTGTGTACTTGTATTCTGTAAACTGCTTGATCTGGAAGTTATTCTAAGTAGAATGGGAGCAGAATTAACAGGTATTATCATTCATTATTTGCCTATTCTATCCTCTGGTCATGTCGATTGCTAATAAAACAATCTACCACGGAACATTGAAAAATTATCTCTTAAATACGAGGAAAACATTTTCAGCCATCATACCACTTTGTATTGTACAGATGTTCACACCTACTTCATTCACGCCTCCTCCTTTCAGCAACGAGCAAATCCCACCAATATAAGCAGCCCCGCTCCGGCTACTCTCAAATTGACTTCCCCTTTCAGAAAAGGAAATGAAAAATGCTTACTGCTCACAGTTCAAACATCATAGTACCTCTCATTATTAATTCACTACATACTATATTTTCTCAATGCATACAAAATTTCTGTTATATATTCCTGAAGTAAGGAAGAAATGCAAAAACTGTACATACAGAACCAAAGAAAAAGGTTTCTGAGGGATGTTGCCCCACATGATCAATAAATATCTTCAACTGAAGAACACCTATTGAAAAAGAATTGCTGATATGATATACTCTGAGAAGGATACAAAATCACTGCTATAGTTCTACTGCCAAAAATACATAACTTCAATCTCAATGAGAAAAGATCAGACATTCCCACAATGGAAGCAGTCTATAAAGTACCAGGTCTAAACTTTACAGAAGTGAGAAAGGCTGAGGAAATCTTTCAGATTAAAGGAAGCTAAAGGGATACTGTGATCAAACATGATGTGTGACACTGGACTGGACGGTGGATGGGAAAAATGAGCTAGAAAGGAATTATTGAGACATTTGGTGAAATTTGAATATAGACTATAGATTACATAAAACTATTGTGCCCATGTTAAATTTCCTGGTTTTATTAATTTACTATAGTTAGGTAAAGGAATGTCTTTATTCTTAGACAATACCCACTGAAGTATTTAGGAAAAAAGGCCAGTGGTTAAGCATTTCCAACTTATTCTGAAAAAGTTCAGGGAAAAAAAATTGTGAATAGAAGGAAGGGAGAAAGAAAAAAAATCACAAAATAAGTGGGGTAAATATAAATAATTGATGAATCTATGTAATAAGCATGTGTAATTTCCTTGTAGTACTCTTACAAATTTTACAAATTTTCTGTAAATTTGAAATTATGTAAAAATTTGTTACCCCAAAACTATATATTTTACTTCCAATGCTGTCTTCAACAGCTCAGACTTTAGATTTTTTTAAAATGCTACTATATGTATTTTGCTACTACATCAAATATGTACATTACCAAAACAAGAACATAGAAGTGAGAAAAAATAAAAATAAACTCCAGAAATTTAGTTCTTACCTTAGAACCAAAAACAGAGGTAACATTAACATTTGTGAAACAGACATGCAGTGATAAAATAGCTCAAAATCAAATCACTTAAATTTTCACAATAATTCAAATAATCTATACTTTGAAACTTCTTCCAAGTGTACTGCAATGTCAATCCTAATTGTAAAGAATACATCTCAGTCACAAGTAATACAGCATTTAACACGGAACCATAAAAAAGCAAGAAATGATTACAAAAGTTACGTACGAAAAAAGGTGAACTGCATCACTTTTCTCTTTGATAAAATCCCTTCTGTATTTCATAAACTCACGTAGGGTGATCAATGGATTTTCAGATATGGCAAACTTGTTGTCAGCCGCCCAGGTTTCCATGGCAACCAATACTATCCTTGTCTTAAGTTGGTCTTTATATATCTAGTATATTAACAAAATGAACACACCAGCTATACATGCAGTAAAATCAAATGGTTTATGAATAGGACTACAGAGTTCTTTCATAAAAACTCTTCAAGTTTTAAAGGTCAAAAAATGTTACTGATAATTTTTCTTCAAATTTGCAAGGATTTCACTTGAATAACAGAGAACTGAATTATTTACCAGTAGTACCCAAAGTACAAAGTTTTTAATAAATGTAAAATCCCTTTCTGACAAATCCTTGCATCCAATTCAAGGTTCCCCCTGAGTCCAGTTTTTGGCAACCTAGACAAGAGAACTTAGACATTCTTGAGTTCCCCTAGCAAAAAAAAAAAAAAAAAAAAACAGAACAATGCAGATACTCCAAGGAAGTAATTTCAAACAACCAGACTGGCCTTGTCTAAACCTGTGAGGAGGTACTGGCTCTGGCACTGCCTTGTCACAGGATGATGTGGAAGGAGGTACTGTGACCTGACTCAGTGGCTTTATCACCAAGCACCAGATACCACTGAAAAGGCACAACTTGAACTCTGCTAGGGGGCAGCTCCTGTGGGCTTAGCACTCAAAGCTGAGGTGGAATTGTCACTTGGGACCAGGAATTCCAGCGTGGGCAACATGATGAAACTTGGTCCCTGTCCCACTCCCCACTCCCCTACCCGCACCTAGAAAAGAAAGAAAAGTGCCCAGTTTCTCCATAGAGAGAAGTACACAGCTTCTTTGCTGGGACTATGACTCATCCTTTGCCTTTCACAGAGTGAAAAACACAGGACGGAATTTCAGGTCTGTGGGCAATTTTGACCACTTCCTCTTTCCAAAAAGAGATCAAAGTCAATAAATTCCACTGCCAGGTCACCAGGGACTTTCAGGACACCTTGGCTAAAGTGCCCCTAGAGCAGTGAAAAGGTGAGAGCCATATTATCCCTTCTATGAGGAATCCTGTATGAGCAAATCATGCTGATACTTACTAAATCTGCCATGTTCACCACAGATTTCGCATAGGTGTTAGTATGCACAACAGAAAGGCGATGCTTTTTAAACTGAAAACAAAAGAAAAATGTGATAGGTTTTCAAAGTCATTGGAAGTAATCACCTCTGCAGAGAAAACAAGGTGTAACAGAAGATCCCTAAGACTTCCTGGAACAAATGTCAGAGCTGAGACCTAGTTCTTTATCTGCCCTGTAACCTGAAGCCAATCTCTTAAAAGCTTGAGAACTCGATTTACTCATCCACGAGAAAGTAAAAAATTTACTCACCGCATCCATTTCACAGGTTTTACCCCGACCAGGACTGTTATTCCAATAAACAGATGAGAGCCGTCTACAAATTAAGTAGGGATATGGCTACAAAAAGTGATGTGAACGCTGCTGCAAGTATGAAAATTTACAAGTTCTACAGGACTTTTTCAGTAAGAAGAATGCCCTAAGATAAAGGCTTCAAGAATATGGCTTACATACTAGTAGATTACATATATATTTCCTTTGCCCCCAATCATGTTTTACAAATCAGGAAATATCATGTAAAACCTGATTTCTGGCTTCATTTAATGAATCCCACATGGTGATAACTGTCCCCTCGCACATAGCAATGGCTACCCTCTCACCCATCCCTGCTGCTTATGCCTGGGTCACTTGTAGTATCAGTTCACCGATACCTATAGATACCTGAATTTGTAACTATCTAAAATGTTCAGATTGCATGATCTTGCAGTTCATTCTTTCTTTATAAAAATCCGAGGGAAGAGTAACATTCGCTGAATTCAAATATGTTGAAAGAAAACAGACCCAGCCTGAATAAGGGAACATTACTCAATCGGGATTATTTTACTATTTTTAGCAACAATAATAAAGAAGAATGTTAATATTTATGTAATCATATATAACTCAAATTTTCCCTCAAAGTAAATTAAAATAGACTTGTACCTGAAATGAGGTAAAATTCAACTTTGAATATTTGTAGTTTAGAACTATTTCCATGGAAAATCAGCATTATAATTTACTGCTATGCTAAGAATGCCACCATATTGCAATATGCTCATTAATTAAATACACATACTGAAATAATGTGACTCAACAAGAAGGAGCTTTGCCAAGTTCCCAGTGCCAGATTCCTCAGACTCGCTATGTGTGCTTTCTCCATGTGATTTTTCTGCATCGCAAGGCAGATACAGAAAAATTGATTTTCTTTTATTATGAAAAAGTTGTATACTGCAAACTAAAATGTCACAATTGATGCCTCACTTACTTTACTTGTCACTTTAGAGATTCAAATATCAGTACCTATATTAATCAAGCAAATTCAAAAAGTTGACATTGTGGGTTACAGAAATATTTTTAGAACCTCAAAAATTATTGCTAGTTACTTATACCTGAGAGCATTTTCCACTTGTGGGTGACTGCTAGTTAACAAATATGTTTGGTTAGGCTAAAACCTCCAGGACCAACAGAGTAGAGGAAGGGGATCAAGAGGAAGAGAGGTGGAGAGGGTATGGAGAAGTTCTGGGGAATGAAATCCACCAAACTATGCTGTGTCCATGTACAAACACACCACCATGAATTCACTTATATGTAAGTATAATGCATTAATTAAAATAATTATAATACTAATAGAAGCAAAATCTGTCGAGTACAGCAAGTTGATCAGAAGGGCAGAAGGGAGAGAAAGGGAAGGAACTGGGGAATGAGACTGATCAACTTCTATTATGTGCAAGCACAAATGTGGCATAATAAATCCCACTACCATGTATAATTATAATGCACCAATAAAAATAAGAAATCAAATAAATTCTAAAACAAAAGACCCTCTAGGGTTACAACTTGATAGGTTTTTTAAACTTTCTCTTAAACAAGCTTTTGCACCCTCCAGTTTTACCCAAAGCATGGACAAGTTAAAATAGACAAAAGCAGATCTTACCATGAGATGATCATTCACAATCATCAGTTCGATGTATTTGGTTTCCTCTTCTACATTACGAGGATATCGAAGAAGCTGCAATGCAGTAAACAGTACCCAAGAAAGCCCTTTTAAACTTAGTTTTGAAAAACTAGGAAATACAGAAGAAATCAACAGAACAAAAACTTCCTTTTTATGCCTTTAGCCTTTTTTAAAAAAAAAATTCATCAATTTTCTTAGTTTTTGAGTAGGTAATAATAATACATTTACATGGCTCAAAAAGTCAACAAAGTAGAAAAAGACCTAGCATAAAACTTCCCCATCACCCAGTTCCTACTTTCTTCCACAATCAGTACTAGGAGTTACCAGCTTCTTCTAGAAATATTTATGCATATAAAATTAATATGAACCTATTTTATATTTTATGCTTCCACTTACTTCACTCTCTTCTATATCAAGTTATTTTCAATTAACAGAACATCATGGAAACAGCAACATATGAAGAGCATTTCTCTTGATATAATTTACTTTATAATCTCCAAGTCTGGGACTAAGACATGCCTCTGTCTCCTATATGGTTTAAGGGATCCCCCAAATGATACAGGAATTTTCTCAGGATAGCTTGCAGAGTTCTTGAGCAGTCTTGGGTTATCTATTACAGCAGGATCTCTCTGCTCAACAACAAATTTTCTCTCCTTTCAAAAATCATGATCAATGAATGGTGCAGGGAAGAGCCACTAAGATGGACATTCCCTTGGCAGTTCAACCGTAACAAAATCTTTAATGAGACCTAGAAAATTAACTTTTTCCCTTATGCCATAGTTTAATACCCATTTTTTTTCAACACATTTTTTTGTTGTTGTTGTTGTTCATTTGGCTAAGGGCCATTTTTGTGATGAGGACATATAATCAAACCTAAATCAATACATGTATGTTTGTTTTGAGTGCTACATCTAAAACAAACTAAAAATATGCTGCCACATGGATTTCATCTCTTGCTAAATGGATATCTAAACATAAAATCTTTTTAAGAAATCTCTTTTTTGGGGGGGTGGGACACTGGGGATTGAACTCAGGGGCACTTGATCACTGAGCCACATCCCCAGCTCTATTTTGTATATTATTTAGAGACAGGGTCTCACTGAGTTGCTTAGCACATTGCTTTTGCTGAGGCTGGACTTGAACTTTCGATACTCCTGCCTCAGCCTCCCAAGCCTCTGGGATTACAGGCATGTGCCCCCAAGCCTGGCTATGAATTCTCTTATAACACCAGATTCACTCAGATTTATTTCTGAGTTTGGAAACCAAAGAGTAAGACAAGTCTTTTTGTAAATGGATTATCAGGATGATAGGATTTTTTATTTGCTAACTATGTGGTTTACTAGTTAATACAGTAGACTTACCAACAAGACCCAACATTTCTTTATGTTACAGAGTTGCTACACTGGCTATACAGTTAGATAGCACCTTAACTTCATGGGTCCATAAGAGAAATCAAAGGTTTATTAACTTAGCAAATGACTAGATATTAGATGTTTATGAAGAACTTTAAGGTACCTTCTTAAAGAACAGTACTGTATACTCTCAATTCATAATACATGAAAACAAATACTGTTTCAATTTAAATCTTGATGGTAATTATTTCATCTAACTGGTTCTCAAGATGTATGTGTCTCTATCTCCACAACATATATAAAGCTCGTGGTACTAATGCATGGAACGCACGGTTTCTGAGAGGTAGCACAAAGAACATGTGTTTCTATGAACCTCTCTGAGGTCAAACTTCCTAGGTCAGAATCCCAACTTCACTACTGGGTGACCTGGACAAGTTTCTTCAGCATCTTGTGCTTCATTATGCTTTTCAGTGAAATAGGGGTAATAATAACACCTACCTCATAAAGTTGTTTTAAGGATTAAATGTGTTACAACAGTTATAAATTATTACAATAGGGCCAGGCACATGGAAAATATTCAATGAAATTTAGCAAATGTTATATACATAAGAATCTGTCTATATACATAACTTATTATAGAAGAATAAAAGGAAGATAACTAGTTCCTTCAACTTGCTTAATAGGTCTCTATTTCCTTTACCCTGTGTTGTTTTATGTCACATACATATACACATTCACACACCACCACCCCCACAGTGTGTGGATATCTTGATTCTGATGGCCAGGGTTCTTATTTTGTCTAAATCATTTACCAACTCTGTGATTCTGGGTCATTTTTACACGTCATAGCCATCATTTTTTTTTTCTTTTTCTGTGAAAGGGGAATAATAGTACCTACTTCATGCAGTTTAAAGCACTGTATGAACTGTTATTATATTACTCAGTCTAAGATCTGGTTAAGCAATCATAAAGTTTATGTCCTAATCCTGCATCCAAAGTAGCTCAATAGAGAAAAAAGGGCTTTGGGGCTTCAGAACCTGGTAGGTTCACTCTTATGGGATTATCTTCAAAGGCATAAATACAAGAATACCACAGAAGCAGCTTGCATGATGTGGTGCACATCTGGGCAGGGAAGAGGCCCATGTTAGAAAGAACCTGTATTGTTGCCAGCCGGGACCTTGTAGCTCATTTACCTGATGAAGAACTATATTATCACCACTATTTTGAATCCCCTTTGAAACTATACAATACTATGATCCGTTTTGACTCCTCCTACACATCTGTCGCCTATACTGCCTACCTCACAATGAAAAATACCTGAACTAGTACTTGCCCTCTCACAAAGACCTAATGCAGACTAAAATGATAGTTTTAAAATATCATGACATACGCCTATGAATACATACCTGCCGTTTACTCCTTTTTGGTCTTGGTTTCAAAATAAATTTTGGTGGAGTGATGTTTACTTGTTGGAATTCTAAAAGGAAATAAAAGTAAGTTAAATTTAACAGCACATTTGTTAAATTTCTTTAATACAGAGCAAAGTTTCTCTTGCTTCTCCTTATGAATTTTAATGTTGCATTTAATGATTATGTGGATCATTAAATCCACTAAACTAATTGTGTTATATTAGTTCTAAATAAATATATAGTAAAAAATACAATTCACAAAATCTCAAACATCATTCCTATTCTAATTTATATTGATTTTTTCTATTTCTCCTATAAGTGCCAATCATATTCTTTATCAAGAATCTTCAAATAGCCAACTTGACCTTCACTTCCAAAACTACCATTCTAGAGAAAGCAAAGAAGAAAAACAGTAAGAAGCAAATAGAATAATCACACATTCATAATTTCATGGATTATTTAAAAATGATGATAGGTCACCAAGGTTTCAATTTTTTCCAATTCATTCACATTCTTTCACCCAGGCTTTGTTTGCCCTTGGAGTAAATATGAAAATCTGAACCTCTCTTAACTTGCAGGTCAGAATTAGACATCAATTATTGATGGACATAAATTCATCTCTGAATATAACATTAGGTTATTTATAAAGGAGAATTTCCTACAAAGTAATAGAAAAGTGCAATCATCTCCTGTGGTACAGATTTCCTAAAACATTGATGGTGGACTGAACAACATGTAGCAGTCTGATGTGGAGCATCTAATGGGAGGAATGCTATAAAACCATACAGGTAAACCATTATCATGACTCTTGGGTACTGTCTGTACAAACTGAAAAGTTCTCTGAAATCACAACACTGTCCCCAAATATAATATGTTTTTTCTGATCCTATAATGAGTAATTGTATTTATTTTTTAAAAATCACAATTTTATCAAAAGAATTATGAAAGATCTTTTTATCTAAAGTTGTGGCCAAGATTCATTTAAGTGAATTTATCTAGATTTCTTTCTCATTACCTTAACTGAATTGGTAGACAATAAGTAATAAAATTGATTTCTGATTTTTTTCTGAAATTTTTTATATTCATGAGGTAGCAAAGCAATCCCATCAAAAGGGAGGGATAATCATGGTTGCAGAAATCTGAGACAGAAAAGATGAAAAATGAAATCAGAGTAAGAAGATCAGGATTTTGGATATTATCAGTTCATTTTCAAATAATCTCCCATCATGCTGCTTATGAAGATGTTAGCCAGGGTAGGGTATATAAGAAATGTGGTGAGGAATAAGTGCTTTCGCAATGAACTAAGACACAGAAAAACAAGGCAGCAGAATTAAACCAAATCATAATCAATAATTACACTAAGTGCAAACAGATCAAATGTTACAGCTGAGTAGTTCAGATTATCAAACTGTATTGTTTTAAAATGCAAAGCCTAGCTAGCTACATATTGAATATAGGAGGGACACTTTTAAAGTAAAGTACTGAAGAAGATATGCTTTGCATACTTTAATCACAGGAAAGCTCTGCTAGAAATATTAATATTAAATCACATAATTTTAGGGCAATAAATATTATCAGGAAGAACAAGGAATATTTCATAATAATAAAATGATCAATTCCTCAAAAAGATGCAACATTCCTACCAAAAACCATATGAGAACTTAGAAGTGAATCCTTCCCAGGTGAAACTTCATAACTAATTGTTGCCCCAATTAACGGTTACACTATAAACCATGAAAGATTGTGGGCCAGAGGCACCCACTAAACCACATTTAGATCATTAACTCTCAGAAATGGTGAGATAATAAATGTAATTTATTGCTTAAAGACACTAAGTTTTAGAGTAATTTGTCACAGAGCAACAGATAACTAATACAACCTCTGTACTAAAAGACCGAAACTAAGAGAAATTCCATAAGTCCTAGGTAGGAGTGGTGGAACACACCTGGAATCCCAACGACACAGAAGGCTGAGGCAGGAGGATCACAAGTTCAAAGACAGCCTCTGAAATTTAGCAAGGCCCTAAACAACTCTTACTGACACCTGTCTCAAAAGAATAAAAAAGAGCTGAAGATGTGACTCAGTGGTTAAGCCCTGCTGAGTTCAATCCCTGGTCCCCCCCACCACACACACACACACACAAAATGTTCTGAATTATTATTTTTTTTATTGAGTCAGAAGATCTGGGTGGGGTTGAGAATTTGTGTTTTGATCTGTTTCATTTTGGTGCTGGGGATTGAACACTGGATCTCAGGCATGCTAGCATAGCATGTGTTCCACCACTGAGCCACATCCCCTCAGCTAATGTCCTTAAAACATGAGATCTCCTATGACCATGGATTAGATGACTCAATTCTGATGTCTATTTTTCCATAATTAATCTATATATTAAATACAATTTAAATAAGAATCCCAGAGGAGTTACAGAAATTGAGAAGTTGGTTCTAAAATTGGAATAGAAATGCAAAGAACATAGAAAAGCCCCAAAACACATTTGAAAAGAAGAAAATTGCAGATGTATGCTACATGATTTCAAAATACACTATAAAGTCATAGTAAGAAGGAAGTGTAGTACAGGCAACCAAATAGAACAGAGTCGAGGAAAAGACTCATATTAAGTGGTTGACAAAAATGTCAAAGCAATTCAAATCAATGAAGACAAGAAATTCTTTTCAACAAATAGTGTTAGAATAATAAGATATTCATGTGAAAAGCAAAAGAAAACAAAACCTCAAATCCTATTTTCACCATGGACAAAAAGTAATTTGAAGAAGATCACAGATCTGAATATAAAAATGAAAGTATACAGTTTTTAGAAGAAAATGTTGGAAAATATCTTGAAAATTTGAGGACAGAAGAAAATTTTGTAGAATAGAGCAATAATCATAAAAATGATGATGAGTTTCATCAAAATCAAAACTTCTGCTCATGAAAAAACAGCATTAGGAAAGTGAATAAACAAGCTATAGACTAGGAAAATACAGTCATAAATAAATCTGACAAAGGCCTTATATCCAGAATATGTATGTACTTATTGGTCTTTTGATTAAGACCAAGTAGAGAATTTTTAAGTACTCCTACAATCCAACAATAAAAAGACAAATATTCTTATTAATGTCTAGTAAGAATATACATGTGACCAGACCCCCACTCCACTGAAAAATGCAAATACAAGTAATGTGAGATACCACTACACACACCAGAATGGCTAAAAAGTAAACAACAACAGCACAATGTTGGACAAGATATGGAGCAATTAGAACTCTCATACAGTGCTGATATGAGCATAAAATGGCATAACCACTTTTGAAAAAGGTTTAGCAATTGCTCATAGAACAGTAGTTCCCAAAGTAGGATCCCAGGATCAACAAAATCAGCATTAACTGGGGGCTTCACCTGAAATGTAAATTCTCAAAACCTACCCAAAACATACTAAATTGAAAACTCTCAAGGTGAGTCCTGCAGTCTGTGTCTACCCAGCCCTCCACACATTTATGATACACGCTAAAAACTGAAAACACTGTTACACAGCTACACCTACATCTTATGACCTAGCAATGTCATTCCCAGGTATTTTCTAGGAAAAAACAAAAAACATGTCTACAAAAAAGACTTGTACAAGAATGGTTACAGTTGCTTATTTGTAATAGCTAAAAACTAGAAACAACACAAAAGCTCATAAATATAATAGAGCTTATTTCACAAAAAAACACAGTTTTGACATTAATTTATGTCATTTTTTTTCAATTTACCATGTAAATTATAAGTAATCTTGAAAGACCACTTTTAAAATTCACAGTGCTAATCTCTGATGAGAAAAGAAAGTAGAAACTGAATGAGATAGACTTGCATTTTCAAATAATAAATCTAAAAATCAATTACAGCAGCAAAACTGCAAAGTCACCTTCAAAGTTTCTTCTAAAAAAGAATCCTGAACAATGTTTTTAAAAAACTCTAAGTCTGTGCCATAGCAAGTCTATAATCAAGTCTTCAGAAGGAATCTTTTCTTATTACTTTAAAAATTAATGATGATTGCTTCCAGTAATACCTATTAAATTGTAGATTTATTCTCATACAGCTAATCATGATTTACTTTCTGTTCGTAGTGGGTATAAAGGTCACTGAAGGAATAGTCTAAAGAGTTTGTGTAAAATCAAAGCATCTGTGTGTCCATTTGTGAATTTTTCAAAACAGTGAATTTTGTGAAATAGGATCTTATATCCTTTTGACTATAAGTGAGAAGGGAAAAGAACTCATTTATTTTTTAGGGGAACTAACTGTAGGAGGCCAAGGAGTTACAAACTTATTTCAGAGGAAGGTTACTAGAAAACACTTATTTCATTTTCCAATGAAGAGGCATTATAAACTTCTAAGTGACTTTCTAAGCAGTAATTTGGAATTTGCTCTCGGGCTGGCAATTTTTCCATTTTGTCTTATGACTCTATCCCATGGTACATTATCACTAGTATCATTATCCAGTGTCCCACCTTATCCCTTATGAGCAGTGGGGCCCTGGAAAAGGCAAAGTATTTAAGTCTCTTCTTCATCTATTAAATAGGAACAACATTCATCTTACGGAGCTGTTGCAAAGTTTAGATTGTAATTAATAGTAGAATGGTCAGGGCTCACTAAATAGAAGAGGGAGCATCTTTCTACCAGATAGTCTGTGTGCCCTGTTTTCAGAGGGAGGAAATGGATGAATTCAGCACAACCAAATGTGCTGCACTTGCATGACCTTGGCCCCACTAATAAGGCCCAGGTATGAGCGGTTGCTCTGAAGACTCGTGTACAATTCTCAAACCAAATCTATAAATAAAGAACCTACATGAGAAGGAAGCAGTGATTTCACAAATAGTACATAATAATATAAAAGATTAATCTATAATAGATTTCTTCTTAAAATGTTAGTAGAGAGAGAGGAAAACAAGAAATGAGAAAATGATTATGAGTTCATCCCTTGAGGGGTGATAGAAATAGGAAAGATGTAGGAAGAATCTGACATAACTTTCCTATGCACATATATGAATACACCACAATGAATCCCACTACTGTATATCCATAAGACTGGGGCCCTAATCAGAATAAGATATATTCCATGCATGTATAATTTTATCAAAATGGACTCTTACTATCATAAATAACTAAAGGAACCAATTAAAAACAGAGTTCATTCCTGTTTACTAGATCATTATTTCACCAAGCACAAATTTTTTTCATATTTTATCTATGTGGACCAGTTCTTACTCTAATATTATTTCTTCTCTAGTTCCTTATTTTGAGTCTTAAATTTTCAGTTTTTATTCAAAGTGCTTGAGCCATATCTTTCCAAACTTAACTATAAATACAAGGCCAGTTTGCATTTTATTTTTCCTCTTGTTGTGACTTGACATTCCCTCTAAAAATGTCATGAGCAATTATGATTAATAATCTTTCATGTATAGATTAGTTCTAGAGTAGTAAATGAAATACTGAAGTTGTCCTTTTAAAAAAAAAAAGTCACTCTATGAGTAACATACCAGATGGAAGATCATCCATGGGAAATTCAAAGAGTCTGGATTTGTAAACCGAATGAAAATGGAAATCCTCCTGAAATGACACAAGCAATAGAGATTAAGCATGCACAACCAGATATCTCTAGCCTCAAGCAAAAATAGACGGAACCCTAAGAGAACCATAGCTTGACTACACATTTCCCCTGGGTTTAAAGAGGCCAGGAGCCATTGCACAAGCCCTGCAGTTCACAGCTGCATTCCCCTAGCACCAGAGCTATACCCAATTATAAATGCCTCACAGACAGAGAAGCAAAAGCTTTCAGTAATGGAAAATAAATGAATGGACCTATCCCCCTAAGGAAAAGTAAGACATCTGGGAAAATGGGTTAATGTTTTTTACAACTGGTTCCTTTCACAGATCTCTGCTTCCTTATGAGAGCCAGATAACTTTGGTAGACAAAGGCTGCAGAGTTAGAAATCTCTCTGGTAATGGGCAGCAGGATGAATCATACAAGGAGATTCCCAAAGTAGACCCTGCTCCAAAATTGAAGTGTAATACACAGTTCTCCTAGGAAGTAAGAGATTTAAAACTCATATTCTTCTTTTTAGAAAAAATTAATGAACACTCAAGTAACTTCATCTGACTTCATTCAATTATTGAAAAAAAAATGAGAATGTCATAAACAGTCAAGTTTCACGATATTGCCTTTAAATAAAAATCACACTTGAAATGAAGTCACATGAGAGACAGTAGTGCATGTCCAGACAATAATATACAATACGGATAGTTTCCAAACAAGATTACTTATGGTAACAGAACAATATGCATTGTTTGAAATTACCTGCTTCTCTGTTTAACCAATGTTGCACAGTACAGGAAGAACACTGATATGTATACAGAGCTAGAATGAAAGTGTATTATATTTCTCTTTAAGCTGTAGTCTTTTTTTTTTTTTTTTTTTTTTTTTGGTACCAGGGATTGAACCCAGGGGCACTTATCACTGAGCCATGTCCCCAGCCCTTTTATATATTTTATTTAGAGACAGGGTTTCAATAAATTGCTTAGGGCCTCCCTAAGTTGCTAAAGCTGGCTTTGAACTTGCAATCCTCCTTTCCTCAGCCTCCCCAGGTGCTGGGATTACATGTGTGTACCAACATGCCCAGCTCTAATCTATAATCTATTTCCCCTAAAGTAAGGGAGGAAATTTAAGAAGTCCTGGGTTTCTCTAAACTCCACTAGCATAGAGCTTTAGGAATGGATGATGGAGAAATTTTTTAAATCTAGAAAAGAAAGGATGAATTAAAAATAACATATCTGTGGATTTTATCTGTATGAACTAAATGTCCCCCCACCCACCATCAATTCACATGTTGAAGTTTTAGAGCTGCCGTAATCACTATATCTCGAGATAGAGCCTGTGAGGAGATAATAAAGGTTAAATGAGATCAGAAGGGTGAGGCCCTAATCCAGTGTGACTGATGACCTTACAAGGAGAGAAAGAGACAATCAGAGATTCATTCTCTCTCTCTCCCTCTCTCTCTCTCTCTTTCTCTGCCATGTGAGCACACAGCAAGAAAGTATCCTTCCGCCACCCAAATAGCCAACAATCCTGCTGATCTTGGACTGTGCAACCTCCAGAAATATAAGAAAAAAAAAATCATGCTGGTTTTGCCACTCAGTCTATGGTATTTTAAGGCAGACCAAGCTAAGATAGAACAAAGCATGTTATGTCGGAGATGGAGGCTTCAGAACATCTCACAGGGAAAGCATTTCCAACACAGAAGAGAGACAAAATAACACTTTTTAAAAACATGTGGTTTTGACTTCTCTAATATTTAATTAAAAGAATAGAAATGTGTTTATGTATATTATCCTAGCCCTACAAACTATGAAAATAAAATTTAGGAAAAAAGGGAGGAAAAAGCTCTCAACATCAATATTTCCATTTGATTGCAAACAGAGCACTTACTTGGGAGGTCTCATTTTCCTCTGGCTCAATGAGATATGTGTGATTCCCATCATAGAACATCCCACTGCCAAGGACAAGAAAATAATTAGGCATGGCTATTAACTCTCATCTCAGAACAAGATGATTTTAAAACTTAGCAGTATTCAAAGGACCAGTTACTTTCAATGCCTATTTCCCAGACCCATCCATCAATTCCAGGTAAACCACACACCACACACCACACACACACACACACTGCTGAGAGGAGAAGGCCACTTCCTCTGAATCACCCTAGGATGGGTTCTCTAATCCTGACCTCACCCTGTGCTCAGGATTGCCATTCTCTAGTTGTTGTTCAGTACTCCTCCCTCTACCTTATAATTCCAAAATTTTAAATATATGAAAGACCACCTGGAGATCTAGAAGCCTTCTCGGATTTCTAGGCTGGGATTCAGGAAGGTACATTTCAAACAAACCCCAGAAGATTCTGCTGCAGGCTGTCAGGACCAAGCTGAGAATGCCTTCCCTACCACACACCTGAAAGATGTTCTACTAACAAGAACTAACACACATCAACAACTTGCCATGAGCTAAATATTTGCACTCATTTAATTGTTCCCACAAATGTATGAGGCAGAAACAATGTCTACCCTCATTTTATAGATAAGGAAATTGAAAGCTAGAGATGAAATAACTTCTCCAGATTATATAACCATTAAGAGTACAGGTAGGAATGAAGCCCAGGCAGATGGGCCCAGGAACAGCCCATTTGCAATCTGCTGCCCACCTTCATTCATGCATTCACTCAACATGTGTTTACAGAGCACCCACGCACTGTTCTGGGTGCTGGAATATAGTAGTAGAAAAACGAATTCTCTATCCTCTTGGTGCTGACATACAATCTATGGAGAACAGATAAAAAACATACAACAAACAAGGAAATATATGTTAGATGGTGATAAATGTTAAGGAGTAAAATAAAGCAGGTTAAGGGCAATAAGTGGTTCCAAAAGACTGGGTATGGGGGACCAGAGAGAGAGAGAGTACTGTTGATTTATATGGGGCGTTAGAGAAGGCTTCACAGAGAAGATGGCATTTCAGCAAAGACCTAAAAAAAGGGTTGATCCATAACTATATTTGTAAAAGAACATTTCAAATGCAAGTCCAAGGTAGGAGAATCTTGGAGTGGATGAGGGAGAGAGTACCATAAAATGAAATCAGAGGGTTAGTGGGAACCATATTAGGTAGGCCCTTTTTAAGGTCTTGGCTTTTACTCTAAAAGAGGAGAAGAGTTAACCTCTATAGGCTTCTAAGCAGGGGAAACACAATCTCCACCGTTTTAAATGATCATCACAGCTGCCATGTTACAATAATATTTAGAACTGCAAGGACAGAAGCAGAGATTAGTGCAAAATCCAGGTGAAAGAAGATGATGGCTTAGATCAGGACAGTAATAACAGAAGTGGTAAGAATCAACCAAATTATGGATATATTTACTTATTTTTTATTTTTCTTTTTTGGTTCTGGAGATTGAACCTAGGACCCGGCACAAGTTAAGCAAATGTTTTACCACCAAGCTATCCTCCCAGCCTGGATATATTTTGAACACAGAACCAACAGAATTTGTTGATAGATTTGATAAGGAATGTACAAAAAGAAAAAGTCAGAGAAGACTCCAAGGCACCTGGATGCAGCTGTCATTTAATGAGATGAAAATGGCTACAGGAAGAGCACAATGGGACAAGGTCAAGGAAGCAGGGCATAAGGAGCAGAGCAAAAACTGAGATTTGGTTCTGGATGTGGCTCTTTGTCATCTGAGAAATCCTATGGGGTGTGTTTTAAACTACACATGTCCTCCGCTTCCACTCAGAGAGATTTTGATAGACACTCCTTTAGAAGACCATGATCCTTTTACTGAAATCAGACCCCTTATGATACTGAAGAAACTTGCCTTCTCATTCAAGTATTTGAAGGAAGCAAAACTGTGATTCCCTGCAGTAATTCTTCAGTTTGAGGTAGAAATGACTGCATGGCAGCCAGGCTCTTAGACAGAATGGTATTTGTCTTCCATAGAAGCCTTAATAAAATCAGTTGGTTTCCCTGAGCTATAATTATAATGGCTTCCAGTTCTGCTTCTATCCAAATTCTTTCATTCCTGCCATAACATCTTCCACATGTCCTAAAATTTTATATATCCATGGGATGGCTATTCTCACATCTGCACAGTTTTCAACCACAGTGCACTTTCTGAATTTGGATGACATTGCATTTGAAATTTAAAGATAAACAGATGTAGTTAGTAAAATAATACTGGAGATCTATGCCTAAGCAGAGGGGGATCCTTTCAAATCAGCAGACCAAATATGGTAGTGGACCATATTTGACCCCTGCTGAGAACCGGTCAGACCTATCCAGAAAATAAAACTATCACCATTTTCTAAAGTTCACATGGAAACACTGATTAAGTAGCAAGCAGATTGTTTTGTTTAAATAGCACTGGGTGTTATTTGCCCTTGCATTAGGTTAACATCCAATGGGAAAACTGGTTCTTTTTATTGGATCTAAACATTATGTACACAGTGTATGAAAAGCAGATCCTAACACTAACTGTAAGATACTGGTGTATCTGTGACAATATGCCATTATTAATTCCTTAATAATCAAAGATACATGTGTTTTATTTTCTTTGAGGATTGACACCTTTTTGTTATAATAGTCTAAATTCTAATAAGTATATTGAGTCCATAACAGTATGTTCTTGATAAAAACCTGTAACTAGGACCAAGTCATTACAGGCAAATTGAGCTAAAACTTTATAAGGCTGGATCATAGGAGTTTGGAAGGAAACAGCAGTTATTCTTACAAATTTCCACAAGAGGGCAATAAACTATAAGATTTTGTCATAACATCAAACATACTAGGATCAAAATATTACCTATTAGTCCTTTGATTTTTTTTTTAAAGAAATGTGTTCTTACATGCTTCTTATGGAAAAGACATATGAATCTGATATTTCCCTTTTTATCTTCTTTAACTAAATGCAGTAAATCAGAAAAATGAATAAACTTCAACATGCACTTGGTAATTTATAAAAGATGAGTTGTACAAAATATTTCATGATTAAATCACTGTAATTAAGACAACTTGTACTATTTAATGTTCAGTAACAAAATATTTCTGAGAGCAATTTTTGTTCAGAAGGTAAAATCAAGATGAGAAATAATAATTAGTAATTAACAAAAAGGTACAGCAGTCTATTCATCCAACCTGCTCAAAAAAATCTAAGCAAGCCCAAACATGGTTTTACGCAATTCTGACAGTGTCCCTAGACACAGCTGACTTTTCTGTGTTCAGTTTTGCTTAGTTTTAAATGTAAGAGTTTCCAAAAGTAGAAGTAAATTTTACTTAGTTAAAATAACTGAGGCACGAATCTGGGTTCTACTCCTGATACAGAGTCACTGTAACATTTCCTGAAAATTATTATTTCATGCTTTTTTGGGGGGGAGGTACTGGGGACTGAATTCAGGGGCACTCTACCACTGAGATACATCCAAGTCCCTTTCATTTTAGTAACAAGTTCTCACTAAGTTGTTTAGAGTTTTGCCAATTTGCTGAGGCTGACCTTAAATTTGCAATCCTTCTGCCTCAGCCTCCCAAACTGCTGGGATTACAGGTGTGCACCACAGCGCCCAGCTGTTCCATACTTCTTTCAATGACTACAGTAGGTATGGTTCTTGGGGTCCCATGTCTAGTAGATACTTAAAGACACTAATACCTCCTCTCTTACAATATTGTGTCCATTTGGAAAACTGGAAAGCAAATTAGAACAAGTAATGAGCATAGTCCTCATATTTTAACTTTGGATTGGGAGTCTAAGAGGAAGGAAAAAGTTTTATTTTTTATATCACTCTTCCCTCCAAGATACATTTGCTGTCAAGTGTCGATGGGCTCAACTACCTTATTCCTAGCTGATAGCTATGCTCAGATATGACAATTTTAATGCTGAAAAGGACTTCAACATTCCTTTTACCTGATAAGAAAACCTAGGCCCTCGGAAATTAAGCATGAATTCTACGCTTATAAAAATCTCTATTCAAAGAATGTTTTAAATAAATGAATTTATTCATAATAAATAATAAGAAAATGGAGGTTTTCCTTGTCCCCAGGCACACAGTTTCCCTTTTCTGGTTATTTAACTTATTCTTATACTCTCTCCTTTTTGCCTGTTAAATTTTAACTACTCCCAGAGCTTAATCAGAGGTGCCACTTAGGTAGACTAGCTATATTCTCCAGACTTTCTCATTAATCTCTTTTCTAGGTTTCAGATGTGTCAGTCCCTGGATGGTTCCATCAAACCCTGCTGCAAGGCCCACTCCACCTACTAAGGTGATATAACTCTGGTGCCCCCAAGTTCTACCTCTTCTTCAGTGCCAACTCTCAGCTTGCATTTTTCAGGTGTTTTCTCTCAAACAGAAGAAATAAACCTCTCACATTCTACAGAGGAAGCTGGGCTAGATTTGCCCTTCCCTCCAGACTGAGCTCTCAGGATTCATGCTTCAACTGCCTTAATATTCCTAGTGGCTGCTACACAGAAAACATTCAGTAACCGCTTTTGAGACAAGAGAGCTACATCTCTAACTTGGCAGCAGAATGGAAATATTTTAAAGTTTCCCAGTAAAAAAATTTAACAACACTAAATTACAGTACTAACTTGTTCAGCACCAAAAAAAGGTAAAACAAACAAGAAAGAAACAAGATGATTTAGTTTAAATAGAAGGCCAAGTAATGACACATTAGTTTACAAGATGTTGTGAAACAAGTTAAGTGATGGCCACCTGTGTATCACCATTACTGACAGGATGGAGGAGAGAGATGTATTCCCATGTCAAACATCAGAAAACACTCTGTGATCATGGAGGTTATGAGAAAGGAAGCAAGAAGGATGAACTCCATTCTTTGGAGATCTCTGAGAATATATGGATCCTCCCACAATAGCTATGAGGTAGGTGGAATTCTGGCAGAATAATAAAAGGGCCCTTGAGGTCACTTGCCTTCTTCTGTCTTTATGCAAGAAGCCCAGAGTTTCCATTTACTGAATTTCTATTATTCCATGAACATATAAAAACTGATATTAAGGAGGAGTAGGGGAAAAACTGGTACCAAGGGGCTAAACATCCACAGAAATCAAAGTTACCAAACCATTCCTGTCGGAATTTGAATGAAACCAGAAAAATGTTACATCTATCACTATTGGGCATCATATTATAATACCAAAACCTCTGACTTCTGCTTTAATTTTAAAATCCCCTTGGAATTACCACTAATTTAAAATTATTCCTTGATAGAACATAGAAACTTCTATTTAAAAATAAAAATAAAATGTTGAAAGAATGAACAAAAAGTAAGTTTGGGGACACTTACTGAAGTCCATGGCAGGTAGACAATGCAACAAATGAGGCAGGATTTCCTCGGATGTGGCCCTGGTAGTAACAGTGCTCTCCTCCCTGAAAACAGAAAGAGGACAAGCAGAGTCAGCAGCATCATTTCGTGGTAGGTTTCTGCTCACACTGCACTTGCATGTAGCATAAAGTTCTGCACAGATTAGCATTATCAAACCACTTCTAACAGAATTATTAATAAACATTCCTAATAAACATTCATTGGCTTCAAATGCAAAGAGAGGGAAGTAAAAGTTGACTTAATTTTCTTTTTATGTATGTGGTAGCAGAAGAACAAAGAAAGAGATCTTAAAATACATACATGTCCCATGCAACAGAGTAAGTTTCATCATTTATTTCTTGAGTTATGAGAGATTCAACCTCAAGTAGTAGTAAAGTAGTGCTTTCGTGTGGAGCTAAGTAAAACAGACTATAAATCATATGAGTTATTAATCATAAAGATGGAGAAAATGCCTGTTTTTATGATGTTTATATCACAACTTGACTGCCACACATGACAAAAGAAACCATATACCAACGTTTTTGATGAATATAGATGCAAAATCCTCAACAAAATATTTGCAAATCGAATTCAACTGGAGAGTAAAAAGATCCTACACCATGATCAAGCAGGCTTCAAGCCAGGGATTCAAGGTTGGCTTAACAACCAACCTTGCAAATCAGTAAATGTAACTCATCATATAAACAGAATCAAGGATAAAAGTCACATGGTCATCTCAATAGCTGCAGAGAAAGCATTTAATAAAACACAATATCCCTTCATGATAAAAATTCTGAATAAACTAGGTATAGAAGGATCATATCTCAACAAAATAAAGGTTATAAATGAAAAACCGTTGTCAACATCATAGTGAATGGGGAGAAATTGAAAGCACTTCTTCAAAATCAGAAACAAGGAAAGGGTGTCCACTCTCACCACTCTTACTCAACACAATACTAGAAACTTTAATCAGCCAAGAAAAAGAAATAAAGGGAAACAAATAGAAAAGGAAGAAATCCTATTATCCCTATTTGCAGATGATATGATTCCATACCTAGGAAATGCTAAAAAGTCCACCAAAATCTCTTATATCTGAAAAATAAATTCAGTAAAGTAGCAAAATACAAAATCAACATATAAAAATCATCAGCTTTTCTATACACCGTAATAAACACATGGAGAAAGAAATCAGAAAAATAATCCTATTTATTTTCCTCAAGAAAATAAAATAAAATACCTAGAAATAAGCCTAACCAAGAAGGTGAAAGACCTCTACAATGAAAATTGTAAAACATTGGAGAAAGAAATTAAAGAAGACACCAGAAAATGGAAAGACATCCCATGTTCATGAATTGGGAGGATTAAGATTGTTAAAAAGGTCATACTACTAAAAACAATCTACAGATTCAATGTAATCCCCATCAAAATACCAATGACATTCTCCACCAAACCAAGAAAAGCAACACTAAAATTCACAGAGAAGCACAAAGGACCCCAAAGAGCCAAAGCAATCCTGAAGAAAAAGAACAATGCTGCAGGCATCAACAAACCCAATTTCAAAATATACTATCAGCTATGATAACAAAAACAGTATGGTACTGGCATTAAAAAAAAAAAAAAAAAGACATAAAGAGCAATGGAATAGAATAGAGGACCCAAGAATAAGCCCACACTTCTACATATAACTGGTGACAGAAGAGCCAAAAACCTATGTTGGAAAAAAAGCTTTTCAATAAAAATAGTGCTAGAAAAACTGGATATCTTCAAGCAGAGAATTGAAACTAGATTCCTACCTCTTACCCAGTACAAAAATCAATTCAAAATGGGTCAAAGACGTTAACATAAGAAATGAAACTTTGGAACTATAGAAGGAAACAGAAGAGAAACACTTCAAGATATAAAAATAGGCAATAATGTCCTGAACAGGACTATCATTTCAAAAATAATAGCAAAAATTCACAAATAGGATTATGTCAAATTAATTAGCTTCTACACAGCAAAAGAAATAAAAAACAGAGTAAAGGTACAGCCTAAAGAATGGGAGAAAATCTTTGACAGCTATTCACCTGACAGAAATTATCCAGAGTATGTAAATAACTCAAAAAAATGTAACACCAAAAGAACAAGTAATCCAATCAATAAGTGAATAAATGATCTGAATAGACACTTCTCAAAAGAAGTTCAAAAGGCCAAAATTAAGTGAAAAAGTACTCAATGTCTTTATCCATCAGGGAAATGCAAATCAAAACTATACTGAGATTCTGTTTCACCCCAGTCAGAATGGCTTTTATCAAGAAAATAAAAAATAGCAAATGCTGGTAAAGACATTGGGGATGGCAGTGGGAAAAGAACCCTTGATACTGTTGGTGGGAATGTAAACTAGTACAACCACTATGGAAATCAGCACAGAGTTCCTCAAAAAATCTAAACTAGAATCACTATATGATACAGCTCTACCACTGCTTAGCATATACCTGAAGGAACTAAAGTCAGCATACAAGAGAGATATCTGGATACCTATGTTCATCACAGCACTAGTCTAGTTATGGAATCAGTCTGGATGCCCATCAGTGGAGGAATGGATTAAAAAAAAAAAAAAGGTGGAGTATTATTCATCCATGAAGAAGAACAAAATCATGTCATTTCAAGAAAATGAATAGAACTGAAGATGACTGCTATGTGAAATAAGCCAGACTCAGAAAGAAAAGTGTCACATATTTTCTCTTATATGTAGAATCTAGAGGGGAAAAAAGATGACATTAAAGTAGAAGGTGGATCATGAGGAAAGAGGAAGGGGGTCAGGTGATAGGAGAATAAAAGAGCATAATAGGGAGGGTAGACATGATCAAAGAATGTTGTGTGCATATATGAAAATGTCAGAAAGAATTAACATGTGCTAGTAATTAAAATATTAGAAAAAAAACTTGACTGTCAGATATACAAGTTTATATTATTCTTTTCTAAAACCAGGAATGGCTTTACTGTTAAGCAATCTAGCAGCAGGCTTTGAAAGGTGAAGTCTCTTCTAGCAGAGAGTCATATTAAATTCTATTAAGATTCATTTGTTTAGATTAAATGTGCCTGGAAAAGAGGTTAAATCCTCTGCCATCTTACAATGTTGCTTTTAAATACTTGCCACTCTACCTGTGGTTCAAAGACCAGCAGCATTGACATCATCAGAATCTTCTTAGAAATGCAGAATCCCAGATTCTTCATCCAAATGTGATTCACATGCACATTTAATTTTGAGAAGCTCTGCTTTAAATGACCTTTCCCATTCTACTACTAAACTATTTCTCCAGTAATTGAAAGTTTATATAATTAAATTGACTCATTGAGATAAGAAAAAAATAAAAAGAGGAAGGACTGACAGAATGGGTAGTTTAAGGGGGCAAATAAATGTTACCTACTTTAATCTGGTTTAAGTGCTAATCCTACTTCAAATATTCAGTGCTTGGTAAGCAGAGGGGAGACAACAGGAAAAAAAAAAAAATGAAGATGTAACAGGTCTGAAGACATTTTCTTTATCAGAATTCCAAGAAAAATAGCCTAGCCTGAGACTGATGTTGCTCATGAGATAATCCTGTAAGAGTTGGTGAGTCTCAGCTTTGAGGAGGGAGTGGAGGGCAGATTAAATGGTACACAATGCCCTCTGATACCTCCAAAAGCCCAGAGGAGCACTGAGCATCATGAACCGAGGAATGTGGTTGGATATGATAGAGAAAACAGGATGGTGTTTCACATATAGGTCAGACAATGATGACCCCTAGAAGGTCATAGGGACTTGAGAGCGACATGAGTCTTGACGTGAGGAGAGAAGGCATTGACCATATGAGAAGAGTGGTGTGGTGTTAAGTGTTGACAATACAAACTCGACTCCTTCACCTAATAAATTGTGTGATCTCAAAGCAAGTTACGGAAGCTACTGTGTCTCTGCACTCCTCTGTCAAATGGGGATAATTATCTCATAGGGTTATTGTGAGGATTAATAATAAGCTAATAGGCATAAAGGATTTAGAATAATGCTTGGTCCCTGGTAGGCATTCAATAAATATTTATTGCCATTGTAACTACTACATGTCAACTACTGTTCTACTAAATTTATATCCACAATCACATTAAATCCTCAATCAATCCTACAATGAAATATTGTAATCCTTACTCCAGCCTGGAGGTGACAATCTCTTAAAATCAAGTTAAACCTGCAAAGTTGACAAGTAGGGATGTGAACTTTGGGTGAAGGCAAAGCCTGTATGACTTGCCTAACACCAATTATGAGTTGGGTTATGTGATGCAAATTCAACAAGCTTTCTTTCAGTAGGAATGGGGGTAAATTTACAGAAGTTTAAATATCTTCTGTTGGTGCATCAGAGGGCATTGTTTCAGATGACCCCGATTTTATGAACACATCTGATCTGACAAGAAATCAACACTCTAGCCAGACATGGGAGATTAATAGTTGTGGAGTGACCTGGACAGAGAGAGGACTCTGTTTAAAAGTGTCTCCCTAGGCTGGACACTGACTAACTCAACCAGAGTTTCTCTCTCAGAAGTATAAGATTCACAGTGAACAGTAACACATAAACATAAGAGAAACAAAAGAAGAAAGTAGAAACAATGAAAAGAAAGAGGTACCAGGTTAGGAAACAATGGACATCGGCAGTCATTGTTATGTGGGGGAAACAGATCAGTAGCAAAGCCTACCAGGAATGTTTTAAAAATTACTGATGGCTTCTTTAAAATACCATCTCTGAGAAACATGTCATATTACATCATAAAAAGGACAAGGAATTCATTTGATTAGATAATGGAAAACAATCATGCACTAATTTCTGATTCAGAAAAATAGGAGTCAATCCAACAACAGCATATGATCGGGACCCATCTGCACAAAAGCCTAACAAGGCAAGTGCAGAGGAGCTCAATATGGTTGAGTCATTATCAAATGTTTCCATGACACTTCAAGAAAAGCATAAACACCGTCCTCAGTTTGGTTACTATCATTCAAATTTTGAAGCTCTCCTAATTGGTGGTATATTTATTTCTTCTAAACAGCAGGGGATATTCATTTTTGGGTTATATTTTTCAAACATTAAATCACCATGAATCAGTAATTATTTAAAATAAGAAGTAATGAGGCTTTTTTTCCTTTAACATTTCAGGAAATATTTTTTAGTCCACGATAGAGATTTTAATGTTAAAGGGTTTCTTTAATTTATGTATCTATTATTAAATTATTAAAATAAATTATTATATACATTTACTCATTTTTTAAATAATAATTATCTATTATTTATTTAGTTACTGCAGTGCTGGAAACCGAACCCAAGGACTCACAGATGCTAGGCAAGGGCTCTACCATTGGGCTAAATCCCCAGTTCCTATCAGTTTTTTTTTTTTTTAAACACTGCTAAAGTTTATCTTTTTTTATATGTATTTTTTAGTTGTAGGTGGACATAATACCTTTATTTTATTATATGGTGCTGAGGATTGAACCCAGGGCCTCATGAGTGCTAGGTGAGTGAGCACTCTACCACTGAGCCACAACCCTGGCCCCTCCTCTCAGTTTTAAATGACACACACTTGTAACAAGAATTCTAAGAATTTAGAGTATACAAGGTGAAGAGCAGAAATACTCCCTTTATATACACATACTTCTGTCAGTCTCTATGTAAGATTACTAAATGTGGATGTCAAAGGTTGAAGAACAGGTACATATTAAATTTCAATAGTATTTAAAGACAAATACAATTGTATTTCTTGTACATAAAAATATGCATTGCAATTGAAAATAATAAACTGCATTTTATTAAAAACTATATATTTCAATAAAGACTGCTGACTTAAGCCAACTTACTCAAATCTTATCAATTATGAACTTTCTCCATATTTTCAAGTGACTTCTGGGGAACCAGATGCTTTATGGAAGCAGGTATTATATACAGTAATATAAGACAGATGTTGTAGGAAAAGAAAAAAGCCAGTATATTCTGATAGAGTTGGGCTCTTTATCCTGCTGCCAGTCAAAGTTTTATTCCTTATTGTCTCTTTGTTCCAGAAATAAATCCATTGTCCTTGAAACTTTCTTCATACTCCTTGATGTAATAACACAGTCATAACATTACAGATGTTTATTTTCAGCTAATTAGGTAGTTATAAAAGAATATTTGCCTCCATAAAAATTAATTATAAGATAGTTTGTGTTTATGTGTTTATTAGTTTATCTTCCCAGTGGGAAAAAACCTTGTTGCAATTTTTATCCTAAGGAAATAAAAATAATCATTTATTTGCAAGAGTCAAAAACATACCACATTTTTATTAGACAACCGGCAATATTACAAAAACGAAACAGAATTGATTATAAATAAGACATGCAGATAACACAAAGAAAGTTACTCAGCCTGAGTTATAACATGATGTAGACACAATAAAAAGAAACAATCGAAACACAGCATCAAGGTCAGTCTTTTGCCCTCCCTCTAGATCAGCAAAGGAAACCTGACTTTTTCAACTCCAAGAGAGGCCAGGGCCACCTCCTCCAAAACATTTTGTCAGACTCCCTCCTCCTCATGAATTACTTCCTTCCTTCTCTGGATTTTCTTATTCTTATTTTTTTAATCTGCACTGCATCTTTTTCTACCTGCATTCCTGTTTCTGTCTTATTTGATTAAGTAGATTTTAGTTTCCCAAATGTGTTTTTAGAAACACATCCTGGATCTAAGATAATACCTCATCAATATAATGGGCATAAAATCTACCCAAGGTGCCTCATTGGGGAATTCAGGGGATCCTATGGAATAACAAAATTACATACACCGCAACTTTCTATGTAAATGGGTAAGGACACAGTCAGCACTATTTCCTGAAAGAGGGATCTACAGTGTCCTTTGAGCTATGATTCTCTTCTTCGGTTAAGAGTAACAATTCAAGGCACTGATTTATAATGCAGTTTATAAACCTCTTGCCCAGAGTTCATTTGGGCAACTCAAAGGTGAGATCCCTAAATACATATTTTCCGTGTTTTTCTTGCTCTGTGATTACATTAGAGAGATGGTTCTCAATCTCAGTGCTTTTAAAATACCCAGGTCACACTCCAAACCAAGTCTATTATAATCTAGATGTGATATGGGAAATGAATGGGATGCAGACCTCAGCAATTCTTTAAATATTCCAGATGGTTCAATACAATGTAATGACTGAGAATCCTGCAGGAGAGAAATACTATTCAAAACAATGGCTCCCAAAACTGACTCTCAGAATCACTGTAGTGGGTTTTGTAAACCAACTGATTCCCAGGCCTTCTCTCAGACCTGCTGGATCAGAATCTCCAAGGAGGTAGGTAGAGCCTCAGGTTTTGGGTTTTGTTTTGTTTTGTTTTGTTTTGTTTCTATAGTTGCAAAAATTTCCACAGGTAAAAAATTAATTTGGAATTGTTAACCTAGAATATTCAATGTCAAACCACCCTCATGCAGGGGATATCAGAAGATCTTTCAGAGAATAAAAATGTTGCCACAGCCTGGGCACTATGCTTGGTGATATAGACACTATTTCACGATGATTAGTGAGGTGGATATTAATTAATTCTCCCATTATACAAATGAGAAAATACAGATCAGGAATGCTCCCAGCCACCCAGGCAATCCTGACACAGAGTCAGAACTCTTCATAAATGGTTTCACACCTGATTATATCAGCATCAGTTTGTAAGAAACCCATGTTCTCAAGCCTCACCCTAGACTCAGGTGCTCTGGGGATGTGGCTTGACACCTGTTTCAGTCTGCAGTTTAGGTGATTTCAGTGGGCTCTAAAGTTTAGGAACCATTGCTTTATACTACATCTGCCTCTAATTCTGAAGCTCCTCATGGTGAGCTCAGTGAAATCCTGCACTAGTTCCTAAACAGATACTTTGTTTCAACACCACAATTTTTCACTCCTTTTGTTTCCTCCAAACCAGTTGACTTTGAGAGACACAAAATGGAAGGTAAGATAAGAATATGTAAGAATTTTGCCCTATGCAAAGCCAGGAAGAACAGAGCTACCTTTTGTAGGTGTTGGTCAAACGATATCACACTTGATGCTTTGGTCTGAATTAAAGGGGCTAGTCATCAATCATCCTGGTTTGCCAGAAACCGAAGGTTTCCAAGGATGTTTGTCTTTTAGTGCTACATTCATGAAAATCAAAGCCAAACCCTAAACATCTGCTCAGGGACAGAAAATAAGAGTATTTGATAACACTAGCTTTGTAAGCAAAGTAGAGAGATGGACAATCTTATCTCATTTTATAGTAAAGTAAATTTATATAAAGTTGTCACATCACAGTTCTCAAATGCCAACAATCCATGTTCTATATACTGAAACATGTCAAAATCTTTACCAATTCATGCCAAAATGAGAAAAATAATTAGGACATAGTTAATTTTAAAGCTAAATATACTTAAGCTTTAAAAATCTGCCCTTTGCTCTAAGATTAGTTTCTTATCTTTGATTATTTTTAAAATATCCAATTTTTTCTTCTTTTAAATTTTAGAATTATTTTATAACTTTTTAGAATCTTATATAAACAGAAACTTTGCAAAGATGCCCAGTTTTTGCTGTTGTTAACACCTTATATTGCCTTAGTACATTTGTCAAAAACCAAGAAACTGACATTGGTACATTATATTAAATTCTGAATATTTAGATTTCATTGGTTTTTCCACTAATTTCCTCTTTCTGTGCCATGAAATAATTTAGGGTACCATATTACATTAGCTTCACATTCATTTATTTTTAACTGGCAGCAAAAGTAAATAATATTTGTATGTCTTGAGAAGGGTGTTTCCACTTATGGCAAAATAAAAAGACTGGCAATCCTGTATTGATCCCCCAAAATTGTTTTGTTAAGATACTGGTCTAAGAAAAATAAAGGTCTAAGACATGAATTTTATGGGGATACTATTCAACCTAGAACAACTTCTCATCTCTTTAAGCATGGCTAAGCAAATTTTTATATTCATAATTCAAGATTTTCCTTCTGAGAAGTTTGGCTCAGAGGTATAAACTGAAGGTGCCTATTAGGACATCTAACATGATTAACCTGCATCTTAATCATTTTTAGCCAACCAATTTAGTTTCCCATAACTTCATTTTAAAATAAACATCCTTATTTTTATACAAATAGTATGGCAAACCAGATCTTCCATTCTATTACTAAGTAAAACAGAACTTCCCAAATTGCTTATTTTTAACCACAGAATAAGTCAAGAGAAATTATTTTTCAGCTGTCAGGTAATCATTACACACCCACTCGTGTAACAAATGTCTTATCAGGCTACTGAAAAATTTTAGGTTCCCACAAAGTGCTCCTCAGCAACAAATTACTGTAATGCAGAGAGTACTTACCAAGTTCTCTGAGATGCAGTTCTAAATTAGGAGAATGGAAAATCAATGTGGACCACATACAGTGACTACATAATTATAAACTCATGAAATTATAACTCTTTCCAGGAAACCACTACATCATTGTACCATTTTACAAATAATAAAATTTAAATGTGTTGCTCTATGTGGACTTTTTTAGCATAAGGGATATATATTACCTAAAATCTTTTTCTGTAGTTGATGTTTGAATATTAACAGGAAGAAATTTAATTGGCCAAAAAATAACTGCCCACACAGACCAAAGAAACATATCTGGCAGCCTTAAAATAAAGGAAGAATAAGAATAAGAATAAGAATAAGATCTATCAGAAAAGAATATTTCTGTTGTTTTCTTACTTAAAAAAAAAAAAGAAAACTATATGAGGGTCTGAGTTAAGGGGCAATAAAAAGCAAATTGTTTTTCCTCCATTTTTGCCATAAAATTATTCTCTTTTAATTTCATTTCTATTCTATCATCCTTCCATTCACTCCTTTTATGAAGAAAGAATAAAGAGACATTTTAATGGCCAAAAGTAGAGTCTGTTATAACATTTTTCTTTTCACCTGCACCTTGAGAATTATACTCTATGCCTAAGAAGTCCACACGACCTTCAGTAATCATTTTTACCCCTCCCTAAATGATTCTGGATTAGTCCAGGACTGATTTAAAGGTACAAAGGGTTAGCTTACTAAAGAGGAAGTTCTCAATGTCTGTTTTGGTTTAGATATGAGGTGTCCCCCAAAAGCTCCTGTGAGACCATGCAAGAATGTTCAGAAATAAAATGTTTAGATTATGAAAGCCATAAACTGATCAGTAGATCAACCCACTGATATGGATTATCTGTGCAGTAATAGGTAGGGGTGGTTGGAGAAAATAAGTCACTGAGGACATGCCTATGGGGTTTATATTTTGTCCCTGGTGAGCTGAGCTCCCTCTCTCTGCTTGCAGGCTGTCATGTCCTGAGCTGCTTTTCTTTGCTATACCCTGTCACCTCTGATCCAGAGCTATGAAACTGGCTGATCATGGTCTGCCACCTCTGAAATCATGAGCCCCAAATACACTTTTCCTCCTCTAAGGTGTTCTTGTCGAGTATTCTGATCACAGTGATGGAAAAGTTAACTAAAACAATGTCCCTTGGGAAAGGTAAATAGGTGTTTAAGGTTATATCTGATTTTTAACAAATAATGCTAAGTATATCAAATAAAGTGCTGGGGTTGTTTTCAGTACCTATTTCTATGAGCATAAACTGATCATTCACCATTTCTGGCTTTTTTTCCTATAAAATGAAGGAGGAAGTAGAAACAGGGTCCCTTCAGGTTCCATGATTTGCCAGCTATATTTAAAAAAAAAAATCAACTTTTTTTTTCCTTAAGTACCAGGACAACTTCAAAAGATTCAATATCTTGTAGACTGCATTTATCATAAAGAGATAAAATTTAAAACCAATTACAAAAGACATTTATAGGTTTGGAAAATATTTAAAAGTTAAATGTGAAAAAAATTGACTATTAAATTATTTCTAAAAATCTAAAGAATTTATGAATCACAAAAAAGTGGTAGTATAAATTATGGAATATATATACCTGAACAATGAAAAAAATCTATGAATTTCTTGGATGGTGTTAAAACAGTACTTAAGACCAAATTTTACACTCTTAAATCTTTATAGAAAAGAATGATTTTTAAAAAGAAAAAGAAAGAACATTGGTAATAAGTTAGAGATTAAATTCAACGAGTTCCCCAAAGAACAACAGAGAAGAAAATGTTTAAGTTAAAAAAAAAAAGGAAATTACAATGTAAGAAAAGAAATTACTATAAACAATAGTAAAGAAAGAGATAGTTCTTTGAAAATTTTTTATTTAATAAATGAAGTTTAACAAGATTGATAAAATAAAGAGTTAAGGCATAAAAAAAATAGAAATGACACAGGTTGATTCAGTAGTCAACTTTAAAAACCATCAAAGGATTTGAAGCCTGGGTTGAGGTTGTAGCTTAGTTAGAAGTGTGTATGCTTAGCACCAAAAGAAAACAAAGAAAAGGAGAAAGGAAGCAAATATAGCAAAATACTAACATATGTTAAATCTACACATGGATATCTTTTTGACATTTATATAATTTTTATATGTTTAAAATATATCAGAATTATAAAAACTTTTATCAAAGGTAAATTGCTGATACTTTATTACTTGAATTAACATTGATTTTAAAGTGGCTCTAAAGTAACTTATGAAGGAAAGAAACATAAACATGAACCTCCATACAGAAGATAATTTTGTGTCAAGTGAGCATAAGGATCACTATCTGGTTTTTATTTTTCCTGTTTAAAATCACTGCACATCTTTATAGCAAGGGAAATAATATGTTCTCCAAGACACCCCACACACATTGACACATTGTTGGGTGAACAGGAGAAATTACCCAACTTCCTAATGCTCGAATTCATTCATTTGCTTACTTTTTTCATTCATTAGATATTTATTGTATATTTTTTATATTTAGCATTTAAACATTGTTTCATTCAACAGATATTTATTACACATCATGCTAAATACTGAGTATGCATATAGTATAAGCTCTTGGAGTAACGTCTTATGCAATTTATAGACTAAGGACACAGAAGACTGTATTGTTAAGAAGTGGAGAGTGAGGGACAGCTATTGATGATGCTGACATATCCCCTATGCCATGAGCAAATTCAGAAGTTAGCAGTAAAAACTGGCAGAAGCCACCAAAGACTTGGCCAGAAATTCTTTGCAAGTTACCACTTTACCTCACTAAAGTATCAGAACTGATATTTATGGAGCACTTCCCACACCCAAGTTCCTGGCTCTGTGTTTTGTTTCCTTAACAGAAGAGGAAACTGAAGCACAGAGGAATAAATAAATTAAGACCACACAAACATGAACTAGCAAATTTAGGACTGAGTTTAGGTCCATTGAGCCCTAATGATATTTTTGGTCTAGATCTAAGCTTTATTGCCTCCAAACTATAGATCTGCCCTACACTGAGAAGCAAAAGAAGTGACTGGTCCCATCTGTTAATGCTTCTCAAGAAGCCCTTTTTAAATTTTATCTCAATGAGTAAAGTAGCACAGTCTCAAGGAGATGGCACATATTCAGCCCAAAGCTGTAACTGCTATGTGGAACATCTATGACCCCTCTCAGAACCACCAAGCAAACTCTCTACCTTCCACACACAGTTACAGACACATTTCCATATTTCCAGACTATTGAGACAAGAGAAAATAAAGAAGAGAGCCAATGGGTGAAGTCCACAAGGCGTTATCAGTCTTAATTCTTCAGGTTGTACCACTGCACTCCTACTTTTAACCTTTCCCCTGTATGCCACTTGATCCACCTCTGACTCTCCACCTCTCTGGTTTCTTTCTGTTGTTCTCATGCACCAAGATCCAGCATTAAGGACTTTGGGTCTTTACACATGCTAGTTCCACTCCCATTTTCACCTGCCAATTACTTACCTTTCAAATGTCAAAGTTAATATTATTTCATCAAGAATGTCTTGGGAACAGGTGTATGTAGCTCAGCAATAGAGTATGTGCTGAGTGTGTACAATTCCCAGCACCAGGGGACAGGAGTAACTTCTCTGGCCAACCAGAATTGGTCAGGTTTTCCATCAACCAGAATAGGTCAGGTTTTCCATCAAATTTCTCTTTTGGGCACTTATTATTTCTGTAATTTATAAGACTTTTTGGCAACTATTTGTACTATGTCTGCTACTCCTAATAGCCAAGTTTCACGACAGCAAAATTTGCACCATCTATTCTTAGAACCTGTATCCCTATGCCTGACCCATGACAAGCATTCAAATCATCTTTCCTGAATGAATGAGGGTTGAAAACACAAATAATGTATCTGAGAATATAGGCTTGTTTTTATTCTGCCACAAATCCCTAATGACAGCTTTCTAGAAACTTAAACTCCACATGCCTGAGTTTTTAGGGGTTTCCTATGGAGATAATCAAGTTCACCTGCATCTACCTCCTTTTCTACTTCATAGGTATAAAGAAAAGACTGCTATAATAAAATGTCAAGTGCAGTCCTGATCAATTACCATCCCACACATAAAATGGCTATAAACACTCAAACCACTCAATGCCAAGGATACTTATTCTCTGGCCTTTATTACTTGTTCTTATTTTTATAGTAGCCACTTATTTACTGGAAAGCAAGAGTTTTTATCAATAAACAAGAAGATAACTGTAGTTTAGGATAACACCAAGGGAATAAGTTATGATTTTTTTGTTTGTTTCATAGCAGTTAAAACTTACCAAAAACAACACTGCAACTTGCTGTTCAATTGTAATTACTCTAACAGTTCACTATGATTTTAAAAAGAAATTGCAGTAGTAGACTTGCAAAGACATTATATAATGAAAAGGCTGATTTTATCATTAGAATTACAACAGAAAACATATTCTATTATAAAAATAATTAGTTCTTTACATAGAAATACCATTAGTACTGCTTTGATTTTTTAAAGAATTTGTAGCTGAAAATGCCTTTTAATTCTATGGATAACATCTTGAATATTAACAGATGAAATAACTTTTAAACTTAATTGGGGGTAAAAAAAATCTTATACCAGAAAGAAAATAAAGGGCCTTTCTATTCAATAGGTTACAGAGCTCAGAAACAGAACCCATGCTGACAGCAGCTGTCACTTCTCATTTTTCCTTACTCCTAGCACTAGGATGCCTGACCTGTATCAACTGGTAATGGGCCAATATATTTTCTGAAGGCTATAGAGTTAAGACCACTTGCAATCTTTACAATGCCATTAAGGCAGCTGATGCATTATACATGATGATGGACCTCAAGCAACCTTGCTTCAGTCCCAAGAGAAAGCAAAATTTACTTAATCCCCAAAGAATTTTTTTTCCTATAATGCAAAAAGAATTAAATAATGAAATCTGAGATCTTCCTGAAACCACACTGATTACAAGATGGCAGAGGAGCATATGTCTGCCTGAGCCTGCCAGGGGGAAAATACACACACCATCAAGCTCATCAGGGAGACTAAATTTGCAGATGCCAAGTGATGGACAAAAAGTAAAGTTAGGAGACATACCTAGAATAACTAATGCTACATGTGAGGAGGAAACAAACATTTTCTCAGTTTGTTTATTAGATTTGTGTAGTTCTTGCATTCCCTTCCTGTGTTGGGGAAGAGAGTATTGAGAAAGACAAGGGAGGGGATGGAAGGGAACAGGAGGAGGGGGATGGGCATTTTAAAGCACCTTGGCAAGGATACAACCAAATATCTTTCAGTTTTCTGGCAGAATGATTACACCTTTTGGCTTAGTTACTCTTGCCCATAAAACTACACATTTTCTCCAGATGCAGATAAATGTATGTATATAGGCATCAGATAGGCATAAGAATTGAGCCATGTGTTTGCCATGTGCAAGAGAGCAACATATTTCAAACAGTAATAGTTTAGAAGCCATGGAGCTCCCCTGTAATGCACAATACACAATCCAATTCCCAAGGAGAACAAAGGACTAAAAATAAACCCAATAGTAAATGATTGAAAAAAGCATAGCATTTTTAGAAGGCATTTGATCCTCTTTGTAATAATGGAAATTTTATACTGGAATAATTGAGACTCACCTAAACCAATCACATCTTCAAATTATGGCTTACTAAAAACAACTGCTAAAGGCGATGTAATTGCAAATGGCAATATGTAAGTACTGTTGTTAAAATACTGGCATCCTAATTCCTCTGCTATTATAATTTTTTTACATAGGTAGACTATAGTGGATAACAGAACAAATTCTAGCATCAACTTCCTCGTCTCAAATCCTTTGGACTACTTAGTTCAACTTTCTGTGTCTCAGTGTCCTCATCTGCAAAATGAGGTTAACATTGGTATTCTGGGGGCTTAAGCAATTTAACTTAGGTGAAACTCTTAGAGTAGTGCCCAGCACATAGTAAGCACCTTATGTGTGTTTGTTATTATTACAACTACTGAGTACTTTTATTATTCTTCAGTCCAGTTATTGATCTTGATCCCATCAGGAAATCATATGATTCTAGGAGGTCCAGAGTGTGTCAAATGGGAAATCACTAGTAGTAAAAATAAGCACTATGGGGATATAATATTTATCAATTTGTAAAAATACAAAACTTCAGGAATGATATATTTCAGAACTATACCAAGTCATTACATTCTTTTTATTACCATTAAGATGAGTCTTTCATTCATGGAAAAAAATATGCCTTAAAGAAAGAAAATGGGTTTGAATTTGTAAGAAGAAGTTAACTCTTCCAAGCAAGTAGGGTTAAACCACCAGCAGAACAGCAATTATGTGCCCCTAAAGTAAGACTTAGTCACAGAGCCTGTGTTAATAGATAGCAAAAGAAAGGACAGCACTGTGTGGCAATTATGACTCTCCCTGGGACTCTCATATACTAACTATAAAATACGGTTTTTCTAGTTATACTTTTGTTCGGGATTTAAAACACTTCTATGAAAATATCATGGCTCTTACACTAGTAACAGAGGAAACCATGTCATCCTTATGTTACAATTCACTATTTTAAATGAAAGTATTTAAAAATGAACAGCAGCTTAAACCCACAGGACACAAAGGATAAGGTTTTCTGTGCTAACCCTATTTGCAAATACAGAATCATCTCTAAATAAGAAGATCCTGAAATTGAATTATTCTACCATCCTCAAATTTTAATTTAATAATTTCATATTAAATTACCATAAAATTAAGCCTACTTTGTGTGTGTGCATATATATATGTATGTGTATATATGTGTGTATATGTGTGTGTATATATACATATATATATATATATTTAAGAAAGCCTATATCTCCTTCATGTAGGATCTTTATATGCTGAAGTTCTTTAAAAAATCATTTTATGGCAATAGGGGCTAATAAAGTAATTAAAATATAATAAAACTTAGAGCTAGTCTAGCTACAGCTAATAAGCAAATGTTCATATGAAGAAGATATGTTGACAAATACATATTTTTAAAATCATTCTAGTTTTATTAACTGATCTACAGGCATTAAGTCATGGTTAAACTGTTTAAAAAATGAACTTGAGAAGAAATTTTTCCAAGTCATCTAATTTTAAAACTTGTTCTTTAGTGGTTAACATGATTTTATTAGTGTAAAAATAAACCATGTGTATAGATATGCCATCTCAAGTTTTCTCTCCTGACAAATTGAACCTAGGTGAGGTACCCAGATGTGCATACCACAGTCTATAACACCTTCTCCTGAAGTTCCCCTTTGTCCTGCAATAAAGGTTCTGCTCTCAGAGTTCATGCTCAGTGGTGAGAGCACTTAACCTAAATCTCCCAGAAAGTGCAGCAAGAAAAAAAAATTGACTCAAACATGTAGATCTGCCAAACATCCCTCTCACTGGTTCATTCATCACTTGGGATCACTTAAACAACTCTATGTACACACTCTGTTAAAGAATCTACGTTTCCCTAACTGAGAAAATGGAGAGCAAAAGCCACCTCAGTTTATGGTATGTATATATCTAAATAAAGCTGTTTAAAAGAAAAATCTGTTACTATGGCAGCAGAAGACCCTTCGAGGACTAACCAAGGGTCTTAGACTGACACTCTGTCCATCAGTCAGCCTTAAAATGCATATCACTGAGTTTCTTTACTTGGATAGAGGCCTCCCCATTTCCCTGGAGCCAAGGAAAATGCTTGAAACTTGGATTAGAAATTTGATGATAAAATTAGAAACTTAAGTGACAACTTCTATAAATAGATCTGTTTAAAAAAACTCCTTTCTAAAATCATCTTCCCAGGCCATGTGACTCAACTCCTGTCTAGGTGACTAAGTATTATCCAAGAGTCTCTTGGAAAAGCTACTGTAGTGAGAGCTCAAGACAGAAAGCATGCTTCTCAAATGTAAGGTAAAGTTGTAAATAAGAAAGTCATCTTGGAAGAGAAATACTGCTGCTGAGTTGTTCTAAAAATATATTAAAATAGGAAAAATGAGACAGAAAAAGCCTTAGTATAGATTACTTGGCAATAGTGGCTATTGCTTGCATTTCATCTCAAAGGCAGACTCCAAAACAAAAAGATAAACTAAAATGCTACTTGAAAAAAGGATAGGTCTCTACTTTAGAAGACTGATTGCTGATGCAGTGGTATAGATGGCTCTGTACTAATGTACGCAGCAAAATTTACTGCACATCAAAGCCTGGTTTTTCTTTCCTTCTTAATCACTTACTCTTCTTGTTTTATAGAAAGATTCTATATGGTAATGTAGTTTTGAGAATCAATAAGGAAACTCTCTATCCAGGATAAACAAAAGCAGACTAACTCTCCTGTTCATCTTTTCTGCTGTAATAAATATATATGAGACAACTTTGACAGTTTAATAGCTAATTTTGTACTCCTCTGGCCAAAAAAGAAACATTTCAAGCATTTCTGTACTATTCATGTATATGCAATGAATTTGAGAAAAATCTGTCTCATAAAAGGATATGTTAAGTAAAGGTCTTTTTTTTTTAAATTGAAGCAAAAAAAAAAAAAAAAAAAAAAAAAAAAGTAGAATGCAGTCCCTCACCTACATCTTACATAAACTAAATTCTATCACAAATGACCAACTGAAAAGGCATCCACAATATTATATCAAACATACAATTATTTGTGGTGCTTTTTAACACATAAAACAACTTAGAAGACATATTAAGAAACATATTTCTTTAACACATTGTGTACTTTTTGAATTATTTGAGTGTTAGGAATTATGCTCCTTGTAGAGAAATTTAGAAAAGGAGACAAGAGAAATCTTGAGTATATTTAGAGATGACAAGAAATTTTCTATCAATGCACTGAGGTTCACAGGAACTTACCAAGTTGGTGACAGTCACCATATTTAAAAAGTTTTCTAAGTGATTTCTTACATCCATCCTCTTTGGTATTTTTTTTTTCTGTCATCAGCACATTTATTGTAGAAAACAAAAACATGAAGGCAAGATTTTAAAAGGGTATCACTTTTTTAAGGAGGAAGAAATGAGTTGGAAATCTGACTTAGGAAATGAGTTCAAAGGGAATTTAGAGATTCTGCTGGAAGCAAAGGAACTGGCAGGGAGATGGTATTGTGCTGTTAGAAAATCTTTCATGGCACTGCAACCCCAGGGAAGGAAGATAGATGTGAAGAGCAGGACAAAAACCTTTCTGTAGAAAAACTCACACTTTCTCCTTGCTCCTAAATCAATTGCCCTATCACTCTGTTTCCAGAAATGACAGTGACCATTTCAGTTCAATTCAAAATATTTTAATGTAAATTACACTACATTTTATCAGAACAAAAGGTTCCCTGGAGTCACACTAACCTTTTTCCCCCTTAAGTAGACACTTTATTTTCTGACACCTGCTCCCCAACACTCAGCACTCTCTCCAATTCCTTAACCCATTTCCAGATTTCAACCTTGACCCACACTCTTGGATTCTTATCCATCTTTCTACTGCCTCTGTGAACACAATTAAGACTCTGAGACAATGATTCCTGAGTGTGCTGCAATCAAATGATAGAGTGATCAGTAAATGACCAAGCCAAAGTCAGTATTTTGTAATGAGTATCCCTACACACCCGACCTTAAGGTATACCCTTATTCCAGTGACAAGTTGGAATGTACATATATAGTAGTTTAGAAATAATTCGAGCTAATAAAAATAGATCTCAGTGGTCATTACTTTTGATATTATCAGAGATCCAACAATTTAACAAAAATACTATCAGAACTAATAATATTGATGACTGGTCATGATCTTTCACTGGGACATAATAAATCATGTATTTACAATGACATCATTTTTACTTTTTGACCCTCAGAAAATCTGCTCCCTCCCCATCAATATATGTTCCCAGCATACAAAAAGAATTTACCATTCCTCTCCCAGCCTTCTTAAACTAAGGTTATTTTCCCAAGATATTTATTCAGTGAACAACAAAATAGGTTTTGCATGGGAGCTTGTTTTTATAATTTTTGCCCAAAGCAACTGACTTTACAGAAAAACTATCTAATAATGTAATCGAATTTGAGAAACATACCTGAAGGGTCTTTAAATAGACTACCACTTTGGTTTCAGGATTAAAGGCTATAGAGAAGTAATTACTAGGAACCTCCAAAATGAGATGGGTATATAAAAAGAACAAATATCAAGTGGTGGCACATACCTGTAATCTCAGATACTCTGGAGGCTGAGGCAAAAGAATCATAAGTTCCAGGCCAGCCTCCAGAACCTACCTAGACCTATCTTCCTATCTTAAAAAAAAAGAATTTTTTTGAAAGGGCTCAGGATGTAGCTCAATGGTAGAGGACCTTTCTAGAATGTATCAGAACCTAGGTTTAATTCCTAATTACTGGAAAAAAAGAAACAAAGAAAAAAAAAAGGAAAGAAGAAAGAACAAATAGAATACATTTCAACTTTTATGACTATCCTATTTTGTGTAATATGGAATATATGGTAGATAATATGATGTAAGGGTCAGTTCTGGAGTTAGATAATCTAAGATTCAAAATGCAGCTCCACCACTTACTGCATTACTTTCTGAAAGCTATGTAACTTCTCCATGCCCTTGTTTTTGTAAAGTAGGATAATAGTTATATTTATAATCTTGGGTTGTTTTGAGGTTGGAATACAGATAAATTCATGTGCCTATCACATCATTCAGCAACAAATGTTATTTATTACTATTATTTGTATTATAATACTGAGCCTATATAAATGGAAATTTCAAATTTTTCAAATAAGCAGAATACTGGCAGCTTTCAGTTTCAAGACATAAAAGCTAGCTAAATATAAAACAGAAAACTGCATGACTTAGCCTCAGTTGCCACTGTTCACCAATTCCAGTTTCCTTTGTCTTATAAATCCAGAGCCACAGTTCTCTACAATCAAAATGAAAAAAATGCATTCCCAAAGGATTCTGATTAGTTAAAGCTTTATTTTAAAATTCTTTTTAAAGTGTTTATCAACCACTTAACAGTTCTCCCTAAATAAAAGGGTAAATTTAGAACTTACTTTTTGACTAAAAATAAAAATGAAATGTAAATGAAAGGTGAGATTAATATGCTTAATAAAGGAACAAACAGTATCTATCTTTTTTCTGTATAAAGATTATATTTGTAAGCTTTGGGGAAATTTTTTTAAAAATAAAAGTTTTTTTTTCCAGTGTTTTATTTTCTTAAAAATAAAAGTTTTAATAAAACTTTATAATCAGTATTATGCATACCTATCTGACTAGGATAAACCTGCCTTCAATGAAACATAAGACCCTGCAGATAATACAAATTGTTGTTAATCCATTAAGTCCTAAGTTTTCAATTTTGCAAATACTTCAGTGAAATTGACATGGGTGCATTAAAATAGACTGAAAATCATAATATAAAGCTTATATATTCTTTATTATCATTAAGAATGACAATGCAGATTGTCCTTTAAATAGGACACTGGGACAACATAGCATCTTTTACATATATAAACTATCCCATAAATAGGACATTGGCAAATATGATATCTGGGATGATAGGACGACATGGGTTAAGGAACAATCACTGAAATATATTTCATTGTACTCTAAATATAAAAGTGGAATCAACACTAAAATCTAGACTGTGGAAAACTATATAGGATAAACAATCTGGTTTCTTCAGCAAATAAATTACAAAGGAGAAAGATAAATTTTAAAATTTATTTAAAAAACTCAACAGGCAAAACTAAACTAAAAGGATACATACTTCAGTGATAAAACTATAAACAAAAGTACAGAAAAGATACTCATAAAATCAGGTTGGTGTTTGCAAGTGTCATAGGAAATGTGGGTTGGGTGTATGAAACAGCATGTGCAAGAGCTGACCAAGCTCTACAGCTTGACCTGGACAGAGGATGTAAAGGCGCTTGCTTTTAATTAATCGACCCATATGATGTTTGACATGAATTTCTGTGTTGATGTTATATTTTTATAATTGAAAAGATTTTTAAAACAAATCTATAATCTGAAAGATTCACCAAAGCAACTATCACATATTTTTCATGCTAATATATTCCTTTCCCTACATTCACATTCACACCCTTAAATCAAATGCACTGCATCTGAGTTTTCACAAAAATTCTGTGGCCCTTGAGCAGAATCATTTAATGAACTGGTTTCTGGCCACAGTTTAAATCTGGTACAATGATTTTGACTATAATTTTGCCTCCTCAAGGAAGCATATTCATGACAACCAACAGAAAAAAAAAATTCTGAATTTGGGCTGGGGTTGTAGCTCAGTGGCAGAGCACTTGCCTAGCACTTGTGAGGCACTGGGTGTGATCCTCAGTACCACATAAAAATAAACGAATAAAATAAAGGCATTGTGTCCATCTACAACTAAAAATATTTTTTAAGAATTCTGAATTAAGCTTTCCATTTCATTTCATTTCACCTCAGTCCTAAGACAAATGCCAACTCTAAAAAACAAACAACAATGCAGAAAAAAATAATTCCACAAAAACTTATTTGTAAGTCTCTTGAGGGAGGTTCTGTGGGCTAGATTGTATTCCCCTGCAAATTCCCATGTTGAAGTCCTAACCCCCAGAACCATACAAAGACATAGGAGAAGACAATGTACAAGCCTAGGACAGAGGACTCAGAAGAACCAACCCTGGATACCTTGATCTCAGACTTCTAACCTCCAGAACTGTGATATAAAAGATTCCTATTGTTATTTTACAACATTCATAGCAAACTACTACAGAAAGCAAAGAAATGGTTAAAAAAAAATTAAGGCTTTCTTTTTTAAAAGGCAGTAGAAGGAAAGAGAAAAAGTATGAAATGTTATTTTACTTGACTCATAATAATAGTGGAAAGAAAAGTTTTAGAGAATTCTGAGTTATTAATAAAGAAAGAGAACTCTATCAGATTCCATTAAAAAGGAAACATCCCAGAGAACTAAGAACAGAGGGCAAGACATGAGGGAACCAGCAGGGAAGTAATTGACTACTGACTTTGGATTTTATGAGCAGGATTTAGCACTTTCAATATGGTTCCTGAAAAAAAACCCAGGAGAGAATTTTGAGTGAGATTTTTAAATGGACTGGAAACACATGGAGGTGATGGGTGAAATCAAAGTCGTTTTCTTAAAGGGAGAAATATCCTCTGGCACAAGGGTTTGGATGAAGTTCATATTTACTATTTTCCTGGTTTGATAGGCTAAAAGGTGCAGAAAACCATCAACAAAGAAAATGCAATTCTCGCGCTGCAAAACAGCAGACTGTGCAGGAAAGTCAGTGCTTTGTGGGTTATACTGTATATTCATGGAGCCTTACAACCCCCGAGCAGAGTACACTTGGCTGATTAAGTGTGAGTTTCCTAAAAAGGATATTACTACAAGGAAGGCAGACAGCTGTTTGTTGGATCACCCCTCCATGCTCACACTTGCATTCCACCACTCCCCTGACAGACAGATGGGAATGGACAAGGAACTGCCTGGGTCCTCTCCTCTTTAACAAAGCAAGAAGTAACTCTGCATTTAGAAAAACAGTTTCAAACAAACAAGAGAAGTGAAGCCAATTAAACAGAGGTGAGAAGAAAAGGAACCATAGACTCTAACTCTAGGTAACTAGGTAACTTTTTTTTCTAAATATAAGCAAAATAACTCCATTATCCTATGTCCTACCTAGAAGTATCTGATATTCTTTCTGCAGAAAGGCAGTGATATAAATCAACCATTCAATTAGTCTTAAATCTGAAATAACTTTCTAGTCTAATTATTACACTTAGGTCACTTGTAAAAAAAATAAGCAGACTTTGATTTTGCATTGGTTAGAAATGTATTGATAATACAGGTTAAGCATACCTCATCTGAAAATCCACAACCAAAATGCTCCAAATCCAAAAAATATTTGATCATCAACACAAAGCTCAAAAAGTTTCATATTTTGGAGCATTTTTAATTTTGGAGTTTGGGTTAAAGATGCTCAACCAGGAAAAATCTATGCAAATATTTCAAAGTCCAAAAACATTATGAAATTTTAAATACCTCTGGTTCCAAACATTTCAGGTAAAGATGTATTTACTAATGAAATGTAATGTCTGAAATTTGCTTTAAAATACACGAAATTATTGTAATGTTGACAACTGCTGATGCTGGAAGATGGATGTGAGAGCCATTCACTATATTATTATCATTATTATTATTATTATTTCACTTCTGTATATTTGACATTTTCCATACTAATTTTCTTGGGTTGGGCATATAGTTCAGTGGTAGAGTGCTTGCCTGGCATGTACAAGGCCCTGAGTCTAATCCCCAGCACCATAAAAAGAAAAGAAATTATTTCTATTTAACATATACAAATAATTGAAAATTCAATTTTCTTCTGGTACTGTTTAAATAGGAAAATGTAATTTATTTTGGTTATCAAGAACAGAATTCAATTTGAATAAAAGACTACTATAGTAATATAGGTAAACAGAAAAATGGTGAACACAGGCTTTATGGGAAAACAACATAGGAAAATGTTCATAATATGTTACAGTGTTTACTAAAAAACAAGTAAGATATAATATTATAGATATGTATGGCGCTATGTAAAAATGTAAATATGTGAGACCAAAAAAACACTAAAAGGAAATGCAACGAAATGGAAACAAATTCCCTCTGTCAGTGATGAGTTTAAGGTGATTTTTTTGCTTTACACTTTACTTAAATGTTTTAAACTGGTAATCGGTAAAAGAAATATGAACGAATGGCATATTATCAGATAATGTAGAAGAGAATGCTTGAACACTTCAGAAGAAACATACACTTGACCAAACTCACACTGAACAGAAGCCCTACACTTGGGTTCTGTTAGTCTCCCATACCCTAACATTACACCATAGTCCATCATTACACTGGGGAAAAACACATTCTCTGACTCTGGAAGAGGGTTCTACTTATCTTTCAAGGTTTTCAGGGTTTACTTATTATAGTCAGTATCTTGAGATACATCTTCAGGTAGTTTAAATTCCCTGAAATGTCTAGAAGATCTAATGATTTTACACTTTACTTGGGGTAAGTCTTGCACACATGAATGCAAAGTCGTGAACCTATTCTGCATCTGAGAGTTCACCTCATGAACTAAGAGTTAAGCTTGAAAGCAAATTTCAGAAAGTATTTTCTATGACATAATCTAAAAATAGCTGCTTACAACTACCTCAATCCCACAAAATATAATCACAATAATTTGATGGTGTGCTAAGAATTTTTTTTCTAATAATTGAAAGTTTAAATTTTTTTCAAGAGGGTGAAAACTTTCTTAATAAACTACAAAATATTTTAAAACCTCAAAACTGTACAATAGAGGTATCACTGAAAATTGAAATTATGTTCATTTGTGTATTGCAGTATCAAATTTTCCTCCAAAGTAGAAAAATTCACTTACTTTGCTTTGCACAGTCTTGCCTCCATGTTCGATGTGCCTCTCTATGTAATCCGAGGACAACAAATCACTGGAATGACAAGAAGAAAGGATGACTAAAGAGGATCCTGAGAAGTTGAAGTCTCTGAAACTCGAGATCAAGTTCACGCACATCTGCTTTAACGATTCTTTAACTATATTTTAAAACAATGTCAACTCTACAGAGAAAGAACAAACCCAGTATTTCCAAAATGAGAGGAGGTTGAACTGACAATACCACCTGTCATCCAGTTGCTCATCAGCAAATTGCCTAGGTAATTCTAAGAAACTCCTGTGAGCAGGCCTTCCCTTTCCACCCTGCACTAGAGATTGAATCCAGGGGTGCTCTGCCACTGAGCTAACCCTTTTCATTTTGAGTTGGGGTCTTGCTAAGTTGCCCAGGCTGGCCTAGAACCTGGGATTCTCCTGCCTCAGTCCAGAGTAGCTAGGATAATTAGTGTGCACCACATCCAGCTTCAGCACACCTTTATTTTAAAGACATTTTATTCCTGTTTTTTCCAAACTTCAACTTTTTATCAAAAAGTTTAATTGACAACCGTAGCTTACCATTTCTTTATGAGTTATGTGTGTTATTTTTATCTGACAAATTACTGGCTTCCATCACACACAAAAAGAAGGAGAAAATTAAAAGAAATGAAAAGGAATGTACTATAAGCATTTTAAAATAATTTTCTTTTCTTTAAGTCTCTTCTAAACAGTACCTTCTTATATAAATTTAAATATTCATATAACCTTAAATATGCTTTAATTCTATATGTGAAAAAATTTCCCTTTTAAAAGAGGTACCTCAAGACATAATTTCCTTAAGAAGTCTTAATTTTTGAAAGCAGTAAAATTGTCATCCATAAATAAAAAGAATATATGAAGTTAATAATGCTACTCCATTTAAAGATATTGAGCCAACTAAAAAATCTTTTTTCAAATACTTTGTAGGTTACCCAGCCAAAATTATCACCATCATAACAGTTAATATCTGAGCACATAGGCCCATCATGATAAGCACCACACCTACAATTGCTTGAAATAAAAATAGATTGTGCAAATATGCATTACATTCATGCAGGCACCATAAGGTTCTAGAATCTGATGCTTATGTTACCATTTAGGAAACCTATAATTATAGCCTAAGTCCATGCTTCATTTGTCTTTGGAATACACTTTCATATTAACTTTATATGGGAATTAGCCAGGATGCTCTAAGCTGCAAGCTGCAGAAAACATAACTAAAAGTGGCTAAAACAAAAAAGACCTTTATTATCTTGTTAGAAATTCCAGGTCAAGTGTAATGTGAATTTGCCTTTGAAAATATTCTGATTTGTTAGGTGAATATATTTGAAGATTATAAAAAATACAGACAAAACCTCTAAAACATTTTAAGTATAGATGAGTAGTTAGTAAGCAAAATTTTGTTAGATGTGGGCAGAATTCATATGTTATTACTTCATAGTAAAACCTCATATTTATCATCCATTTACAGAAAGGAATGGATGCTCAAGAGAAAACTAATACATCCATTAGAAACCTAGGTAATAAATGTTTATGATATACTAAATAAGCAAGAGACATTTAACACTCGGGATATACTAAATGTGCATACCCAATCAATATTCGTGAGGTCTTAGTTCAGTCACTGACTTGTGCTACCCAAGGTTTCTTGTCGGGGTCTTAAGCCCCCTTGCTCTTCTCTACCAGCGACAAGGGAAGGGGACACTCCCCAACAAGGCCAGACCGGGATAGGTAGGGCCAACTGGAGGGGCAGAGGACAATCAGACTCGTCAGGGAGACCAGTCACAGCAGGAACTCGTTTATTGAGGAAGTCACACAGCTTTTATGTAGGGTGGAGGCTAGGGGGAACCAATCAGCTTAAAGGTCAGCAAGTGGGGGGGGGGGTTCACGCAGGCGAGAGTCCCATAGGACTATATGGAAAGCACAAGCTGATCACATTGGCAGAACTGTCGTTAACCAATCCCTGACAGTGGTCCGATTTATCGTCATTAACTTTTGAAACTGCCTTTGAGGGCTTGATCTTGCTCACCCACCAGGGAGGAAGGAGTCAGCCTGAGTTAGTTAACATGTCATTAGTCCCAACAGTTTCTCAATTTCAACCCTATGGACATTTTAGGACAGATAATTTTTTTGTCTTGGGAGGCTATCTTAAGCATTACAGTATATTTAGTATTACAGTATATTTATATTTAGGGTAGAAGTATTGTGGCTTTTACACACTAGATACCAGTATAGCTCCAACACACCCCAGTCATGACAATAAAAATGTCTCCAGACATAACTAAATGTACACTGAGAGAAGCACTCTGGTTAAGAACAACTGCTAACATTCATTCTTGTTCCATATGGTCTCTGTCCAAGAATCACAAACCCATGAGTGTTCGTCAGGTTAATTGGCATGCTACAGCTGCTGACCAGGCACACTTGCCCTGTGTCTTTCATATACAGCAATTGGGTGCCTCTAGTTCAGGGCACCTACCATCTGTGAGACTTGCCCAAACTTCCTGGTGCTGATTACCAAATTATCAGCGAGGAAGACAAGTACAGCAGAGAAACAGGATATACGAACACTATACACTCTAGGATTAGCTGGCGTGGTCCTTCTCACCCAAGTGCACCCTATGCTGAATACAGGATATGCCCATCCTTTTCCTCTTATTTCCCACTGTGCTTAAGTAGATTTAACAAAGTTCAAGTTGAGGATCTCAGTTTGGTTTGTGGAGGTTTTCTGCCTCCTGACCTCTGGGAGAGCTCTCCTGGTAGCATACTTGGAGGTTACCATTGCATCAAAGCAAATTTCCCAATAAAGGCACTTCAAGGGTTGGTTCATGTGGTAGCTCAGCACCAATTAATACAATCAAGAGTGTGTTCAACTTTCTGCTGTCATCAATCAGTATGGAGGTGGACCTGTTCTCTTAATTGTCTCTTCTCATGACCTTAACATAGCTGTTGAAATTCAAAACATCTCATGAAGATAAAAAAATATCTCATGGTTAAAAAACAAAAAGTCTTGTATTTCTTTAAAAGAATGAGTAAACACTTCACAAAAAGCACCTAGCATTCATCTTCTCTAGTATCTTATGCAAGAATTATATTATATGACTACTCAAGAGAGTCAAACAGTATTAGGGGAAAGGCGGGTAGTGGAGAGAATAGCTTTGTACAGCCAATCAACAACTGTCTTTCTTCTTCTTCTTTTTTCATGGTTATGTCACATATTTTGCAAATTTCCAAGGACTTCTGACAAAATAGTGAAGCAGCACAATAGAAACCTGCCTCTAAGAAAATCAGTAATTACTCCAGCATCCTCATCGCAGCCTGCTAACCAAGCCCAGAGTCAAAACAGAAGAGGTGGCAGCCAAATTTTTGCAAAAGACTGTCCCCTGGCCTTGCTACCAGTCTGAAACAACAGCCCCAGAAGTGAGAGAGAAACACTACCTCAGGAAGGCAGTTTTTATTAGCACACTCAGCCAGGTTCCTTCTCTGGGGAATCTGAAAGAGTAAATGAAGAAAAACAAACAAACAAACAAACAATCCTTCAGTTGATGAAAGAAAGAGAAGCAGAAAAACAGAAATAAGCAGAGAGTTGAGAGAAATCAAGTTGTACCACTAGTGAATATCAGAGTGAAAATCCCAAATCTCAGCAGCTAAAGTCCACAAACCCAAAACAGCCCATCCCTGCTGTTGGACTTCCCTGGAATCCTATCTCCACCACTGTCACAAAATTAAATTCCCATTATCAAGCTAGCATGAATGAAATCAAAAGCACCTAAGCAAAACACTCCACAGAGGACAGCAGTTGTAGCAGTAGTAATAGCAATAATAATTTTTTAAATAAACAACTTTTAAGTCTTCCAGGTTTTCAAATTTCAAGGGAACATTTTCCTTCGAATTATAAAATCTAGGCATTAAGAGAGCATGAGTCACTGAAGGAATTTAATTACAGCAAAGAAAAACATTCTGCTGGGGAATTATGCAGCTATTTCTACCAAGCCTCTATATCTACAAGTATTGCTAGAAAATGTTCCATGTAATTTAAACCAAAAACAGCCCATGCAATTTTGGTTTTGTTTGTTTGCAGTATTGTGAAAGTATGCTAAGTATTGTTATTTTAATTATTAGGCTGAAAAACCTCCTATTTAAAAATGCCACTGTTCCTTCTACTGAAGCATAAAATCCTCCTTACTTGAATCAAGTCTGAAAACACAAGTAAATCTCTTGAAGTCTCCTGAAGTAGAGATAAGCAAATCTACCTGCTGTTCTTTTTCTTAGAGCATCCATTATTTATTGAGGAGCTCCTCATATCATTTTAAGTGGAAACAAACAGAAGTTCTCCTTAGCATAGAGGAAGTTTTACTTCACTCTGTATATAGATAAGGTAGAATTCATTCCATGCTAACAACTTATTCAATACTTATGTGTATGAATGCTTCTTCTTGACCTTTGAAAGACAGAAATAAAAACTATTTTCAATCAAATTCAAAGGCCACTCATTTTCTAAAAGAAGAGATGGTTTTATAATTTAAAAATATATTCTGAGTCCCCTCCCAACACTTTCTTTTCATTTACATGCCATGGGAAGCCTGGAATAAGCAAAACAAATTCAATGTAAACATTACCAATCACAATAATGACTATCCAGCCACTCATGAATCCGAGGCAGCTATTACAGTACAAAAGTTTTGGAGTATATTTGATTTTTCCATCTAACAGCTGCCATTTACTACTATATAACATTGGTCAAGTTATTTAACAATTATGAACATAATTTGCCATGTCTAAAATGAACATCATAAAGTAGGTACGGTATTAAACCAGAGCATAAGTACTATCAATAACCAAATACCTACCATTTTTTCACTGCCATTCACCCCTGTCTTATCCACATAAGCCAGTTTACATTCCATGATCCATAATGATAATCCCCCAGTCATACAGAGTGTCCTTATGCTCTCTCTCTCTCCCTTTCCATTTTACTAACTTGGCTAAACATCAACTGTGGTAAAACTTAATTCTTCTATAAATCAACATCTAACTCCAAGAAACAGAACATCTGCGTGATCACAGGTTCAATTTAGTTATAAATAGACCCCTCAGTACAACATTGCCAATAAGTCTATTATATTCTAGTCTCTTACTCTAAGAAGACCCTTCTGAATATCTCTCCTCTCAAATCTCCAAAGGGATCCTGCATCACTGACCCCTAATGATGACTTCACTTTTCTATATTCATGGAGAAAATGTGAACAGATGAGCACTGCCTTACCTTTCCAATCTACCTGCACCTGTTTCTGAGCCAGGCTCTACTAGGATGTTGAACAGGCATCTCAAACTCAACATATTTGATGCATAACCAAATCTGCTAGCCAAATCCCAGTGTTCAGATCTATATTAAAAAATGTATCCTAAGTAATAATTCGACTGTGAAGAAAACTTGGGGGCACCACCTTAATCAAACAATCACAGTGAACATGACCAGTAAAGGAACAAACCAAAATCATGTGCTTCTAAAGTGAAGCACTAACGACGACATATCATTTACAATATTCACAATAAAATGCATAAGAAAGCAACCAATGAGTGAACGAAAAAACACCTGATCTTCCAATAATTTTCAAAGAAACAGTCTCAGAGCTAAGATCAAATCCAAGGTGCTACCAACAAAATATCACCTCGAGGTGACAAATCAAGTCAAGGATGTGGCTGAATAAACTTTTGCTAAGACCTTGGGAAGACAGAGGCTGTTTTGCCTAGACCATATATCACCTTTCTAAAAGAGGTTCTAAGATTCATAAGACCTAAACTACTCAGTAAGACAACAGGGTTTCTAAGAACCTTGTGTGTGTGTGTTTCTGGGAATTAAACGCAGGGTGTCACACATGCTAGGCAAGTGCTCTACCAATGAGCTACATCTCCAAGGCCCCTGAGAATCTTATAGGGAATTCTTGAGGGAATTAGCCCACAGAACTTTAACTCACAGTACAAAGAGAGGGACCTAGCTCAAAAAGACTTGCAGATAGTTTTAACTAATAGGGTAAATGCAAATGACATTCACACAAAACTGGCCAAGTTTTTAAGAGAATTATATCACTGGATCCACCAATAGATTGGACCAAAATGGACAGTTCAAATTTTGATTGTCATTAAAGCAAGTCTAGAAAGTTACTTAACTTGAAGCCTGGGACGTTTCTTAAGGAAATAAATTGTAACTCAGAGAATAGAGCCAAGAACCACAAAATACCATTTCCAGGAAGAGGAACAAAGCCTTAATCAACGTACATTCCTTTTCCCCAAAGCAGGGGTAACTGAAGACATACCTGTCTCAATATCAGAATTTAAATGAACCAGTAACTACTTGGCAGCTTCTATTTCCACCCTTTTTGAACAAGATTATCTCCTGTAATCATCCTGACCCTCTCTGTCCTGTATCTTGAGTGTGTTTAGAATAGATAGCTTACCTTTTCATTTCAAAGGTCTGTACTATACCAAAGTCATCCCTACCCTTCCCCATGCAATAGCCTTATTCACACTTGGACCAGATTCTGATGATGGGAACCTGAACCTTAAGTTTGCTCCTGATGCTACAAAGAAATGAGATATTTCAGGGGTCTTTGAAGGAATTCAGTATATTCTGCATGTGTGAAAGATGTGAATAATTTGTGGCCAAAGGATGGACTACGGATGATTAAAGACAGCTACATATTCTTTGTCACTCTTCTCATGCAAAGTGCAGACCATTTCTCTTCCCTTTGAACCTGAGCTGACTCTCACACAAAGAGGCAGAAATGATACTATGTAACATCTGAGATCTGGAACTCTCCTTTTTTGAATCCAACCACCAGGCTGTCAGAATGTCTAAGCAACCACATACAAAGATCCATGCTTTTTTGGAGGAGAACCAAATCCCTTGCTGACAGCCCCGCTTGAATTTCCAATGAATGCTGGCAACAATTTCAAAGCATGTGATGAAGGCCACTTTGCATCTTCCAGACATAACAGTGCACCAACTAAAATGGCTAGAAGTGTACCTACCCAGTCAACCCACAAAACTGTGCAAAATATTACACTGTGAGGCAATAGGCTGATCTTTCCTTCCTATTCTAACATTCACTGATTGTTTTATTGCACAAAATCAACACTATGTTTTCCTTAGAGCAGTCTCTAGATGTTTAATGTAATTTATTGGGGATAATATAAATTTAAAAAAATAAAAATTTCAAATATGATTATATCCATTCAGTGAAAATAGGAAAAGTCCCGTAGGTCATGGGTCACAATGATAATAAAAGATTTCATTAGGTGTTTCAGTTATGTAAAGCTTATCAAAGAAAAGAACTCTTAAAATACAAGCTTTAAAGATGCAAACTTCTGTTGCGCATGGTGGCACATGCCTATAATCCCAGCTATTCAAAGGGCTGAGGAAGGAAAATTATAAGCTCAAGACCAGCCTGGTCAACTTAATGAGAGTGTGTCTCAAAATGAAAAATGAAAAGGGCTTTACCAGCTGAGTGGTAAAGCACCCCTAGTTTCAATCCCCACTACGATCGATCGATAGATAGATAGATAGATAAAAGTTTCATTTTAGTTTAGAAAGTTTTTTTAAAGAAAATACTCTTCTCCATTCTATTTACCTCTCCCCCAACTCATTACCAATTCATCTTCTTTTATTTTCTTACTCTCTCTAATCAAGAATTAACCTTACAGATAGATCCTTTTGGCAAAGTAATGCCTGGACTTTCAGACCACTGAATATTTATCACCTATCCTTAAGCTTTGTTTGTGATAAAACTGCTATCTATTCCCTCAACATGTAATAACTGGTATTTAAAAATTCCTATTTTGTTTAAACTAAATTAAATTGAAATGACAAAAGAGAATTAAAAGCTTACCCACAATCTACTTTTTGGATGAAAAATTCATTTCATTGATTTCCAATCTAAACATAAAAATTCCTTTTCTGCTTAGTTATGCACATACAAAGGATTTTTTTGTACACTCTTGTGCTGAAAGGTGAGGCTATTTTAGTTATGTTTTACTGAGTAAATCACAATCTGATGAAACTTGTCAGGGAGCTTTCTGTATGTTAGAACTTGGGCACTTAGAGTGAATGTGTTTAGGTGAAAGTTGAGATGAGAACCAAGGTAGATCTTAGCTCTTACTAAGATCTTTATTTACAATAAAGCAAAAGTTTCCAAGCCTGGCTTTGCAGCAGAATCACAAGATTAAAAATAAAAAGCTTGGGCACCTCCAAACCTTACAAACCAGAATCTCCTAGCTTTACTCTGATATTTTTAAACAATGTCATCCGGACATGAAAGTATAATCAAATTAACAGTTTACAAAGAGTCTGGTAAAATTCTATTAACATACAGTTGTGGGTTGGCATATTCTGATCATTCTGACTCATTACCACTTTGAAAGACAAAGAAACCATGGAACATAAGACAGCAAAGCACTTGAATGGAGCCCTGGTGAAATGCAAGGTAGATTCTCAACCGAGGGGGACATGCTCCTTTCCACCACAGCTAAATCAAGGATTAACTTTCAAAGAAGAAAACTGATGAACTTGCTTCAAAAATTGACTTAGATTTCCCTATGGGTATCCTAGGAATAGGATATTTTGGTGTTTAAAACATGTTGAACTTTGGGGATGTTGTTGAAATAAATTGTATTCGCTGAAGAGTCCAAATTTTATAATTTTAATTACTTAAAAATTGGACTCAGCAAGACAGAGCTAGCCTCAAGTTTTCTCTATAGATTGTTTACTGACTACTAAGCATCTTTACATCTTTCTTTTTTCTCCTTCCTCTTCACATTCATATTCTGGGAGCAAGACCGTAACTGTTGATCAAATTCCATCACCAGAAATCAAGAACAGCTATGTGCTCAAAGTAAAACTGCTTCCCACACCCACCAGCATGACCCCTGGAGCAGAAATCAAGTGGGAGTCCCAAATTCCGCCTGTTCCTAGCGAGAGAGCACCTATCACCTACCACCACCAACACTCACAGCCTCATCATGTTGATCTGCTTTAGAATGTCAAGACTAATCTAATCCGGGCCTTTATCTTAATTTATGCCTGTCACTGTAAAAAGCTTGACTCCCAAGTCACCCCTCATCTCCAGCCCTGTCCCCTTCTCCCACAATTCAGAACTTCCAGATACCCTTTGATAATGCTTTTTAAGAACTCACATATGACCATTAGCAAAATCCCTTATTTCCAATATTTTCTTTGAGTATCTGCTTCATCATCTTACTCTGAGAATCAACTTTACTTTGCAGATACTGTTACATCTGCAGCCCCCACTTAAGGGGGCTTCTCTAAGGGGAGTCTAATGGCAGAAGATGTACCCATCTTTCTTCTTATTGCTATGTTGTGCTATTTTCCTTTGTTCCACTAAAAATTCTCCCACTTTGTATCCCGTGTCATCAGATTACACTACCTATCACCCATCCTGGTAATCACAAATTCCCAGTCACTTCCCTTTATTCCCTGAAAATTTTAGTTCCTGATTTATGATCACACTCTGCAACACTATTCCTATTGCACTTACTGGTGATTTTGACATCTTCTTGAGTGACCTGTTCAATTCTAGCTTCATTGCACCTTCACCTCATCTCATTCAATGACCTCCTTTCTTTCTCACCTACCTAACACCATGGTCAACCTTTCACCGACCATATTCTTAATTTCCAGTCTCCCATTTTTTGACCATCCATTCATTCTAGCTTTCTCCTCAACACTCTATTTTAATCTTTTGACCCTGACAAAACCCATAAATCATTGAGGATACTTCCATTTCACTGTATATTTCCATTGAGTATATTTCCATTTCACAGGACCTCCCTCCTGTCTCCTCCCTTACCTTACTCAGCTTAAATTACTATTCATTGCTTTGCAAACCTCCTTACCCATCACCTAACATGTGATACTCATCCAGCCAAACCAATCTGGATTTAAACAATCTGTGATCTGCTCCATGTCTGCTCAGTGCAACTGAATGAAGCTGAAGAGTAGCATATCATCTGGCAAACCATGGTTACTTTATCCTAATGGAGACTAAACTAGAGTAGTCCCATAAAGTTGCCTGACAATCACATCCCATTTCATTCAGATATTCACTTCCCACTGTGTCTCAACATATTCCGTATCTTCTCCTCTCTCCTCAAGCTTTCAACATCTACCCACCCATCCACTCCCGTTCATTTTAAGATGAACTTGCTTCCTAGATCACTGAGAAAACAAAAAACAACAACAACAACAAAAGTACATTCCACAGACTCCCACTACTACATCTCTCTACCTACATGCATCTGCGCTCATATTCTCAGTCTTCCCTCCTGTTACCAGGAGTTAGCTATCCATGTAATTCTCCAAAGCCAACCCTTTCCAGACCCTGCTCATGCATCATATCCATCTGTTTCTTGCCTACCAAAGACAAGAACCAGAAATTCCACTTTCTCCTGATCATCAAATTCTCCCTTTCCTATAGCTATATAAATTATTATTTCTCCCATTCAGAAAAACAAGATGATTCTCCTTACACCATTTTCCTATCCAATTACTACTTCATTTCCCTCTGTTCAGTAATCAAAACTACCAGAAAGAACTGCTCATACTCAATATCTTTCCTTTCTCACTTCCCTTATTTTCTTGAACCCATCTAATCAGATTTTCATATCACTTCACCAAACCTGCTCTTAAAATGGTTACTAATCACCTACCCTTCTGTGTTAAATGCAATGTGGATTCTTAGTCCTAATCTTACTTGACACTACATTTGACACAGCTGATCGCCTCTTGCAAATGATTCTTTAAATTTCCTGCCAGGCTCCACACTCTACTTATTTTTCTTCTTCTTCTCTTCCTGCTTCTTCTCAGTCTCCTTTGCTGGTTTCTTCCCATCTCCCCAGCCTCTGTATAACCAAGGTTCAGTCTTTGGTCCTCTTCTTCTCTTTTCACACTTACTCCCATGGTGACTTTTGTCTAATGTTTTCCTCTTAAATAATATTATATACTGATATCTTCTGATTTATATCTCTAGATTAGAATTCTCTGAACACCAGAATCACATAACCAACTATATAATCAACACCTTCTATTGCTTATCATACATGTGCACATCATACTTAATATTCACAAACTAGAACTCCTGATCTTGCTTGACAAACAAGATGGTCCTACAGTCTTCCCATTTCCATAAACAACTGTCTCATCATTCCAATTGCCCTGGCCCAAAACTATGGAGTAATCACTGACTCTTCAATTTCTACTACATCCAATATCCAATAGATCAAAGAATTTTGTCACTCTGTTTTCAAAATATTTTCAAAATAAAACCATTTCCATTGCCACCAACTTGGCCTGAGTCATCATGATATCATGGCTGGTTTATTGCAATACTTAAGATCTATTATCTGTCAATGATTGCCTTATCATCTAGGCGAAGAACACAACAGTCCCATCATTAATAAGAATACAGATTAACAGGCATTATTATATGCTGTTGATGATAGTTAATTATTGCCTTCCTTTGAGAAAGGAAACTTTCAAAATTTAGTATAAAACTCAAAACTCCTAATATTTTTTGCACCCAAGAATCTAATGAAGAAAATAAATGTAGAAGATATCTTACGACATTTTCAAATGAAATATTATTAGAATACCAAGTTTTGACAAAGCTACTGAAGAATCACAAGCATCTACTGACACTGTGATCATAGCTTTGTAAAACTTTCACAGAGAGCAATTTGACTATATATATAAAGTAAGTAAGTTTATACTTTTTAGACTGAAATTCTGTCTGAGAATCTAACCTAATAAAATAAATTTGAATGCATACAGATGTTTAGCAATAAAGATTGTCAATAAAACATTACCATAGAGAAACTCTGGAAACAACATCAAAGAAGTTATTACATAAATAAATAAGATACAAAGAATTTACAATGCAACATTCTGCTAAAACTAACATATAATAGAAGATACTAAAAGATAATATCTTCTTAAAAAGTGTTCCACATTTTGCAAAAGAAAGGAAAATCTATATATGTGAATGAAAAAGAGGCATACATTAAAATGATACTAGTGCTTATCTTTGGGTAGTAAAATTACTGCTATATTAATCTTACTTGTCTTCTGCACATTATCTAAAATTTCTATAATAAATATTACTGCATTGATAAGAAAAATGAATTTTGAAATGCATTTCACAAAGCCATTGAGAAAATTATTTTCCATCCATTTAGTGGAAAATAATAAAGATAATAAAACTCTTTAACAAGGGCTCATATTAACAGAAAAATGCTTCTTAATGTTTAAAAAGAAAATCAGAAATTATAGAATGAGAATATAACAATTATGTGAATAAAACAATGTGAAGGAAAAAAAATAACTAGAAGGAAATGCTCCCATGTATGCATAAATGTCACCTTTGGTGGCATTTATTTTTTTGCTTTATTTTAAACAGTTTCTTAGGAGTATTTATAACCACATTTATCAAAAAGAAGTAAGCCTATACTTCTAATTCTTCTTTTTTCAATTTTAAAATTGCTAGAAATAATGAAAATCATGGTTAAAATTTTTAAACCCTTATTACTATTACTACTATTATCAATAATACCAATACTACTGATTAACTGCTTTATATGCAATGATTCCTTTAATCTATACAACAATCTTGTTAAGAAGGTCTTGTTAATATCTCCATACAGATGAGGAAGCTGAAGCATAAAGACGTGAAAGTAACTTCCTCAAGGGAATGCAGGTATTAGTAAGTGGCTGAGCCAGGATCCTAGTTCAGACAACCTGATCCCAGGCTCATTCTCTTGACCACAAAAACCAACCCCAACACATGTATTTTTTCCTGCTTCCACAGTCTTCTCTTTTGGTGCCATACATATGGCCACATAATCAACCCTAAATTTTTCTATAAATAATTTTTCTTCAATATGAGCAAATACAGCAAATACTCTATCAATTTTTTTTTCCCTTAGCTTCCATCCTCCTGCTCACATAGGGGCTAACTGATCTCTGGGTTTGTTGATCAGCTATCATAATGGAATTATCTTTACCATGATCCTAGGAATTCCCTTTGCTGCACTCTTCACTGTTATTCTGTTTTGTGTATCCTACATCTTCATCTTTCTGGACCTTCTCCCTTTTGTTTTGCTGGAGCTCAGTCTCTGGTATCTTCCAAATAAGGAATACACAATGTTAATTTATTTTAGCACTTGCAGATACAGTTGCTGAGCATTTACCTTGATGGATGGTTTGGATTTGTAGGCACAGAAATCCTGCAAGATTTACATAGTATTTCTCCACTGTCTGCTGCTTCTAGTATTACTGAAAAGTCTGATCTACTCTGATTCTGATCCTTCGAATGTGATCTGTTTTTTCTCTATAGAAACTTTTCTGAAAAAAATTTTAAAAAGAAACAAAGTTAATGAAAATAAAGTTTTTAAAAAAAATATTAAAAAAAAAAAAAAGAAACTTTTCTGATTGTCTCTTTTCTCTCCACTATTCTAAAACTTTATAGTTGTATGCTTTCGTGTGGAATTTCTTCTATTTACTGCCCTGGGCATTCAATTGGCCCTTTCAATCTAAAAATTCATATTCTTCAGTTATAATTAATTTTATTATTTCTTTGATAATTTTCTCTCTACTGTTTTCCTGAGACTCTTACTATTCAGATACTTAATCTCCCAGACTGATCCTCAAAGTTTTATCTTTTCTCTCCTGGTTTCCTTATCTTAATTTTCCCCCTGGTACTGAGATTGAACTGGTACTCTAAAACCCCAATTTTTTTTTATTTTTTGAGACAAGGTTTCACTAAATTGCTCACGCTATTTCTTGAATTTGCCATCCTCCTGACCCAGCCTCCCAGGTCCCTGGGATTATAGGAATGCACCACACTGACTCATTTCTTAATCTTTTGTCCTATTTTTGTGGGAGACTTGTTTCTTCCAATTATATCATTCAAAACTTCTACTGATTTTTTATTATTTATACTATTTTTTCTAATTTTTTTTCCTCTGGATGTTTAATACCATTTCCTTGTTTCACTATCTCCCTGAATATATTATTATAGGTCGGGTGTTTAAAGATTGTCTTCTGTTCCTTGCCTTTTCTTTCCTTCAACTGAATTCTCTTCTATTTTCTCTTCCCTCTTTCTTTTTTGTGGATGCTCTCCTTAAATCTCTGGTAATCCTTTGCTCTCATTGTTCAAAGTGAAGCACAAATCACTGCCTGTGAAGTGAAGAGCAACAGGGTTGTGATAGGCAGTTCTCTCTAGAGGGGGCAGAAATGTCATTAGGAAAATCCAAATGACAGTGTCTGAGCATTCTTTACCAGGAGATTATCACTTTTCCCAGTTAGTAAGCTTCCTATCTCCTGGTTGCATAGTACAAGACTGATGTCAACATTCAGAGAACCAAGTGAGAGTCAAGGGTTATGGGCCCCTGATTCAATATGCAGACATGGTTACATCCTCCTGTTCTCAGCATAACGCTCACCCTGAGCTGTCTACATTCCCAATCCAGAGGAGGTTGTTTCTTCAAACAGATATCCTCCTGCTCCTGCCAGGAGAATGGACATGCATTTTCCCTGGTCACTAGACCGCAGAAGAGAATGGGGCTTCTAACTGCCCCTTACGAAGTTTCGAACTCAGGTGCAACACATTACATGTTCTATATGCTATTTATTAATATTCTCTTTCTGACATTTTGATTTCCATATTTTAAGCTTTATGCTTTTCAAGGCTGCTTTGCTTCTGATTAGTGGAATTCTAATAGTTAGCTTTGACACTGTAGGTTCTTCCAACTACTGGGGAAATCCATCACAATGAAAAGAAAATGTCCCTTCCCTTACAGCATAGGAGAGCAAGGACTAACATATGTCACAGAATAGGCTTCACAGCATTATTTTCAACAACATATCCTTGTCCAGAATCCAGACATGAAAATGTGCTGTAACTCTGAAAGAAAGCATAGCCTCTAAAACAAAAAAAGTATAATTCTGTTTGGTTTCCTTAATAATCTGTTATCCTATTAATCACATTTAAACAGTTATCTCTGCTTTCTGTAAAGCATAAATAATTGCTATGCCAAAAAAGTAGTATTGGCACTTCTCTCTCCTCCCATATGTTTATAGATGTAGAATAAAATAAAACAACTACAACTGTCTGCTTTTCGATTTTAAAACAAATTTTAGGGTTTATATCTTTTAAAATTAATATAATCTGCTTTTCTTTTTAGCCTCAAATCACATTCCAGTTTTCCGAGGTATATGGTTTCTCTGTTTCTAGACTCTTTTACAGTTTCTCATTGAAATTAGGACTCAGTTTTTTCCATTCTGTTAAGTCCTTCACTACTTATCCATTCTTGTTAGAGCTTCTGAAATTTTATTGATGACCCTCATTGGTTCTTGAGAGATGACTGTACCCTCACTGTCATTACAATGGATCAAAGAAACAAGAGTTCTGTCTGCCATGCCTAATCAGAAATACCAGGTCACTTTTTTTTTTTTTTTTAAGATTTGTTATTCTTTTTTTTTTAAATTAACCTTTATTTTATTTATTTATTTATTTTTAAATAAATGTGGTGCTGAGGATCGAACCCAGTGCCTTACCTGTGCTAGGCAAGAGCTCTACCACTGAGCTACAACCCCAGCCTTCATTTTAAGTGTTTAATTTTTCTATCACAAGAATATTTTTTACGATGGGAAATTATTGGCTTAAACCTGATCCAGGAAAATCTAGGTAATACGAACATGAAAGATAAGAAAATTACATTTTACCATTTGTCTGAAAACTGCAATCCTTAAAAGGTGACCCTTCTGCCCGCTCCCATTTCATTTGACACTTAACTGTCATTTCCTTACCTATCTTTCAATTCTAGCTGATATCAGTCAATTTATAATTACACTGATGAACAAATGGTAAGTATACCAAGTCAAGCAATTTTATTTTGGTTTCACTAAAATATCTGTTTCTTCACAGTACCAGAATGTTACAATAAATAATGAAATAGGCTTTTGTAAAATGTTATAACAGAAATGAACAGTCAGCTGAGTGTTGCCAATTTCCACACTGTCATTTTGAGATCATCTTCACTTATGCCAGTGATATTGCAATTACTCAAAATGTTGTTAAAATTTCTTCTTTGGAATTGCCTTCAGAGACAAAATGACACATGAGAAAACCAGTCACGATATTTCCTAACCATATCTTGTGAGTAACAAATACAGGTTAGAGACCTCAGATTAGAGATTCTCAATCCATAATTAATCAGGCTAGTCATTCATACTAGTAGAAAGATGATTCTGGATGACTTTCTGGCTGTTTCCAAAACTCAAACATACCCAACCGATGTTATTCTACCACTAAAACAGTTCAGAAAATGTGCTATAGACATTGATCGCAAACCCCAAAGATGTAACATTGATATGAGCAATGGAACTGTTATTCTCATAAATGCAATGCCTTCCTAGAGTGACAACAGTAAAGGGGCACCTATGGCTGCGGATGTAGATTGGTCACAGAGCATTTGTCTAGCATGATCAAAATCCTGGGTTCAATCCCCCCTACAAAAAAATAAGAGGAGGGTGGGCAAGCTCACTTGGCTGGCCATGTTTTTAAAAGCTGATTAAAATATCCCAGTACCTCACATTCACTCCTAAACCAACTTAAATGGAAAGAAAATGAATCAGGATCATGACAACATGACCTACTTAGAATCAGTTTCTATATTCTAAGAGTTAATAATCACATAGAAACTACAAACATAAAAGTTAAATACACTTTTCTGTCCTATTCTCTTAATTTTACAATATTAGCTTTAGGAAAATCTTTTATGAGTAATTTTCTTGTGGAAAATGATTGAACTTTTTGCATCTGAAAATATGCTAAAGAAGATAAGAACAAAAGGGAGAAAGTGTCACATACATCAATTGTGAATATCTACACTCCAGAGGATTGATTATCTAAGGTCTTTGTATTTGGCACTTCTTTTCACAATTATCTGATGAACCATTGTTTTCCTCTCAATCTAAATTCAGCAACCAACCCAGCAAAAGGAAAAACAGTGTTTTCATTGCTGCTTTTCATCCATAAATTTCAAATTATGTTTTCATAGAGAGGAAATCAACACATAATGGTTAGGCTTCATGATCAGTGATTGGGGAATAAGAAGAGACTCTGAAACAAAATAATCTCTATACAAACATCCAAATGAAAAGGACCTAAGATATATCTCCATGACTGATCTATTCTTCCTGTGGCTCTTTCTAGTTATCACTCTAATTTTAGAATTCAGTATCAAATGAATTAAGCATGGAGGAGGAATATTTTAATAAAAGTTAAGCACTGTCCTAGCCTATTAAGTTAAGAGGATGACAAAGAAAGTACCTATGAATATTCTATGCAGATGTACCAAGAAGTACAAAACTATAAGTGTTAACAGGGACTCCATAAATATTAAAAAATTGCAATGAAATGAAACTAAATGTACGTGAGAACTAGGGATTGCACAGGACTAAAAGGATATTTCTCAAAATACTTCAGAGTCATCTGGGTTTTTTTTTTTTTATGTGCAGATTCCTGGGCTGTGAGAAATGGTATGAGAGCGGTTAAAGTCTTAGATAATAGGCAACCCAAAGGGCAAATAAACATTTGTGGTTGTTAGAGGCTAGAGACTAGGATACTGGGTTATCATGGTTCAAGGAGAGATAACCATAGCATGTGGAAATGAACCAAGAAAACACAAATAACAGTTTTATCAGTAAAAACCATGATTTTTTTGCTTTCTAGCTTCCTGTTTATCAGTGTTTTCAAACATGGTGAGATCCTGGGAATAAGGTCTTGAAGACAGAGGACGGTTGCATTAATTGGAGGAACAGAAGAAATAAAAAGTACGTCTTTGATATTTAATGAGTTTGAACAGCATATTCCTTTATAAAGACCCTATATAACCAGTTATGGTAATGCACAGCCTGTAATTCCAGCTACTTGGGAGGCTAAGGCAGGAGGATCACAAGTTCAAAGCCAGCCTGGGCAACACAGTAAGACCTGCCTCAATATAAAAAGTAAAAAGTGTTGGAGATGTAGATGAGTGGTACAGCACTTGCCTGGCATGCAATAGGCCCTGGGTTCCATTCCTGGTACAAAAAAACAAAAATCTATCAATCAAATCTATCAATCAAGGACTACAATATTGGGGTACTGATTTAAACCCAGGGGGAAAAGAGTCATAGTCTCTTTTTTATTTCTTTATAGAAATAAAAATAATGAACTACATATTTTTGAATTTAGAATAATAAAATTTAAAATACATTTTTCACTAATGAAGTGAACAATTTGGATTAAATGATCACAAAGCCAGACGAGGTGGCACACACCTGTAATCCCAGCAGCTCAAGACACTGAGGCAGGAGGATCATGAGTTCAAAGTCAGCCTCAGCAAAAGTGAGGCGCTAAGCAATTCAGTGAGACCCTGTCTCTAAATACAACACAAAACAGGGCTGGGGATGTGGCTCAGTGGTCAAGTGCCCCTGAGTTCAATTCCCAGTACCACCCCACCCAAAAAAAAATCATGAAAATTCCATCTAACTCTCAAAATTCTGACATGAATTTGTATCAATTCATCTAAAAACACACTGACTGGTTCTCTAGCATGTGTCGTTATAAGAAAGGTGTTTGGACAAAGGGATGAAAATGGGATAGTCCATGACACGGAGATCAGGTCATTTCATAAAAGTGCAAGCAAAGAACCAATGAAGATAATTCAAAGTGACAGCAACATAACAGAAGCATGCAGGAAAATCCATTATATGTACAAAGGAATCTCACACACACAAAAAGAAGAGCACCTAGCTTGACCCAGGAAGTTCTGAGGAAGAAGGATGATTATGGATCAAGGATATTTCTAAGAGAAACTTATGGTAGATCTGAGTTTTGAAGAGACTGGCAGGAGGAGAGTGTGATAGGACAGGGTGCCAGATATGCAGGACTTTTCAATAGTATGAGAACATGTAAATTAGGAGATGCATGGGAGAACATGACCCCCTCAGGGTCCTCCTCTAGTAAAACAACTAGAGCAAAGTTACAGGTGACAGATACAGAGCGTAAGAAAATAGGCACTCTCAACATGTTTCTGGTGAGAATGTAAACTGTATATTCTCTTTGAGCCAGCAATTTCATTTCCAGAATTTATCTTACAGATACAATCCCATGTATTCAAATGAAGTGTTTTATGATTTATCAGAGCACCATTTGTAATAATAAAAAACTGAAAAACAACCTAACTGACATTCAACCGAAGGCTATTTAGCAAATTACAAAAAAAATCTGTGAATGGCATACTATGCATTCCTAAAAAGAATGAGACAGTGGTATATGCATTGATGTGGACATATCTCTAAGACATACTGACAAGTGAGGAAAGAGAAGTCAAAAGTTTTTTTGGTTTTTTTTTTTTTTTTTTTTTTTTCTGGAACTGGGGATTGAAATCAGGGGCCTTCTACCAGTGACATACATCCCAGCATCCCCACTCTTTTTAAAATTTTGAGACAGGGTCTTGCTAAAATTGCAGAGACTGACCACAAACTTTGACTCTCCTGCCTTAGCCTACCAAGTAGTTGGGATTATGGTGTGGACCACAGCACCCAGTCAGGAGGATGTATTTAATCTGTCAACATCTGTGTAAAAATAGAGTCATAGCAGCTGGGGGTGTGACTCGGTGGCAGAGCACATGCTCAGCATATGCAAGGCCCTGGGTTCAATCTCTATCATGAAAAAGGGAAAGAAAGAAAGGGAGAGAATAAATAAATAAATTGTGTGTGTGTGTATGTGTGTGTGTGTGTGTATTAGTTTTCTTCATAGATACTCAGTTACCTCCCAATGAACATGTAAAGTGAGTAGTAGAGATAGCCCAAATGGCAGGCAATAATGGCCTATGATGACTCATAAATGAAACAAAAACATAAAAAGTTGCAATAAATGTTATATGTTAAATAAGGTCAACAGAGAACTTGAAGCAGTCTGGCAAGTTAAACCTAGTCCAAACTCATATTTTGAATTTGGGGGGATATTTAACAATCTCATGCAAGGCAAAGGTAAAAATACAAAAACTATAACAAAAACAAAAAGAACAAGGTAACAACTTTATCTCAGGACTCACTCCCATTGGGCACAACAGGTTTAGAATTTTAAGACCCTTTCATTGGTCAATAGGAAATGATGATATAAGGAAGGTCAAGTCAAAGGCCAATACTCTGTAAGTTTATTAAGAAATAACAATGAAAGACAGGCTATTGGAGAGCCAGATTCAGATATGGTCTTCCCTAGCTCTGAATTCCATGTCCATACAGTCACATATACATATACACCAGTACTCATGCTATGCAGAATGGTGTGCAATTTAAAACTCATGATTTGTTTATTTCTGTAACTTTCCACTTAATATTTTCAGACTGCAATTGATTATGGGTAATTAAAATTACAAAAAAAAAAAAAAAAAAAACTGGATAAGGTTGGGGATTACTGTAACATCAACCCATTAAACAATCTTTACTTAGTTCCTTTTTTATTCGTAGGTTAATCTATTAAAATCTCTGAGACTATGAACATTTCTCTTGTTTAATTTTTTTATATTTTTTAAATTTAAATTATGTACTTAAAAATAAAAAATCATTTTGAGATAAGAACTTTTAAATAGAAAATCAAAATTAAAACTATGATCTATATTTATATTTTGCTTTATTTCTGAATTGACCTTTTCTTGTAGCTTCCTTTCTTTAAAGTAACACTATGGATATTTGGAAAGCATTTCATATTTTAAACTTTCTGTTATGAAAACCATTTATATATAAAATGATGGTTTTCATCAGTCAGTTTAAAATAACATCTGGTGGCTAAAAAAAAAAAAGCATTTAAGTTCCACTTACCAATTCTAACCTTAGATTTTCTTAGATCAAGGTAAAGATAGACCAGTTCCTTTCCTCCTTGTGTTAATCAGCTTTGCACCACTATGACCGAAATACCTGACAAGAACAACTTAGAGGGAGGACAATTTCAGAGATTTGGTCCGTGGTGGGCCAACTGCTTTGCTCTGAGCCCAAGGTGAGCAGAACATTATGGTCAAAGGGTGTGACCGAAAGAGGATAGAAGGAAGGGGCCACAGGGAAGAGGATCCCCTGTAGGACTCACGCCGTGCTGGGGGACCCACCTCCTCCAGTCACCGCCCCTCTGGAAACAGTTTGTCTGTCAGTCCATTCAAACGAGGATGAAGTGATCAGGTTACAGTTTTCATAAGCTAATCCTTTCACCTCTGAATGTTTCTGCATTAACACAGGAGCTTTGGGGGCTACATCATATTTAAACTATAACACAACCCAAACTTCTGTATCCAAGTGACACATGGAAGAGTGTACGTAGAAGAGTTCAATATGGATGAGGTAAGACATTAGACTCTGGACGTGGGATTCACCCTACATGAACTTCAATCTGAGATGAGAAAAATTCTTACTCCTGATTTTATAGGTGAGAGAACTGAGTCTCAGAGAAGTTATGGGATTTCCCAGGAACTTGGAACCTGGTATTACCATGAAAGGTTCAGTGAAGGCCTTTCCCATTTGAAAAAATAAGGATAGACTTACCGTCTACTAATACCTATAGAAATTCTAAATGGGTTAAATGATCCATTATTTAAACTAAAAATCATAAAAGCAGTAGCAAAAATTTTAAATGACTTTATTTGATGAGAAAGAACTCTCTAAAATCAAAATCAAAACTGAAAAAAAATCACTGTGGGTTTGGCTACATCAAAATTTAAATAGTTCTCTGACATATAACACTAAAACTTAGTTAATGATAAATAACATACTTGTAGATAAGTAGAAAAGAGAGAATTATTTACAGAATATAGAAGGTAGCCATAAAATCTGGAAGTAAATATTATTCAATCATGAACTATGATATAACATCTGTAAACCACCTATTATATATTCTCCTGTGTTTTTAGACCTAGAAAATACGTGGTATATCAAATATTTAATATCCTAAAAGTATAATGGGTACTTATAATTCAATAAGTAAAAAGTGACCATTTCAATAGAAGATGGAAAGAGTATACAAACACTTTATAAAATGCCTAAAAATGGACAACTATTCAGAATCAAAGAATGAAGTAGGTAAGTACTGAGGAATGATACTAACCGAATTATTGTTATATACATGCATGTACAAATATATAATACAAATTTCATGTTATATATGTGCAAGTACAAATATGTAACATAAACATATGCAACTGTAATGTACCAATAAAAATGTGGAAAAGAATAAAGAATATTAAAGAAAAATATTTTAACCTATCATAACCATTTTAAAAGATTAATATAGGAACACAGATTAATCTTGAATAAGCTGATATGATCTTTATAGAAGGTAGATTCCCCATCACCACAATGACTAAAAAATGATCCAAGCCTGGGACTGAGCACATGCCTGTAATCCCAGTGGCTCAGGGAGCTGAGGCAGGAAGATTGCAAGTTCAAAGCTAACCTCAGCAAATTCACAAGGGCCTATGCAACTTAGTAAGACCCTGTGTCAAAATAAAAAATAAAAAGGACTGGGGATGTAGCTCAGTGGTAGAGCACTTGCCTTTCATGTATGAGGCCTGGGTTCAATGCCCAGCACCACAAAAAATAAGAAGAAAAAAACTGGCCTGAAATAGCCAGGTATAATGACGCATGTCTGTAATTTCAGCTACTTGGAAGGCTGAGGCAAAAGGATCATAAGTTTAAAGACTAGCCTGGGCAACTTAGTGAAACCCTATCAAAATAAAAAATAAAAAGGGCTGTAAAAGAAAACAGTAAAAGTTTTCTGTCATTGGTTTGGGCAATGATTATTTGTACATGAACCCAAAACTATAAACAAATAAGATTAGATCAAACTAAATCATTTCTGCATAGTAAAGGAAACAATCAGCAATCATGAGACAACCTGCAAAATGGGAGAAAATATTTGCAAACCATACATCTCACAAGGGGCTAATATCTAAAATACATAAGGAACTCAAACAACTCAACACCAAGAAAATGACCCAAATTAAATACAGGCAAAGGCTATAAGTAGACATTTTTCTAAAGAAAACAAAAAATGGCCAACAACATATGAAAAAATATCCAACACCATTACTCATGAGAAAATTCTAATTGAAACTACTAAGAAATATCACTTCACAACCCTTAGAAAGTCTATTATTATTAAAAAGACAAAAGATAAAAAGTGTTGGAGAGTATATGGAGAAGGGGACCCTTGTACCCTATTAGGGGGAATGTAAATTAATGCATTCCTTATGGAAAATGGTATAGAGGTTCCTCAAAAATTAAAAATGGAACTACCATATATATGATCTAGCAATCCCAAGTTGGGGTACATGTAGAAAGGAAATGAAATCAGTAGATCAAAAACTATCTGTACGAATATGTTTACTACAGTATTATTCACAAAAAGAACTAAATCAAGCTAAGTGTTGTTCATCAATGGATGAACAAATAAAGAAAATGTGGTATATCTAGAACACTATGCAGTCCTGAAAAAGAAAAATTGTGACATTGGCAATGGAAGAACCTAGAGGATAAAAGTCAGGCATAGAAAGACAAATACCAAATGATCTTACTTACATGTGGAACCTAAAAAAGTCAAACTCACAGAAGGCAGAGTAGGATGCTGGTTGCGTGCAATCACCTGAGGGTGGGTTTGGGAACAGGAAATGGGGAGATACTCTTTCAAGGTTACAAAATTTGACTTAGACTGGAGGAACAAGTTCTAGAGATCTATTGAACAACATGGTTACTACGGTTAATGGTGTATTAGATACTTGAAAACTGCTAAAAGTTCTCACCATAAAAAATACAAGCATGTCAGGTGATGGACATATTAATTAGTTTGGTTTAATAATTCCACAATGCATACATATGTCAAAATAATACGGTGTATACCATAAATAAATACTATGTTTATTTTGTCAATTACATCTTAATAAAGCTGGGTGCAGAGGGAGGCAACCGTAAAAAAAAAAAAATACCTAAATGTAGTAGGTAGAGTATTACCAAAGAAGATTCATGACAAAAATGCCTCCATGATGTGAGTTTAAAATGAATTTCTCAGCCTGGTGTGCTGCTCCATGCCTATAATCCCAGATGAGGCAGGAGGATCGCAGGTCACTGTCAGCAACTTGGCAAGACTATAAGCAAACTAGTGAGACCCTCTCTCAAAATAAAATTAAAAAATTAAAAAAGTAAAAGTGCTGGGGATGTGGCTTAGTAGCTAAGTAGCCCTGGGTTCAATCCCTGGTAGAAAAAATACATAAATAAAATTAATTTCTCCAGCTCATGATAGATTTTGGTAGAAAATTCTACATACCCATTTATCTATGTATTATCACGATGAGAACATCTAACAGAGTAGGAAGTACATGTTAATTCATTGGCATTCTTTAAAAAAGCCATCTCATCATAGCAAAGCATAATATGTAAACACAGTATCTTTTCACCAAAAGGGAAGATTCACTTCTAAGTTAATTTTAAATCACTTTCTTCAAATAAATGAATGGCTAATAGCTTACTAAAAGTAAAACTGCAGTGTGTGTTCTAAAGGCCAATAATATCACCACTTTAGAAAACCATTAAAAGACTACTTTTTAACAAATATTATTTAGTTTCCCTATTTTAAGTTCATTAATTAAATTAATTAATTAATTTATTTTGGTACTGGGGATTGAACCTAGAGACAATTTACCACGGAGTTCCATCCCCAGCCCTTTTCATTTTTTATTTTGAGACTGGGTCTCACTAAGATGCTTAGAACCTCACTAAATTTCTGAGGCCATCCTGGAATGTCTGATCTTTCTGCTGCAGACTCCTGAGTCATTGGGATTACAGGTGTGCACCACCAGGTCCAGCTCCTATTTTAAATTCAAAAAGAAATTAAATTTGGATTTAATGTAGACCATAGTGTAGTAATGAGAAGAATAGTATATTTTATTTATATAATATACATACAAAAATAGACGAAAAGAAGTAGCTCTGATGCTAAGGTTGGAAATTCTTTTCCCTGGGATCTCTTGCACTTTTAAATGGCATGCATATTGATGAAAACTTCTTCACAATTTCCACCCACATGTGGACTTGTGTGGATGTGCATGGGTGTATCTGAAATAATTTAAATGCTTTTCTTAAATATTTTGCCTGTATCTTTAGTCAGTTTTTTTACAGATTCAAAAAGGAAAGGAATGTCAACTTCTAAGCACAAATTTTCTAAATATGGAATGGTATAAACCTTACCATGAATATTAGAATGTTTTTTAATCATATGTTCATGAATAGAAAAAAAAAAACAGGTTAAGCCCCTTGAAAAGTGACAACTGTGCAAGGAAATCTATCTCATTCACCTCCTTGCTACCAAAAGCAAAAATTTTATTTCCTTCTACAGCTATGGTATATGCCTTTTCTTAGAAAGCTACTAATATATTCAAATTTTGATCTGGTATGCCCAGGAGACAGGAAGAAATATCAAAGAACAGACAAGATAACTAGGACACCTGGGTGTAGGATAGAGGCACTTTTAGTGGCATTCAAGAAGACGACATTACCTTATGGATTTACGTCTGTCATCAAAGCTCCCTTAATGAAGGGTGAAATGTCACCCTGACTGCAACAAGTTCAAGACAGACTTGAATTGGAGGGTGAATACTATCATTACCCAGCCATGAATCTCTTTTTATTTTTTCCTAAGAGAACAAAAATGCTAAGTCGATCAAAAAGTGAGGACTGAATGTATATGTGGGTAGAGGCAAGGATAGTAATTTCAAATTTCAATTTAACCTCCTTTAGATCAACTGCAAAGGCAGACAGCTTATAGCAGAGCAATCTGGGAACACATTTATAAAAGAATGCTCCACAAAACAGTCTCGCTAGCAATAAGCTGCTCCAGGTAAGAAAAGTTAAGTCTTCAAGTGTCAGTAGTTAATTTCACATCAAGTAAATACCTCATCAATTAACTTCATTTCTTCTTTTTTCCTACTAACTAATACACTATCTTTAGAAAAATGGTGTAAATTGTTGAATCTCCTCCTCTATAAGATGGAAATAAGAATGAATCTTTTTTTACAGCCTACTAAAATAACCCATCAGAATTGACAGTAGACCCTCATCTACGCCAAATTAATGAAAAATATTGGGAAAGTTCTCCTCTGAAAAAATACTTTTCTCTTAGATTTGTGAAATGTTTTAGATAGTAGAGCAAAGAATACAAAACAGACAATGACTCAAAGAAAAATTCTATCACCAATTTTAGAAACACTAGCAGAAAATAACTAACAACAAATCTCTATATTTATAGAGAAACAGATGCTATTATGAATATATTTTAGGACTTCAAAGCAGAAACACTATTCTGTTTATTCAAATAAAATACCTACATTTTTGTCTTTTCTTAACGGATCTGTTCCTAAGAAAGATGGCATTTCAAAATGTGGTTTGACTAGCGCTCTCTCTCTCTCTCTCTCTCTCTCTCTCTCTCTCTCTCTCTCTCGACTTAGAAGAATGATACTCCTCCAAAGGTCAAAGGATGAAAAGGATGAAAGCCATGATTTTATTATTCACCAGAAGCAACTGTGCTTATCTGGCAAGGCAGATGAAATCAGTCACTTTATATTCAACCTTACCTAGATTGGAGGGAATAGCAGGTAAAATTGTTCAGAATTTTACAATAAAAAATAAGATAAAAAAGAAATGGCATGTATTTCTCAATAAAAAACCATAGTATTTCTAAAAATAATCTAAATTCCAGGGGCTAGAAATATAGCTCAGTGGTTGAGCATGCACTTAGCATGCCCAAGGCCCTGCATTCAATCCCAAGCAAGCACCACCAAAAAAAATATTAAGTTTCACATTCAAGTATGGTTGAACTGTAGAAAATTCTTGCCAAAAAGTATTAAAGATCAGTTGAAGATATAATCAGTGGCCGGGCATGACAGTTCATGCCTGTAATCCCAGTAATTTAGGAGGTGAAACAGGAGGATAGCAAGTTCAAGGCCAGACCTGACAATTTTGCAAGACTCTATCTCCAAAAAAAAAAAAAAAAAAAAAAAAGGACTGGAGTTAAACAAATGTGTAGTAAAATATTTTGTAAATATGTTTTTAGAATATATATGTTCATAGGGATGTATAATTAGTATAATTTTTCACAAATACAGACTAATATAAAAACCCCAAACTAGCACTACTGGCACCACCTATGTTACAACTAATGTAATGTGATCACTTAAATAAGATGGCACTCATCACCACTCTTGCTTCCATCTGTCCTCTGGTAAAAAGAATTCTAAGAAAGCCCCCAAGATTCCCACCCACTGAATACATCCTGCATACTTCTTTCCCCTCCAATGTGAGTAGGACCTTGAATATGATGGAATTCCCTCCCATGATTAAGTTACATCTTGTAGGAAAAGGGACTTTACAGATGTAATTAAGGTCCCTTATGAATAGAATCTGAGTTACTAAAAAGGTAGATAACCTCTAGAGGGCCTAGCTTAATCAGGTGAGGAGCAGGAGCAAAAACTTTCCTACTGGCCTACGAAAAAGTCACCACCATATTAATGAACTGCCTCTGGAAGGTCCATGGGGCAAGACCTGAGAATGACACTAGGAGGTTAGAGGGGTCCCCAACTAACAGCTAGCAAGAAAACATGGGCCTCAGTCACACAGCCACAAGAAATGCTGAGCTCTGCCAACTATCGAATGAGCCTGGGAGAGAACCTCAAACCTGAGATGTGACTGCCTCCCCAGCGACACCTCTGTTCCACCCTGAGTGGAGGAACCAGCTAATCTGAAAACAAATTCCTGACTCACAGAAACTGAGATAATAAATTTGTTATTTTAAGTCACTACGTTTTCAGTAGTTTGTTACCCTGTAAGAGAAAACAAACCCTAACCAAAATTGATTTTCATCTTTATCACATCATTCACAACAGATACTTAATAAACTTGGATGACAGAAAAGTAGGGTAGACAAGTGAAAATCTGGAAGGTTTGTCGGGTGGGGTTTAAACGGATGCGTTTAGAATGCACATGTTGATGGTGAAGTGATAACTGAAGGCCTGGTCTATGTAGAGGTGTGTAACAGGAACTGGAGGTGGGGAGGAAACCAAGAGGCAGAACTGGTGGGTGGGGAGTAAAAAGGGCAGTGACTCAGGCTTCCTTATGCCCATGTTGAGAGGAGAAGGGCTGTGAAGAAGGACTATCAAGAAGTAGGAGCAAAAGCATGAGTTCATACCAAGAGTTTTGAGGATGGAAGAATCAGCCTTCTCCAGTACTTACAGAGCAGCCAAAGACAAAATAAAAACAAACAAGATGATTCTTAAAGTTAAAAACTGGTACATCACTGTAATATGAGTAAAAGCAGATTCAGCAGGATAACACTGGTAAGAAAATGAAAAGTGGTTCATTCTTTTCAAAACCCTCCTTTAGATGGGTGATAAATGCCTGAGAGCAATCACCAGTGACCATTCTAAAAGAGAAAACACACACACATATGAGGAATGCAAAACATTTAAACTATAATTCCATTATCTGTTCTAGTCCTTGAATTCTGCAATATCTGAAAAGGTGTGGAAACAAAATCAGATCCATATTATAATAACCCTATAGGAATTTTTTCCCCATTTAAAATTCTTTGTCATAAATTTGATAATAATGGCCATAATACTTTGTAGATTCACAGTGTTAGAAAACTATGGAACTCTCCAGTTGGATCAAGAAATGTGTATGTGCAATTACTACACAGAATAAATAACAATGATGCACCTGTTTATGTGACTTATTTTTAGAGTGTGCATATAAATGGTAACTTCAGTCTGAGTTGCCACCTAGGGATTATCTTGTAGTTACAAGGTAATGTACCCAGAAATTTATGTTATATGTTAAATTTTTTCAATAGAATAAACCAATTTTTAATAACTTTCAAATTAAGTCAAAGTAAGCCAAGTGTTCATGGAATGTGTGCCTTCATTGTCTGAATCTCCCACAGAGTGGGTAAAATATACAGGATGTGGAGAACGCTAAAAGTCATACTTGCCAGGAACAAGCTAAGTCTAAGAGATATGAAAAGAAATACAAATGTCATCCGATTTCCCAAGACTTTTAATTAAGCAGCTTACAACTCCTCAGTATTTTCATGCCAGTTAGTCACAATGTCCATGGGGTACAAAAATCTACTTACAAGGTTCAAGTTCAGAACCCACCCTTTTTCTTTGGTTTTCCAAGCTGTCTGACATTTACTTTTCTGAAAGTTACACTTCTCTGGATACTAACAAAAGGTTTCACACTGGAAGCTGTAAAGAGGACTATATATGATATTATGGACACATAAAATTAAGAAAATCTAGTTTTATGAATAATTGCCAGGGCAGAGAGCATGTACATCTATAGTAGGAGGGCAGTGTAAACCATATAAGCTTTGTGTAAAGGGAAAGGTATCAAATCATCATGATTTGCTGATCAGGGCTGGGCTTAAAGGCTATCAAATAGATACTGTCATGAAATAAGCTCATCTCCACAGGGGGAAAAAGGATAAAAGACATCAAGACAGACCCAAAGCAAATTAGAAAAAGAAAAAAAAAGGGTGAAAAAAAATCAATGTTTCCTTACTGTTCTCTTTCTTTCAAATAAATCTAACAATGAATCTAGGCTTTATTTAGTCTTTCATTTTTTTTCCTGCATGAGAACAGACTAACAATAAGTAATTTGGAAGAACACATGGAAAGGATTTCACGAAGAATAAAAATTACATTCTTGTGAGTTTTAAGGAAAAACAAACACATTATAATGTTGTAGTCACATATTTCCAAATTTTAAAAATAGCTCAAATTTACTGTAAAACTGGATTATGAAAAATGGTTTTAATCTTTGATGCAATAACTCCATTATTTAGAATTTTTCTTGAAGAATTCTCCAAAAAAAAGAGATTCTGATGCATGAATATATTCACAATAGCATCATTTACAAAGTTTAAAACCAAAAATAATATAAATGTCCAAAAAAGGGGGAATTCCTTCATAAATTATAGAACATAACCAAATGATTTTTTTTTTCCTGTACTATTGATTGAATCAAAGGGTGACTCTACTGCTGAGCAGGATCCTCCGTCCTTTTTGGTTTTTTTTTTTTTTGAGACAGGGTCTAAGTTTCCCAGGATGGCCTTGAATTTGTGATGCTCCTACCTCAGCCTCCAGAGTAGCTGGGATTACAGACATGTGCCAACTTACACAGTTGTTAGCAAACAAAGAATTTATGAATCCAAATTGAATGCAGACTATATGGAAATATTTATATAAATGCTAACAATGTTAACTAGAAATGGCAGAATACAAATTCTAACTACATTATGCTCACAATGACATAAAATGTGTACATCTCCATCAGGAAAAGAAAAGAAACAAACAAAAAGGGGAAAGTCAATTGCTTATTTGAAGGGTAAGATCATATAGGAGGCTTCTTATTTTAATTTCTGTTGTTATAAACTGCAAGCATTTTTTACAAAATAATCCTCTAAAATAAATCAAGATAATTTTTCATTTTAACTAACTCATGGATTCCTTATGGTTTGGGTGGAAAAGAAGGATGAAAAGTTATTAAAATCAACAAGTACTAAGGATGGACTCAGTTTACACAGGTTTTACATCAAAGAAAAGGACAGAGATACAGTATTATCTATTCTAGTGAGACATTAAAGGAATGGTAAGGAAGCTTCCTCATGGCTTTGGTCCGTGCTACTGTTTATGTAGCTGATTGTTCTACTAATATCTTGTTAATGCATCACAAAGCAAAATAAATGATAATAAGTGTGATGATAAAGAGAATTGCTATGTTGAAACTGGGATTGTGAAAAGTATTTTACATCTTTATTTCTTTTAGTGTCTGTTCCAGCCCTAATTAGAATGCGACAACAGAAGAATGTATTTTGATGGGTATTTCCCAACAAAAGAGTTATGAGAATAAAGATATTTCACCCTAGAGGATTTCTGAACTTCAGAAAAGACAATAAACCTTGCATCAATTTTCACTCTCAGTGATGTTCACTCTTTAATGAACATTTTAAGCAATTTCTGAAAGGAAAAATAAAAAGGATTATATGGAAAAATAAGCAGAGAAGGTCTATTGTATTCAAAATGCCCACGCAGGAATTATTTCCAAATTTGTCAGAAGCATAAAATGTAATATGCTTCTTATTTTTCATTTGCATTCATATTCAATTTTGCTAGGTACTCAGCAACTTAAAAGCTTTCTACAATGCTGAAGATTATGTGAAGATTATACTTAAGTATTATCTACTTTAAATTCTTTTACAGGAAGACTAAGAACATATGGAAATCAAACAGATTCATATTTTTCCAGACTTTGTGCTTTTTATAGTTAAAATAGAAAAAGCAGTTTAATTCTTGGCTTACAGAGCCCAGAGGACAGCTTTGTAGCTACTAATCTGGCAGCAGCATTTTCTGTACATATTAATACACTGTGTTGGACATGGGCCAGCCCAGCAATCTTACCCCCTGGTAATCGCAAACCTCCCCTTGCTTTGGGAAATTCATGAATGGACTGCTAATAATAGGATGAGCTGCTGACTGTAGCAATTGGCCCAAAAACCAGACATGTGACCCAAACCAGACCAACCAACTCCTCTCCTCTCTTGAACGTTATTTATCCATAAGTGATGAAAGAGAAGTTCTCTTCCTACATTGTTTGCTGCCAAGAGAGTGATAAGTCTTATGCTTTCTATGACCATAATGTCTTTCTTCACCTGAAGAAAAAAATAAATTAAAAGAGAATGAGGCCAACTCAGATACAAGTAGAGTGAAGAAATAAAGAAGAGACCTGATGTAACCGAATCCCTGGGTGCCACCATCCAGGCCAGGTCCCCACCTCCACTGCTCTGAGTTTAATTTCCCTAAATCAAAATAAATAATTTTTTTCTTTCATTTAAGATAGATTAAGTTTCAGATACTTAAAATCAAAGAGAGAGGAGGAGGAAGAAAAGGATAGAGGGGGAGAGAAAAGGAGGGGGAGGAGATGATGAATTAAAGAGTTGATTCCTAAAATCTAGCCTAACAATGCTGTATAAAGTACACTAAAAATTATATTGCTCCAGTAATCATTTCAATAATTATTGAGCTGGGTGTGGAGACACATGCCTGTAATCCCAGCTACCTGCGAGGCTAAAGCAGGAGAATCACAGGTTCAGGGCCAGCCTCAGCAAATTGTGACACCCTGTCTCCAAATAAAAAACAAAAGTATTGGGGATATAGCTCAGTGGTAAAGTGCCCTTGGGTTCAATCCTCAGTTCCAGAAAAAACACTATTTTTGTTTTGTGTGTGTCTTATAAAAAGAGAAGAAAAAAATTCCCTTAAGTGCTGCTAGAATATCATATATTGAACTTAATGACTTTTAACATGAAATTATGATTTCTTACTCAGAAAAATATCTGGCCATAGGACAAAGTATTTAAGTAGAAATAAAAAATATGACAATATAATAATTTTATGATAAAAATGTTAATAAAAACCTTAAATATGATTATACTTAGTTTATCAAATCTACTTCCACATAGGAAAAAAATCACAAATTTCAACAACAAAATATAAAATTTCTAGACAAGTCACTGTTGAAAAAAAATGACATACAATCTTTTCATTAACCCCAATCTTCTCTTCTATCACACAAACAAAATATTTTTCTCTTGGTTTCCATTCAGTTGACATATTCCCATTGAACATAAATCACTTTATCAACTGGTTATAATGGGATTTCATGACAAGACCACACCATTTTATATTTCAAGAATCATTTAGCACATATGGTTCTAGTACACTACAGAATTTTTCAAATGATTGAGATTATTTGAACTTCAGTGTTATAATATGTCTGGAGTCAATCACTTTGTCCAGCCTTCTGAAATCTAAGAAAGCAAAGGTTCCATTAAAGATATGTAATGAGAGGAAAAAGAAATTCCAACTTAATTAAACTTCCTTCATACCAACATTTCCAAGTTTTTTATGACTCAAAGACTTCTATGAGAATTTGATGAAAGCCATGACCCCCAACTCCTGAAAAGGCACATGTATACATATTTAACATGCTGAATGTAATTTCAATCATTCCTGAAATTCAGGGTTCATCCATGGACAGCAGGGTAGGAAACTGTGCTTGAGAACCACTGAAAAAGTTCATGTAAGAAAAAAATATGTTATAATCACTTATCTGAAAGGAGCCAATATTTTTGGAGCCAATATATCTTTTATTTCTGAGCCAGATTTACTAATAGGAAACACAAGGCAGTAATATGAAAACTTAACCTATTTAGTATTTTTAAAGCCAAAATGGACCATACAGAGCACAAAGAACACAGGAACAGGATACGTGTCACATTGTCTTAAGTAACCCTCAGCAAATCTCTGGCATGCATCAGGGGCTCCTTCCCAGCAACAAGGTTGCTTTAGGCAAATTTAAAAGTCTATAAAAATAATCCCCACTCCTCAGTTTATTTATAAAATAAGAGTGGATTAAGATCTCCAGAAGGTTTTGGTAAGATGGTTGCTTTTGTGGAGGAGGCTAAGTGCCGAGCAGGAAAGAGACTTCTCAGCTGTCTTTTATGCTGTTTTACTTGCCCATCAAGATCCATTTACCACCCTGCCCTATACCCCAGGGCACTGACCTTTATGGTTCACAGCAAAGGATTTCCTGCTTTCTGGCTTCTGGTAGTGTTGAATAGTTAAGAAGTAATTTGTCACTGCCAAAACCCATGTTGTGGATTGGTCCCCAATGTGACAGTATTGAATGGTGGTAAGATCTTTAAAAGTGGGGCAAGTGTGAGGTGACTGGGTCATGATTGTCCTCACAAAGGAATTCATACTGATCTCGAGAGTGAGTTGAGTCTCACACAAGTGCATCAGTTTCCACAAGAACTGGATGTTATTAAACGAGCAGCCTGGCTCCTTCCTTGTCTCTTGCTTCCTGTCTCAGTAAGTGATCTCTTCCATACAAGCTCCTGCCATGGTGATGCTACTGCCATTAGGCTCTCACCAGAAGCCGATGCCAGCTCCTGTTCTTGAACCTCTAGAATGACAGGATAACTAAACCTCTTTTCTTTACAACTTACCCAGTCTCAGGTACTTTGTTATAACACGAAACACATTAAGACACTGGGCAGTGGAAAATAGAACATAAGATCAAGAAGAGGGAGATGAGTGAAGACAAAGTAATTGGCTCCCTTGCTGTAGGTCCCTGGAGTTGGGTATCTCTCCAAAGAAGGCTGTGACTTCTCTCAAGGGCCACTGAACCAACAGCAGAACTCATTCATATTCTAAGTTCCAGTATTTACTCCCTCTTATCTCTAATTAAGCTGTAGTGATTATTCCTGGGTATTGGTGTTAGTGGTAGGGTTCTTATCCCCATATTTTTATAAATGGCTTTGTTATACACAAAATCTCCTATAATAATCCTCTTTTGAATGTCATCTATTTTCTGCTGAGCCTTTGCTGAATCACTTTTTTATATTCTTTAATTATGTACCATATGAATACAAAATAAATAAATTTTAAATCTTGAAAAATATATGTTGCCCTGGAGTGATTATTGCTCATGAAAATTACAGTAAGTCACAGGTGTATTAGCAGAGCCATTTCTGATTAATCATTAGCATTCCCCAGAAAAAACTGATTATCCATATAAGAGATGGTTTTCACCAATTTTTTGTGAACACTTATAAAAGTTCAGAAATATTTAATATTCCATTTTCATCTGTACAATGGAAGATGACAACATTTGCTTTCATAGTTTATAATTAATCTTTTTAAGAACAAAATATATTTAGAAGTAAACAAGTTTACTTCCTTAAAAACTTCAAAATCAGCATGATAAATTAAGAATAGGTTAGTGGACCTTCTTCCTAGGTCAATACTAAACTGCTTCAGAGAGTTTATTTCACTAAATAAAAACAGAACACTTTTGAAGCTAATCTTTTGTGGTTTAGTAGTGTATGTATTTTTATAGATTTTAGAAAACAAATCACTAGGTATGATATATCACAATATAAACCATGAGATACATATCTTGATAATATAACTAAACCTAAGCTGTTTTACATAAACAAAACCACACAGAGCTAGTAAACTATCCATCAAAAGGAATGTGAATTGAGACTACTTTTGTCTAAATCTTTAGGTAAACATTATATCTAATGATTTCTTGAAAATTAGTCATGCAGTTTAATTTCTATGAATTTTATGTAAAATGTAGAGATTTTTTTTTTTGCTAAGAAACAAATATTCATACTGAGAACCATTTAAAATATATTTGGCCTCCAGAGGTTTTCATATTCCAACTTTGTGTGCCTCAGGCAGGAAAACAGGAAGTGAACATACCTTTGGGAGTGTTGGAGAGTGAGTTCAACTGGAAAATCTTTCTTTGGAAAGACTGCTTTCTTTCTTTACAATGTGCCTTATTGTCAATGAATGTTGCAAATAAGGAAAAAAAGCAGATGCTTTATATTTCTATGCAAATCCTAATCATTTCTTCAGTTAGATTTGGCTTCTCTGTTTTCCTGCACTAGTCAGTTTAAAAATGCTAATTTGGTAGAATAGTGATAGGGAAGAATCTAGTTCACCTTATTTAATTAACTTACAAAATAAAAAGTCCTCACAGAGGAGTCAAATAATGACACTTCTCTGCAACAGTCTTCAATAATATTTTAAGTAAGGAAAAAAAAAAAAAAACAGAAAAAGACACTTAAAATGAAACAACAGCATCTGGGTGCTACCTGGATCTTTTCAGAAGACAAAAAGAAGGTATATTGTTTTCTTTTTAGCCATCGGACATGAACATTGTTTGGGTCAGTTATGTACACATTTGCACACAAACAAATAAGATACACTGTGTGACTTCTCAAGCTCTATTCATTAACATGGTGTCAAAAAAAAAATGACTTTGCACAACAAATTTTTGTTAATAAAAGGTTCAGTCCAGAAACCTGAAACAAGAGAGGAAACCTAAGAACAAGACAAACTACTAACTCATCATCTCAATCTTCGGGGAGTTAGGGAGAAAGTGGTAATTGGTAAGGCAACTCCTTGATCTCCAAGATATATTTGTGAACAGAAAATGCAGAGCAAAAGTATTTTGCATGTTTTGTGCAAAAGAAAATGAGGAGAAATGAGAAAGTATATACCTATATGCATGCATTTGTAAAAAGAAACAACAAAAAGACAGAAATCTATAAAATGATTATTTATAAGGCGGAAGTAGCAGCTGGATTGAAGGAAAAGCTGTAAATGAAACTTCTCTGAGTATATACTTTATATAGTTCACAGTTTTGACACATAGGTCTTATATATTTCAAAAATTAAATTAAATCTAAGAATAAACAGTGCCAGCCTTATTTAAAAACAAACTTAGACAAATCTACATATATAACAAATTGGTACTATAACTAAACAGAGAAAATAAGCATTTAAGATTACTTCAAAGAGCTGGGGATAAAACTCGGTGGTAAAGTGCAAAGGCGCTGAGCTCAAGCTCTAGCACCAAAAAAAAAAAAAAAAAAAGACTTCAGAATACAGTATCTACAGTATCTATTTCCTACTAAGTACTACCTTAGTAGGAAATATTCTGACCTAAAGGAAATTTAAAGTAATTTCAAATATCATTCAACAATTTTACAATTAGCAGGAAATTACTGTTTTTAGAAAGTATGGATTTTCGTGTAAGAAAAATATATAATTTAATAAACTGTAGTATTCCTAATTATAATTCAAAAGTAAGTCACAATTTTTTAATCTTTCTACTAAAGGGACCAGAAGCAATAACTCAAGTCCCAGAAGCACTTTCAGGACTCAGATTTCAGTTTCAAGAGTCATTTCTCACTGTTCTGGATGGAATGAACTTACTATTTGATCTTACTTACATTAATATCATTGGTGAAAGCTGTAATCTTTGTTAGGTAGGAAACATAAAAATGGATATAAAGACAAATCGAGTTACAAAATATGATATTTCCTGGTAAAAATCAAGAGGCTTTAGGAAAGTGACTTTCAAACTTTAATTTGCATAAGGATCACTTAGAGGCTGTTTAGAACACAGATGCCCAGGCTCCAGACCCCAGCAAGTCTCACTTACTAGGTCCTTATGGAACCCAGGACTCCTTACTTATTAATTTTATTAGTTATACATAATATTAGGGTTCATTTTGACATAATTATACAAACATGAAATGTAATTTGCTCCAATTCAGTGCTCAGTACGTTCCCTTTCCCTCTTCTCCTCTCTCCCCTGTTCCCTTTCCTCTACTCTAGTGATCTTTCTTTTATTGACTTATAGTTTTTTTAGAATTATTGCATTATGAATACACATAAAGGTGAAATTCACTGTGGTATATTCATATATGTACATAGGAAAGTTAATTCATATTCATTTCACTGTTCCTCCTTATTCCAGGTCCTCTGCCCTCCCCCTTGACTCCCTCCTCTATCCCACTAATCTCCCTTCTATTTTCATGGAATCCACTCCCCCAACTGGAGGTTTCTTTTTTTATTTTTTTATTTTTTTAATTTTTTCTAAGTAGTTATACATGACAGTAGAATGCATTTGATACATCATATATAGTTGCAGTATAATTTCTCATTCTTCTGATTGTACATGATATAGAATCATGTAGTTATATATGTACATAAGGTGATAATGTCTGATTCATTCTACTCCCATACCCTCTCCCCTCTACCCTCTCCTCTCCCTTCACTCCCTTCTACCTAATCTAAAGTACCTCTATTCTTCCCTAGTCACCCCTCCTTGTTGTGAATTAAGATCCACATATCAAAGAAAACATTTGGCTTTTGGTTTTTGATTTCTCTTTTTTTCCCCTTATTTTGGCTAGCTTCCACATATCAGAGAAAACACTCAACCCTTGACTTTCTGGGTCTGGCTTATTTCACTTAGCATGATATTCTCCAGTTCCACCCATTTACCAGCAAATGTCATAATTTCATTCTTCTTTACATCTGAATAAAACTTCTTATTTTTAACAATCATGCCAGCTAATTAAGATAATAAATGATTAGTGAACATAACTTGAGAAATAGTTTTAAGGAAAAGCATAATGGAGATTTTCAAGGCCTATTGTACCTTCTCAGTTTATTTATAATTGAGGAAACAATAAAAAAAAAAAGAAAAAAAGTTAAAAGCTACCTCTTAGGAAGAAAAAGTGCACAACTATTTAATTATTAAAAATGTACATACACAACTTTGATAAAAATTAAAATTCAATGGGAAACACAATAAATGCTTCTGCTCTGCCCAACAAATTTCACTCTAGCAAAATGAAGGACAGGTTCTTAGATTAGTTATAAAAGAACAAAACATGAGAATATTAAACGTCACCATTTGCTGCAACAGGGTGTTTGAAGAAAAATCCAAGCTGCCTGGTATCCAAAGCCAAGCTTTCAGAGTTTTCTGGGCTTTGCTTGACTCTGGTAAGAAGGCATTTAATGTACTATGATGAAATGCAATGGTTGAAGGTCTGATTTCATTTCCTCCTCCAGTTTCATCAATGCAGCTTTTTTATTTGAGCCGACCATATTTCTTTTACCACTTAACTTCTCTGCACCTCTTTCCTGAAACCAAATGCTTGCAGCTATGCATGCCTGTGATGATTGATTCCAAATGTACAATAAGGGCATCAGGAATCGGGGAGACAGACAAGCTACATGGGCAGAGACAGAATCCACAGTTGTTTTATTTTGCTATAATATAGCATGAAATGGGAAAATTATTAGGTATTTTTACTACTTTCTTCTCGTCTTTCTAAAAGAAATATAAAATTTATCTGCTTCACAATTAATGTTCATTAAGTTCAGTTCAAATCAATTCAACCAACTTTAGCCCCTAACTGGTCCAAGATGGTATTTAAAGTTCTTTTTATATCTTCTTTTTTAAATACATATTTTTTTAGTTGTCAAAGGACCTTTATTTTATTTATATGCAGTCTGAGGATTGAACCCAGTGCCTCACACATGCTAGGCAAGTGCTCTACCACTGAGCTACAACCCCAGACCTCTTTTTATATTTTCTTCAGAAAAATGATAATATTCAGTACCTACAATATATGTCTCTTTTTAAAAAAATAAATCCTGTTACTTTATTTAGAATAAGACAAAAAAATGTCACAGCATATATTATATTTTAAATAAGGTTCTACCCTAGATCAATAATCACTACATGGATCAGAATATGGTATATGATTCACAAACACAGTCACCGTCATGACTCATGTCAGAATGACTTCAGGGTGAGGAAACTGTAAACCTGCAAATTCCCAGCTCCTTCCCTACTAGATCTGGACTGGGAATTATTTCTGCCAAAATTCCCCAAATGATTCTGTGGCAGCCAGTCTGAGGATCATCATTTGGGGATCCCTGGAATGCCACTTACCTCAATAGAATGAGAACTTGGCAATATTTCAAGCCCTATTTACCTCCTGCTGCCAGAAGGCTCTCAAACAACTTTTGGATTTGATGTGGCAAATTCTTAGAGAGCCCAGGGTAGCCAGAAAACATATAACTTCTTGGTAATGCTCCTGCCAGGAAAACTTTCTCAGTTGACTTGCAGAATTAAAGAATGATACAATAATATGTTCTTGTAAACGAGTACATGATGGGAAGTTGAGAGGAAAGTGAGTTTTTCTAGGAAAGAAGTAGCACTCAGTTCAGTCCATTATATTTTCACTCAATACAGAGTCAGAAAAAGTTCAAGTTTACTCCTGTCCTACTTGGGAAATGTTTTCCTGCTTAACGAGGCACTTATTGAGAGAACTCACAAAAATCAGGATTACATGAGTTACATATTACTCATTAGCTAAGAGCAGTGCTTTTCTATCTTGGGTACACAAGCCACTAGTTGAACACAAGATGATTTTGGAGACTTATTATCCCAATATTTAGGGAACCACGTCAACATACATCAGAAAAAAAACGTGATTAATATATCAAACCTATGATTTCACAGATGTTGTTACTCCTTAGGAGGGTAAAGTAGTTATTTAGTATTTTAAAAGTGACTCGATTTTAAGAAACATACTATGTAAATAGTAAATGCTATGTAAATGATAAAATGAGTAATACTCAGATATAGCTAATATTTTTTCTTTCCTTTTTTTTCTTCAGTGCTGGCTATTGAACCTAGAGCCTGGCACATGTTAGGCACATTCTCTACCACTATGCTAAATCCCTAGCCTTTTTTATATTTTATTTTGAGACAGGGTCTCGCTAAGTTAACAAGTCTGACCACTTACTATCCTCCTGCCTCAGCCTCTAGAGTCACTGAGGCGGCTATGGTCATGTTTTCCATTTTTGGGGGGTGTTTGTGTTGTTGTTTTTTGTTTTTTCTGCACCAGGGATTAAATCCAGGAGTGCTTAACCACTGAGCCACATTCTTAGTCCACATTATTTTTTATCTTGAGACAGGTCTTACTAAGTTGCTGAGGACCTTGCTAAATTGCTGAGTCTGTCTTTGAACTTGCAGTCCTCCTGACTCAGTCTCCCAAGCCACGGGGATTACAGGCACGTGCCACTGCGCCCAGCTGGCTGTGGGCATTTTAGGCATAAAGACAAAGAATCAGATATAGGGAAATACATGGTTCATATACTTCTCATGCGCAGCTGTATTGTTATTGTTAGCCTTAGCAGTGTAGGGATGGCATCCAGGGATACTCCAGCCCACAGCTGACTCAACAGTCAACACAACAAGGAAGTAAGGACCAAAGTACTATCACCATAGTGATGTGTCCAAGGATGCCGGACACTGAAGGATATAGGTAGGGAAATAAAAAGTTTGAAATAAAAGCAAGTCTAGAATTTTTTTCTAATCACCTCAAGTATAAAATAATAAGCAGAAGATTCCATTACCATTAATGCTGGGTCAAAATTTGAAGTGTTCTCCCGTCAGAAATACACTCCATATAAATGCATTATACTCATCTTGTTTGATGAAAATTACATATTTGATAAAGTTTAAATACACCATTTTAAATATAATTTAGAAAGACATTTCAATAAAAATAGCGAAAAAATTATGATACCTGATTTAGATATATATCAAAGAACTTTCTTTTCTCATTTTTAAATTTGTTTTAAAAACCTAAAAGAAAATTCAGATAAAAATTAATGAAATCTGAAACAAAAGTGATAAAGAACAGTCACATAGCCAACTGAAATTATTTTGACATCTAGAAACCAGAGATATGATTTTTTTCAGACTGTACCAAAAGCAGCAATTCATCAAGAAGTAATAAAAATAATGAATTGTCCTGTGGCTTTTTTAACAATCTAATTATGAAGAGAACGTAAATCACAAGAACATACTAGAAAAAGATCTACATTTTGTACTGATTTGTCATGGAAATTGACATCATCACAGTATGCTATCAAATGAGGACACTGAGGACAAACCACTTAATGAGGATCATTAATTCAGAATATTGACGATCAGTCACTGTCCCCCCCCCACAAACTAGAAATGCCATCAAATCTCAGAGGTCATCATAATAAAGGTTATACCAAATTTGACCATAACTCAACAAAATTTACAAGGCATAACAAGGTGAAAAGCTGAAAGGTTTCTTTCCCTAAACTATCAATAATCAAAAATAAATTTCGAACAACAATGATCAGGGAAAGATTGAATTATGACCATATTCTCTGTATAGAAAACAGATTTCAAAATAATCATTGCATCAAGAGAAGAGTTTACACAAAATGTAGATTAAAATGAAGAATTAGTGTGTTGGGTAATTAGTTTTTAAATGTCATATTTCTGAATTTTATAATACTAGCTTTTTGTCAACTTTTTAAGAATATTATTTCTTTTCTTACTTGATACTAATTTTCACATTCATTCTTAAAGTCGTAATTATACTTTTGCAGGTTTTTTTCTCCTTAAAAAGAACCCTTAAAATTATACAACTCTCAGGTCTTATAAAACCTGCATCCAACTGTGAAGCCAACCCTGTATCATATTAGTAAAATGCCAAGATAAGCCTACATTAGTCAAATAAGGTCACGTGGCAGATTCAGCATCCCTCTCTGCCCGATCCTGTTACCCACTCACCTCAACATCTGTGTATACTAGGTCCTTACTGGTCCCTATGAGCTCCCAAGCCCAGCCCCAGAATCAAGATCTGAGACTATCAATGTACTAAGATGAACCTCCACAAGAACAATATGGGTCTAAAAAGAGTACTGTTCTACTGCCTTGAAATTCAAATTGTATAAAGATAGAAAACTGCTTATCCACACAGTTTTCTCCAACCCTGCAATGCCCCAAATGCTCTCTCCTCCCCAGGACCTGCACCCAGATTCCAGTCTTGCACTGAATTGTGTTGCAGGAAGTTAAAGAGCTGCCTTTTTACTCAATCTCTTTCCTCCAAGTCCTATTTCCTTGTCATCCTGGTCACCAACAATCTTTTGGCTGACATCAGATTGTTAGTCCATTGAGCCTACCACCCACACTCCCCAAAGCCTTGAACTGTCACTCTTGGTTGATGACTTTTAATCGAATGTGGGAATGACCCACCCAAATGCAGTCTCGGCCTTCCCACCCAGACTGGTTTTCTCTTCTGTGACATTTGCCCAGAACATGTTGACTTTTTTCCCCTTCGTGCAGAACAAGATGCAATGCCAACCTGGCAGTCAGCTGAGGCAATATCCTGTCTCTGTAATATACAAAAGTAATGGTGAGGATACAATAAAAAGTCAAACTACACTGCCAAGGGCTCTACAAAAATAAGAATTCCCACCACTCTGTTCAAAAAAATAACAAAAAAGCTTTTCAAAAAGATCATTTTTTTCAAGAGTATCCAAGTTCTTAATCTGAGAAGCAGAACATGTATTGCTTAAGAGCATAAACTCTGGCCCCAAGCAGACTCTTAGATCCATCGCATATTCCATGGGTGGCCTTACACAATTTATTGAATCTCTCTGTGCCTCAGTTTATTGTTTTGAATTTTGAAGACACTAATGCAACTAAAGTACTTAGAACAGTGCATGATGGGTGGTAAGTGCATTCATCATTTAAAATTTAGAACTTTGTGGATCTTCCTTACTTTATGATTTTGTGTTCTTTTATTTTAAGTTACATGGGACAAGTCCACCATTCTCGATTCAGTACTTCCCAAAGGTTAGAGTCTGACCCAGGGCACATCTTGGGCCTTCATTCCTCTAAATGTGGTACAGAAGGTGTGAGTAGATGTTTTAACCACACACCACCCCACCCCAATTTAAAAAAGAAAAAGATAGTACATGACCAAGAAAATGTAGGGAATGCTGGTTGGAGCACATTTCTCTACCTCAGGAGTTCTCAGAAACTTTAACATGTGGATATTTGTCACTAAGCTCACAGACTAACAGATGCTGAGATAATTCAGGTCTCCATTACAGGAAGAGGTCTCTCCATGCAGGTGACACAGAAGTCAGTTACAGAAGTCAGCTGCCTAGGACTTCAAATCCCCCTGAAGAACCTAAAAAAGTCAAAGTTTCTGCTAAGAGGGTTAAAGATACATAGCGATTTTCAGTTCTTTTCTAACATACATCTTTCTGGACCCTCCTAACTGTTCTGCAGTCTCAGGCCTATGTCTGCCTGTCTATGCATCTTTCTGGGCTCTCCTAACTGTTCTGTAGTCTCAGGTCTGTGTCTGCCTGTCCACCACGGGTGAACAGTCAATAATAACCCTGCTCACTTGTGAGTACTCACAGGAGACTCAGTGCAAGAAGGGCAATTTCCCAGTTTCATACACTTGGATATGAATCTAAGAGGCAGGCATAATGCAGAGCTTTCCCCAAACTTCTCTGACTTTAGAAACTTTCTTAGGAACATTTAAAAACTTCTCAAAGAATAACAGTTGCCCTTAAACAGTGACAAGTTTTTTATAAGCTTTCTGAAAATAGTTGCATTTACACTCAAAGTATTCTTTTCTTAAGGAACAAATTTACTCTCCACTGGGAGACTATCATCTGTCTTTGTTTCCCAAACTTGAAATAGCTAAACATTTCACAATATCTTACTTAACTCTAGCATGTAACACTGTCTTTTGAAATAATTTAAAAAGTGATTCTCAGGATATATCAAATATGAGAGGAGAGCTCAAAGAATAAAGTTCACTCTAATTCCCAAGAAATTCCATAGAGTACCTGAGGTACGGCAGCAGCATCACCAATTCACTTGATTCTCAACTGTAGAACCCTGAGCAAGTTATTTAATTCCTCTGAGTTTCCCCACTTGTAAAACAGAACTATCCTGAGGCTTAAAAGGGATAATGAGGGCTGGGTTTGTGGCTCAGTGGTGGAGCACTCGACTGGCATGTGTGAGACACTGGGTTTGATTCTCAGCACCATATAAAAATAAATAAAATAAAGGTACTGTGTTCCATCTACAACTAAAAAAAATTTTTTAAAGAGATAATGAACATAAAGTTACTGGAACCAAGAAGGCAATTTTAAATTGATAATTTCTTTCCTGGGTTAGAACTGTTTTAACTTTCTGCCTTTCTAATTCCTTTTAAGTTTGTTTGTTCCAAATCTCCTAAGACTCCCTGTTCTCCTGAGGGGCAACAACAACATGCCTTCTGCAGCTGTCTGCCTTTCCTGAATAAAATTTTATTAGAGTTTTATAATTTTCTCTGCTCAACTCTTTTCATTCTGACCCCGCTTAGTCACTGAAAATTAGAATCATTTTCACAATTTGTAGAGCTACTTTTTTGGCAATAATATGTACATTGCTAATAAAGAATTGCTGGTTCTAACTACAAGTTCCCACACTTAACAAATTACATTTGCTTATTTCATCAAGGATGACGTTTTACTAATCCTATTCCTTTGGCCTGAGAATAACCTCCTTGAAAATGAATTATATCTTGGGTCAGGATCTAAAAGGGAGTGAAAACAATCTTCTCAAATGGTCAAGAAGAAGGTTCTGCCTCACATACATCATTGTACTTATCTGTCCTTGATAAATTTCTGGAGGTTTCCCGCTACTCTTGCTTATTAAATAAAATCTGTCTTTGGAATTTGGTTCTTTCTTGATTTCCAGGAATGTCCACCAATTATTTCTTTTCTTTCTTTTTAAGCCATTAAATATTTTCTTCACAGAGGAAAAGAATAACAGCATCTTGTTCAGTGGCAAGATTTTCTTATGGCACAATATTCTCTGGTTGATTTGTTTTTTAATTTTAATTTATTTTTTCTTCAGTGCTAAGGCTCAAACCCAGGACCTTGCATGTGCTAAGCAAACTTCGCAACAGAGCTAAATTCCCACCCCGTGGCAGAACATTCTCCATGTTAGTAAAGTATGCCCTGAAGGTCCTTGGGGAATTCACCCCTCCTACCCACCCAGCTCCTTGGACAGGGAAGGATGGGTTCATACCCAGCTCCACACTGCCTTCAACCAATGTCCACATCATATTTCCTGGTTACAGTGCCTGAACCAATACTGAGCCTGTGGACTCTATCAGAGCAGGTTGAAGAGGAGACTGAGAGAATAGGACAGAGGCAGGCAATCTTCCCTACTGGGCTGAACATGAAGGCTGAACATGAAGTATATACACTGTGTTAGAAACTAAAGATGCAGCACAGCAGAACTAAGAGCTGTCAAGCAACAGAGAACTGTAGACTAAAAAGCAATACCCCCTTGGATCTCACTCACAAGTCAATAAATCCTTTCCTTTACTAATTCATGTTAAAACTTTGTCATCTAAAACTGATACACATCATATTTCACAAGTGGCAAAGTTAATAACATTACATTTTCACAAAAACTTTTCTAGGTCAAATAAAACAAGAACATTTGTCATTTGAATGTCAAGAAAACTGACCCCCTTAGAGAGATTATACAGCATAGCCAAGGTTATATAAATAGTAAGTTACAGAGCTACAACACAAACCTGCATCTTTTGAGTCTCTGCTCTGTCATAATTTTTCCTTTCTGTAAATACATTATAGAAATATCCAATATGACCAATTGCACCTTGCTAGTTCTTCACCCAAGGGCTAGACCCTATAGGTCAATAGGGGAAATATAGATATTATTAGGTCAAAAACTATGGGGAAATAATTCCTATATTCAATACTATAAGCTTGATCAGAAAAAGATAAAGCTTTTAAGTGGCAGTACACAGTGTACCATACATCAATTTAGCATTAAAGTTCAAAATCGCATCCTCCCATTTTGGAATGAGAACACCACAGACAAAAATTAGAGTTTCGGGGCTGGGGTTGTGGCTCAGTGGTAGAGAGCTTGCCTCAATGGGTTTGATCCCCAGTGCCACATTAAAAAAAAAAAAAAAAAAAAAAAAAAAAAAACTGAACAAACAAAATAAAGGTATTATGTCCATCTACAACTAAAAATATTTTTTACAATGGGGTTTCTGGTCTCCTCTCTAAAGAGACAATGGTACACTAGATATATAAACAAGAGGGAATTATTTATTCCTAAGTATTAACTTTTTTGAGTTTCCACGGCCTTTCATGCTGTCTTGACCCAAAATTTTTCTGCATTATTTTTCTGAATGTATTTCTATTCCTTTTGATTGAAAAGACAGTCAGGCATTAGATTTCTAAGTGACTTTTTTGGAAGTTATCACATAAAATCTAACCATTCTCAATTCTGATTCTAAAAGATAGAAGCAACTGTAAGATAGAACAATCCAAGTGCCTCACCTGGAATGCTGTCTGTAAAACAAAAACAAAAACAAATGATAAACAGCAAATGAAGGGGATAGAGAATCACCTTCCTCAAGGTCAGGGTAGAAACAAAGGCATGGTATCTTTTCTGCCTTTCCACTCCTTTATTTGCAGACATATCATGGTTCATTAAAATTGTGTTTATTCCTGCTAAAAGTTATGAACTTTCCTAAGCTTTAGTCTAAATGAGCATATATTCAAGTTATCTTCAGTATAGTCATATATCTCAACGCTTCATTTCTAATTTTTGTTAAAAAAAAAAAGTCATGTAAGCTGGAATATATTTTGTTGGATCATAAAGTTGGTCCTTAAAAACCAAGACTTTTTAAAATGTATCATAATGAATAATGCAAAACTAGACCATTTTCTTTGTGGATATGAAAACAAAATAAAAGGAACAGAATGAAGACATTAGTAAAATCATTAATCTTCATTTCACATTTATTTTTCAAAATGATGCATGCTCTTGCATATGTATGCTTCTTCCAGTTTTTGATCCCTTTTGACAAATATAAAATGAAAATAAGATTCAATTTTAGCAACAATTCAAAAGAAATTCCTATTCAGACACTTATTACAGCTGTGTTTCTCATGTCCTTACTAAAATACTTAGCTTGAAAACCACACTGTGATTTGCGTTCTAATTGATGCATATTTTTATCTCTCTGTACTGTTGCTTTCTGTCAACACTTTACTACATAGAGAAAACAGAGACCAAAACAGCGAGGAGGAGTTTAAACATAAAACAGCAGGGGAGCTATTTATTTTTCAAAAGAGAATATTTTGTATAACAGGAATAACCAACTAGATATCTAAAGAAAAGTAAGGCATTACTCAACAACACTGAATCTAATGAAATGCTTCAGTATCAAAAAATGCATTATAGCCAGGCATGGTGGCACATACCTATAATCCCAACAGTCTGGGAGGCTAAGGCAGGAGCATCATAAATTCAAAGCCAGCCTCAGCAATTTAGCACGGCCCTAAGCAGCTCAGTCCTGTCTCAAAATAAAAAAATAAAAAGGGCTGGGGATGTGGCTCACTGGTTGAGTGGCTCTGGGTTCAATCCCTGTACCAAAAAAAAATTTTTAACACACTATTATTTCCAAGATTCATTAGTGGCTATTAAATCAGTAAACTGTCATTTTGAGACATGAAATTTTATGGCAAATAATTTCTAGTAAAGATTTATCCAATAGAAAAGTATTAAACTGAAAATTAATTTTGGTAGCAGACCAAGCATCATAATTTTCCCTTGTAAGAAGTTTTTATGCTTTAAATGATTTGAAAGACATTTGTAAACACAGAATTATATAATTAAAACAGCTACTTGGGTGATTTAGACTAGAGTTTAAATCCCAGATCTGCCACCATTCTTTAATGAATTAAGTAGACTCTGAAGTCTGTACAAAGTTCAAATGTCATTTCTACCTAATGACCCTGAATGAATTAGTCTCCCTAATTCTTGACCCCAGGACAATAGGTAAAATAACAGCTTATTTGGTTATAAGGATTAAATTAATGACATACCCCCACCATTTTTACTGTGTGCAATGTGAATTTACAATGTTTCATAAATGTTACCTTCATCCTTTCCTTTCTTAGTCTTTAAAATAGGAATCTGTCTCCAAAAGTCCATTTTAGTTTTCTAAATTTGAATCTGCAGAACAAATTAACATCCTTTATCTCAAATAGTGAGAGCTACACATGTACCATTTCACAGTATTTTAAAATATAAATATAAATGCTCTCAAAAATATCTTTCACCAGCAACTTTTTATAACACGCCCACAATCCCTTCAACAACCCTTGGGGCCAGATGTATTTTGGAGTTAGAAATTATTTAATTTTAGAAAGGTAGCATGTGCATATATCACATGCTACTTAATGCCCCCAGCACAATGAAGGATAACAACTACAATCAAACATACTAATATTTCTGTACCACATGACAATCATACTTTAGTAGTATAAAGAATACAAATAGTCTAATGTATCATAGTAGACAGAAATCTCAAGATGTCCCCCAAGATTCCCATTCTTGGGTTATTCAATACTGATCCAGGTACTATATGAAGAAACATTGCACACAGAATTAAGGCTACTAAAGAGCTGACTTTAAAATAGGGAGATTATCCTGGATTATCTGGGTGAGCCAAATATAATCTCATGAGTCCTTAAAAACAGAAGAGGAAGGCAGAAGAGTTCATGGGAGAGAGATGGTGGGAGAAGATGGCAGAGGAGAAATGAGCCAGAAGTGGAGGGCTGAGATTCAAAGTCTGAGAGGGACTCAGTCAGTCCCTGCTGCCTTTGAAGATGGAGGAAGGGCACCACTAACCAGGAAATGCAGGCAACCTTCAGAAGAACAATCCAAGGCCAACAATTACCAAAGCAGTAGAAACCGCAGTCCTATAACCTCAAGGAAGGGAATTGTGTCAACTATCTAAAAACATGCAGAAGCAGATTATTTTCTAGCAGCTTAGAAAGGAACACATCTTGAATACATCTTGATTTAGACTCATGAGACTCTAAGCAAAGAATGTGGCCAAGATAGCTTGTACCCAGAATTCTGACCCATGGAAACAGTGGGATGAAAAATACATGATTTAAGTGACTAACTTAATACAGCAATAATACAAAACCAATATGTGTATCATCTAGTGACATTTTCAATACCAAATATATTGTTTCAAATTTACAAGATCTTTGTTTTCAGAGCTCTGGGGGTTTCAGAACTGCATAGAAAGAATTCAGAACAATTTTTCTTTTTCTTTCTTTCTTTTTTTTTTTTTTTTTTTTTGGTGGTGCTGGAGATTGAACCCAGGGTCTTGTACATATATAAGGCAAGCACTCTACCAACTGAGCTCTATTCCCAGCCCAGAACAATTTTTTTTGTGTGTTTCATATGTATTAACCACTACATCTGATGAGTACCCTATGAAACAGGTACTGTTACTATCCCTACTTTACACGTGGAGAAACCCAGTCACTGACCAGTTAACTAATTTGCCACAGTCACACGACTAGTAATTGGTATAGATTTTGAATCCAGGTTGATTGGCTACAAAGTCTATAAGTAACCACCAACTACATTGCCTCTCTGTTGGATACATGTACCATTTAATCAAATATCTACAACTGGCACAACAAAATATCTATAACGGGATACCTGTGTGACCCCAGAACTTTTTTTTTCCATACAAACCTTTGCACTGATCCTTTGAGGTTGCATGTACCAATAATATTTCCTTCAGTGTTACAGAGTGAATGTTTGTGTCCCCCACAATTTGCAAAATGAAATCCCAACTTCCGATGCAACGGTGTGAAGAAGTGGAGTCTTGGGTTGTGCTTAGGTCATGAGAGTGGTTGGAATTAGTACCCACATAAGATGCAGTGGCACACACCCATAATCCCTGTGACTTGGGAGGCTGAGGCAGGAGGATTATGAGTTCAAGGCAGCATCAGCAATTTAGTGAGGTACTCTTAAAATAAAAAATAAAAAGGGGCTGAGGATGTAGCACAGTGATAAACTACACTTGAGTTGCTATCATTTGCAAATCAGGAAGAAGGCCCTTACCCAGAACTAAATAAGCCAGAACATTGACCTTGGTCTTGCCAGCTTTTGGAACTGTGAGGAATTTATTTCTGTTGTTCAAGTCACCTAGTCTATGGTATTTTTCCTATAGCAGTTAAAAATGACTAGGACATCCAGGAAACAGTACATTAGCCAATCAACCAGCACAATCTGCTACCTGGAGTTTCCTGTTGTGTTGCTTCCTTTCCCCTCTTATATTATAGATTCTGGAAATTTGTACCTATTCTTGGATCTAAAATTCATGATAACTTGATACCATGGCCATGCCCCTATTATTTCAAAATAAACCCTTGGTTACCAACTGAATGAATAATTCAACCATTTTCTAGCTCAAGAGAACAACACCTCAATTCAAAGGAAGCTACACAAGACCCAGTAGGAATTTTCTTTGATCTAATTCACAATGGCCAGATTTAAAAAGGAAAAAAAATGGTCTTGATTTTTAACAAGATTTATCCAGAAGATATTATTTTTATTAGAATATGAGTGAAAACAGTTTTTAATTACCGAACCTTAACAAAAACATTCCTATGGAATATATGTAAGGGGAGGGGTGGCACATAGGTATAGGGTTGAGGTCTGGACTATATTCAGATAATGAGAAGAAACTGTAGTATGGGAGTGTTAAGAGGAAAAAACATTAGATCACTGGTTCTCAAACTTAAGCATAAGTCAGAATCAGTCAGAAGGTTGGTTAAAACATAATTTCCTCGGTCCCATCCATCAATGATTCTGATTCAGTACGTGTAGGTGAGGACCTTGAATGTATATTTCCAATAATTTCCCAAGATGACACTGCTGGTCCAAGGATCACACTGTGAAAACACTTCGCTAGTTGGTCTGGGATGGGACCCAGGTACTGGTTGTTTTTTAAACTCCCAGATAATTTTAATATGCAGACATGGTTGAGACAACTGAGGTAGGAACATAGCTAATGAGGAAGAAACAATGAAAACTTTGGTTAGGATGACTCATTCAAAAAAGTAAATGTCCTTTGGAGGGGCAGGTTTGCAGCTAGTATCTGGCCAGTGAGAAGTGCCCTTTTGGATTTCAAAAAAAAGAAACCTTCTGAACATTGCCCAGTAGCAACCACGGTGTACATGGGGCAGAACTGTGGCCATTATTCCATCCTAGCACTGTGATTCCCATGATAATTTTTATAGAGGGAGGGATATATCAACATCTGCTATTTATGTCAAATCCTCTTGTATTCATATCCATAGCCATGTGTTACTAATTATAAAAGGTCTTTAAAGAAAAAAATAAAACATTGCTGGAAGGACTATTTCAAAGCCATTGTTCACTACTCTGGCTAAACTTCAGGAAGTTTGTGTGTTTACATATTTAAATACAGGTACAAGCCAGGTGTGGTGGCACGTGCCTGGGAGGCTGAGGGAGGAGGACCACAAGTTTGAGGCCAGCCTGGGCAAGGTAGCAAGACTCTGTATCAAAATTAAAAATAATTTAAAAAAAAAAAAAGTGGGACAACATCCTTGGGTTCAATCCCCAGTACTAGACATACATACATACATATATGATAAATGGCAAAGTGAAAACTGGCATTTTCTGTAATCTCTGTTGAGGTTTTGTTGTCTATTAGACTCTGAACTACAAGTTTTAGTAGTGGAGTCAGGGTAGAAGCAGAGACAGAAAAATAACATTTGAAAAAGAAGAGCTAATGAATTACACTCACATAAAAATTAGACCCAGAGAGGCAGAAAGCAATGGGAGAGGGTAACTCAAGTGACCACAACGATACCAGATCTCCACAGACAACCTGGTTGAAGAATGACAATCAACCAACCATTTTTACAATTGTGGAACAGACTTCAATGAATATAAACTACAAAATAGTTTTTGTAAAAAAAAAAGGGGGGGTAGTTATTTTTTGTATGTTGTTTACATCAAAAATATAGAAGTTTTCTTGGTTAACATTATTAATAATTTCATTAGGTGCTAATTAATAGTTTGATTATGTTCTTTCTCTAAATGAATATTGCTTGAGTGTCCAGGATCTCTCAGAGAAGTCTGGTGTCAACATGAGTTCATGGGCTCAAATCATCCGTCGAGCAGGGGTAGTTTTATGTTTATATAATGTTTTTTAACGATAAAGTTGAAGAGCTATCACAGTGCTCAAAATCCTACCCTATCCTCCTACCTGTCTTAAAATATCCTGTTTTATAGTCAATCCTTTGAATTATCCAAAAGAGGCAAGAATATCTCTAAAAAGTCATGTACACAAAGAAGAGGGCTAGAACCAGCCAGCACATTATAATGGATTAATTTATCAGAGAATGGGTGATAACAAGCTCAAGGTTTCTGGGGACCACACTGCACTGCATGGGCAGAAGGAACGCACATGCCCAGTGTAGTGATGGAAGGGCTGAGCATGGGGGAGAATGGCTTGAGGCTTATTGACTTACCACAGAGGAAAGCTATTGGCTGGGGGTGTCCAAAGTTAGTCAGCAGAGGGCTGAATTTCAATATGCCCAGAACTATTCTTGGACAACCTGATATTTAATATTTCTAACCTGATTATCTACAGCAAAAGTTACTAAAATGAAAAAATGTTAAAGCAAGTTATTTTAGGACCTCAGTGGATATGAATAATAAGATGTACATGGATTATCAATAATTACAATTCAATAAGAAACCCCGGTTTTACTGTCATGTGACTCAATGTTCCTAAAGGGAGTTCCTCTAAGATCAAATGTAAAGGGTGAATATTTAGTACATAGAGGTTCTCATTTCAGCAAGCCTGTAGAATGAACTCAGCAGCAGTATTACAATAGCACTAAAGTCCATTCATTCTTTGAAGGTCACCTTTATTCAAATTCTCTTTATCATACTTTGTTATCTATCTCTCCAACATCCCCTGCACATTCCAAAGCTATAGAACTCTGAATGGTCAGCTAACAGAAACTGATAGGTCCAAAATCCTTTCTTCTTCCATACCACTTCAAGAAATGTAAACTTCCCTCAGTTACAGGGTAATCCCAATTAGCAGCAACTAATCATGAAGGTACCTTTTCCTTTGCCAAAGGTTGCTCCAGAAGGAGGACTGACTCAATTATGGCCAATAAGATTTCAAAAGTTTTAATATAAAGGTGCCTGGTTTCTATAGTGAGACAGAGGAAGTGGTGGCCTTTTCATCTTTTCTGGACAGAAGACTGGCAAAGCAACATACCTGGAGTTACCCTTGGGGTCTAGAGTCACAGTTACATGAGACAGGAATCTCATTTTGTTTAGGGTTCTTTGAGTCAGATTTTTCTGTTCCTTTTAGACCAAAACATTATCAAAATGTGCTATAGGAAAACAATTTCATAACACAAATAAGTAAAATAAGTATTTAGGGTAGATCTAAAAAGCAATACTACCTATGGAAACCTGAAATTAAACTGTGTCTTAAAAAACACTAATCGAAGTAGGCTTATTAAGAGTTCAGATCATACCAGGTATTTGTTTTAATGATTAATCAAACTTCCATACTGCTATCATAGTTATCCTTCTGGAAATACTACTGATTTTAAAACTCACTCACTTAAAAACACTGACACTCTGCCATTACCAATGAAGTAAAGTCCACCTTCTTTAATAGGGCAATCAAGATCTCAGTCTCACTCCAATAACAAGGTAGCTTTGTCTCCCAGCCCTCCCCAAATCCCTAAACTTCATGAACTCTGCCCCAGGACAGTTATCACCTTATCATTGTTCCCTTTCCTCTGATTTAGTTAACCACTGCCCTAGCAAAATTCCACACAGCTTAAAATCCAGGAAAAAAACATTCCATTTTTTTGTGAAGCTTTATCTAAAGTCCTTTACTGGGAAAAATTGTTCAATCATTCCCTAGGTTAATATCAGTAGAATTACAGCTTTTTATCATCTTGTACTTAGATCACCAGACATACATGTTTCCTCACATGGACAAGAGTGCCTTTGGGCTTAGGGATCTCTGATCAAATATCATATGGTTGTGAGGATATTAAGTATTTCACTAGTGGGTTTCAAGACTATCTCAATCTTGGGGATAGTAAGAACTTGTTCCCTAAGCATTCTAATTTTTTTTAAATGTTGATCAGCAACTCAATCCCCACCTATGGCACCACAATGACATTCTAAAAGGAGCTATATCTAAGATCACAGACCCACTCAATTAATATGTATAAGGCAATCTTCCCAAAAGTCAAATAACTGAAATGCTTTTGTTAGTATACATGTTAGTTCAATATTTGATTAACAATGAGAAATAGTAAGCTGTCATCTGGCCTTTCTCATGAAAGAACTTGAGAAGATGATGATATACAATTGAAACAGCAAAATGAAGACCACGATCAGTTTATAAACCAGTCGCCATAAGAAATTAGAAGTCAATTATAAATGAAAAGGCCAACCTGGTTTTCCCAGAAAGCAAGAAATGTCTCTTGCTGTCCCAGAAAGCAAAGAAGCACTTAAGGATTAATGGATCATATCAAAATGACACTGAAACCAAAGGCTCCCACTAGTCAACTTGTGGACAGTTGAGCATCACAAAGAATAATCTCTGCATTTGAATGTAAATATTGGATAAATAAAAATCTGCAACTCCACTCCACCTTTAAATTTTCAGGGGAGAGAAATGTACCTTTGTGTTTAGTGATGAAAATACAGATGATAAAACCGTAAAGAAAATCATTGAAGTGATTATCACAGAAATCAGGGTGGTTATTTCTAATAGCAGAATGGGAAAGAGACTGGGCTAGGAGCATGCTGGTACTATCCTAGACCTGGGTAGAGTTATATAGGCATTCTCCTTAAAATTATTCATATATGTTATTTAGGCTATTCAATATCTTAAAAGTATTTAAAATAAATAAGAATCTTAGTCATAATGTAAAACTAGCAAAGAATTGGGATCTGCAGAAAAATTATCAATAAGTAATGAGATACTTCCTTTCAATAAAGTTCCATCATACTGTCTTACACCCCTTCACACTGTTCCATCACTGTTTGCATCTACCCAGACCAGGATGTCATGTACTTGAGGACAAAGTCCTTGTCTTCTGTGACCTAAGCCCTCAACACCTAACGGAGTGTCCAGCATGTGGTGGGTGCTTTATAAACACTCAGTGGATGAATTGGTGAGGGAATGAGCAGACAAATGAGCACATAAATGCAAGAAGTATAAAGCAAATTCTCTTCTAATACATTCAAGCTTTAAGTCACACACATTAAGCAGCAACCAGCACAAATACATTTAAATGGAAAATAGAGTTCACTTTTTTAAATTATCATCTCTGACTATTAAAAATATTATCAAAGAAAACATAACATTATTAATTTTCCCTCAATCAGGATATAGGAGGGTATTAATAATACAGATGAATATAATAAAAATAAACCTATACACAAAATAGTCTAGTTTTTTGTTACTATTTCTAAAGACATTTCAGGATCTTAGCGTATACTAGGGTCATCAGTAAAACTATGACTATAAAATGCTGTAAATATAAAATATATGAAAGACTGAACCAATCTGTACTGACCTCTGAATATATAATAGATCCTACTTTAAATTTAATTCTTTATGTCAGTTTTCCTTTCTTTTTATTTCTTTTTGCAGTGCTGGGGATTGAACCCAGGGCCCTGTGCTTACGGGGCAAGCACGCTACCAACTGAGCTATATCCCCAGCCCCTTTTTATTTCTTTTATTAACCAATGAACAAAAATGAGTCAGAATAAAAATTAGTTATTTAAACTTTCCCTCTATTTCTCTTCTATATACATGGAAATTTGTCATAACTATTGTTTTCATCTAAGGAATAATGTTGATTTTTTTTTTTTTTTTTTTTTTTTTTTTTTGTCTTTTGTCATTTTTGAGACAGGTCTTGCTACATTGCCCAGACTGGTCTTAAACTCCTAGACTCAGGTCTCCCATCACCTCACCCATCCAAGCAGGTGTATACTACCATACCTGCCTCAGAAATAATATTTTTTCTTTTTTCTTTTTTTCGCGGTACTGGGGATCGAACTCACGGCCCTGTGCTTGCGAGGCAAGCACTCTACCAGCTGAGCTATCTCCCCAGCCCAGAAATAATATTTTGATTGAAGAGCACAATCATAAATGAAAGCATGAAAGCATATTGTAAGTTTGTTAAACAACCTACATTTATATTTCACCTTATAGAACCAAATTTAATACATGTGGAAACATCTCTGATTAGGCATAATTCTTGACTTTTTTTAACTTTAGACTCTGACAATAAAGCATATGCAGGGCTGGGGATGTAGCTCAATCCCTAGCACTAGACCAAAAAAAAAAAAAAATGCATATGCAAACAGTAGAATTAATTGTTCCTTGCAAATCTTTCTTCCCTTGAGCAAACAGAACATAATAAACCATTGTTTTAGGGACATCTTCCATGTTTTTGTTTCTTTGACTATATTTTCTCTTTTAAAAGAATAAAGTGGAGAAACTAACTCTCTAGATCAGGACTAAAGGAAGTGGCTGCATATGTCTTTGAATTTAAGAGATTCACCTGGTGCTTCTGCCATTGCTGACCCTCTAAGAACCTAAGGCAAACTAAAAAAACAAGAGCAGGACAAAGGATAGCCTCAGGGGGCTGGGGTTGTGACTCAGTGGTAGGGTAGACAGCTTGCCTAGCACAGGTGAAGCCCTGGGATTGATCCTTAGCACCATATAAAAATAAACAAAAAAATAAAGAAAGGTATTGTGCCCATCTACAACTAAAAATATTTTTAAAAAGGATAGCCTCAGGACTTCCACAGGCTCCACTTCTCCAACATCTCTGAATTAGATAAACCTAAGTTAAGGTGAAACAATTATTGCAGAAAATTACCATAAGATTTTCTTAAAACAAAATATGCAAATATGACTTGTATTAAAATGCAAATACCTTTTCATAAAACATTAACTTAATATGTAACCTACCTTAAAACAAATTTATTTCTCTTTTTCTTTCTTTCTTTTTTTCAGTGCTGGGGATCAAACCCAGTAAACCTAGTGCATGCTCAGCAAGAGCTCTACCACTGAACCACAACCCAGATCAAGTTTCCAGTTTTTCATCCTTGAGTGCCAGGGATGTGGCCAGGCAAATAAGAGTGCACTAACTGTATGGGCCCTGCACGGGGCTGCTATACCATAGTCCTCACAGAGGGGCATCACAGTGCGTTTCTCTGCAAAATCCCATAGCTTTGTAAGAGTAACTTCGCTAAAGTTCCTCCTAGCTACCATTCACACAACTGTAACCAAGCCACCAGGCAGCAATGATGTGTATGACTCCCTTCCTAACCTCAAAATATGGCACTGCCTCTTGCTCTCCATGGATTGTTATCCTATGTATTCCATGGCTGTTTCCTCAGAGGAAATTAAAATTGACCTTCATCCTCTACCAGTTTCCAGGATGAGTCTTGAACCTTTGAAAAACTCTCATTTTAATAAGTAGGATATTAACCTTTGCTTCTTTGCAGTATATCTAGCATTAGTACTTCTACCTCATTTTTAGGTCAAAACTGTTCAATTTTGGACAAAATAAGAGTCAACTGAGAATAACATGGTCACACTCCATGCCTGAGAATCGTGACAGTTAGTGCTCATGAGACAAGGGTGTACAGTACAATCTGCCACACCAGCTCTCACTGGCTGAGATGTGCCAACAAGTGAAGTATGAGAGAATATACATATATTCACAGTGTGTGGTAACAGATTGATATATCCATAAAAAGGAAAATATTTCAGAGACAAAGAGCAACAAGCCAGCTCTGCGCAGATTGTATCACCTGGGGACAAACATGTATCTTATATCTCGCTTTAAAACAAAGTCTTTACTATAAAACAAATACAGCTATTAGAGAACATGTTTCCAATTGCTCAAATTAGATCTTTTACCTTACAGAGATTTTACAAGATTGGGTATCTAATAAAAACAAGATACCCTATATCTTAACAGTCATTGTCATAAACTTAAATTACATTAATGTTCAGGGAATTCAATTCACTGTAGCTGATTAAGTTCCCTGTTGCTGAGCTATGTTGCTACCACCAGTAGACAGTTTAGCAAAATTCAATACTTTGACACCTGAAAGAAAAATAGCAGTGACCTCTGATGGTCTAATCTTTAACATGTCTCCTAATCATTGTGAAAACTGAAAACAATTTCTACATAAGTATGTAAAAACAGTTAATTGCATTACAAGTTTCACTGCTACAATTACTAGTACTGACTGTATCTAGAAAATTATATTTTTGATTCATTTGATAAATCTGTAACAAAAATATACAGCAATCTTTTCAAGCATAAAACAACTTTACTTGGTATTCTCCTTGGAAAACTAAAAAATAGTATTGATTATATTAAATAATAATTATTTTATTTACAATTTAAATAATGTGTTCATAAGTGTGCTATAATCTTAAGATTTCCCTTAAAAAAAAAAAAAGCAGGTAGTGCTAAAGGACATTTACAGATCATATTAAACAATCAAATGAAAGAGTGTGTGTCTGTAATAAGGCTATACTTTCAAAAACTAACCAGAAAGCAGAACACTTAACTAAACCAATAATATAAGCATTCAGGTACAGGAGTTTGACTCCAACCTGCTCAGGTCTCATCTATCCTTATGAAAGGACTGACTCCAGTTTTGTACAATATCTTTCCTTCCATGCACATCACAGAGGAATTTTATTATTTTTTTTTTTATTTTCCAGTGGGTTGGTTGTGGTGCCAGGGATTAAACTTAGGGGCACTTGGCCACTGAGTCACATCCCCAGCCCTATTTTGTATTTTATTTAGAGATAGGGTATCACTGAGTTGCTTAGTACCCCACTTTTGCTGAGGCTGGATTTGAACTAGCAATCCTGCCTCAGCCTCATGAGCCACTGGAATTACAGGCATGTGCCACGGTTCCCAGCCCACATTTTAAATATGTGCCAACTGAAAGAAGATAGACATAGGAACATATATTATATGAAAGATGTTATATATTATATTGCTTCTAAAAGAAATGTCCAGAAAAGGCAAACTTAGACAGAGAGTAAATTAGTAACTGCTTGTGCTGGGGATAGGATTAGAGATTAAGTGTAAAGGGGGATAAGAAATCTTATTGGAGGAATGAAGTGTTTTAAAACTGATTTATTATGATTATTGCACCACTTAGTAAAATTATGAAAAATCATTGAAATGTATACTTGAAATGAGTGAATTTTATAAAACGTGAAATATACTTCAATAAAATTTTTAAATCAAAATTATCAATTTTATGCAATAAATAGGTTCTCAAAAGTCTGTATGTTACATTTGAGGTTATATTTAATAAGATAATCATAAAAAATAACACTATCAAGAAAGAAGATATAACAGGTATGGAATAAATTTTAGAAATTATTTTCTATCAGATAATAAGGCTGAAATTCTCCATGATGTGGACAATTGCTTGAAAAAATATAATTTCCCAGGTTGGCTTAGGAAAAAGTAGAAAAGTTGAATGCATCAATAACCATCAAAAAACTATTTATCAAATATTAAACTATTAAAAATTTCTTAGACTGGTCAGGATAGAAATAATGATGTTTAAACCTTTACATATATACATCCACATGTAAAATATTTACATTTGAAACATATAAACATGTATAAATATATTAGGTCTCAACAGTATTATCTGGTGAGAATAGCATTTTTGTCTTGGTTCTTTTGGTAGTAGGAATAGAATGTTGACCATAAGAGCTAGTCTTTTTCACGTTACCAGCTTAAACAGTACATATAATTTTTATGTGTGTGTGTAATATGCATGTGCACTTAGATATATAAATTTCCATACTACACAAGAGAATGTTTCAGGAAGCAGTCTGTAAACACACACACAAAAAATTCATTTTAAACATCTTTTTAACTTTTGATGTAAAACAAAGATAGTATTAATCTCATTTATGATTATAGATATAAAAATTCTAAATAATATAACAGCAAATTTATTTTAACAGTAATAAAGTACCTGGAGAGAATGAATCTTAAAATTAAAAAACAGTCTTAAAATGCAATATTTTGCAGCACTCTGCAATGGAAATTAAAATTTGCAACCGAGTATCCCTTACTTTTTTCAGGACAGGTCTCTATGGTATACCCTGGGAGTTCTCCAAACCCTAGGGAAAGCTTAAACCAGTACAGAAAATCAATTACACTTGCTTCAAGGTGTTAATTGCAGAGTTGTGTCACTACAAGCTTGCTGTTTGTCAGTTTTCCCTATTCCTGAAAACTACTCTCTGTCCTTTTCTAAGCATTAGATAAGAAAACAAGGAGCCAGAGCTTAAGCATGAGAGCTATGTGATTGGATCTGTTCTTCACCTCATGATGGAAGACTCTGACAAGGAAACACATTTGGCAATCAGGACTTCAGACATGCCACATGTATTATGATTTAAAGTTGAATAAGCCATGCTTTGGGAAAGGTACTGTCAAGCTACAGGAGTCAGATCATAACTCTGAGAGTAACAGTCTATCTTCACTTTCTGAGGATGTATGTCCCCATTCCTTTTCACCCTGAGATAGGATGCAAAGTGCCTTGATTGAAGAAAAGAAAGGGCTTACCCTTTTCTCTACCTGGCTCTGAACAGAGGATCTGCTCTCCCAGTGAGGACACTGCCCCTCCACAAGAAGGCCTGTGGGTGTGTGTGAGTGCATAGGTTCCTGAAGTAACCACTGTGGCAGAGGTTACCAGTCATCACTGGTGAAGGGCAGCTGTACCCAGAAAAGCAACTGTCATATGGTCTCTGCAGGGGATCTATCAGTGGCAGACATACAATGGCAAGATAAAAGGCTAGAGACCAAATCTCAAAAATAGTTAAGGAAAACACTTGGGGATGAAAGTAATTTACAGCAGGAAGACCAGAAGGATCTTGTGCCATAATAATTTAGATAAAAACAGTAAGTGTGACTCCACTTTAAAGTCACAAGTGAAGAGGCCAGCGAAATATAGGATATCCAACATGGTAGAGTTTATTCTCTGCAGCTGAGAATAATTTTTAATAGTGGAAAACACTGATATAACAAATCACAGTAACAATCAAATAAGAAAATTCATAGGCTCACTTTAATTGAACAGAAAGGCATTTAATAAAATCAAATAGTCATTCCTTTAAAACTTAATAAACAAGATGCAGGATACTGCACTAACATAATAAAGACTCGCTCTTGCAAACCAGTAATCTACATTCTCCCTGATGAATACTAGAGATATCTCTGTTTCTAAAAAAACTAGGACAAAATTACTATTATCACCAAATTATATAGTTCAAAAACTTTTAGAATAAGCATTAAGGTGGGAAAATAGTAGTAAAAAGTATCATTTTGAAAATAAAAGAACTCTCATGATTTGCCATTCACATTGTTGTCAGACTATAATGTCATTGTCAAATCCAAGAGAAACAAAGAAAAGCCATTAGCAATATTTAGAGCATTCAATAAGGTACAATAAAAGTGGCTTCCTATATGACACCAACACCTAATCACAAAATATGATGGAAAATGTCACATCCACAATAGAAGCAAAAACAAATACAACTTCCAGGAAAATTTTCTTCATAAAATGTGCAGGGCCTATAAAAGCAAAAATACTAAATTTTACTGAAAGATATAAAAGAAATCTTACATTTTTAAAAAATACACCATGGTGTTGGTTAGAAAGACTCAGTAGTGTAAAAAAAAAAAAAATGCCCTTTTTTACAAATTAAAAATAGGTTTACAACAGTCCAAAAAATTTCAAAGGGGAAGGGCCGAGATGCTGTCAACAGAGCAGGATAAGGTAAAGGATGTGGCTCTCTGATAAAGGACAATATTCCACTGGACTCAGCAAGTGGGCCTTTTCAAAGTCGTGATCTTTTTCAGAAGGTTGTTCTTGTGTGAAAAAAAAAAAATGAACTTTCACCCAGTCATACCCTTGAATTGTCAGAAAAAAAAAAATTCAACTCAAGCAAAAATTTCTCCATACTGGGAACATCCAGGGTCTATTTTCTCCAGTAAATGATACATGGAATTCTCAATAGCACAGGAGGTTCAGCATCTTCCATTTATTTCCAGGTCAACCTCTCACTGGATATTTTGAGTGGTTATGATGAGCCTGTTGAATTTGAGGATCCTCTCAATGATCTATCACAAACTGAACTAAAGAGAGAGCCATACTTGATGGTGGAATATAAACTTGGTGTACTGTAATACAACATGCTTTTCATAAAAACAGGCTACATCTTGTGTATAGTTGTGGGTTTTGTTGATGCTATTATTGTTTTGTTATTACAATTTGATGGACACAGTATTAAAATGTTGATGCATGAAAATTTTTGCCTAAATAATATCAATGGTCACTTGAAATTATTTGAATCTTTGGTTTGTGGTCATGCTACAATCAAAAGCATTAAAGGCAAATGACTTTAAAAACTCCAAATTTATATTAAAATAGCCTTCTATGTCTTTAAAAAATGTTGCTCATGAATATTATAAAATTGTCCATAGGTTCCAATTAAACCTATTTTCTAGATATTCCATATATTTAATTTAAAAAAACCATTATCAGTATCTGAGTCTGAAAACTTCACAGTAGCATCTTTCATTATGAACATCTGCTATTTATTTTGGTGACAACACTTCAAATTGAGAACATTATATTTATAAACAATTTTTTCAGTATAGTCAGTTAATACTTATAAGAACAGTATTTGTTGTATTGATGCTATCTTAGCATTATACTGATAATTTGATTTTCATGTTGAAAAGTATAAAAAAGAAAGTGAATAACAAGAGGTTTTTCCATACCGGCTATTCAAACACATTGTACGGTAATGAATAAATAGTGTGTTGATACCAGGCCCAAAATCAATGAATAGATCCTTAGAAGAGATTGCTTTGAAAAGAACATTAAAATATAGAATAACCGAATCTGATGAATAAATGATCATAAGCCAGTAAGGGAAGGAGTGAATAATGTAACAGAGTGTGGGGAAATCAATAGCCCCTGCTTAGACCATCATCCCAAGTCTTTCTGTTGCTGAGCTATTTTGGCTTATCTACTTTTCCCACCTCATTTAATAACCTTCTTGGCTCACTCTCCTCCACCTTCCTAAACCATCTTTCTGACTTTCAAACATGCTAAGCTTGCTCCTGCCTCAGGGCCTCGAGGACCATTTCCTCTACCTAAGGGTCCATTATGTTCAAATGCCACTTCCTTAGAGACGGCCTATCCCTGAGAATCACTGCTAGAATAGCACCTTCATCCCCACTCCAGGCACTATATTAACAAGGCTGTCACTCTCAAAATTACCTTACTTAACATGTTAATAGTCACTCTGACTCCAAATGCAAGCTCCCTAAGAATGGGGAACTCATTTTCTTGTTTCTGAGTGCTTAGGGTCTAGAAAAGGTCTAGGCACTTAGTAGGTAGGAGCATAATGAATGTGTATATATGTGCATGTGTGCACACATGTCTGTATACATGCATAAGGGTATAAATATGCACAAACATTATGTGCATATGTGTGTATATAGGTATACATGTGTTTATGTATATAAACAAAATGAAAATAAGGATCGCAAACTAGTCAACAGGAATTTGTCTTCTACACAATAATTTTGTAGTAAATGTACATTTGAATAAATATGCACCATAATGAATGTAGTAGAACAGCAAGATACTGTTACAGATTAATAACAGTGAGAGATCTATTGTTATTCATCATCATCACACAACATCATCATTTAATTATACCCTTATCCTCATCACTTATTTTTATCATCTTCATCAACCACACTGCAAATAGCATGTTTAAGTAAATGAGACTCTCAGAGCTAGTTTTCAATTCCAATTGAATTTATACCCTTTTCCTACTGCGATTCCTACTTTCCCTACAAATTCAAGGCCCCAGTGGAAAGCAAGCAGAGGTGACTAATTGGCAAATGATTCTCTGTAATGAGAGACCAGCCTGAACTTGCCCATTTGAACAGAAATTGGGGGTTCTTTGACCTTGTTCCAGCTTCTCTCCCACCTCTCCCACTGTCTCCACAACATCTCCCATTCTGCCTGGTCAGCCCCATCTGCCAATGTCTTATTCTAGTTGTTTTTCCATCCTCACTGTGAAATAAGAGGTTGGGAACCTGCTATAAGGATTACAGAGTGAGAGAAAAACTGTATTGTTGCAAATGAAATAAGATAATTGGGTGAGAATCTGTAAAATACAGTTAAAATTTGTGAGTTGGATTACTCAAGATCCAAGAGCTACACAACACAATCTCTTCTTTAAAAAAAAACAGGCTATAAATGATAAGCTCTTTCTTTATAGTTTTCTTGTATGTTTGCATTATAAAATAACCACCAAAGTCCATGGGAAGGTGTGCATCTTTGTGGGGGGGTGTCCATGTGGCTTTTGTTGGGTCACTTTTAAGGATCAAGGGAAATATTTTTCAATTATTCTTTCATTGTTTGGGGCAGTTTAATTACTGAATTTTTTAAAAACAGGAGAGATATCTACAGGAAAAGACTTGGCCTGAATTCCTCAGACTTTATAGTTAAATGTCTTTACTGAGTTCTTTTTTGTTCCCCTTGAGGAATGTTTCACAATAAAGCACAACACCCATAGCTGACCTCTGGAAAGGTCCAAGGTAGCCTCAGGACTAGTTTGGTCAGGCCAAGCCATATGTTTGGGTTTATTAATATATCTGTCCTAAAGACTGAAATTTCACAACTATGACCCCATAAAGGAAAATTGCTTCCCACCCTTTTCTTCATAATTCTAACAAAACAGGAACCAGCTGTACTTTTTTGCTTTCACATTTTTTATCTTCCTCTGGTAGAGATTACAACCAAAGGTTGAACTCCATTATAATTTAGTTATGAATAATCTTGTTTACTGAACATTCTGAAGGAATATCATATAATAATACTCTTCCTTTCATTCCAATCTAAAAATAAGTATTATTGAATCCATTCTACAACTGAAATCCAGTGATACAGAGACTTATTTAATTTTCTTCTAGTTAAAAAAAAATCTACTTGTTCCACAGTATTAGAATTTCTTCATAAGGAGGGGGAAAATGTTTTTAAAGATAATGTTCAATTTTTACCTTCAAGCTCCTAAACAAATAGAACCACAATGAGGACAGATACTGAAACTATAAAATAAAAAATAAAAAGCTATCTCCTTACCACTTTTGTTTAACATAGATTCCTGGCCAAAAAAAAAAAAAAAAGCAACATATTACATATTTCTCAACCTAGACAAACTTCGTTTATGCTATTATTTTATTCTCTGAACTTCTGGTAATTTCAAATTTGCATTGAAATAAGAAAAAAAAATGTCCAATACAAGTTCCTGCCAATATCTGGAAAAAAATTTTTGCTTCACCCTCAGTATTCCAAGCTTCATGCTCTGATAAGTATGGCCATATGTGTTTCTCCTTGAGAACAGAGAGTTTTTGGACCAAGATTTCTCTAAGGAAGTGAGGCAGTTTGGGCAGAATGGACATGAAGAATATCACTCTCTTGAGTACAAAAAGTCAAGGAGTTCCTTTGAGTCAGAAACCAGAAAACAAGAGGGCTATGCAACAGGAATAACGAATTTAAAGGCGGATGGGACGGTCATTGAAATGGAACACCTGAGGAACCTGACTCTCTGAATCATGTCTTGTAAGGTAGCCACTAGCCATACATAGCTATTGAACATTTGAACTGAGGCTAATGCAAGTAAAGAACACAATTTTTAATTTTTTTTCTTTATTAAGACAGGATCTTGCAAGGTTGCCCATAGGACTCAAGCAATATTCCTCCTGCCTTGGTTTCCTGTGCAGCTGGAACAACAGGCATGTGTCACTGCACCTAGCTAATTTTATTTAAATTAATTAATTTAAATTTAAACAGCCGCAAGCAGCTATTCAGAAAAATTGTACATCCATTTTAAAATTAAACTGACAATCTTCAATGCAGCTGGTTCCCCACTGTAGACAACTTAGGCTCCAATTCTCTTAGTCTACCTGTCTGATTTTCTGACCGCAAACTGTCTTCCTGAGCTATTGTATAGATGCTTCTAGCAAATCTGTGGGCCAATGTTTCCAAGCCTGGAAGAGCTCTGGTCTCTCCCCATTTGCCTTTGATAGGAAATTGAGCAAAATTTTAAAAACTAAGTGAAAAAGACTAAATTCAGTGACTTATCAAACCCCCCTTCAGATCTGGGGATGTAGCTCAGTGTTAGAGCACTTCTTAACATGTGCAAGTCCCTGGTTTCAATCCCCACTACTAGGGGAGGAAAAAAGGCATCTTCCAATATGAAATTCAAAGTAGATAAATGACTGTGGGAAGCCATCCTTATCTAGCAGAATCACACGAGGTCAAGCCTCATAAGGCAGAGGTCTGACTTCCCTGAACTGGCAGATAGGGAAGTCTGTTCCAGATTGCCAGGGGGTATATGGCGCTGTGGGAGTGGTTCCCTGTCTGCTTCTGTGATAATCCCCCTAAGAAAATGGCTCCCCTAACTCCACCTCATTCTGTTCATCACAGAAGAAGCCCCTCCTGTTCCAGGCCCCTTTACCTGTATGACTATAAAATAAAGGAGAATTGGGGTACCCCATGTTGTTAGAGGCCAGAGCTGGTATGGCCAGACCCGTCACACCGCCCTCTCATTTAAAAGGATTATTGGCTCTTGTGTCTTTATTGAGTAGATAAGTTTTGGGTAACTGATAAACAACCAGCATCATCCTCTGGCAGTGAACTCTTTTCTCATCCATGCGGGACGTGGTTGAGAGACTCCCACAAATGACTATTTCTAAAATCATACTGCAAATACAGAATATTTCTAGTACTCTAAACCCCAACATGCCCCTGTATCAAAGCATCTAATGAACACTAGGCATTATTTAGTATCACCTATCATGTAGCTAATTATCTGAATCATTAGTCAAAAAATTTAGTTTTATTTTTTCTACTGTTCTTAAGAAAGACATTTCAAAACCCAAAGTATTATTTTCATATCTGTCATTCATAGGAAACTCAGATCACACTATTCTTATTTAATACTGAAATAACTCTTGCCCTCCAGTGTACATTCTTAAATCTGCTACAGCTGTGCAATTTCAAACGCATATCTATTTCTTATTATTTGCCAGAATTTCTACTTTCTTGTCAATAGATAAAATAGTTTTAAATGAAGTACTAAATTGGTGTAGGAAATTAAAATACAGTAAGAAAAAATTTCACAGAAGGATAAGAAATCGGATTCAATGTGTTCCTCACACAAGTGAGGGCAGCTCAACAAACACTTACTGGTTTAACACGACATCGAGAATGAATGACGTTCCAAAGGCATCAACCTGGAAGCTTGCCTGGTCAACATGAGTTAACTGCAATATCAAAAAGATAAAAGGTGCTTATTAGGCAGTCACAGCAATCAGATGAGTAGCATTGCTTATGATTTTTCTAAAAGGTTTATAATATCACAAATGAGAGAACCTGTTCAACATGGAGAATAAAGGAAAGCATGTTAAAGCCAAATTTGCACTTTCTTAGAAGACAAGCATTCACAATTATGAAGTGAACTACCACCCAATCAAGAAAGGTAAGTGCCCTACTTTTCTGCTTTGTCTTAAGTGGTTAAACATTCCATTTCTAAGAAGACTTTACTTCATTAATCCTAATCTATATTGAATGACTACCTGCTCTAAAATTAAGCTTTGTGCATTCAAAAATGGAAACATGCTCAATTCAAGAGTGAAGTAATAGGGTGGATATGGTCTATTTACAAGGAAGATATCTAAACCTCTATGAACCTTTTACCATATCTCAAATACATATTTTAGAAATAATATTTCAGATCAAATTTACCAAACCTAATTTCACGAAGGTTTCCACATTTTCCTAAGAACAAATTTGAACCTCTGCACATCTAATGAAAACATCACTAATTAAAATTTTCTTGGCTAAAACTAATCAGTTTCCTATGTTATCCTACAAACTCCCAGAACGAATCATTTAACAATAACATAATAATAATACATTGAATGATCACATGTATTCATGGAATACATATTCAGTGAATATGTATTTGATGAAGGAAAACCATCTATTCTTCCCTCCCCTGCCCCCACATTCGGGATCAAACCCAGGGCCTCACACATGATAGCAAACAATTTCCCACTGAGCTATACCTCAGACCTTTTTATTTGAGACAGGGCCTTACCAAGTTGCTGAGGCCTTAAATTTGCAATCATCCTGCCTCAGTCCCCCAAGTAGCTGGGATTACAGAGACCATGGCACCCTGCCAAAACCGTCTATTCTGTTTGACTCCCCAAATACTAACAGAAGCTCTATTTAAACAGCAGAACTATGAACTACTGGAATTTTTATGTGTTTCTATAGCATCTAATTTTCTGAAATAAACATGTATAACTTCTATAAGGAGAAAAAACAAAACATTATTTTTAGGAAGATAAATTATCATAACAACTGTATGTAGCATGTGAGGCTGATGGTGGGGTTGCTTCCTGAGAACCAGTACGACAGGGAAGGCACAGCCTAGAATCCATCCCTGGGGTTTTCTTTTGCAGTAAACTATGGGATTAGATGAGCAAAGAGAGTTTACTTAACAATGATGAAGATTTTTTGGAAAGAAAGGATAATTTTTTCTGTTGAAAGCTTCTGGAAGAGACTGGGGTGGAAGAATGCAATACCTCAGTTGCTAACACATTCCCATTCTCATAAACCCCAAAGATGAAGAGCCTTCTGAATACTTCTTAGCATCATTAGCCATTCAACCTTAACTCCTCACTCTTCCTTCATTCTCTCTAACCAACCCCAGGTTTGTCTCAAATACAAATCTCTTCTCCCCGAATTTCAAGATTTTCCATAATTACCTATCCTATTCACCCCAGGCATAATGACCCATAAGCTCCCAAGCACCCTCTCACATCCATCTACACTGAGTTCTCTCTTCTTTAAGTCAAAAGCTATACTTATTCCAATGTTTTCAATGGTTTATTCACTAGTTTTTTGTTTAGTTAGAAGTGCTTTAATTACTGAAAAATCATTATAGGTAAACCAAAGGATTGAAATGCAGCAGGCATAAGGAACATGTAAACCAGAAAGGTGATAACTACCAGACTTCTGCCTCTAACTTTTTTGCAGAGGACTTTTTCTGAACCAAACCCTTCAACAAGGTAGTTTCCCAGAATCAGCCCTACCCATTTCAGGACTTAAGTCAAGTTCCTTCTAATATCTGCTGCAGCTACCATAACAAAATACCACAGACTGGGTGGCTTAAACTACAGAAATTGCCTTTTTCACAGTTGTGGAGGTTGGAAGTTCAAGATCAAGGTGTCAACAGATGTGTTTTCTCCTGAAGTCTCTTCCTTGATTTGCACATGGCTTTCTTCTCACTGTGTATTCACATGGGCTTTTCTGTGTACATACATGACTGGTGTCACTTCCTCTTCTCATAAGGACATCAATCCTATTGGACTAGGAACCCCCACCTTTATGAGCTCATGTAACTATAACCACCTCTTTTTGAAGGCTCTATCTCCAAATAAAATCACATTGGGGGTTACATCTTCAACACATGAATTTTGAGGGGACATAATTCAGTCCATAATACTTCTCTTCCATGAAGTCTTCCCAACCTCTTTCCCTCCTCCTCCTTCTCACTTCAGGTCAGGGTCACATCACAGCTTCAGTACTGACCAGCATCAGGTACTCAATTAGTATTTCCTGACTGGCCAACCCATTTAAGGATTGTTTTATCAATCACCTGGATATATCAATTAGTTGTAAATTATCTGAATACTGAAATACCATCTTTCCGTCAGGGTTGTTCTTAATGCCATGTCAAGGGATAATGTTCCTTCTGCCTAAATGTTCTTTGGGTTTTCTGAAGTGCTAAGGATCATGTTTTGGAAACAGCCTGAGGAAAGTTCTACTTACCAGAAGTGATGTCTCAATTAAAATGAATCTCTCTCTCCTTTATTCTTCTAGGAACTTGTATGATTATTATAGTTCTTATCTCAGTCTCCTCTGAATTACAAATGCTAACACTGTAAATCTGTGGTAAAGAGGGCAGAAAGCCCAAGTTATTTATCTTGGCATCATAATTACAGCTCAGATCAAGGTAATATTACATTCTTTTTTGGCAAGTTATTTATTAATTCTGTCTAGTTCTCTTTCTTCTTTTTATTTTTTATTATTTTAATTTTAATTTTTTGTATTTGTGGTCCTGGGTATTGAACCCAGGGATACTTTACCACTAAGCTACATTCCAGAACTTTTGATTTTTCATTTTGGGACATGGTCTTGCTAAGTTTCTGGGGTTGGACTCAAACTTCCAATCTTCCTGCTTCAGCTTCCCATGTCTCTGGGATCACAGGCAACTTCTTGTTTTTAACTAACATGTGATAATTATACATGTTCATGAGTTTTAGTGTGTTATTTCAAAATATTTATAAAATGTGCACTAATCAAATCATATCTCCAGTTCCTTACCATTTCTTTATGTTGGGAACCTTTGAGTTTCTCTCTTCTAGTTCTTAATAAAACTTGTAATAGATTTCATGAATTAATATTAACACTACTGTATTGTGGAACACTAGAATCTATTCCTCCTACCTATTTTGGTATCTATAATCCATTTCTCTATCCATTGTCCCCTTCCTCTTTCCAACTTCTAGGAAGTACTATTCTATTCTTTTCTACTTTAAAATTAACACTTTTAGCTTCCATATATGAGACAGAATATGAAATTTTTTTCTTTCTGTTTGTGCTTTATTTCACTTAACAAAATGTCCTCCAGTTCCATCCATTTTGCTTCAAGTGATCTCTGTTTTTTAAATTTTTATATTTTATTTTTCTTCCAGCTCCATTTTACATCTGGTGTTTTATTTTATGGACCTCAAACATGTTCCAAAGACAGATCCATATATTTAAATTCAAAAGAAAATCTACTGATCGCTGGCTTAACTGCCATTGGTTTAAAAAAAATGCTTGCATTATTGATAGAAAAAGGAACAGGGGCATGTTAATATAGTTTTCTTGTAAAGTAGGCTTCCTTAGACTATATATGGATGGGTTCATTCAACAAACTTCTGAGAGTCTACCAATTTCTGAAAACTATTTAGATTTTGGGGACAAGATGGTAAAGAAGACTGGTCATGTTTCTACTTACTAGAGCAGAAGCTTATCTTCTAGTGGAGGGATATAGAAAGTGAACAAGTAAATCATAAATAAATTAGAAGATAAATACACTATTATCATATTTAATAAAATAGGGTAATATTGTCAAGAGTGACCAGAAAAGATGGAATCTAAGGTGGTTCTAGAAGACCTCTTTGAGGAGGTGACTTCCAGGGGGCAGCCTTAATGATTATAAGGGATCTGAGATGAACAGAACAATGGCCCTGCAAGGTGCCCACACCCTGGTTCCCAGAACTATGAACATGTTATATGTCATGATGTGGCAAGAGGGACTGTGCAAAATATGTTAGTTAAGTACCTTAAAATGAAGAGCTTATCCTGGTTATATGGGTAGGCCCAATCCATTAACATGGGTCCTTGTAAGAGAAAAGCAAGAAAGTCACAGTCAAAGAAGAAGATGTAATGATGGAAGTAGAGATCAGAGTGAAATAAGGAAGAGGTGATAAGTCAAGGAATGTATGCAGCCTATAGAAACTAGAGACAAGGAATGAATCTCCTCCAGACCCTCCAAAAGAGCACAGTATAGCCCACACTTCCATTTGAGCCTTATAAAGCTAGTTTCAGGCTTCTGGGTTCCAGAATTGTAGGACAATAAATTTTTATTATTGAAAGGCATAAGTTTCTAGTAATGTGTTATAGCAGCAATAGGAAACTAATACAAACTCATAGGCAATGTCCCTGAAAATTCAGAAAAACAGCTGAAATAAAGAGTTCATTGCACCAATGTTCAATATGACTTTCCTCCACAGCTTTGTTAAAAACAAGGCACCAATGGCAGTAAAACTGATACATGTGGTGTTACAAGAGAAAAACCTCAAACATAGGATTTACCAGCAGTATTAGTTTATTTGTGATGATATAACAAAATACTCAATACTGGGCAATATGTAAATATAAGAGATTTAGGTGGTTCATAATTCTGGTGGCTGCCAAGTTCAAATGGCATACCATCTAGGTAAAGCATCCCCCACCCCCAGCTTTGTCAAAATATGGTGAAGAAGCAAAAAGGAATGAGCCATGTGCAAAAGTAGTCCAGTGTATGGGGTGGCCTCACTTTATAATAGTCCACTCTTAGGAAATCGATTTGGTCACACAAGAACTACATCAGTCCCTCCTGAAGGCACTGGCCCCATGACCTAATCATCCTCCACTAGGCCCCACCACTTAAGGGTTCTGCCGCCTGGACACTGCCACACTGCGGCTCACACTTGCAGCACACAAACCTTTGGGAGATACATTCACACCATATCCAGCCAAATCTAACTTTCAGTGATCACTAAAACAACCAAGAACCCGGTTTCCATGCATTCTGTGTGGACTTCCTGACGTTCAAGACACTTTCCAATGTGTCCAGTCTGTAAGTAAACCAAAGAGAAGAAATACGGTACTTCTTTAGGTTACCTGGAGAAATGATAAATTAAGAAGAATTATACCAATTTTCTGCTATATGAACAATCCAGCTTATGATTCAATACCACTAAAGTGAATCAGGATGGCTTTCAGAAAGTTAATCTTAAACCTTGCCTTTTTAGTTGAAAGGAAAAGAAAATGTTTGAGAAGAAAGAACTCATATAATATCAGGATTTTCCTTTGGGGAATAGGGAAGATAACATATATTACCAAAGAAAAATTCCATTTTTCCTTCTTTTTCTGTTTTTTTTTTTTTTTACTTTTAAAGTACTAAGGGTTGAATCCAGCTGTATCCCCAGTCCTTTTTTTAATTTTCAGACAGGGTTTCACTAAGTTGCCCAGTACTTACTATTCTCTTGCCTCAGCCTCCTGAGTCACTGGTATTATACACATGCACCACCACACCAAGCACCAAAGAAAAATTTTAATACTTACTAACTTTAAGTTAAATGTTGAAAAGCATTAATGATGGGGACAGGAGATGTAGCTTAGTGGTAGAGCACAGTTAGCACGTAGAAGGCCCTGGAGTCCATGGCTCCTTCCACCACTACCCCCACCACATACACACACACACACACACACACACACACACACACACAAGCACAAAATAGGAATGGCTCTCAGGGATATGCAGGAAGTAGAATTTTGTAGAAATGCACTCCTTCAAATTATTACATAGGAATGATTTGTGATTTTTTTAAACTATCAAACACTTCAGTATCATAAAATGATATCAAGAAAATCCCTAGAGCACATATAATATATCATCCCTACTTTGCAAATAAGAAAACTGAGGTAAATGTGGGCAAAAGTCATTTCCAAGGGCACAGAGATGGTGACAGCAGGTATCTTGTCTGCTGGCAGGCCCTTCCATCAGACTGCAACTCCTGTCTTTCAATCTGTGACTCAGGGGTGCTTGCAGGTTTTACTGAGTTCTAGTGAACATTTATTATAATAGGAACATCACTTGAGCCATGAAAATGCTCTAAACAGTATTTTTAAGGGATATTGAAAGGAAAACCAAACATGAAAAACAATCTTCTTTAGAACTGCTTTCATCAGAAAAAAAAATCAATACTATTACCACATCTGACACAGAATGTGTCCTAAGGCCCATCTGATTACAACCTTAGAAACAGAACTACAGTAAAAAAAATATGCATGGAGCCAGGTGAGGTGGTGCAGAGCTGTGATTGTAGTTGCTCGGGAAATTGAGGCAGGAGGACTGCAAGTTCAACGTTAGCCTGGACAACTTAGCAAGATCCTGTCTCAAAATAAAATTTTAAAATGTCTAGGGGGTTATCACTCACTGCTAAAGTACTTGACAAGTATGTGTGTGGCCCTGGTTTCAATACCCAGTACTGGAAAACACACACACACACACACACACACACACACACACATAAATCCATTTTTTAAGGGAAAAAAATGACATAGGTATGGTAAAGTATGGCTGACCTTTACAGAAGATATGCAAAAAAAATTTGGGGGGAAAATATAAAATAACTATCCAGATGGCAAGAGCTCTTAATAAATCAATGTAATTACATAAGGTTAATTTTAATTTTTAATTTCAAAAATGAATCATAGAATCTTAGAACCAGAAGAACCTGATACATTCCCCAGATTGAGACCTGTTTATTATTCATGGCAATAACTGAAATTTAAATGTGAAGTTAATATAACCCCTAAACTCTTATGCACTTAGCTTCTTGGCAACTTGTCCTTTTCTCCTTACATCTTCTGGAGTCAACCAACAGGGGCAAACTTCATATCCCAGAGAGCAAAAACAAACTTGTCAGAACTTCCTTATTGATAACCGGTTTTTTTTGTCAAAGCAAAGTTGACTAAAACATTCATGATCAAATTAGAACTTTGACACAAGGGAAAAGACAAGGTAATTTGGGTTCTTAACTCCAACCCGAGTAGAATCAACAGACATGACCACAGTAGGAGTATTACCAACCAAATGATATTATACAACATGGTAAAAGTAATAAACATTATTGAAAAGAAGTGTGTAATTATGTAACAGAATCTTTAGCTACTCTGTTTCCTAAACACTTCTTTGCCATTTGAAAGTTACAACTTAGTTTTTAAAAAATACAAATGTAATTCCTGGAAGTTTAATATCTTCAATTTGATAGAAAAAAATACTAATAGCAAGTTATTACTTGAACCGATATTTCCCTTCTATATCAGAAAAAAAAATCATCATAGGCTCACTGTGATTACCCCACCTTCTTAAGTGAACTTCTGACAAAAGAGCTAAAAGAGATTGATAACCAGACTACTGTTCCTCATGCTAGAATTTGTTGTGGCTACATGAGCAAGATAGTTTTCCCTTGCCTAGTCAGTTAAGATATAAGATTAATCTTGTGAAGAACTGTATTACAATGGTATTTGTTAACAAAGTATTCTACCCAACTCATCTACCTAATACAAAAATTAGCATGACATATGTAAAAACATAAGTGATTTTTATCTACTTTTCTATACCTATAACTCTTTGTTAAATACCTTCCCTTTTTTCCCTCTAAATCTGGTCAATTCAATCACCGCAATAGTTTTCATAATCTCTACCATATATTGCATCTAATTTAAACAGCATCTTTAGCTGAACTATTCTTCAAAATTCAACCATCTGCATTACTATTACAAAAACCAGAACAGTGCCTGGCAGCAAGACATTTAAAACAAAATGAAACAAAACAAAAGCACAGTCTTTAAAGAATGAACTTCAAAGAGCTAAATTGGGTTTGAATTCTGGGTCTTCCATTTACAAGTGGCATTATCTGGGGCTAATTCTGAAGAGCAAAAACAATAATATACTTTGTAGATTTGCTATAAGAAATACATTACAAATAAGTCCATTCTGCCTTTGTAGAGATCCACTCATGCCCTGGGGATACCAGAAAAAGTTAAGACAAGGTCTGTGCACCCAAGATGCTCACAGCAAAAAACGGAAGCGATTAACAAATTATTACAAAATATGCATAAGTGCAATATAGGTATATATGTACAAGATACAACAGCAGCCCTCCAACTGTAGGGTTAGAGATGGAGGAGTTGGCGCTCTTCAGACTAACACTTCAGGGATAAGCACTCCAGGTAAAAGGAACATCTTAGCTCAGTCAGGAAATTAAAAGAAATGCTAGATTTCTGAGGCAAAAAATAAATAAATAAAAGAGGCATCTATTGTGGGTGATCAAACTAGAACTATAGACATTAAAGAACTTGTAAACCAGTGGTTCTCAATCCTGGTTGCATGTTGGACTTGCTTATAATGTTTTTATGTACTACCTCAGGTACCCACAATTTAGAGATTCTGGTTCATTTGGGGAATCTGGAATGGATCCCAAGCATCAATGATTTTTTTATAAGAGTCACCCATGAGATTCAAAGGTGTGGCTATGGATTGAAAAACAACCATCCCAAAAGAACCTAAAGAATTTACTCTTTATCCTGAAAGAAATAGGAAATGGACATAAAGGTCTTTACAATGGTAGATGTTCAGTAAACAATAGCTCCTGACCCTCTCCTTCACTTTTATTATAAAATGTTTTTAACTTTGAAAACTGCTGATCTACTTACTGAATTCTTCATATTTCTTACAAATGAAATCTGTTGACAATTCTTTTGACAATTTACTATCTAAATTTGTTGTCGAGTTCACCAAAACGGAAAAAGTTTCAGTTTTCTTTTTTTCTTCTTCTTTGTTTCATTTTTTGTTTGTTTTTGTTTGTTTGTTAAAGGGGAGAGGGGAAAGGTAGTGAGAGAAAGGAAGGAAAAAGTAATTTAATATGATGAATTTCCCAGATACATTAATTGAGGACCAACAGGTTTCCAGAAACATCTCTATAAGTACCTTAGCATAGTATCTCTCAGAGAGAGACTCAATGTACTTTCATTTTTTTTTAAACAAAAAAGAGAGCAAAAGATTGGAATTCCCATGGCATTCTTTAAAGAGATAACCATGTGAGTCTAAAGTAGGACCAATTTTCATGGAATTCCCATTTAGTGGAACTCACTCTCCAATTAATCCTCCAAGTTTCAGTTCTTGGAATTGACTTCAGTCAGTGCAAACAAATTTTATAATTGATGTAAACGAACTCTATTGACTTGGTTTTGAGACATACTGCCCAAAGACAAAGATTATTATGTTGTATAGATCTGAGTCCCCAAGATACACCCAGGTGAAGCCACAAATACTATAAAAACGTGCTTTCCTTGAACAAGATGAGTCCTTGAGAGACATTCCCTGAATTTGTCTTGCCAAATTTCCAGTTCTGAGGGCACTAAACCCAAGATTCTGTGATTCCCTGGCTGCCAATGCTCCTGCTCCAACGAGCCACAGGTGGGAAGAGAATGCCAACACTGGCACTAGCTCCTATTTTCTCATATCCATTCAGGAAGTCAGGCAGCCTCATTACCTATTTATGCTTCAGCTATCTTCTGATAAATCAGTGTCTCCATCATCTTGGCCATTAACTGCCCATTACTGGGACTTCAATTTAAGGCCTGAGCAAGAAAATGCTTACTCACATAATCCTGAAAGTCAAAGCAGACCTTTAAGATACTTAGTGGCCTGAGAACAGGAAAATACATAGCTATATCGAGTTGTAATTAAATCTGAGCATAAAGAACCCCAACATTTGGATGTAATGAAATCAGCACACACAAAAAAATCCCTCAGATGAATCAGCCCTGGGAAACTGATACCCTTCCTTAGTGCAGGAAAGACCTAGGAGAAACATACTGACAGCTCTTCCCAGCCCTGCTAATGACTTGATATTTGATTTAGAGTGGAGTTATGAAAACTTTCTATGCTTCATCTTGTCCCCATATGTGAGCTGAAAATAGTCACAATTATACAATGCTGTGAGAAAAACACTTTTAAACTTTTGTTTACAGTGAAAAGAATATATAAAATCTTGTTGCAGGGAATAATATAGAAGTACTAAAAGTTAAATAAAGACAGGCAAAAAGAATAGAGGAGGGAAAATGAGTGGTTAAACTACCACACTCTCCAATGAGTAACTATTCAGTTCAGCACTAAATCATACAATTTTTAAAGCAGACTTGGGAATCAGAATTGTCTCTGCCAGCTGGGTCACAATCTGTCCTGAAGGCAACATCGGAAATAGGCCAAGTCCAAAGAATAAAATTAAGAATGGTGAGTTGTTCACATCAAGATTTATTTCACCCAGTCCTGTTATGTCAATGGATTTTTCTTTGCTTGCTTGATTTCATCTTGCTTACAGATATCAGAGGTGTCTTGTGAGTGAAGGCTCACTTCCACTAAAGGGCCAATGCCAAGCATGTACAGAAAGAAAAATCAGAAATACCACCGAACAAAATGCCATGATGAACAGCAGGTTCATACGAATTCCACAGCATTTTCTTTGAGAAACAAAATTCACATTGGGTTAGAAGGCCTTTTCTCTCCTAGAATTAAAAAGTAAAACTCCCTAATTCTAGAACTTTTTGCTTTTACATTTACATATAACAAACTTTAAAAGGACCACATTCTTTCTTGACTAACATATCTCAGTTGTGCAATAGTTTTCCAAGAACATAGTCAAGAAATAATCTAAGTAAAATATTCTAAGAGCAAAACCTCTGCTTAAGAGAAGAAGAAACTGTAGCTGGTCTCTAACGTGAAGGATATTCACAAGAAGGGGGGAGGGGGACCAGATTACCAGTCAGCTCAGAGAAAACCTTGTCTTAAACCAAGGAGTTTTTTAGGTTATGTTTTTTGTTTTTTGTTTTTTGTTTTTTTAATGCACCCACAGGTTAGAATATAGCGAGAAGCTGTTACAATGAAGTACAACATAAATTTGCCCACTCCCCAGGTTTTTAATTAATGGGTTTCTACATACTACTAACTGGCATCTCTAAGTGCTTTGAAGTATAATTCCTTGCTCTTACAGTACAGGAAAATTGAAGGAATCTGTCCATGATGCATGTTGGAGAGAAAATAAACACCCAAAAAGAAAATTCTGTTATGTATACCACATTTCACATACCTGGTACACAGTCTTTTTCTGGGATTCTACCTTCAAAAACCTGAATCTAAAGAGTTTAAATAAGAACAATTTTTCAGAAATTTTACAAGGAAAAACTCTTAAGTAGTATCAAAATGATGAGGTTATTCTGCTTGATAAAGATAATGAAGGAGATTCTAGACAGTAATTTTACTTATATTTCCATTATTTAAGGGAACTAGTTGCTATTAGCCCCTACCATGAAACAGGTCACACCATATATAGTTATATGGAGTTGTAACTAAATCTTAGCACTAAACACTAGAAAAGTGAAATGCTTTTTTAAAATACTCTCACATCTCTGAAAGTAAGAGATGCTATTATGAGACACAGAAAAACTCTACAAATCAAGTTATGTTATCCATTGTACATCCAATAATGCTTGTGTGTATCAGTGCACTGGCACATACATTATAGCAGGAAAAGCCTGTAGTCAACCATAACCAGGAAGATAATTACTATTTAAAACAAACAAATGTTGTGGTAAGTCCAACTCTGAAGAACCAGAAATAGAAGGAATAACTGATGCTCTAAATGAAGGAGGTAGAATAGAGATCCTCACTGATCATTAGACCTAAAACATGCTAATTTTATACAGTGAAGTAAAACCAAAATCAGATGCAGACTTCCCCTTAGGTCTGAAATACATCTTCAGACAAGGGGGAAATCCCATAATCTTAGAGAGTTCTATTTAGCATTATGACCTCATATTTGAATATAAAAAGGAAATAAAATGATTAGTCTCACTGTTATGGTTTGGATATGAGGTGTCCCCCAAAAGCTCACGTGTGAGACAACGCAAGAAGGTTCAGAGAAGAAATGATTGGGTTGTGAGAGCCTAACCCAATCAGTGAATTACTTCCCACAGGGATTAGATGAATAGTAACTGAAAGTTGGTAGGGTGTGGCTGGAGGAAGTGGGACATTAGGGGTGAGGCTCTGGGGTATATATTTTGTATCTGGCAAGTGGAGTTTCTCTCTCTTTGCTGTCTGATCAACATGTGAGCTGTTTCCCTTTACCACACTCTTCCGCCATGATGTTCTGCCTGATTTTGAGCCCTGAGGAATGGAGCTAGCCACTTAAGGACTGAGACCTCTGAAACTGTGAGCCCCTAAATAAGCCTTTCCTCCTTTACAGTTGTTCTGGTCAGGTCTTTCAGTTGCCCCAGCAAAAAAATAAAAATTTAAAAAAAAAAAATGACCAAAATCCTCCCCATGGTTTTCCTCACTAGCATTAGCATAAACTCAATTCTTAACAGAAAAAACTTTATATCAAAGGATGATGGAATTTGATGTCCCACAGTGCCAAAAACAGAAAAAAATAGACAAATAAAATCCTAAGAGTCATTATTCTTTAGGGCAGGATGGTGGCGCTCTGGAAACACCAGGGAAATCAGAGTCTCATTTTCTTCATCTGCTTACTCACTTAGCCTATACAAAACTGCATGCACATAGGAGCTTGCATACTGTTTTCTGTTTGCCCTATATGCGACCCAGGTCTCTGTGCTCTTGATGTATTTTAATACAAAAACAAATAAACTAAACTCTAGTTCTTGCCTCTCCTGGAGGCAAATTAGGGCAGTTTAATGAGTCCTCCATGTTTTTGACATGCTGAGTTAAAGAAAGAATTCCTATAAGACATCTTGATTTCCTTAAAAAGGAAAAAAAGCCAAGCACAGTTGTTCTTTCTATGTTTTATGATTTTTTAAAAGTAGTTGTTGCTTTGAGGCAAATGAATAAAATCTCATGGAGGTCACTTTTCATTTACTTCATTAACCCTCCCCCCTACTAAGAATATCTATTCACTTCTGAAAAGCGTGCAGATAGTCTCTCCGAACCGCCCCCACTGGGTTTTTGGGAAGCTGCCTTCTGGCAAGGGTTCCTAACTCAAATGTTCCCCAAACCAGCATCCTCAGCAAATTGCCACCAAGTTGTCCTCTTTGTCCTTCTCTGGCCTTCCCAGAGGCCTGAACCCCTGCTGTGTGCACAGGACTCCACAAGAGTCAAGGTGGACTCTGTAGAAGATAAGGTCCCTGCCCACAGATTTATTTTGTCCTGAAAGACATGCTCTTATTGTACAAGGCAATAAGATAGTCCAGTGCTAAACTGTTTTGTTCAAAAGGGTTTCCCTCTGTTTTAAACTGTGAATAGTAACTTAAGAAAACCTGGAGAGGATAGTGGTTATAATGCCAGATTCTATAGTCAAATTTCTTAAGTTTCAATCCTAGCTCTATTTCTTCCTAAGCTAACTGATCTTGAGCAAGTTATTTAAGTTCTCTGTGCCTCAGTTTCTGTATTCATTAAATAGCAACATGAGTACCAACCTCTGAGGATTACTATGAAGATTGAATAGATGTAACATACACAGAGCAGTCTAGCTCCATAAATGTTAGAAATGTTATTCTGCAGAAGTCAAAGCATGTAGGAATAGAATTTCTTGTTGTAATCAGGAGTCAGAATTGCTTTTGCTTCCCTGGTCACTTTCAGATGACAATTCCTCTATCCCTCTCTCTTTAGGTTCATGTCTTTCAGCTACACCACTTTCTACCCTCAACCCAGTACCAAGTGTCTCTGTCTTCCCAATAATTGGAACTTGCTTGGCACATAGTATGTGGTCACTTATAAATTCAAAACAACTCTAAACTGTTATCTAATAACAATATGAGAATAGTTACCTTGCAAACAGTAATTATTCAAAAATGGGAAGTAGTTATCAGGACTATATATAAAGGTTGCTTTCAAGCAATTAAACTATTTTGTTGGCTTCTTGGTTAGTTCTCTAGTAGTTGTAAGAATATTATTGTCATTTAGAGTACGACCTTTATCAGCATATACCTATAAGAATCCATTTATTCTCCTTAAAAACTCCTGACCTGCATTCATTCCTGTGTTAATTTTATTCAGCCAACATTTTCTAGTGAGTTTGGTAGTCATTTGGCTACATATCCTGAAATGTGCATTATTGGGATTGGGCTCATAGCTCAGTGGTAGTGCACTTACTTTGCATGTGTGAGGCACTGGGTTTGATCCTCAGCACCACATAAATAAAGAAAATAAAGGTATTGTGTCCATCTACAACTAAAATTTTTTTAAAAAAATTTTTAAAAAGAAATATGCATTATCTCCAATACAAAGGGAAAAGAATGGAACTCTGAACTTTAGGAAGTTATATGATTCATTCTTCCTCCTGCTTGTGAGGAAACAAATATCTACTCAAAAGCATTTTGAACAATGATTGTTGGGCCTGTTTTATAAGTTCTTGAGACAGTTTCTCAACTCCAAATTGTATTCTGTTCCAGTTGCTGCATCATCATATTTTTCCTCTTAGCTAACAAAACTCCGTCTTAATGTAATTTAGACGTATTTGCTCCATTTGCGAAACAGGATATGTTCAGAGATGGTTTGGAGGTGTGCCTCTCATCTCTGAGGCACAGCAGAAAGTATCTGCTGCTTGGTAAGCTTTATGGTGGGTTGGTACTAAAAATATCCACCAACCACACAAAAAGAGTAATGTATAACCGTGTACGTACTAAAAAATACAAAAGTAATACTGTCTTGCAAAGAAAGATCCAAAGAAGTGTATTGTGAGACTGTGAGAAGAGGAGGAGCATGGATTAAATGTAGACACCATATTGAAAATCTGTATGGTCTTCCTTGATGAAATAAGCCAATATTCTGAGGTACAAGAAGAAACCAAAAATACTGCTAGAGATGTGGATGATTCCAATATTCACCCTCAAGTACAGTTTCCACTAAGACCTTTATCATTGATTGTCTTTGGAGTAGTCACAATGTTATCGTGCTTGATGCAGTCTGGCCTTGGGGTCATCCAACTGGTTTTTCTCTCTTCCTGGGATGCTCTTCCTCAGATACCTGCAGGGCTCATTCCCTACTTCCTACAAGCCTTTTCCCCAAAGTGACCTTCTCTGAGGCCTAATGGACTATCCTATTAAAGATTACAACCTAAGTCTGGGGGTATAGTGCACTGGTAGAGTGCTTGCCTCACATGTATGAGACCTTGGATTCAAGTCTCAGTATTGGAGGGGAAAAAATTTACAGTCTCTGCCCTCATACTTGCCTGAACTCCTAATCCTCATCAACATGCTGCATTTTTTTCTTTGTTAGTTCTAAATACCTGCTAACACACTATATAATTCATCATTTAATATGTTTCTGTTTATCTGCTAGAATATGGGCCACAGAATAAATAGATCTAGAAGAGTTTTTTAATTCACTCATGCATATCCCAATAGCCCAGAATAATGCCTGTCACATAGTAGGCCCTCAACAAATATTTGTGGAGTGAGCCAAATCAAATCACAGGAAATAATTTTCTTGCTCTCTCTCTCTCTCTCTTTCTCTCTCTCTCTCTCTCATAAACACACACACACACACACACACACACACACACACACACACTGTCAGTATTAACCAAAACAATTTTTCAGTCTTAACCTGAAATTTATTTAAAAAAAAAAAAAGGAAAAATTTTAATTACAGAGCTGGCAAGTTTCAACCTCATAAGAAAAGGAACAAGAAACAAGGTCTATTAAATATTTGCCAATCCCCTCAGTTCCTTCATTATTCAAACTGGAGGACGGAAAGAGAATTCAAGAATCTCTAGTTCTAGTGAAAACACACTGCAGAGAACAGGAGCTATAAAAAGGCATGATTAATAGCTTGAACATAACTGAAATACGCAACTGCACAAAGGCCAGAGGTGCACAAGAAAGTATAGCTGTTTCTCTCGTCAAGGTGGGACTAAAACTGACCCAAAGGCATAATGGAGAAGGGCTGTCTCATGAATCCTCTACACATACGCGCGCGCTCGCACACACACACACACACACACACACACAAGCCCCACTATCAGAAGCAGCAACAATACTAACATACTATCTACACTTGGGCTTTTTTCTTCTTGAACACTTTCTGCTGTGAACATATGATGCTAAAATAGAAGCATACGGACTTCTTCTAACCTAATTATTTCTTGAGAAGGAGAAATTATACAAACAATTAACTTTGGAATAACAGATTTTGCAAAGAATGCTTGTTGAAAACTGTTGGAAATTTAGGAACACATGGTTGATTGATTAAGTGTTAAAATATTTATTAAATATGAGAATCCACTGCAAGAAAATGGAAGTTCTTCCACTGAGGGGAAGGCTACACCCAACACGGGCACAGAGTCATGTTAATAAGAAGCTGAATAAATGAATCGAAGTGCACAACTAGTTTATAATGGCACCAACAACAACACAATGATAAAAAGAGGAAGGCAAACAGGGAAATGCAATGCATGGAGAATGAATGTTAAGTGTTATTAAAAGCTATATTAAAAATACTGGATTGCACAGTTAAAAGGGTGAATTTTATGGTATGTGAATTATACATCAAAGTATTATTTTTAAAACAATATTAAAATCATTATTGTTTGCATAAGTACATTTTGGATGAAGGCAATATTGGTTCTCATAGAAGGGCTTCTGAAATTACTTTAATGTACCACGGTCAGGATTTTTTAGAAAATGAAATAGAATGGAGTAGAATGAAAAGCATTATACTGCATATAAAAATGGTAAGATCCATTTCATGGCACATATTTTTATTTTGTGTGTGTGTGTGTGTGTGTGTCTGTCTGTCTGTCTGTCCACACATCCACCCAAAACCTTTTACAGAAATATTTATAACAGCAGTATAAACGATGGTCACAGAAAGGAAAGAACCCAGATGCCTATAAATAATGGAATATTATTCAGCAAATAAAAGGAATGAAGTACTGATGCAAGCCACAATATGGATGAAATTTGAAAGTATTATGCTAAGTTAAAGAAGCTAGTTACAAAAGATCAGAGAGTGCATGGTTCAATTTATATAAAATCTCAAAGACAGGCAAATCTATAGAGACAAAAAAGTAGATTAGTGTTTGCTTACACAAATTTCTTTATAAGAATTTATGGGATTTCTTTATAAGGTAATAAAAATGCTTTAAAATTGTGGAGATTGTTGCACAATCTCTGAATACACCAAAAATCTTTGAATGGTAGATATTTTCAAATGGGTAAAATCTATGGTATGCAAATTATATCTCAATAAAGTTATTTTTTAAATACACATAGTAAAATGAATTTTTTATTCCTGAGATTACACTAAGTCTGCTAAAGTCATGAAAACTGTTTCAGAGTGCTTTGCTGTTGAACAGCTACATGATCTTCATCTTTTGATGTGGAGCCTCTTCCCCAAAACAAGTCCTTACTTTCTTTTAATCTTAAAACAGCCCCTTATTTATTCTACGGTATATATGTACTTAAAAGTACTCATACTCAAATGACTATCTTCTACTGGTGCTTCATTCAGATATAAATCAGCATTTACAGATCTTTTAGAAGCATAGAAATTTCCTGGAGTGCCATATGGATGACTGCCTAAGAAATCTTTTAAAATAGAAAAGATTTTATATTAGCTTATACCATCAATATTATAAGTAAATTTTATAATTAACAAATATTTAACTAATATAAATATCTATTATATACGTTTATATATAAAAATATAAAATACCATTATAATTGACTTATATAACTAACTTATACTATATAGTAAAAATATTCTACATTAACTTGTTAGTCCACACAAGGGAAATAAAAATTAGAAAAACTTAAATAAAACAAATATTAGGCAACGGCTATATGGGGCTTAGCTACAGTGGAAAAAAATAAAAGATGTCGTCTTTAGTTCGAAATCATAGTTTAAAAAAATGAGAAATAAATATTAAGGGAAATCATTGACTGAATATGTCATATGAATTCAGGTCCATCAGTAACACTATGTGTCACTCTCTCAGTAGACACACATCATTGTCTTAAAGAAAATGCAGCTCCAGGCAGCAAATGACAAAGCCTGGTGAATAAAGTCACACACAAAGGTTAAACATCTTGGATTTATTTTTGTTAGGAGAGATGGGGCTATAAACTGACATGGATGATTTTGTCACAGTGAGTAAAGTGGCTGGGAGACAGAAAGGCAGCATTAGGTAGTGGAATGTCAGTATGCCAATCAAGGTCTAAATTCCTGCCACTTTCTCTGTCAGTCTCTCTCCTCTTATCAGCACGTCCCTGCCTTTCCTAATAAACCCTGCCTCAGATTCCAAGAAGAGGGACAGCTACATCAGTGCAGACACTCACTAGTCCAAGAATCCCACACAACCTGGGCATACTGAAGACAGGGTGACTCTGTTGGGCCAGCAGGAATATGTGAGGGCAAGAGGAACAAAGAGTTCAGAGATTAGGCATAAGTAGAAAGAGAATCATGCTTCTCTCCATCCCATCCCAACATATTCCATTTGGAAAGAAGTATTATAACTTTATTTCTATGGGAAATAACTCCAAAGTAAATAAAATCACCAACATAAATGATTACAGAAAACTTTTTCTCTGCATCTTTGAGACAGAAAGTTGAAATAAAACAGACCATAAATATTTACTGAATACACTCTGTAGGTCAGGCACAATCCTAAGTGAATAAACAATGGTGAATGTGAATAACCAAACATAAGATTGCAGTCTATGTCATAGGGTCATGATCTACTAACATTCATGTTGTAATTGCCCCACACCCCTCCCCTAACACACACATAAGCATGCACAATTTTATCCCAAGCTTATGATACAAGTTCTACTTTTAGTTATGTGTAAAAGTGCCCATCTTCCTTTATCCTAAATATGCACCCTGTAGCAGTGGAGCAATGGATCACTATCCTGTAGCAATGAATCACCATTGAAGACTCTGAGCATGTCATGCTCATCAAGTGAGGAGGGTGGACTGGGTACATAACTCAAAACTTAAACCCAGGGGATTAGGAGAGCAATGAGAACTAAAAAAAAAAAAAAAAAAAAGATTTTAGAAAGGAGATTACTTCAGCTGCGAGGAACAGAATGGACACTTCAATCCATAACCCATGAAGAAAATAAATGAGGCTCAAGGGAAATTAAAGAAAAAGCAAACAGAAAAAGAAAAACCATACAAAATACAATTTAAAGGTAAGTAGTAAAATGGAAAGCTTGTTGAACTATAACACATTTTCCAAATTCCAAAATAAGTTAAGTCCAACAACACACAACAGGGATGGTTCCCAACACTGAATGTAAATAACCTTCCAGAGACTTGTTTTTACTTCAGTTGCTAAGAGAAAAAGAGACACTTGACAGAAATAGAGTGGGGGAAAAATACAAAATAAACCAAAGGTCAGAGAAAATAAGAAGCCATGTTCACAGGAAAATGACAAATGGAAAAGGACTACAAGAGAGTGACACAGCCTGACTGAGAGGTGAGGATATAAAGAGCAAAGTAAAGAAATAACTAACCAGGGAAAGTCGAATAAAACAACAGGCATATGAGAGCACAAAAATGAACAGGGCCCTTCACATGGCAGGGCATCAACTAATCCATTCAGCCAACATTTGTTTGCTGACCATTTGTTGTGTATAAGGCTGTCTGCACTCAATGCTGGGAAGAAATAAAAATGAAATGAAGGGCCAGGATTTCAGTCCATGTTTTTCCATGCAACTAAATTAAAATAATTTTACCCCAACACTCTACAAATCTAAACCCCAAGATATCATAATCAGAATATTTAAACAACTCATCATCAGTGATTTCAAGTAGATTTCATATTAAGCTGATTTAAGTTACAAATTAATGGTACTTTTCTTCATTACCCATGAGAACATTGTCTGTGCAAGATCATATTAAGAGCTATTAGAACAATGTGCTCAACTTATCTCAGAAATTACATCAAATAAGAATTCTTAGTATCTCAGCATCAGTATTTTTCCCCCTTTTTACCTTAAGGCATCCTGAAAATCAAAAAAAAAAAAAATGTACACTGTGGTTTAAAATAGTCTTAACTCTAGTTACCTACTCATTCAGAAATGGTTCTACCTTTAGTGCCAGCAATGAATACATCTTGAATTCCCCTTACCTACCACAATCAGAATCTGTCCATCTTAAAAGGCACTTTATGAGGAAATAATTTGGAAAGAAAGCAGTGTTCTAGTTATATTTTATTATGCTGAGTGAATGGTTCATGTGTAAGAATAATTTTTTTAGTCCTGAGTCAAAATTTTCATCATCTTCAATAATGTTTACATTTCTATCAAAGTTAATAAAATCTTTTCTTAAGAAACAATAGCTTAAGTGTTCACCATAATGGTAACTATGAAAATGCATCTGTTTTAAAAATTCTCCAGTGTTCTCATTAAACAATATCTACAGATTTTCTGGAACACACATCGAAGTACTCCTAACTCTGCTAAACTGCCGCTTATACGAAAGTCACCTTGAAAATAATTCAGTCTGTGACAAAGACTAATACCAAAAATATACAACTCAATAATTAAATCTTTCCAAATTCCAATTTACAAAAACTTTTCATTCATTCATCATACATTTAACAAATACCACATGCCATTCAGAATAAGCCTATTGCTCATTTTATGTAAATTTAGTGTGATTTTTAGAGAATCAAAAACTCTGACATGAGTAAGAAAACTGACCTTTAGGCTTCATCTCCCAACTGAGGAAAGGCACAATGTCTAGAATCTGAATTACATAAGGGGGAGAAGAATGGCCCATTAAATCCCTCTCCCACAACCCTGCAGACCTTTAATAAGACCAACCAAGAAGAAGAGGAAGAGGAAGGAGGAGTAAAAGGAGGAAAATTAAGAAGAAAGAAAGAAAAAGGAAGAAGGAGGACAATGGAGGAGGTAAGAGGGAAAAGGAAGGAGGAAAGGAAACATCAAAGGAGCAATAATAGGTTTATTTTAAATGGTATATGGTATTTGTTAAATAAAGGTATGTTGAAGTAATGAAGAGTCTTTAAAAACTGCAGTTTGGAAAATTTGTAATTATTGAGTTGGATACTCCCCCCCCCCACCCTGGCCCCTGTAGATTATGAATTTGGTATGACTTGCAGCTTAGCAGTAGTTAGGAATACTTGGATGGGTGTTCTAGAAAACTTCAGGCAGCACTAAATGAGAATCCTGGGAATTTTTTTTTAACAGATGCATTTTCAAATTTATCATTATGCTGAATAATTATGTTTCTTTCCTCTGAACAAAACAATTAAAATTCATGGGGGAATGAATGCAATCCCAGGGACCATCAGAACAAATCTGGCTAAAGACAAGGTTCCTTTTAAAAACCCATAATGTGGATCAAAAGTGGAACCAACCACTAAAACCTAAATGGTTGAGATTAAAAATCATAAAGTCCCTCAGACTCTTTCAGGTAGCTCTCTCTCTCTAGTTGAACCAGGAGGTACTATATTGACCCAGCACAGCAGGTCTAGCATCTTCTCTCTTTAACTGATCTGTGATTTTCCCGATCTTTGTCTTCCCCGAGCCCCTGACCAAAGACTCCTCCTACTCAGATTCTGATGATCCTTTCCCACTCTCCAGTCTATCCTAGAGTGATATCCTAGATGCATATCCTGATGCATATCCTAGAGTTATGCATCAGGTGAGGCATAACCTTGACTGCCCTATGCCTGCTGAGGATCCACAGCTGGGAGCCTGGATAGACCCCCCTCCCTCCATACCCCCACACTGAATATTCTAAATGCATTAAAAAACCACTAGGGAATTTAAGGAAATTCTGCAGGATCAGGTTCTATCAAGTTGCAGTTCCCCCTGCAGCATCTTGCTATTTAATCCAAGAGAAACTCCTTAAAGAAAAGCTTGTGCTATGACCAGGAATAGCAAATTCTTGTATCAGCCTGGCCTCAACACCTAATCTCACTACTGGAGGATATGAAGGCAACTTCTCTCAAACAAGCCCATTTAAAAGGTAAACTGGAAAAAAAAAATCTGAAGAGAAATTGACCCTTTAGAGGTAAAGGTTAGAGACAGGAGGCAGTGCAAAGCAGAGTGCGTAGTCTAGCAAAACTGTCAACTAGGAGTTCTACTGCCTTGGGTAGGTAATTTTAAAACCATTGCAAAAGGAGCACTCTCAAGGCCCTACCTCAAGGAAAGCATCATTGATTTCTCCTCTTCAAAGTGTTATCTGATGATCTTTACTTGGGACAAAAAATGCAACAAAAGGGCAACTCTGGCTAAGTGCTAAAGTCCCCTGGTACAAAATTAATTTTTAAAAAGGAGACAAAAAAGTCTTCATTAACCCTTGCTGATACATATGACCCTGAAAAATCTCTTCAACACAAACAACAAAATTGATCTGGGGGCAAGAAGAATGAGAAAATTCCTTTTTCCTTCTCTTTCCAGTTAGAACTACTGATATTTCTGGATCATGGTACAGCATTTTTAGTTTTATTTTCAAAATCAAGTAACATATAATAACTTGTGCTGGGAAAAACAAAACATATCTCTGTCTTAAAAGGAATTCAAATGACATAATCAGACATAAAGAGCAGCAAGAAGTCTAAAGTCATGTTCTACATGACATATTTATATCTTAAAATATAGCATGTTGAACTCTATTTTAATTATGTGTAATGTAATTGCAAGTTAGCCACGGAGACTGGGCAGGGTCAACAGTTTCTTGAATAAATAACATTAGGTATGTTCCAACATAGAGCTGAATGAGAAATTTTATATTAAATAAGTTGCAAAGATTTTATAAAAAGATTATTTGATGTTGATTTCTAACATTTTCTTTGAGAATCCTTTTCCAGTTCTACCATTTTCTAGCTTCATGGTCTTGAGCAGCTTAATTAGCTTCTAAGTCTCAGTTTCCTCATTTTTAAAATGGATATAATAGTTTCTATTTCATAATGAGAGATAATACATGTACATCAGGGCTGGGGAGATAGCTCAGTTGGTAGAGTGCTTGCCTTGCAAGCACAAGGCCCTGGGTTCAATCCCCAGTACCACAAAAACAAATAAACAAACAAACATGTAAATCACTCACACAATGTCTGGTACCTGGTAAATGTTCAAAAAATGTTAATTGTTAATTCTTATTTTTTCAACTCTTTCTCCCTGTTTTCTTTCTAGTGCTTTTGTTACCAAAGTAAACACATCTAACTAGAGAGTCACAGAACCTATCTTTTTTTTTTGTCATTATTGACTATGTGTCTCTATTACCTGGATGATTTGACATTCAGGACTCTCCAGCTTCTAACACTATAAAGACACAAAAGATATTTTGTACCTTTTTCTTTTGATGAAGGATATATGAATGTGGATCCTGTTTAGCGTTTAAAGTTTCTGTTTATGAAACTTTGATCACAAAAGAGTATATGTAACTTTGGTGTTGACTGCTGAATACCAAAAATGTTGATTTGTAATGAAAGAATGTAACCATCAAGTATTTACAAGCAGAACACATCCTTCAAGAGGTTATTTTTCACCTTTTAAATGTCAAATAACTCTATATTTTGTATTACTAACTCAAAAATAAAAATGGAAAATACAATTTTATATATAATACAACTTTTATATATACACACACATACATATTATTATACATACATATATGTTAAAGGTGTAAAGTTAATGAAACTTTAATATACATATATTATTATGTATATTTTTCAAATACTGCAAGAAATATGTTGTTCCAATGGAATAAATATAAGAAATCTCTGCTTCCATTGCCAAAGACATCCAAATGTCTTGAATGACATCTGAAGTACTGTCAGTTCCCTCTACCACAAGGCCAGTTTAGCATAGAGGTTGATTATATAACCAGTGCAGTGGAGATGCAGTGCTTGAGTTCAAATCCCTTCTCAGCTTTGTGATTTCACAGGTAAGTTATCAACCTATCAAAAGTGATTTTTTTGAGGATGGGACAAGTTAATGTACATCAAGAAATCAAAAGACTATTTGGCACATCAAGTCCCACCACATAAATTACTATATATTAAATATTTTAGTGTATAACATAACATATATAGAAATTCTATTACATGTATTTTTCTCTTTTCCTGATTTTCTTTTCCTTCTACCTTCTCATTATTCCCCTTCCTTTTATTTCCCCACCCCATTTCTATGAACATCTTCTTTCTCTTTGGGGCTTTCCATGAGACTTAATGATAAATGTGGCCCTAAATTAGCCTCGTGATATTTGCTATGGTTTGGATATGAGGTTTTCCCTGAAAGCTCCTGTGTTAATGCAGGAATGTTCAGAGGTGGAATGATTAGATTATGAGAACATTAACATAGTCAGTGAATTAATCCACTGTATAGATCAATAATTTGAAAGAACTACTGAACTTGATGGTACCTGTAGGCAGGTGGGGTGTGGCTGGAGGAGTTAGGTCACTGGGGGCTTACCCTTAAGGATTATAACTTACTCTCCCACCTCCTTCCAGGAAGAAGAGCAATTTTCCTTAGCCCAGAGCAATGGAGCAGGCTGACCATGGACTCAACCACTAAAACTGTGAGCCCAAATAAACTTTTTCTCCTTTAAGTTGTTCTCTGTTGGGCATTTTGGTCACAGTGATGCAAAACTGACTAACAGAGAACTGTTAAATAATACTGACCTTACAACTCCTGTTCTCAGAGTGTCGAGATTAAAAAGAGAGACTCTCTCCATGTACATCTAAAACAGACTCTAATTATTAAAATTGGCATTCTTTGCAATATGAGAAAGTGAATAAAACTAGGAACAAATTTTATTAACACATAAGCTCATATAGAGTCACTCATAGTTTTGATTATAGCAGGAAAGAAGTGATGAAAATTGGTTCCTTTTGTGCACAGTAAAATTAGTAGGTAGAATTTCAAAGATAACAAAAAATATGTACACAAATTGGGATCTCACAGAGTAGAAACGAAGTAATTCCTAAATTAGGTTAGATGATTTATAATGTCTCTTTTCTCTAGGACTCTTAAATTCCACTTAGTTATGTAAATTTGAGTAAGAACTTAAAGGAAACTGCATAATTTTGATTTTGACTTTCTTGTAAAAGAAGGTTGGTAGGGGAACTGAAATGTACTGTGAAATGTTCCTGTCCTATTTATGGTGGTATAATAAACTTTTGATTGGTAGCAAACCTTAATCAATATCCAGCTACTTAGGTTAACAAATACACAGTTAAAAAAAAAAAAAAAAAAGATGTCTGTGCTATCTTTGCAAAATACCCCCAAAGCTGCAATTCCTGGGATCCCTTTACCACCAGGGAAGCAGTATTGCAGACAATTTACTGTCAAGCTGACTCAGTGCTCCCAAGTGAAACAGCACAATTTTAAGTACAGCTCATCCATACTTAGGTATATGTATAAATATATTCAGACAAAATAAAGCACACCTTCTACTATCAATCTTGCTATCATCTTGCATTTTCTCCACTCATTACTGGTTTTCAAAACTCTTAATAAATTGTAGACCTATGTCCTTGGCACCTGACCAACTACTTGAGAAGCTATGACACTTTGTAGGGGAAGAGAGAGTGGAAAAAAATGTGGCCCACCTAATTCACTGACAAAAAGAACATCTGCTATTTGTAGAGAAATATACTCCCTGAATATAGAACAAATTATGGAAAATTTATGAGGTGACCACACAACAAAATAAATTACCAAATAACCTATCTTTGATGCTACAATAAACTTATGATGCTCGACAGGCAAAAAATGAGTAATCATTAAGGTGGTTATTCTAAAAAATAGCAATTGCAAGATTATGAATATCAATATCAAATCATCAGTAAGACTAAGTAGGTGATATCTTGCCCAAATAGGTAGCCAGCTTAAAAAAAAAGTTTTATCTTTTTACCTAATACATGCAATCCCTTCACCATAAATACTTTCAAGACAAAAGAAAGACTGATTATTTTATTCTAGTGCTATCTTCCAAGATGAAATTACTTCAAACTAGGTAGACAACTTTGAGGATACCAAGGTTACCCACAATCAAGTGTGATCTTTGACTACCATTTTTAGGACTTTATGGCATAATAAGCTTTTAGTATAAGCTAATCATCCCACTTGGAATAAAAAATAAAATGTGCATTAAAGTAACTGACCATGCAAAAAGGAAATTTTTAACAAGATGAACTCATCAACAAAATCACTATTTCACATTCATCAAATTGTTTAAACAGAACTTAAATTAACTTTCTTCCAAAATAAAAATTGTGTGTTCCCATTTAGAGCTGAAAACTGAAACACTGACACATTAAGAACAAAATTAAGGTGTTTTATTCTGTTATAGTTCTTATGAGTTTTATGAATCATTGAATAATACATATGTCAACTGCTTGATCATATTAGGTGAGAAATGATTCCTGAACTAATTTAAATGACCTATAAGGTCTATTCTCTCCAGGACAATTCAGTTCCACTCAGTCATGTAAATCTGGGTAATTTGTAACTCACTTCTGGGAATGTTACACTCCTGTAATTAGGACACCATTTTGCATTCCAGTGATGTCATAAAATTTCTAAATAGTACTCAAGCAGCCTGTGGGAGTTAATGTTATTTAACATAGAGTACTTACTATATGCCCAGCATTGTTCTATTTACTATATGCCCAGTTTTACAAACATTAACTTACTATATGCCCAGCTTTACAGATATTAACTCATTACACAGTATTTTTAGTTTATTTAGTAATTAAGTTCTTATGAAGCTTAATGATAATGTGAACTGGCATTTACCAGTGAGTAAAAGTGAACAATCATATTCATTGACTCTTAGAAATTAAAAGTATTCATTTCTAACTATCAGAACCATCCTGCGGTAACATGAATCTAGCCAATTAATGCTTCTTACTGAAATCCTTGGACAGCCTTCAGGACTAAGTCCACATTCCTCAGCAAGTCAAGAAAGTGCTGCAGCATCAATTCCCTGCTTTTTTCTTTTGTCTCATTGGTCCCTTAAGGCTTAAGTATTTGCAGTTTACAAAGACATGTCCAGACTCCCACATGCCTATGTCCTTGCTCTCCATGCATTTGGCCATCCCATTCTCTCCTTTTCAAGTAGACAATTCCTAACTCACTCTCAAAACACAGTTCAGACAGTACCTCCTCCAGAGAGCCCACCCTGACTGCTTTCCTGGGTTAGTAATGGAACTTCTCTGCTTCCACAGCCATATGTGATTACTTCCAGAAAACCATGGGGAAGGGCAAAGAGGAATTGCTTATTCATTCATTCATCGTCCCACTTGTCTATGAACTCCTTAGAGGCTAGAACTGGGTCTTTTAACTCTAAATCCCTAGGTCCTTGCACAGAAATTGCTGAAAAGCAGGAGTGCATGTAAATGAATGTCTTTTAAATAAATGAATTGACAAATATAAACTTTGTGAGTTCACAAAAAGGTCATCCTAATTTTATCTCTGCAACACAAAAAAATACTAAAAATATCTGTGGATACCTAAGGTACAGTAAATTTTATCTATTTAATTACCAAAGAAATAACAAGAGCCATATAAAACCAACTTATTTTTTCAGGTCCAGTGACAACTCTTAGGAAACCAGAAATGCCAGATGTGCAAGAAAATGTCTTCGTTTCCTAATTGTAGTAAAAATTGGCCTATGCCAACTAGGTCTTTGCAATCCTAAATGCCAGATCCAGCACTAGCTGACAATGATTTCCAGCAGTTGTTTAAGGACCATGCTGAACTGCAGTGGATCCCTAGGTGATGCAGACATCAAGACATACTCTGCAGGCCTATGTGCCACGCACTGGGGCAATTTCTTGTAATGATTACTTGTAATAATTACTTTGATGACAACACAAACTTTCACTTCTGACTTGAATTCATAATCTGTTCACAATGTTTAACCAAAATTCTACCAATTCATTCACACCTCACCAAAAGTTAGTCATTCTTCTCAATTCTCAGATTTATTGCTGTAGGAAGTAAAAGCTGCAGGGGCCTGGAAGTATTTTCTGCCCCCAGTGGACAGGTCTATGAATCAAAAAACTGCAGAAGTGGTGCCTTATGCATGGTGAGAAAAGGACTGGCGTGTTTTTCAAAGAGTTGGTCTTTCACCAAGACACAGAAGGTCAGAAGGTACTGAAGACAGCATTGCCAGCATGAGGTAAAGACTCAAGAGTTTCCAGATACGATCCTGCGGTTTATCTTTCTGTATCTCTACTTCCTTCTGTCCTTCCTCTCCCAGAAAGTCTCTGTGATTTGTTTTAAAGCACTGCCCTATCTCAGCAAAATTCAGACTCTGGGAAACTCTACAGGATGAAAGACCTCAAGTCTTTAATAAATAAATCATAAAAAAAAACACCAAAGAAATGGAGAGAGGAAACTTACGTTAAAAGAGGCATTTAAAAAAAAAAACCTAATAGCAGCTTCTAGGCATTATTTGGATCCTTGTTCAGACAAACATTATATATGTATAATATATATATGTATATATGTACATATACATATATGATATTTGAAGCTTTCTGGAAATGCTGGTTGTTCAATAGTGATAAGAAATTATTCTTGATATTTTAAAATATGATAATGTCAGGGTTACATTTTAAAAGAAGTCTTACCTTTTGGAGGTGTATTACTGAAATTTATTTCAAATGAAATACAATTTGCTTCAAAATAATACAGGAAGGAGAAGAAAATAAGTAGAGAGAGTAGAGATAAAACAAGACTGGCCATCAGTTGCTAGACATTCAAACTGGGGGTTCATTATGTTATTTTATGTTTTATGTGTGATTGATATTCTTTATAATCAAAGATTGCAAGAATATTTCCTTAGGAAAACACTCTTAATTATTTGAAAAATAAGATTAGAAAACTATGCTCTCTTCTCCTTCAGTTTTCCAACGGAAACAAGTCAAAAATATAAGGAAAATAGACTCCTTCATTAAAGACTTGGAATATTATGTTTTCTACTACAATAATCTAACTTTGATGGATATTACAGTAGTCCTTAAATTAATGCCTTATATTGACAAAATTTTAACAGAATCAAGCATTTGACTACAAATACAGATTTTAAATAATATTTTTATAATTTTACATATTTAACACATATGGATAAGTCAGTATAAATATCACTTCATCCAGATATATCTTAAAGCGTTGGTAAGTATATTTAGGATATGTGAAAATGTTCAGCTTGCCTTTGCTTCTTTTCATCTATGTGAATAAGTTCTATCTTAATATGTACTTACATTTGGGTTAACTGCCTGCCAGGTTTATATCTATAAATCAAAAAACTATTTACAGGGCTCCCAAAATGTTTAATAAAATTAGCTAGTAGATTTAAAATAATTTTCAGACATATCTGTGAATATGCGATATTGATCTAAATACAGATACAATAATAAACTGGGTTATTAAAATAATTTTTATATGCTCAAAAAAAAAAAAACATCCCTAATTACACCAAGAGAACTGCTACCGATGAAGTAAGGGGCAGGGGCAACCCCTTTTGTACAAAGTAGAGGTGAATCTCTTTGGTGTCCACAAATCTAAGTGATCAGAGAACTTAAGTTTAACTTATTTTTACAATTTGTGTTTCCTAGGAATGCCTCCGCGCCGCACCCTCCCATTCTTCTATAGTACCAACCTTGGGTTATAAAGTCTTAGCTTTCAGCATTAAAACAACAATGATGATGCAAACCTGCCCATATATAACCTCCTCCCTATCCATGGTTTTTGCTTGACTAGAATGAAAGGGTCTACTCCCTCCCCACTCCTTCACTCAGGTTACTGCACTGCTGGAGGCATCCCGCCCAAACTCCCCTACTCCCCTGGAGCAAAGCGAAGCCCTCAGCAGTGCTTCTTTTGGTTATTTTATTTATTTTTTTTTTTGGTCCCTATTTCCCCTTTTTTTCCCATGACTCTCATTAGGTCTGCGCTCATTTCACCCAAGTCACCGCGTCTCCAGGGCAACAGAGCAAACGTGAGGTCGAGGGTAGCCAGGCCGCGCGAAGGACCACCTCCCGCACCGCGCTTCTCACCTGCCGGCCACTGAGGTCGCCCCGCACCCGTGTGTTGAGCTCTTCGTGCTGAGTTTCGTCTTCGCCTCCTGAGCGGTAGATGAGGCGCAGTGGCACGATGCTCTGGCGCTCCAGGAAGCGGTTTTCGTTCCTCCTTTCTAGCTCCGTCAAAGAGGCGTCTCCTTCCAGGCAGGAAGGGGGGCAGAAGAGAGTGGAGAGAAAAGGCAAAAATAAAGACCCTGACCCGCACTCGTCCCTACCGTGGTCCTACATCTCTCGCTCACGAAAATTCCACCGCCTCCTCCCTCCCGGACCCCATCTGGAAAGGACGCAAAGGCACCAGCTGGAGAGCCTTGGACCAGCTCATCTGAGAGCATCCAGGATCGGGGCCCAAAAGCAGGGTACCCCTTTCCCATTCTCCCCATTCCTCCTCAGAAGAAAAACAGGCATCTGACCCAAGGCTTCTCATGCATCCGCGCGCCCCCACACATGTATTTTTGCTCCGCTTCTCAGCACCCTTCCAAATTAAAAAAAAAAAAAAAATCTCCCCGCGCACTTGGGAAATGGGGGTGCCCCTTTTCAATGAGCCTGAGGGTCCAAAGATTCCCGGAAAATGGTACGTCCCGAAGCTACAGAGGGTGGCGAACTTACCTGCCCGGCCGCAGAGCGCCGGGGGGCAGGTTCCCAGGGCGCAGAGCAGCAAGAAGGGCACGGACGCAGTCGCCGCCGCCTGCATGATGCTCCTGTCAACCCGCCGCGCCCGAGACGCTCAGCTTCTCATGCCGGAGCAGTTGGGTCCTGCTTCCTAGCTCTGAGCCCTCTGGCTTCCCTCAGCCGCCCCCTCCCAGCCCGGGCCGATGCTGCAGCTGCCAAGGAGCTGCAGCCTCCACCGCGGCGCTGCCTCAGTGCTGCATTGTGTTCCGCGGGCGCTTCCGCTGGCGGGGGGAGCGAGCAAGTGCTGCATTGGGCGGTTGGCTGTAGCTAAGTGGTTTCTAGCGCCTCCCACCTCATACCCTGGCACAGGCTCAGCCGGGCGACGAGCACTCGGCAGGGAGCGAGCGCCCGGTGCACTCGCCCCTAGCGCACCAGTAGGGGCGCGCGCGGGAGTCAGCTGGGAAATGTAGTTCTCTAAGCGTCCTGCTGGTCTCCCAGACGGCGCCCACTACCGCGAGCTCGTGACTCCAAGGTTCTTTACATCCTGTAGACCAGAGGGAGGAAAAAGGCGAAGGAACCAGTGGTCATCACTGTCAGGATTCCTGGCTCTGCGCTGCGCTGTTGTGGCAGCGAGTATTCATCCGCAACGTCCTGGATGAACTATAATGTTTCCCACAATTTAGTAGCTAAAGTTAGTATCAGGGAACAATACTCTAAGAATAGGGTAACACGGCTGGAGAACCTACTATGTGGTAGGTGGTTGACAATGGTGAAGGACACTGGTATGAGTCCCTCTGCGCAAACGCAGTTGAGTAAGAAGGCCGGGTTTGTTTCTATATTTGTTTTTGTTTTTACATTACGGTGTGGAACATGTCCTGGAAATACCTAGAGGAAGACCTCTAGGAGTCAGGGACGACCTCCTGGTAAAGGTTAAGGCAGACGCTTGTATGAATTAGCTTAACTCTCGAGAACATTTTTGTTCTTTCTCGAATATCTGCCTGCCTCCAACCTATATTTGAAAACCAGACATGGGGAACTTTACTTTCTCAAGTCAATTATTCTATTTTCCTCTAGTTCCAAATGCTAGTAAGACCCTACCTCAAAAATAAAAAATAAGAAAGGCTGAAGATGTAGCCCAGTAGTTTGCATTCACAGGGGAATTACAGTATACATTTATAGTTTTACCCCATGCCTATATGAACTTTATTGTCCTTCGTTATAATTTGAAGAGATTTCGGCTATCCAGATCCTATGTAGAGTATCACATTAATTAATTATATTGGTGATAAAATATTTATTGGACCAAATATGCAAGAAGTTGCTAGTACGTTGGAAATTTAATAAGAAACATGTTTTCTGCAACCAGGTGTGGTTGCACATACCTGTAATCCCAGCTACTTTGGAGGCTGAGGCAGGAGGAATACTGTTTCAAGGCCAGTCTAGGCAACTTAGTGAGACACTGTCTCAACCTAAAAAATAGAAACAGACTGGGAACATAGCTCAATGGGAGAGTGACCCCAAGTTCATTCCCTATTACTGAAAAAGAAAGGAAGGAAAACAAGTTTTCCAGAAGATGAAGGATTCAGAAACCTGCTACATCAGTAACATCTTTAGAGTTCCAGTAGTTAGGGGGCATGCCAGAATATCCCATCCAGAGGAAAAGACAAAGTATTGTATACTGAACCTTCCAAACATAAGGAAGTATGATGCCTGGTGGTCCTCTTCAGGTTCTGGAGCCAGTAAATTCCATCTAGGAATACTGTTTGAAACCATTTATAAGAAAGACTTCCAGCTGTGAGTGAAAGCCCCAAGAAGGAAAGGGCTCTGCAATCCTACAACCAGGCAGGTTCAAAGATTCTGGATGTTCAGTGGTAGAAAAAGATGTTGTGGGGAATTTATGGCCAGCCTCAATAAGGAAATCACGGTTCAGGCCCTTGGGGTTTTCAAATAAGGCCAAGCCAGCTTCAGTGGAGAATTAGGTACTTTCTGAAATAAAAAAAAAAAAAAAAAAAAAAAAAAAAAAATATTGCTTTGTTACTGACAAATTATTTTTGCCTCTTAATTGATCTGAGTTCTTCCTAATTTTTTTTTATATAGGATTTTAAGGAGGTTATTACCCTCAAATATTGCCAACATAATTAATACTGCTAATTAATGGTAAAGAACTTATTTGCAAAGACCTAAATTTTTCTTTTTAACCTAAGTTGTTCGTAATCATTAGTGTGTATAGGTGATGAGGTGGGGTATATTGCTGCCTCTGGATGCAGAAAGGGTAATCTCTTTTTTTGTTTTTGTTTTTGTTTTTCTTGGTACCAGGGATCCAACTTAGTGGTGCTTTACCACTGGGTTATATCTTCTTTATTTTTTGAGACAGGGTCTTGCTAAATTGCTGAGGTTGGCCTTGGCCTCCCAAATTGCTGGGATTACTGATGTGAACCCACCACACCTGGCTAGAAAGGGTAATTTCTTAATTGGAATTTGTGGAAGCATAGTTGTCACAATACTTGAATGGTACCATTAAACAGCCCTATAACTAATGCAGCTAAAATGCCAAACTACTTGACCTTTCTTTTGACTTTTCTTTGTACTAAGTCAATCTTCCCAGCTTTTGCCCCACCCTACCCATGACAAATAATGTAATACAGGCAAATTCACAGTGCCTTTATCTAAGGTAATTTGGGCCCAATTATATCTGGAGTAGCCTACACTGTGACTGGCATTGTTTTAGACTTTTTTTTTTTAACCTGGCTGCTTCATGGTTTTAAGATTCAGCTAGCTCAGCAAAGGTTTAGTTTATATTTATTGTGCTTTAAAACTCTTCCATCTATAGAAAGAGTTCCATTATTCTTACATCTCACTTTATTATTGGAATGATTTCTGAAAAGTGTAACATAAAATTTTCTTTGGTTTCACAATCAATACTACATTTATAGAAATTTATAATTTAAATATATAGCATTTATTAATTTTTAAAACATTTTAATATATCCTTTAGATGGCAGACTTACATGCACATCCATCCTGGCAACACTGCTTAAGAAATAAAATTCACCTGGTAATACACAAAAACTATATGATGTGTAAAATATACCTTGTGCTACAATTTCATTTGTCAATCTTGGGAAAATAAGCATTCAATTTTGAGTCACAAAACCACCTTGTCTTCACTGCTGTTTCTACTACCTCTAGGTAAAATGAAGCTAACTTTGAATGTTAACACTACTTATCCTTTCTGATCATTATTTAAGGTGTCTTCCTCCACCCCACTTCCTAACACTTTTCAACTGTAGTGCTCTGGATAACAGAATTCTACTCATGTGCTTACCAGGGATTTCTTGTATGGACATTTTTGGCAAAACATATGACATTGATTGATTGATTGTACCAGGGATTGAACCCAGGGGTGCTTAACCACTGAACCAGTCCTTTTTTAATTTTTCGAGACAGGGTCTTGGGAAGTTGCTGAGGTTGGCTTTGAACTCAAGATCCTCTTGCCTCAGCCTCCTGTGCTGCTGGGATTACAAGCATGTGTCACTGCACCCGGCAGTATGTGACTTTCAACAATTGATTATCTACTTTGCTGAGGGATCTTTGAAGAATCCTACTTTAAAGTGCCTTGGTATATTAAAGATTAAATGTCCTGGGACTGGGGTTGTGGTGCAGTGGTAGAGCACTTGCCAAATACATGAGAAACACTGGGTTTGATTCTCAGCACCACATAAAACCATAAATAAATAAAGGTAGTGTGTCCATCTACAACTAAAAATATTTTTTTTAAAAAAGATTAAATGTCCTTTTGTGAGCAAATCTGGAAACCAAACCAGAATTAAGTGCTATTTGAGGAGGGGAAGAAGTGCTCTGGGGATGCACCCTTATTGTCATTTGCACTACTTGTTGCAAATAACAGGCTGATTTTCTACCCAAAGTTATCTCCTTGGCTAGATGTCTGTCTGCATAGCTCAACCCATACAAACTTTATGTGATGGTCTTCTTACAACGGATAGCACTGTTTCAAGTGAACAGAAATTTAAACATTAAAAAAAAAAAAAAACTCAGTATTCATTATGAAGATTTTAGGGGTGTTCTAAAAATCCAGTGTTCAAAATAGTTTTAAAAATGTCAAAATAAAATTTAACAATGGGTTCAAGCTTGAGTCCTTTTCTCCTTAATAAATGTAACTGAGGCAAATTGATACTGAACAATTGTGGGGCAAACACTACCACTGAAAATTGATGAGATCATTACTCTAATGTCAAAGTATCATATGGCAAATATAACTACTTCCTAATTATTTGGGAAATTTTGGAAAATACAAGTAACTGAAGGGCAGATAAACCTGTTTTCTAAGTTTCTAGGTTTTTATAAGGCTGTCTACAATATTTGAGATTCACATATACACATGCATTTGTTACAGAAAATATTACAATAGTAACTTACAATGGTATAAAGCTGTTGAAAAGTCACTATTTTCTCCTTGATCTTGTCCAAGTACTTTAGTATATACCTGAAATCAGGTGAAATCATATATTGGGAACCATAAAGAGTTTCAAAAAATTAAGTTAACCAAGTTTAATTTTTAGTTACTTGTAATAATATTCAATGCTCCCCCTGCCTCCCCCAGCTCAGTACTGGGGATTGAACTCAGGGACACTTTACCACTGCATTCCCTAGCCCTTTATAGTTTTGAATGTGAAACATGGTCTAAGTTGCCCAGGCTGGGCTCAAACCTGGATTACAGGTGTGTTCCACTATGCCTGACACCAATAACTGACTGTGAAAAAAATGTCATTGGTATAAATGCTTCACTCCTATAAAAATATATCTGAATGCAAAAGTAACTTATCTATGAAGTCAAAATGTTTTACACTTGAATTTTATCTTTTGCAAATTATTTTTTTAACAAGACTGAGGGAATCCTCACATGTATTTCAAAGCATTATCTATAGTTCAATGCCATTCTTCCTTTCATCTCCTATTACCAAATTAGGATAAGAGTCACATTTGAAGGAATTTCCTAAAGTTAAAGGTAAATAATAAAATTCTACTCCACTTACATTCCTAGTTTTTTTTAATCTTGAGGTGGGGTATCTCTAAATTGCACAGGCAGGTCTTGAATTTGCAATCCTCCTGCCTCAGCCTCTAGTGTAGCTGGGATTACAGGCATATGTAACCACAAGAGGCTCATTACTTCTTCTTACCCTACAAAAATCTAACTCTTCAATGCCAAAATATAAGCACGATCCAATCGATTCATTCTCAAGTGCCGATGTTTCTAAAATCTCTAGAACTCACACATAAGAAATTAGTATTTTTTTCCTTTCTGTATAAATTTTGTTTTAAAGGCACTGTTATCAAGGGAATCTATGCTTGTGTGTATGCTCAGGATCAAACCCAATGCCTTGCATATGCTAGGCAAGTGCTCTACTACTGAGTTACATCTACAGTCCAGGAATCCATTTTAATAGACAAGACATATAATTAGAATATCCAAATTTATAATACTTTTCTGATATTCTCAAAATTTCACCTGAAATAAAACAGTGACAAATCAAACAATATTCATTGTAATTCTAAGGAAAAAACTATGAGAATAGTATGTAAAATGAGTCAAATTTATTTTATAATTTTTTATAACAGGTACTCAATTTTGTAAAAAATCACAAACATCATCTTTATTAATATTTACATTTGGCTCTGTAAACAAAGTTGGCAAAAAATCCTAAGAATTATAGTTATAAAAATTTCAAGAATATGATCCTTATCACTTTATAAAAAGTATACATTTTAAAGGACTAAAAGCCAGTAAATGTAGAAGTTGAAGGGGAAGAAAAAAATGTTAACACGCTATTTGAACTTTCCTCTTCCCAAATATCTAAAACATTGCATACACCACTATTTTCAGTGTAGCTAGTGAAACCCAAAAACTCTGATTTCTCTTCACTTGTCTGAAATAAGTCCAGTAGAGATTGTACTGGTGAACTACAAGTTCTGTTTTCTTCTTGTGTAGTAAGAAATTCAGTTCTTTTCTCATCTAATTCAGCATTTGGTTCCAGATTTTCTTTTTTATTTCGTCCTAATAATATTCTCACTTTCCGATGGATTTTACTAGATGGCAAATTATCCATATTCTTGATGTCACATCCATTGAGTTCTTCAGGAGGACTATATGATGTTTTTGCCTTTATTGTTAGGTGTTCTTTTGAATTTATTGTTATCAGGCCAGAAGCATCACCAAATACTGAATAAAGGTCCTTTTCCTTTAGGTCTTTTGCTGGAAAAAGTGCAGTATCTGACTTTTGTTTTGGTTGCAATGCACTATTATCTGTATTGAAATAAGGAACTTGTATAGATGTCTGTAGTTTACATGGACAGTGATCTACCCTTAGTTCTTCTAAGTTATTTTCATTTATAATTAATTTATGTTCAGAAATGTCAAGAATGCATTCCTGCTTATTTTTATGTGGAGGTAACTGTATAAAATTCTGTCGTATGTCATTCTCAGCTGCACTCAACATGGAACATTCACCAATCATTTTCTCATTAAGTCCTCTCAATTCTTTTGATGGGCAAGGGATAGATTCTGAAGTAAACACAAGTTTATGTTCAGGTTCCTGGGTTTCTTCATACAGAAAATTCTGCTTGATCACCTGTACACTATTTTCCCTGAAGTCTGTCTGAGAAATATGTTGCAATTCAAGCTTTTCTTTTGGCTCAGTCTTTTTCAGGACATTTGCAGAAACAGGAGAAAGGGATCCGACGCTGTATTTTATTCTTTATGTGGAAAAAGAAAAAAAAAAAAAAAAGAAAGAAAAAAATTGCTATCAAATTCCTTAGTTAGAAATCAAATTAGTATTAGTTAAAGTATCTTTTAAAGTATTTCATCCATATTCTTCCTCCTTCCCAGAGATAACCAGAATTTTGAACTTGGTGTTTAAAACTACTTAAATCATGTAAACCAAAGGTGACAGTAAGAGATCTGGGTTTGATCCTAATTTTTATTATCCTGAAATATTTCATAACTTCTGTGCTTTGACGTGTGTGTGTGTGTGTGTGTGTGTGTGTAAATGCCACCCCCCACCCCCCTACCAGGGATTGAACCTAGGGACACTTAACCACTAAGCATATCCTCAACCCTTTTAATTCTTTTTATTTTCAGACAGGGTCTCACTAAATTGCTTAGGGCCTCACTAAATTGTTAAGGCTAGCCTCAAACTTTTGATCCTCCTGCCTCAGCTTCCTGAGCAGATGGGATTACAGTTGTGCACCACTGAACACTGCTATAATTTATATTAAGGTACATTTTACTCTTCATTTTTCTTAGAAATGATCAATTGCGCTAGAAACTTAAATATCTTTATTCTTATTGGTAAGTCTTAAATGTCATACATTTGACCTGAGACCCTTTTATTCATGAAGCATCTTGATATTCCTGGAATGCTAGTTTGTATTAGACAATCTTAAATTATGTATATTTTGTTTATACTTTCACTTAAGATTTCCTTTGTGCCCATCATGCATAAAGTCCTGGGTTGGAGTCCCAGCACAGGGAGGGGGGAAAAAAAAAAATTTTTGAAAAAATGAACGATAAAAAACAGAAATACTAGTCCAATATGATTCCCTCTTTTTAAGTTCAGAAATGTTTAGAACACTGGTCCCACAAGTAAACATGGTCCAGATAGCCGAGTGTAGTGGCATGCACCTGTAATTGCAGTAATGTGCAAGGTAACTCAGCGAGACAGTTTTGAAATAAAATTAAAATGCCCAGGAATGTAACTCAGAGGTAGAATGCTCAGAGATTCAATCCCCAGTACCATCAAAAAAAAAAAAAAAAAAAAAAAAAAAAAAAGATAAGAAAAAGAAAAAGAAAAAAAGTGCAGGTAAATAACTTAAAATTTAGTAATTCAGATTTTAGCTGCAGAATGAGTTTTTAGGGACTCGAAAGGTCATGCAGTGGCCCTACAGTTGTAATAGTTGGAAATATGACTCCAAATGCTGTATCAATGAATGAGTCATGAACCATTCTGAACATTACAGAAATATGAGATGTAAGAACTGTTTTACCTAGAGTCAAAAGAATTTCTAGTTAACTTTGAAAAGCTGTATCTTTGTATCACATGTTTAATCTTATGCCTTAAGATTAGTCTAAAAATACACATATGAATATATTGAATAAACCTGAGTTATCACCAATAGGGTATTATACACATGAAAGCATTTTAAAATATTTATATTTATGGGAATAATCTAATCAGGACCATTTTTTGTCAATATGCTGTTCACATACATTGAACCGGACTGTAATCATAGTTAAAACTCATTATAAGCAACAAAATTTAAGCAGAAATATTTATGAAAGTATATAAAAAAACCTTAATAGAGGCAAGTAGACAAAGGATTCTCAAAACTCTATGAGATTAAAAGTTCTAAGCCATTAGATCCCCAGCACCACATTAAAAAAAAAAAAAAAGTTCTAAGCCATTTTAGTCTAAGTAGATGATAAACTTTATGATTCTAGACCAGAGATCGACCTAGACCAGAGATCGACACATTATAGAGTCTATGGGCAAAATCTAGCCTTCAGTCTATTTTTCTGAGTAGAACTTTATTGTAATATAGTCATATTTGTTGTACAATAATAAAGCTGTGCAGATGTATAGAGATCTTACAGCCCCAAAATCCTAAAATATAAACTATCCAGCTCATATAGAAAAAATTTGCCAACTTCTTTTCTAAACCATGTCAAGAAGACTAACACTAATCTAAGGTAAGTACCTCTGGTAGTAGGGAAAAAAGGTATTAGGTTCTTAACCATATTTATATTCTGAATGTACATAAGGTAAACTTTGATTTTTAGTGTAATAAAGTTAATTTTAGTGTAATTAAAAATAATCTAGAAGAATTAAAAACTTTGATAAATTACCTTTTCTTTTTAGGTGTATCTCTTTCATATTCCACAAAATCAAAAACTAACTTAGATACAATATCATCAACAACTTGATACTGGTTACTCTGTGCAAAGTTTCTGTGTTGTTCACTAAGAAGGTGCTTAAAAACAAAAAAGCATACATCATAAAAATCACATCTTTAAACCAACAGCTGCTGTTTTATTCAGAACTTCTAACATTTTTATGTCTTTAAAGTTAGTTTTCTATTAACTATTCCAAAACAACACAAAAAAATCTCTTATTAGACTTAAAAGTATGTCAAGAAGTAAAACAAAAGTTACTTCTTAGAATCCACTAAAACTATTTTATTTTCCTGTGAGGAAAGTCAAATACTAATTTGTGATTACAACAGAAATGAAAACACTGTATTAAAAAAAGAACTAAAGAGAAGAAAAACAGTAATATTTAACATTCACTGTGTACGAATATCTTTGTAAGACACCTTTCCCTCTCTAAGTGAGTAATGTAGGGTTTACAGAATATTACATGAAATATTATAAATTAATATACAAGAATTCAAATGTACTAAGAATCTAGAAATTAGTGCTTGCTGGGGATTGAGCCCGGAGTTTGATACATGCTAAGCATATCCTCTATCACTAAGATACACCCCTGGATCACTACCCTCACTGTTTATTACCACTATATTTTATATGTTACTTTTGTGACACTCATCATTTTTGCAAATACATGTTTTGTATATATCTTCTTTGGTCAACCATAGGAAAGTCTTTTTATTGATTTAACTCTAATACTAAAAAACATTTGTTAAATAAATTCATTGGCACAGGTAGAACTGAGTGTGAAACCTAAGATTTAAAACAAAAGAATATTTTCTTTATTCTTAATGACTAAAAATCATAAATGAAAAAACTGAAAGACACAATCTTAAATGAATTCCATTCCCAACATCCACTTTCACCAATTTTCCTTCTTTGTGACAACCAGTGAACAACTTTTTTGTTTTTCAGCATCAACATTTTCTGAGAATCACATACTAATATCAAGAAAAGCATCCACCATTCTAGATTATTCTACTGTTATAACAGTCAAGTAAATCTTAGGACAAATATGTAATTTTAAAGTTCAAAATGATTTTTGGGAAGCAAGCACTCAAACAATAAACATTTTAGCTTTTGATTAAATGCAATTTTAAACCACATTTTTCCTTTGTTATATAAATAAAACAATACATACACTATTATCATTTAGGATTGCAAAACTCCAACCTGAGAGTATTATATTCTAAATCAGATATTTTAAAAATTTATTCTTCCTCTTAAGCTTTCCCACCATCTTCAATCCAAACCAGATCAAATCAACTTATCCTAGCTATCTATTATTGTTAAGATGGCATCTTACTATGTTGCCCAGGGCTGGTATTGACTTGTGCATTTAACTGATCCTCCCAAGTAGTCACCACTCCTGGCCATTTACTATTTTAAAAATAAATCATTCAAATAATATTAATAAGTACTATGTGTCCCGCTCTATCTAAGGACACACAGACAAGAAGCCAGGATTCAGGATTCAAATCTAGAGAACTTAGGTCCAAAGCTCCTGATCATCTTTTTTTTTTTTTTTTTTTTTGGTGGGGGGTATGGAGGATTGAACTGAGGGGTCTTAACCACTTAGCCATATCCCCAGCAATTTTTGTTGTTTATTTTTATACAGAATCTTGCTAAGTTGCTTAAGGCCTTGCCAAGTTGCTGAGGCTGGCCTTGATTTGGAATCCTCCAGCCTCAATCTCCCAAACTGCTGGGATTACAGGTGTACCATCATGCCTGGCATGCTCCTGCTCTTTTCATCAGCTTAAAAACTAATAGTCCCCACCTTTAAAACTCTATCTTTGTCCCTTATGCCCTGCCAACTGTTCTATTGCATCTTGCGGCTACTTCAAGAATTCTCCACTCTCTTCAATTCTTCTCTTCACACTAGTAAATAACAAGCAATTTTTAAGAATTTCAGCTCCAGATTACTCTATCCATGGCTCATCATTTCTCTCACTCCCAATAGCTAATCCATTGACCCAACTTTAAAATATACCCACAATATGAGCATGTCTTCAGTACCTTTTCCCACACTTAGTCCATGATGTGCTATTTGATAGACTCAGTCAGTTTAAGACTAATTCCTCTTGCTTATTTCAATATTCACAAGTCTTATTATCTAATTGCTTTCCAATCTCAGAAAGTCATCTTATCAGTTAGGTATTCTCTGTCTGGTTTAAATTAATAACATCTCCATTTTGGTTTCATTTGTTTTTTCCAAAGCCATGAAATAATATTCTCTACATACACTTAATACTTATTTTTTATCCTGTGGTTACCCATGTCCCTCTTTTGCTCCACAGAATAAGTAATCTTCACATTAGCAGGGAATTGTTTTCTTTGTTCAAATCTATTAACCCAAAATAATGATCAGTATATAGTATTTACTCAATAGATATTTGTTAAATGAAAAAGAATTATTTTTCAATATTCATGTCCCTCCTTTGGGTTCTTAAAATTTTAAATAGTTCTATCAAAGAAGAAATATACACTATTTATAATTATCAAGTTGTAAACCACAATTAGAAGTTAAAATTTAAATTACAAATATTATTCAGAGTTTTAGAAACATCAACTCCCCAAATATAAAATCATATTTACTGTTTCGAGATCTTCATATTTCTGTAAGCAACATTCACAATATCCTTTTTTTTTCTTCTCTTTCAACTGGAGTTGGACTGGGGTTCCACCATATTTATCGACATCTGCTTGAATTCTGGAAGCAGAAATGGTTTTAAAAAAAAAAACTGCTAAATCTAAGGAATAATTTTCAAAATTTATTGTATAATTTGCACAGAGACTTGAATTATTAGCAAATACCTTTATCCACATTTCTTTCTTTCTTCTGCTGGGAGGTAGTAGGGAATTGAGCCCAGGTATACTTTACTATTTAGCTATATTCCCAGCCCTTTTGTTTTGAGACAGGGTATTGCTTAGTTGCCCAGGCTGGCCTCAACTGTGTGATCCTCCTATCACTGGGATTACAGGACTGTGCCACTGTGCCTGACACAGGGTGAGTGTGTGAGTGTATGAGTGTGTGAGTGTGTGAGTGTGTGTGTGTGTATTTTGGTTAGGGGAGGTTAACTGGGGATTTAATCCAGAGGCACTTAACCACTAAAACACATCCACAACCCTTTTTATTTTATTAATTTTTTTTTTTTTTTTTGTGGTGCTGGGGATTAAACCCAGGGCCTTGTGCTTGCGAGGTGAGCACTCTACCAACTAAGCTATCTCCCCAGTCCTCCCTTTTTATTTTTTGAGACAGGGTCTCACTAAGTTACTAAGGTTGGCTTTGAACTTGTGATCCTCCTATCATGGTTGCTGGGATTACAGGTATGTGTCACCATGCCCGGCCAATATTTTTTTAAAAAGCAAAATAAGAATATAATAAATATTCTGAGGCATATTTCAGATAATTCATGACAGAAAAAAACACAACATTTTCATTATTTGCAGACATTTTAACCCACCTCCCGCCCCATGCAAACTATCTGAAGTACCTAAATATGACACTTAAAACAGATTCAGACTTCAAGCGTAGGGTCATTACAAATATACAAGGAATGAAAAGTAAGCAGAATAGTGATTAGAAACAGACACATCACCATCATGGCATAAAATGAACCATTTCATATGTTTGCTTATTAAAAAACAAAATTCCTTGAGATGATAATCTAAAGAAGATTTCTAATAAAGGTAAAGATTCAACCAACCTTAGTTTAACTTGAGTTTGCTTTTGAATGCTAGATGGCTTATCTACATCATATGGACTGCAGGGCTTCTGAATTGAATAGTTTATAAAAGGCATATTGGTCATTTGAAGATAAAATGGCCTATAAAGTCTAAAAGAAAAAAGAAGGACAAATAAATGAGCTTCTCTGATGCAAAAAAGAAAAAAATAAGTTTTAAAGTCTTATACTTCAAAATCATAATTAATTTGGAATCTGGAAAAAAACAATATAAATAAGGGAGGACTTGGCTTCTCTTCAAAGAACCAATCTGTAGGCTTAATGTTTTATTAATATTTAAAAACAATATTTAAATTGTGGTAAAACAATGTAACAAAATTTGCTATCTTAACCTTTGTGTGTGTGTGTGGTGCTGGGATTGATTCAGGGCCTTATGCATGCTAGGCAAGCATTGTACCATGAGCTACATCCCCAGCCCTATCTTAACCATTTTTAACTGTACATGTTAGTTACATTAAGTATTCACAATACTGTAGAATCTTCACCATTCACTATGCATTTCCAGAACTCTAATAATGCAAAAACTGAACCTCTGTCCCCATTAAGCAATAATTCTCCTTTCCTCCTTTATCCCCAGATCCTGGCAACCAACATTCTATTTACTGTTATGAATTTGAATATTCTACATGATTAATATAAGTGAGATAATGGAGTGTTTTCTCTGATTTCACTTAGGATAATGTCCTGAAGCTTCATCCATGTCACAGCATATGTCAGAATGTCATTTTTTATTATGACTTACTATTCCATTTTGTGTATACATATGTATATAACAATATATCCCCCACATCTTATTTCTTTCTGTTCACTTGCTGATGGCTTGGGTAGCATTTACCTTTATTTTACTTTTTAAATTAAAAACACTTTTGGGATAGTAACCATCCTATGGACATGAACTGGTATCTCATTTGATTTAGACTTGCATTTCTCTATTAGTGACTTTGAGTATCTTTTCCTTTGCTTGTTGTCCATGTATATATCACTGAGAAATACCTACTCATGCTTTGTACATTTCTTAATCAGGTTATTTCTGAGGTTTTATTGTTTGTTTGTTGTTTAACTGAGTGATTTCTTTTCTTTTGAATTGTAGAAGTTCTTTATATATTCTGGATACAAATCCCTTACAAGATTCATGATTTTCAATTACCTTCTCCCATTCATTGGGTTAGCTTTTAACTGTTTTGTCCTTTGATGTGCAGAATTTACAACTCATACACTCCAATTCTTTTATCTTTTTGTTACTTGTGCTTTTCATGTCATATCTAAAAAACCATCACCAAATTCAATCCTGAAGTATCTCTCCCGTATTTTATTCTAAGAGGTTTATAGTTTTAGGTCTTATAAGGGTTCAGCTTCATTCTTTTGCATGATGATATCTGTATTTTTTTCCCAGTTTTTGTTTTTGTTCTTTTCCCATTCAATGACCTCCCTACCTTTGGTGAAAATCATTTGATCATATATGCAATGGTTTATTTCCTGGCTCTCTAGTCTATCAATATATCTAAACTTAACCAGTACCAAATTTTTTGATTACTGTAGCTATGTAGAAAATTTTGAAATCAGGATATTTCACTTTGTTCTTTTAATCCATGAATATGATCATCTTTTTATTTATTGGTGTTTTCTGCAGGCCTAACTCTGAATTGCACTTTTCTTTGCAGTAACACATTGCACAAAAAGTTTTCAACATGTTTGTCACCTCAGTGAGTACCCAAGAGAACAAACCATACATGTCTAAATAAATAACTGGAAAAAAAAAAATCGAATTATTCTATTCCAAACTAATTTATTTATATGTATAGTTTTCACCAAGATTATTCTATAAAACTTGAAAGTGAGTTTAGGATAGCTACCACACTGGATGTTATATTTCAATATTGTATTTCCAAATAGTATCTAATAATTATTTTCACAAATGTAAGAGCAATCTTTAAGTTGTAGTTCTAAATCATGTGGTACTGTAGAGAACAATTATCTGAAATGCTAAAAAATGAGCTGGACTTATGATTGCTCTAAACCAGAAACTTCAAAGACATCTACAAAATACTGAAATTAAATCCAGTCCTTGAGCACAATGAATTAATGATGCATGCATACTAATATAATATAAAGAAACTTAACAGTATAAATGGAGATAGCTTTATTAATTAAAAGACTTTCTCCTTTGATAATGTACTTAAGTCACATTGATCACACTTAAGATACTTACTGGCTCACATCTTCTACCTTTACAAAAGGCTTTTTGAGTCTTCCTGCTTAAGAACATAGAAAACATGATATTAGGGATCTGCAAATCCAGGAAACCCACTCAAATGAAATCACTTTGACAAAATTCCCGAAACCAAAAACGACCTATTCATTTCAAAGATTTAACTTCAGGTAAAGTACTTTCTAATATCACTCCATTTTCAAAAATATCAACTCTGTCCACCTTCTGAGAGTCTTAAACTGAATGGAGCTCCCAAAGGGTCTATGAGTAGAATATAGGAGGAATGTGAATTGACATAGAAAAGTTGCATTATTTTCACTAACCTCTAATCGATACTCAACATTTCCTCCAATTATAAATTAAACAACAGATCACAACAGTACTAACACTACTGTAACTTTGATACCAATGGAAACAGTGTGCATTTTCTCATTGTATTAGTTGTTACAGATATATCAAAACACTGTTTATGCTTATCACTTTTAAAACCACAGTAGCAATTAAAATCATTGATAGAACTTGTTCTCAGTATGTGATAAAAAGCAAATATACCACTACTTCATAAAGTTACTCTGATTAATCAATGTCAACATAATTGATTTTTTTGTAATCTAATGATTCTAAAAAATATTTTAAGAAATATCATTCCAAGGGAGGGGGCTCCAAAAGCCTCATCAGACTCATGTCGGACTGTCCATGTTCTAAAAATAACCAAGAATCCCCTAAAAAATAATTTAAAGGGTCACTTATATGATTTTGGAATATCTTTACACGATTTGTTCTATTTTCTAGGAGCAAACCAAATACATTTATGGATATCAAAATACTTACTTCTTGTTTTTTGTGTTCCAATACCAACTCTTTTCCCCTTAAAAAAAAAAAATTGTGAAAATAATGTGTTTAAAAGTGAAAGCAGCAATAGTGATTGTTTTTGAAAATCAAAACAGATTAGAACCACCCACATAAAGTAAGATAGAACTGAGAGTCTGAATAAAACTGGGATGAATGCCTGCTAAAACAATACCAAAAACAAAATCAGTATTTTCTAGACTATAATAGATCTGGGGCCTACACAACATAACATTTACAGTGTCCTATATATAGTGCAAACTTATCTGACATATAAAGAACCAGGAAAAAAATGATCAATTCTTGAAGATAAACAATAATCAGATTCCAAACCAGAATGTTTCTAATGTCGAAATTACCAGAAAAGACTTTAAAAGAGAAGGTAAACACACTTAAAATGAACACAAAAGGTAAGTTCTCAGTAGAAAAAAGAATCCAACAGAATCATTGGACTGAAAAATATATGAGATACAAAATTCATTGGATGGGCTTAATAGAATGTAGATGACAGAATGAAGTGTCAGTAAACTCAAAGATAAATGGAATAGCAATCTCCAATTGAAAGACAGAAATAAAGATTAAGGAAAAACAAAACACTGTCAGGGAAAAGTTGGGGTAAAATCAAAAGACCTTTTAGTATTACTGGAGCTGTACAAAGCATAATTATCCCACTCAAATATCAAGTTATATTACATTAGTAAGAAATTGCCAAAACATGCCAAATTACTTATTTATGGCTTCATGTCTTTGTATACACTCTCCTGTGAAATTTATTTTCCTCTGGATTCTACTCACTTGAGGACTGAATGAGGAAAAGAAAAGCAGACCACAGAAGAATGGTCTGAGAAACACAAGGAAAGCCAAGAGATAGTTATGAGATGAAAGATATTCCAGGAGAATTAGAAAAGTTCAAGAACAGAATGGACAATGATTAAGAAAACCAGTATGACTGGTTTTAAAAAATATCAAATTGATTCAGCAAATTGGTGAGGAATTTCATATCTTGTAGGTTGAAAAGTGAATGGGAAATATTAGAGGTTTAAGAAGTATGAATGAGGGGTTTTAAAGATTGGATAGTAGTTAGGTAGAGATGTGGGATCAAGGGAAGGTTTACTGTGTTTGTTTTAAGGTCAGACTAGCTGGTCATACAAGATTTTGTGACACCATTATCTAGAGCAATTCACACTCTACATTCCCTATATATCTTCTAAAAAGCTAATACATTATTTATATTAGGTATTTCTTATACAATAGGCTAATTTTAAGTTTTTTGTTTTTTTTTTTTTCCTACAGAGCCAACAAAAGTACCTATAAAAAATGTAGCAGGTGACTGGGGTTGTAGCTCAGTGGTAGAGCGCTTGCCTGGTATGTGTGAGGCACTGGGTTCAATCCTTAGCACCACATAAAAATAAATAAAATAAAGGTAATGTGTTCATCTACAACTAATATATATATATATGTATATATATATATATATATATATATAAAAATTAAGATCTGTATAGGTGGGGGATATGCATAAGCTTGTATGTATTAAAAAAAACAAACAACAGTAGCAACCAAAAAGGTAGTAAAAAATAAAAACCAAAAAACCTAAACATATTTGCCACTATCCCAAGGGTGACTTTTACCTCATGAGTACAATCCTAAAGTTAAATCACACACAAAAATTCAGAAACATGCATACAATACACAGGCTCACTCCTGGGATTCTGGCAGTATTTTCAACTTGGCAGAAAACATTTCACAGATACATAAACAAACCAACAAACAAAAAAAACTGATCACTTTTAAAAATAAGTTTAACAATTAAAGAAGACAACATACCACATCTCTTATGGAAGTACTTGATTTCTTGAGTAAATACAACTCTTTTTTCTTTTGTTCTATGTAGTATCTAATGTCTTTATTAAAAGAAAGAAAGGCTTATGATTAGTAATTTTAAAGTTAGAATGAAACATCAATATTTTCCTAAAGTTGTAGTAAATTTAGATGAAGGATTTACCATTACAGGTATTAAAAGTTTTCACTATGTAAAGCTAGGAACCAAGGGATGGAATCAAGGGATGAACAAAAATCAATTATAAAATCCTTACCATCAATATGAAGAATTTTTACTCCCCATGATAAGGCATTTGATAATATACTATTTGAAGGAATAAAATCCTGTAAAAAAAAAAAAAAAAGTATAATAGTTTTTCTAGAAAATTGCTATTTAAAATGGGCAATTTTCTTTAAAAAAAAATCAAAGCTTAATGTCACCGAGGTAGTTATTCATAACAGGTCATAAAGTTATAATAGCAATGAAGACCTCATTTTTTTCTTTTGGTGTTTCTAAAATCAATCCTGTTTAAGACAGTACCATGTTCTTGAAAAATTCAATGCATCCTTTAAGGCAAATTTCAAAAGTTCCCAACAATAATTTAAAAGGCCACAAGATGGGGATGTTTCCCCATGAAAAGCAGATTCTTCTCTTTGTAAAGGAGATACATGCTGCAATTTACACTTCTATTAAAAATGAAAGAAGATTTTAAGGGTATATAATTTCCAGTTGCATTTTTAATAACAAAATAGTGTTAATTTTTTCAAGGAAAAAATTTTGATTTTTCTGAAAATACCAGAAACTACGAAAAATAAGCTGAATATTTGTCTATACCAAATGCAAAATACAAGTAAAAATAACATTTGAAAATCAGGTTAAAGCTTTGAGAAACATATTTTAAAATGCCAACTTTATAATTATTTTCTCAATAGACGAAAACAAGTTTACTAAACCATAATAACTGGAGTGTTCTTTTAAACTACTGTAATTTTTTTTTTAATTAAAAGAAAAGCACTTGATTCTACCACAGAATCGCATCATTTATAAAGAAGATGCTCAAATGTCAGTGAAAATAAACAGCTGATAAATCTAAAAGGAAAATCTGTCAATGGATGAATTTAGATTCCAACACAATATGGTATTGTATTGTTGGGGACAGTGTGAATTTTTAAAGTTCCTACTTACATGATCCTTGATAGCTTTCTCAACTAGTAATTTTCCTCTACTTAAACAAACCTATAAAGACCAAGAAAAATAAACAAACATATAAAGAGCTGTAATACAGTGATTCATTGGAGAAAACTTCAGAAAGGTAAGATAGCAAAAGTGAATAGATAAATTTTATTGTACAAGTCAAAAGAGACTTCTTTAAGGTGTTGACAAGACTGTCTACTAAAAAGTTTATTTCTTCTTTTTCTTTTCTTTTTTTTTGAGTAACTTAATTCAACAGAATGAGACCCAAGAGTTCAGTTCTGCAGTAAATTCTATTCAATAAGAAAAATAAAACAGCTAGGTTTCACTAGAATTTTTATGCCTATCATTAACTGGTTTACATTTTAGTTTCTTATTAAAATGAAGGTTTAAGAAAAAGTACAAACTTTAAAGTTATATTACTTTTTAAATAAAATACCAAGAAAAGTAGTTGAAACAGATGAGCCAAAATTAATTGGGAATTAATCATTAGTATATCTCCTTGCTCCAAAAAAGTATTAACTGAAAAAAATGCATGAGCCTTCTTTATCTCTTTACTTCTTTGACTATGTTTCCTTCTGTATACTTTTCAAGTGATATCTCGTTAATTCTTTTTCTTATATCTGTTTTTCCCATTTCTGCTTTTCAAATGGCTAAAATAGATAAACAGGAGTACATTTAAAAACTGCAATTTAGTTACATTTAAATCTAAAATTAGGGATAAATGAAGTTCTCTCAAATTCTTATCTTCTCACAACCAATTAAATCAATTTGTTCTTCCTTGTATCTTCCAACTTATTAATGAAGTGTTATGTATATGATACCAATAATTTTATAACAGGGGGTGGTAACCTTTCTATAAAAATGGCTTTCAAGATTATATGATCTCTATTACCATGATTGAATTCTTCAACCACAAGTGATACCTACACTAATAGGTATTGCTATATTCCAATTATAGTTTACAAACAATGAAATCAGAATTTCACATAATTTCTACTTGTCAAAAAATATTCTGATTTTTTTCTACCAACCATTTGGTAAATGTAAAAACCATGCATAGTTTGTAAAGCTATACAAAAAAATAGGGACCAGGCTGAATTTGGTCTGTTTGCTCACCCCTACTCTGAAATTGAAAAAGGTCTCTACTTCTTTAAAGGAATGATTTGCTATTATTTTTAGTTGCAAATTACTCTAAAAAATAAAACACATCCCCAGGTACAAGAGCACACTTTAGGAATCAGTAGGACTATACTGTACTATTAAGGAGAGGGGGGAAAAAAATCACCTTTCTAAAAGACAGCAACCTTATTAATAACTAGAAAGCCACAATAACTTTTCTACCCAAGTGAACCCTGCTGCCAGCATGCTACTGAAAATCATGAGATGCTCAAATTATAGCCTGAGAGTCTCAAAGCATATTTAAGAGACTTACTGTGTCTGGAGACTTAAATGAACTTCCATCATGGCTGGGATGAGGTGAAGTGGTTTCTGCAGTATACGCAGATTCTGGACTTGGTACAGGAGAAATTCGACCCAATGTTTGTGCAAATTTTGCCTCCTTTTTATTTGAAATGAGATAACTGATATCTTTGCTGAGAAATTCTTCAACTCGCTAGAGGAAAACAAAATATTTTAAAGTAAATAATAAAAACCATACTTGTTTCATACCCTAGGCACAGTATAAAATTTTCAAATTGATGTAATTTAATATCTTGCAAATTGGTGTTTTCAAGTCTGTATTTTTCTGAATCTGGAGTTCTATGGAAGTATAATGAGAGTTCTAAAAGAACACCACCAAGTATTTTACCCTAATTAATGTAATCCATGTAACAACCCAATAGTATTTGTATTATTCACATTTTTCAGGAGACAACTGAAGTGACTTGCGTGAGGTTACACCAGCAGTATATAAAAGAATTTGAATACAAGTGTTCTGATTCAATCCAAGCAGCAGTGTAATGATGGAAATGTTCTTTGTCTGCACTATCTAGTATGGTAACAAGTTGCCACATGTAGCTACTAAGGACTTAAAATGTAGTTATTATGTCTAAGCCACTGAATTTTTAATTTTATTTGATTTTAATGAATTTAAACAGTCATGAATGTGGCTAATAACTACTGTATTGTTCAGTATAAGTCTGAATCATGAAGTTATAGAGGTCTAAACTTATAAGATGGAGGTCTAAACTTATAAGATGGAGGAAACTTTTACCTTCATCAGCATAAGATTGAATTTCCCCACTAAAATGTTTAAAAACAAATACTTAAATACCTAAATTTATAAATGGGTACCAAAGTCAGTATTTTGAAGAGCACTTGCCTCTAGGGGCAGAAAAAAACCACTAGACTAAGAGAATTAATATATTAAGTAGAACAATATTAAGAGTTTTATTGAAATATATAAATATGCAAATGTTATACAAAAACTCTAAATACTAAGCAGAAATAAATCACTGATCATTAAATAATCAAGTCACCCTTCTTATATTCATTTTAAATGACCAATTAATAAAGTAAATATTATTAAACTTTTATATATTCCAGGTATTAGACTCATATTCACGCAGTCACACAGAAATATAAATGACAATTTATGTGTTCATCAACTGTCTTCATTTTCATAAATGAGGCTCTTGCAATGCCAGAGGTTCCTTTTATGATTTCAACTATTTTTAAGTATATGATTCAGTGACAATAAGTACATCTGCAATGTTATACAGTCATCACTATCAATTCCAGAATTTTTTCAACATCCCAAACTAAAATTTAGTACTCATTATTAACAATAACACCTCTATTTCCCAACCACCACAGCCCCTGGTAACCTCTATTCTATTCTATGTGAATTTGGCAATTCTAGATACTTCACTGCTGTGAACATCCTCACTAAATTTAAATCCTATTGTGAGGTATTAAGAGGGTGAAAACTTATTCTGACTAATATTTGGATAAAGAACCTTTAGAAATAAACAAGGGTCTAATCCAGGCCCTAATCCATGAGACCCAGCTTTATAAGAAGAGATAAGATCTGAGTTAGGATGATCAATCTTGCTGTGTGATGCCCTTTGTCACTTCGAGGTTCTGTAGATAGTCCCCTCTAGCAAAAAGTCCTTCACCAGATGCTGATGCCTAATTTTGAACTTTACTACCTTAAAAACTGGGAGCCAAATAAACCTTAATCCTTTAAATTACTGTTATTCAGCTATTACAACAGAAAATGGATTAAGATACTCATTTAAGTGGAATCCTGTATTTGTCCTTGTGACTTGCTTCTTTCACTTAGCAAAATGTTTTTAAGGTTCTTTACTGTTATAGTGTATCAGAATTTCAATTATTTGTATAGCTAAATAGTCCATTTTATGAACATACAATGTTTTGTCTATTCATTTACCTGTTGAACATTTGGGCTATTTCCACTTTTTAGCTGTTGTGAATAATGCTGCTCTAAATATGGATATACAAATATTATTTCAATATTATGCTTTCAGTTCTTTTGGATATACATCCAGAAACTTTTTTCAGAAACCACCCATACTGTCTTGCATAATGGTTATATTGTTTTACAGTTCTACTAACAGTGCACAAAGGTTTCATTATGCATCTTCTTCATAACACATGCTATTTTCTGGTTCTTAGTAGCCATAAAACTCATAGCATGACCCACTGTAGTTTTGATTTACATTTGGGGAAATGCTTATAGTTGTTGAACATCTCCTCATGCACTTACTAGCCATTAGTATATCTCCTCTGAAGAAATGTATCCTTAGGACCTCTGTCTTTTTTTTTTTTTTTTTTTTTTTTTTGAGATGCAGTCTTGCTATGTTGCCCAGGTTGGTCTTAGAGGGTAGTCTCAAGTGATCCTCCAGCTGCAGCCTCTAAGTAGATGGAACTAAAGGTACAGACCACCACATTCAGCTTTTGCCCATTTTTAACTGGATTATCTTTCTGTTGGTGAGCTATATAAGTTCTTTAAATATTATGAATATTAATCGGTTATCAGATACATGATTTGCAAATATTACCTACTATTCTATGGATTGTCTTTTCATTCTGTTGATAGTGTCCTGTGAGACACAAGTTTTTAATTTTGATTAAGTAAATTTACCTTTTCATTTGTTGCCTATGAATTTGGTATTATAGCCAAGAAATCATTGCCAAATCTATGTTATAAAGATTTCCCCATCTATTTTCCTCTAAGAATTTTACCTTTAGCCAGGCATGGCGGCATATTCCTGTAATCCGAGTGTCTTGGTAGTATGAGGCAGGAGAATCACAAGTTCAAAGTCAGTCTTAGCAACTTAGCAAGACCCAAGCAACTTAGCAAGCCCTATCTCAAAATAAAAAATAAGGACTGGGGTTGTAGCTCAATGGTAGAGTGCTTATCTAGCATGTGTGAGGCACTGGGTTCAATTCTCAGCATCACACATAAATAAAATAAAGGCCCACTGACAACTAAAAAAAAAAAAAAATGGGGCCTTTAAGAATGTCTAAGTCCTTTAACATGTGAGGACAATCTTGATAAGTGATATATGTAGTCAATATGGTGGCAAGCCTAACATACGACCTTCAGGTTAAGTAAAATAACATATTGACAAATAGTTCTAGTCAACTTGTTAAATGTTTTTCTGAGCTTCTAGTCAAAGAAAGAAATGATCAGTTCAGATATTTAAAGGTGTTGACCTTTAGAAACTTGAAATCCAGCAGGAATCATCTAATCAATCTATAAGGTAGGAAAGATTTAAGTTTATGTAGCTCCCCAGTAATCATCATCAAGGAGTTTCTATTTGGAGGACAGCATAATATTACATTGAGAAGGCAATGAGCAGTTCCAATAGTTAAGGGTGTCTCTTTATTTTTCAGTATTGGTGATGGAACCCAGGGGTGCTTTACCACTGAGCAACATCTCCAGTCTTTTTTATTCTAAGACAGAATCTCACTAACTTGCTGAGGCTGGCCTATAACTCACAATCCTCCTGCCTCAGCCTCTTGAGATGCTGGGATAACAGGAATGTGCCACCACACTTGGCAAAGTCTCATTTCTTACACTTAATTTACACTAGACTACTAATCACAGAAACCTGAAGTTTTGTCAGGTTAGTAAATGTTCAAACAAATGATTTTTCTTTCTTTCTTTTCTGATGGAGACTGAACCTAGGGCCTCTTGCATGCTACCACTTAACTATGCCTTTAGTCCTCAAAAGGTTTTTTTCATAAACAGCTGGTAAAAATTTTAAACTTGGTGCTGATCGGTGGTTATAAATTTTCCAAAATGAAAAACTATAATGATTACATATTTGAAAGTACTAGCGATAGATAAAATATTTTCTTGTTAGTGTGTGGTTTTCACTTACCCCTCCCAGGTCCTTTATGTCCTTTTGCAGTTTTTCAGATATGGTGACAGAAGGTAGGTCAAGGTAAAACACTTTTCCCCAAAGTGGCTTATATTTGGATTTTTCTGTTCTGTTATCAGTTTTCAGAGATTTCAAAGACGGTCTATTCTTTTCATTTTTTACTTGGATTCCGCCTATTATTAAAAACGTTTACTATTAAATCATGTTTTATACAAAATTTTTACAATTTTAAATATATTTCATTATGCAATATCTCAGAAAGGAAAAAGAGTCACACCAATTTATGTTATCAGCATTTAAATGTACCTCTCTATAGTACTATTTAGGATAAAGGTGAAATGCCCTGTATGAGTTCAAAGATTCCATATTGTAAAATAACAGTTGAAATCAGCAGGAAAAATCCATTGAATGTATGAAATCATGGGACTATATAAACCCTTTCTGAAAGATTCTTAGGTTGTAAACTCCATGGGGGTCTTTCCTCAACTATTCTAGTATATACTCAAAATTGGTGCTTAGAATGTTAAACAGCGACCTAAACAACCTGTTATATAGAATGACCTTGTCTTCAAGACTTACTGACTGCTCAAGTTTTAGTTTCACATAAAGCCTTTTATTAAAAATAACTAAATGAATCATTTCATACACAGTTTATCTAGGTATTAAGGACTTAATGGTCCATTTATAACTACATCACCATTCATACCATTATTTTTATTGAAAATATCTCAGATGCAAGCAACTGCTTTAAAATTTTGGAACACAAATCTATTTCTTGCTGGTTACTATATACACACATATTTACGGGAATGACTTCAAATGAAGTGTTGCCAAATAAAGAGACTGAAAATGGAAATTTGCCTTTTGTTTCACTCTCAAGTTGCAACCAATAGGTGTGTTTGAAATACAAACAGTGTCCCTTAACTATGAGTGAAGGAAAGTAAAATTAAAGACAAAATATCAACCAGAATCACACAATCTAATGAGGAGGAAAAAAGACACGACCACATTGGCCTTTAAACTGAGGTCCCCGCGAGTCTCTGGAGAGCAGCGCCACGGTCCCCGGGTCCTCACGCTGCAGGTTTTCACCCACCCGCGCACCGGGAATGTGGGGCCGCAGTAGGGACAGGAGAGCAAGAGGGGTCACGGGATGCGTTCCCTTTCTGAGGCAAAACCCTGAACGAGCCTTCTTCTAGGTCAGAAAAGGATCAGCAGAAAAGCAAAGCAACAGCAGACCTGGCGGGAGAACTCTTGAAGATCGATGGTGGAACCATGGGAGGAGGAAAGGATTAAAGGGACTGCAGGCGGAGGAGGGGCTTCGTACCCTGGAAATGTCCTTTGCTGTGGATCCTCATGGCTCCGGAGTTCATGGCAGCCACCCGGCACCTACATACTGGGTCCGGACCGGGTGCGGCGCCAGGCCGCCGCGAAAACAAGGCTTCTCCCGCCTGGTTGACAGGACGGCCAGCTCTTTCCTTCCGTCGGCCAAGGCCTCCACGCAGTAAAGGTGCCGGGTTCGCGGTCCGAGTTTCCGGGGCCGGATCCGGCTGTGGCTCCAGGGCGCGGAGGAGGAAGGGGAAAAAGCACAAACGAGTGGGCTACGGCGGTTGAAGATTTGAAAACGCGTCACGCGGCCGCGGCGACGATACGCTTGCCCCGCCCTCTCGCGCCGCGCCCCGCCTCGCGCTCGCTCCACGTGCCCGCCCCTTTCGCGCCCGCCTCCTCGTTCCCCGCCCCCTCGTGCCCGCCACCTGAAGTCGCGCTCACTGTATCCTCGTGACCGCCCCCTCGTGGCCGCCTCTTCGGGATGTGGGCCCAGCCCTCCAGGACCTGCCTCCTCGTGCCCCGTTCCCTCCCGACGTGCGCCTCGCCCCCACGCGCCGGCCTCCCTGCGCCGTGCGCCCCGCCCACTTGCGGCGCGCCCCGCCCCCAGGTCATGTCTCCGCCTTCGCCCCTCCCCCACCGCGATGCCCTTTTTGCTTCAAGTCCCGGCTCTCTGCTCCTTTGGTTTCAGGTTCCGGCACATCCTGAAGAATCGTTGTGGTTCAGTGTTGACCGAGGGTGGTGGATGCAGTTGGCAGCAGTCGAGGCCGGCCAGCCTGCCGCCAGGCTCATTCTCGCCTTCTAGGTTTGCTGGGCCCACTGGCCCTCCAGCCGTCTCTCCACCAGGTACGCTCATTTTCCGCAGGTCGGACGTCCGCGAGGCTGGAGGCGCGGTGGCTGCGGCCCAGCCTGGACTCAGCCTCAGAGCTGGCCAGAGCTGAGCGGTGGCAGCCCCAGCCCGGCGCGCTCCGAGTCGCAGGGCGAGGTTTTTCCGCACACCCGGCCGGGTGCAGGCTGGCCTCACAGGGACTTCCTGGGGCGAGGGTCGGCCCGGAGTTCCACAGCCCTAAGTGGACAGCCCCAGAACGCGTTCTGGACGCTTGGTGCCCTTTGGTGTTTAGCTGTGTGCGCTGGTCTGTTGCCCTTTGTTCTGTACAAAGCAGTTTCCTTTTTTTGTGTGTAAGTTTACTTCAACAATAAAAAAGTGGAAAATGAAATCTCAGTTTTTTAATCTGTAAAATGGGGGTGATAATGTGAATATCTTAAAGATTAAATTTTAAATGTTTGTGAAATGTTTTATGGGAAAATACCTAACAAAAAGTTTTTGGTATGTTTCTGCTGGTAAACTGCTTAAAGAGGAAGAGGATTGTATTTTGTCCTGTTTTGCATTCTTTTACTCCTGGCCATAAAATAGGCATTGTATACTAGTTGATTTTGGGGGTGTGTGCCAGGGATTGAACTCAACCTCTGAACCACATTCCCAGCCCTATTTTGTATTTTAAAGACAGGTCTCACCAAGTTGCCTAGCGCCTTGCCATTGCTGAGGCTGGCTTTGATCCTCCTGCCTTAGCCACTGTGATTACTGGTTGATTTTTGACCTCAACTCAGGGAAGGCAGAGAATGCCAATATAACCGTTTTGCAAAAGCACAAACATAAAGAAGGATTGTGAAACTGTTAACCAAAGTGGAGAACACCAGATGGATCAAGTTTGCTAAGGAAAAATGAGAATTTTCTTTTGGACGGGTTAAGGTTGAAGAACCTGGAGCTACAATCATGAAACTTTATTAAGTTTTGTTCATTAGACAGTTGGAAATAGTTATAATTTATGTTTGAGAAAAAGGTCATATATCCAAAACAAAGTACAGAAAGCATAAAAATTTTTGTCAGAAAGGTTTAGAAGGTTGAGGGAGACTAATAGAGAATGTAGTTAAAGCCATGGAAGGAAATGAATTTGCCCAATAGTGCACATAGAATAAAGCAAGTAATGATGTGCAGAGGATGATAAAAGTGAAAAAGAAGGAGAAAATGCCTCAGAGTTGGAAACAGAACTAGGAACAAAACTTAGGGCAAAAGTTGCAGTTAAAAACATTGAGATTGTTGGGTTTCGCTAAGCTATTTGGATATGGATAATTTTAAGCCTCAAATTTAATTTGTGAAAATGGGGTAATACTCCTGAGAGCTGTTATGAGGATTAAGCGTGAAGTTTTTGGAAGTTTAATTACTACGGTGCCTGGCATAAGAGTTAAGAGCTCAGTCATTCTGGTGAGGTTTGCACCAGCTCTTCCATTCTCAAGTTCAAAAAGGCTAAGACTTGAAAAATAGTCCTTTGATTTTAGTATGGGAGATGTCATTCGTTTATTTAATGAGAATTTGAGCTTGTGGTAGAAGCAAATACTAGATAAAAATGATGAATTTGAAGTTGAGACAGGTTGAGCATACTGTCAAAAAATTTGTCAATGTAGGAAAATGTAGCAATAGGAAAAGATTGGGTCTTTGGAAAGTTTAAAGGATGTGGGGAAGATTTAAGTGTGTTTCTGTTCAAGAAAATTAAAAATGACAGTTCCATTTATGCTCCAGTGAAGGAAAAGTTGTTTTTTATTAAGTGAAGCAGGAAAGTAATAGTTGCAACCTATGCTGTAGACTCACCCTTTACTAAACCCATAACTCCATAGAATGATTATTCTAAGCTATGAATAAGCAGAAAATCTTCTTTACTGGATAGTTAGTAGTTTTCCAATGTATCATCCAAAGTTTTTAAAAAATGTTATTATTGAAACCCAAATTTTTAGTAGCCACAGAAAGGATTTAGTCATATACCTGTAACCAGTAAAGATGGAAATTTCCTTACCCCTCATCTCAATAATCAAGTCTGTTGGTAAAAGCATGAGATGTATGTTAAAGTAGAATGTGCTAGAAAAAGAATCCTCCAGATGAAGGTCTTACATTCAAGAAGAAATAAATGGAGCAGGGTTATTTGTGGTGAGAAACTTGTTTAAACAATTCTCTTATGTGCTGAGGTATAGAAGGGGCTGGGAATTGATCTTAGGGCCTTGCACTTGCTAGGCAACTGATCTATCACCGAGTGACATCCCTAACCCTTTTTTAAAATTTTGAAATAGGGTCTTCCTAAATTGTCCAGGCTGACCTCAAACTTGTTATCAGTCTCTTCTGCCTCAGTCTTTCAAGTAGCTGGGATTCTAGGCATGTGCCACCACACCTGGCTGGTTAAAGAGTTCTATTGAGCAAAATTAGGGAATATTAAAGAGAATCATCTAATTAAATGAACATTTGGCTGTAAATCAAGAGAAATGAATTTCTTTCAGTACTGGCCCTATCCTTAAGTATTTTATAACCTTGGACAAATATTAACCTTTCTATTTTAGATTTTCCTCACATGTAAAATGAAGATAATATCTTCTTAGTCTACTTTTTGTGATTATCAGATGAGACCTAATCTGCTTTCTCTGATTGTCACACATATTCAAATATAAACTTTACATTCTAGATCTTAGACAAATTAGTTCTGTAGTTCTATAATATGTATCCCTGCCCTCTTTTGTTAAGTCTCTTCTCCTGGCAGTGGTTATTCTCTTTCCTATCTATAGCAAACCTAACTTAGAGCCAGCCTTTTTCTCTTGTTCATTTGGGGCCATCAATAATAGTTATTCCTGTTTGATTCATTTGCCAACTATTTTTTTTAGAGGTTTTCTTCTTTTTTTTTAAATTGGCAATGGACCTTTATTTTATTTATTCACATGTGGTGCTGAGAATCAAACCCAGTGCCTCACACATGCTTAGCAAGCGCTCTGCCACTAAGGCACAACCCCAGCCCATCATTTGCCAACTATTGATGTTACTTCTGAAATGTTTTGTTTCCATTTTTACTATATATTTTTTTAAATTTTATAGTCTCACTACCCTGGCAAATTGGAAGGCATAAATTCTTCAAGATTAAGTTCTAATTTTTGCAGACTAATCATATGGAGAGTAGAATTGGTTAGTGGTCATGACACTGAATTCTGTTTTAGGTGAGGGTGGACTGGGAAACCAAGGTAAATTTGGCCTTCTAAAATCCTTGAATATAACCTAAGTGAAAGAACAAAAATGAGGAATAAGCAAGACAAGAGGATTCAGATTTTAGAAGTAGATATTCCTGAGACAACAATTCAGAGGCTGCTATAAGAGCTGTTATAGATAATTAACTATTTCAAAGGCTATCTCTTACATCCAGAACTAAGTTATAAATTTCTTTAGAATAGCATTAAACACATTTGACTATGACTATAAAACAGTTTACCTGCCCCACTTGCTGCATTCCTTCTGTGTTTAAGCAACAGTGTGCTACAGTTCACTGAGACAGTTACAAACCCATAAACTGATATAATACCCATAGATGTCTCATGTAAAATTAAAATTTTTTCAATGACATTAATCAACGTGTAATAAAGGGCACTCATTTTAAGCATACATATTGATAAATTCTAATAAGTACATACATTCACTTAATTATCACTCCAGTGGGAAAATGGTGCAGCCTTACAGAAAATATTTGGCAGTTCCTCAAGATGTAGAACATTTGTTTATCTCAGGATGTTTTATTCCTCTTTCTAGTGTCCCCTTTTCAACTAGAAGTAAGCACTCTTCTGATTTCTTTTATTATAGAACAATTGTGCCTATGTTTCAGCTTTATTATGAATAGAATGATAGAATTTGTACACTTTAGGTTTAATTATTTTTCATGATACAGTATTTTTGTGATTCATCGAAGTTATATGTATCAGTTGTTTCTTTTTTTATTGCTAACGAGTATTCCATTGTGTAAGTATTTACCTATTGACACATATTTAGGTTGTCTCATTTGGGGCTGTTAGGAGTACTACTGCTATGAACATTGTATATGAGTGTTCTTTTTTTTGTTGTTTTTTGGGGGGACACATTTTTATTTCTGTTGAAATTGCTAAATCAGATAAAAACAGATTGTTTCATAGTATGAGAAACTACTGGAGTTTTTGACTCATCTCCAGCAGCAATGTATTAGAGCCCTAGCTGTTGCATTGCACATCTTAATCACACACAGGGTGTGAACTGGTATCTCATGCAGATTTTTTAAAAATTGAGGTTAAGTTCAGAAAATGTAAAACACCATTTTAGCAGTTTTGAAGTGTACGATTCAATGACTTCCAATATATAACAACATTGTGCGACCATCACCACTATCTAATTCCAGAACATCTTCAACAAAACAAAAAGAAACCTCATATCCATTTCAGTACTTATTTCCATTCCCTCTTCTCTCTAACCCTTACCAACTACTGTTCTACTTTCTTCCTCTAAGGATTTCCCTGTACTGGGCATTTCATTATAAGTAGAATCATACCATATGTGGGGGTTTTATGTTTGGTTTCTTCTGTTTAGTACAGTACTTTCAAGTTTAATCCATGTTTTAGCATGTATCAGTCCTTTCATATGACTGAATAAAATTCTTGTATAACATTTTATTTATATTCTCATCAATTGAATATTTTGTGGTTCTGATTTTGAGAATTATGAATAATGCTCTAAACACTGTACAAGTTTATTTTAGACTATTGTGTTTTCATAAGGGATTAGGGCTCTAATTTTCACTTTTTTTTTCCTTCCTTTTGTGGTGCTAGTGATCAAATCCAGGGCTTCATGCATGCTAGGCAAGTGCTGTACCTCTAAGCTACATCTCAGCTCTGGTCTTTATTTTTCTTGTGATACCGTCTGGCTTTGGTATCAGGATGATACTGGCTTCATAGAATAGATTTGTTTCCTCTTTTATTGGAAGAGTATAAGAGATATTGGTGCTGATTCTTTTTTTAATGTTAATTATATATGAAGCCATCTAGTACGGATTTTACTCAGTTGGGTAGATTTTGATTAGTGATTGAATCTCTTTACTTCTTATAAGTCTTTTTGGACTTTCTATTTCTTTTTCTTTTTTTGGTACAGGGGATTGAACCCAAAAGTGCTTAACCACTGAGCCTCATCCCCAGCCCTTTTTTAAAGTATAAATTTTGAGATAGAGTCTTGCTAAGTCACTTAGGATCTCACCAAGTTGCTGAAGCTGGCTTTGAACTTGGCAATCCTCCTGCCTCAACCTCCTGAGCCACTGGGATTTCATGCATGTGCCACCATGCCCAGCAGTTTCCTTGGTCTTTTCTTGTATGTCATGACCTTGAAAACTACTAGTCAGTTATTTTGATGGGCGTCCCTTAATTTGGGGTTGTCTATTTTCTCATGATTAGATGGAGAATATGCATTTTTGGTAATAATATAATAAAAACATCCTTTTTAGTATATTATTGCATTTAGTACATGATGTCAACATTTCTTATTATATTAACCATGATCATGTCTTTAAGGTAATGTCTGCTAGGTTCTTGCACTGTGAAGATAATATTGTTACTTTGTAATTAATAAATATTTTTTGTAATTAATGTCTTGCAGGAGATCCTTTGAGATATGCAAATATCTTGTTTCTCTTCACTAATTTTGGAATCCAATAGTGGATCTTCTTATCAATTTAATGAATTCGTATTACTTTATTATTACAATTCTTATACTACTATGATGCTTTCTTTTTTTAATTTTTGTTTTTTGGTTGTAGATGGACACAGTACCTTCATTTATTTATTTTTATGTGGTGTTGAGGATCAAACCCAGTGCCCCCTCACATGTGCTAGGCAAGCACTCTAGCCACAACCCTAGCCCCAACTATGATTTTTTTAAAATTTTAAATATTTCTTCTTAGATATTGATAGACCTTTATTTTATTCATTTATTTATATGTAGTGCTGAGACTCGAATCCAGTGCCTTACACATGCTAAGCAAGCTTTACCACTGAGTCCCAACCCCAGCCCCAACTATGATGTTTTTAACGGTGATTTTCAATTCCTTATTCTTTCCACTTTCATTGATAAGAATTCTTTTGTAAGAAAGGAAGGTCCCATTTCCCTGTTTTTTATTTCAGTTATTTATTTATGTCATTATCTACTGATGGATATTTATTTTATGCCATGGGTTATAATCCAGAGCTACTCTTTACTTTGTTCAAATTTTTCTAACTTTGGCCATTGGGAAGTCTTTCCTTTGGTTTCTCTTGCCTTTCACACCCTCATCCTTTTTAAATCACTTCCTTATTTTTTAGCAATATGCTGTGTTCCAGGCTCATCTTTTGTTTTTCTTGCCCTAGACTTAGCATAAACCACTTCTCCAAGGGACTCTTGTTCCTTTCATTAGAGAAGAGAAGATCACAGTCTTGACAATTGGTACGTTTGTTATTGCTAGGATATCATGTTAAAGCAGTGTTAAAACAATATTTGTTTTGAAAACAAAGTGAAAGTCACAGATAAAATTAGAATTCACAGGTAAATTCTGTTAAATATTTAAGGTTTGAATAATTCCAGCCTTGGACAAGCTCTCCCAAAACAGAAAGAAAATATTCACCGTTGCCTTTCATAAGACTAGCATAGCACACATACCAAGACCCAATAAGGATGGTAAGAGAAATGACGGATTGGAAATATTTTAGACAGAATGAAAATGATAATAAATTATGTCAAAATTTGTAAGATGCAGCTTAAGTAGCACTCGCAAATTTATAGCACCATAGAGCCTATATGAAAACAGAAGAAAGATCTTAAGTAACCTAGAGCTGGTTTAAACTGTATGGGAGTATTTACATAGGTTGTTTGCCAAAAGCTATGCTCTTTTGTGAGAAACGTGAGCATCCTCAGATTTTGGTATCCACAGGGGTGGTGGGGTCCTGGAACGAATCCTTCACAGAGACCGAGGGACCTTTGTACAAAGAAATAATAAAGATGACATGAAAAAATGATATCCTAGTAAACAGAAAATAGTTGAAAAAGTAAGACTGAGAGTTGGTTCTCTGAGAAGATAAATAAAATTTAAAAACTTTAGCCAGACTCATCAGGATAAAAAGAAAATATACAAATTAATCAACATAAAGAACAAGAGAAAGAAAGCACAAAACTTGATGTTAAAAGAACAATAATACTATGAGAAACTTTATTTATTTAAATTCAGTAATTTAAGTGAAATGAACAAATTCCTTCAAGTACATCAACTATCAAAACTTACATAAGAAGAAATAAGTAGCCTAAATATCTTTATATGTACTAAAGAAAATGCTAGGCCTAGATAGCGTCCCTGGTGAATTCTGTCAAACCTGAATTAAAAGAAGACAAAGGCATTTCAAGAAGATTGCAGACCTGTATCTCTCATAAATGTAGATTTTTAAAATTCTTAATAGAATTTTAACAAAGCAAAACCAATTTGATACAAATAGAATAAAATATTATGAGCTAATGGAGTTTTATCCTGGAATGCAAGAATGGTAAAACATACGCAAATCAAGCAGTTTGAATCAGCGTATAACCAGACTAAAACAGAAAAGCCATGCGAGCATCTCCATATATGCTACCTGTTGCTGTTTAACAAATTACTCCAAAACGTATTAGCTTAAAATAACGAATATTTATTACCTCACAGTTTTTGTACCAGGAATCTGTATGCAACATAGTTAGGTAACCCCCTTGTCTCTCACAAGCAAGCAGTGTGGGTGTTAGCTGAGGTTGCACTCATTCCAAGGGTCAACATGGGATGGATCTGCTTCCAAACTTATTAAAGTGGTCATTGACAGGATTCAGTTTCCTTTTTGGACTGGAGGGCCTCAGTTCAATGCTGTTTGTTATCTGGTGCTCAAATGAGCAATTCACAACATGGCAGCCTTATTCTTCTGAGCAAACAGGACAGAGCAAAGGGAGAATACTATAGGAGTCACAACCATCCTATGTTAATTTTGAAAGTGACTTTTTATCACTTATCCTGTTCACAAGACTCCAAAGGAAAAGGTAGGTAAGTAGGTATGTTGGAACAGAGATTGTAACAGATCCTAGCTTGTGCAACAGGAAATATAAATTAGTAGCTAGATGACTGGAAATGACAGGAACCAAACACATTAATTGCATACAGTATATACATTTGCATAGAAAACTCAAGAGTTTATTAAACAAATAGTTATAAATAATAGGGCATTTTTAGCAATGTTGCTGGATATAAGATTAACATAAATCATTTGCATGTGCTAAAAGAGAAAATATGTAAGCAAAAGGAAAACAGTAATATTAGAGACTGTTAGACATATAGAATTAGATCTGCCATATTATGCAATATTTCTGTAGGACAAAATTTTAAAACTTCAGAACATTATGAAAGACCTAAAAAATGAAGGGATAGACTACTCATTCATGAATATTAATTACCTCCAGATTTGTCTGTAGATTCAATTAAATCCCAACCAAAGTCCCAAAGAAGATTTTCAATAACTTAGTACGATGAGTTTATGTGAAAGACCAAAGGGCCAAGAGTAGCTGTGACATATCTAAAGAAGAGCATAAGGACTTGTAATTTAATAATAATCACTACGGTGTGGTCCAAGGATAAGTAAATTGACCAACAGAAGATAATAGAAAGCCTCATAACCATTTTACACAATAGAACTTAGATTTAAGAGTGGTGTAGCAGGTTAAAAGAAAAAGGAAAGATGACAGTCACTGGAACAGGAGAAAGGAGTTACTCCTTTTTACATGGAAATAGTTGAATAGTTGACTCTTAAGAAATTCTAGTATGTTTATTTGCTGTACTAGAGATTAAATGCAGGGGCATTCTACCACGGAGCTATATCCCCATCCCTTTTTATATTTTATTTTGAGATAGAGTCTAAATTGCCCAGGCTGGCCTCAAACTTGTAACCCTCCTTTCTCAGCCTCCCAAGTTGCTCAAATTACAGGTGTGTACCACTGAGCCGGGCCTATTTAAGAAATTCTCTGTGGACCAATATCCGTGATGAACATAAATGCAGACATTGTAAACAAAATATTAGCAAACTGAATCTAAGAGCACATCAAAAATATCATATACCATGATTTTGTGGGATTTATTTCACATACATTAGGAAGAATCATGTAAATCAATAAGTATGGACAAAAACCATATGATCATGTTAATAGATGCAAAAATTTTTTTTCTTAAAATTTAACATCTCTTCATGACAAACTGTCAACAAATTCCATACAGAACAAACATACATCAACACAATTAAGGTTGTATTGACAATCCCACAACTAACATACTGAAGAAAGGTTGAAAGTGTTCCTCTAAGATATGGAACAAGAAAAGAATGCTCACTTTCATTGCTTTTATTCATCATAGTACTTAGAAGTCCTAACTAATAAAGGGCATCCAAATTGGCAAAGTCTCTTTTTGCAAATGGCATGATCTTAAATATAGAAAAACTAAAGACTACCAAAAAAAAAAAAAAAAAAAACCAGATACCACTGAAACAAATTGAGTAAAGTGAAAAGTCTTTCTGTATCCTTAAATAATGAACTTGATGAAAAAAATATAGAAGGTACTTTCATTATAATGCTATGAAAAAAATGAAATACTTAGGAGTAAGTTTATCCCAGAAAGTGAGAGAATTCTACAGTGAGAAGTATACACACATTACAGGAAGAATGGTCTTTTAAATAAATTGTGCTGGAAAAATTGGGTATCCATATACAACAGAATGAAACCAGACCCCTGTCTCTGACCATATACAACAATCAACTTAAAATGGATCCAAGACTTACATGTAGGACATAAACTACTAGATAAAAACAAAGGAGAAATACTTCAAGTCATCGATCTCGTAAAATTCTGGTGGGTACTAACCTCAGAGTCACAGGCCACAAAGCAAACATTGATAGACAGGTTTATATCAAGCAAAAAAGTTTCTGCATAGCAAAGGAAATAGCAGTGAAGAGACAACCTACAGAATGGAAAAAATACTTGCCAACTACTCATCTGGTAAGAGATTAATAACCATAATATACAAGAACAACTAAAAATGAGCTAGACTGAGCATAGTGGCACACGCCTGTAATCTCAGCAATTTGGGAGGCCAATTGCAGGTTCAAGGTCAGCAACTCAGCAAGGCCCTATCTCAAAAAATAAAAAGGACTGGAGATATAGGATAGTGGTAAATTGCCTCTGGGTTCCATCCCCAGTACCAAAACAACAAAATTTTAAAAAGAAAAACAGAGCAAATGAGTGTTGAGGCATAGCTAGTGGTAGAACCCTTACCTAAAGGCCCTGCATTCAGTCAGTAGTAGCAAAAAAGAAAAACAACAACAACAAAATGCCCACAATCTGAAAAGACATTTCTCAGAAGAAGATATGCAAGTAGCTAACCAAATACATGTAAAAATGCTAAGTAACACTTATCAGGGAAGTGTACATCAAAATGACAATGAGATATTGTCTACCCAATTAGAATAGCAATTATCAAAACTACAAAATAACAGCCACATCTGGTGATGAATCCCTACAACCTTGGCCACGTGGGAGTCTGAGGCAGAAGGATCTCAAGTCTGAGGTCAACCCAGTTAATCCTGCCTCAGAAGAGGGCTGAAGACCTATGTGGTAGAGCACTTGCCTAGTGTGGTTAAAGCCCTGTGTTCAGTCACTGCTGGGGGCAGAGGGAAGATACTTTCTACATAATGATAGTACAAAAAGTCTACAAAATTATCTCTACAAAAAGTCAATAATTTAAAAATATTAACTAATATCAAATTAGTGCTATCTAACAGCCCATGTTCAGATTTCTCTAGTTACCCTCAAACTGGATTTTTAAAAATTTGTTGAAACCAAGATGCTTTTGGTTATCTCTTCTCTTAATTAAGATTTCGTTAAATCTAGAACAGTTTTCCCTCCACTCCCACCTTTTCCCCACCTTGAAACCAAGACAACAGGCCTGTAGGTTACACTACTACAGCTATTTTGTGGCATCTAGTCTCTGAATTTCCTGTGAATTGGTAATTAGATCAGAAGCTTGTTTAGATTAGAGGAGCTTTTTCCCCCCCTCGAAAAACACTAGATGATGCTGTCTTTAATTTTGTGTCAAAAAATCTAGTTCTACTATCAATGCTGCTTAAGTTGTTCACTGTGTTCAGGTTCTAATGTTGGTTGTTTTTAAATGAGAGTATGTTAATTAAGACAACAGGAACTTATTGTGAAAATGCTTTTCATAACCTCAATGCTTGTATGTGTGGAGTGCTCTACCAGTAAGCCACATCCCCAGCCTTGTTTTTATACACTCTCTTTCATTCAGATGTATTATCCGTTTATATAAAAGGATAAGGTATTACTTTTTTTTTTCATTTCAGATTTCCAGCTACTGATGTTACAAACAATAAAATATGGGAGCACAGAATTAAGGAAAAGACTTAAGCAAGGTAGATAGATAATGAAAGTCTGAAAAAAATAATAAAATTACCATTCATTTTTATAAAGGATGTTATTGATATAATTGACAAAACTGAAATGTGAACTGTATTGTGTCAAAATTAAATTTCCTGAAATTGTTTATTGTAGTGCTGCAATTATGTAAGAGAAAACGTTGTATTTCGAGTAAAGGAACATGGTGTATGCAATCTCCTTTTGAATGACTCAGAAAAAATAAATGGTATGTAATATGAGAGAGTTTGATGAAGAAATGGATCACTGGGAACTCGTTTATACCAGTGGAAGTGTATATTAGTCTAAACTTTCTGAAAAAAATTTTGGCCATTTTTACCAAATTTTTAAATAGGTCAGCCCAGGAATATTACTTTTTCTCATAAGGTAATTGTAGGCAGACTAAAAAATGTTGTGTGTATAAGGATTTTGTGTCAGAATGTTTTATAGTTGAGAAGTTGGCAATAGCCTGAAAGATGAGATTGTTTAAATATAATGAAACACTGTGCAGTCAATAAAAGTTATATAAGTCTATATTGGCACAATATAAGTGTCAAAGCAGTCTACAAAACAAGCATGGATAATATTGACTTGTTTTTTTTTTTTTGGTTACTGTTTTTGGTACTGGAGAGTGAAACCAGGGGCACGCAATCACTGAGCCACATCCCATTCCCTTTTATATTTTATTTAGAGACATGGTCTCTCTTAGTTACTTAAGGCTTCACTAAGTTGCTGAGGCTGGCTTTGAACTTGTGATCCTCCTGCCTCACCTTCCCTAGCCTCTGGGATTACAGGCATGCACCACCACTGTGCCTTGCTTAACCCATTTTTATTTTTCAGAAAAAGGACACATACACAGATACATGAATTTGTGTGTAATGTTTAATACTTTTAGTTGGATATGATCTATGTGCACATATATATTTACACACACACACACACACATACACATGAATGTAAACGTAGACATTTGGAAAGCTGACATCCTTGCCAGTGATTATTTTTGATTAGTGAGTTTACAAGTGAATTTTATACTTTTTATATTATCCAACTTTTAAAAAATAATTATTGCTTTTGTCATCAAATTTTTGTAACAATGTTTCTTATTAAAGTTATATGTTTTTATTGTATATTGTACCTAATTGTGGTTTTCATTATGCAATAAAATAGTGCCATATTTAATGATACTTTGTACAAGATTAGAGAAGGTATCTGAGCAGTGTTTATGAGGCTATCTCGACAGATTCTGTGACTTTTTGGTCTGCTGCCTTCTTTCTCTCAAGTGGTCAACATTTGTGTCTGTAGCTCACAAATGTGATGCTGCTCACATAGCTTAGCCTGAAGTATATTACCATTATTGGAAGATCAGAGGACATGTTCTATTAATGACAGATGTATGGTACCTTTTATAAGAGAACTTATGTATGTATTTTTGATAGTGGTTAAAATGTGTTTTGACATAAATGTTTTTATAGTTTAACTTTGAGTTGTCATTTTTGAAGGTAATTGCCATTTTTAATTTTTCTTTTCTTTAACAGATTTATTCTTCAATTAGTTTAAAAATATGGATCCTGAAAAAGTGGGCTCACAGACTGTGAAAGTAACACCTTTTCAGCAAATGCTTGCCTCTTGTACTGGAGCTATATTGACATCACTCATGGGTAAAATTGTGCTACTCATTTTTATTATGCAACTTTGAATCAGTGATTCCATGGTGCTAGTGATATTCCTTCATCAGCTTGAGAACATGAAAAGTTATCAAGTCAGAAAATCAAGATACTTGAATTTTAGTTCTTACTTTGCCATTCTCAGGGTGAATGTACTTAGGGACAGTACGTACTTCTCTCTAAACTTTATTTTTTCATCTCAAATTAGGGCTTTAGAAGGAGTTCTCAGAGCTTTCCTATCAACATTATACTTTGGGGGCTATTATCTCTTTGAAAATTACAATAAGATAGAATAAAACATTTGCATATTGGAGAAAATAGAAGGTGAATAAATTTCAGAGTAGTAACAAAACAGTGTTTTACGATCAAGTGGGTTTTATCCCAGGGATGCAAGGTTGGTTCAACATCCAGAAATCAATAAATGTCATTCACCATATCAACAGACTTAAAGTTAAGAATCACATGATTATTTTGATAGATGCAGAAAAAGCATTCGATAAAATACAGCATCCCTTCATGCTCAAAACACTAGAAAAAATAGGGATAGTGGGAACATTCCTTAACATTGTAAAGGCCATCTACGCTAAACCCATGGCCAATATCATTCTAAATGGTGAAAAACTGAAAGCATTCCCCCTAAAAACTGGAACAAGGCAGGGATGCCCTCTTTCACCACTTCTATTCAACATCGTCCTTGAAACTCTAGCCAGAGCAATTAGACAAACCAAAGAAATTAAAGGGATACGAATAGGAAAAGAAGAACTCAAACTATCCCTGTTCGCTGATGACATGATTATCTATTTAGAGGAACCCGGAAATTCCACCAGAAACTTTTAGAACTCATAAGTGAATTCAGTAAAGTAGCAGGTTACAAGATCAATGCTTATAAATCCAATGCATTTTTATACGTAAGTGATGAATCTTCAGAAAGAGAAGTTAGGAAAACTACCCCATTCACAACAGCCTCGAAAAAAATAAAATACTTGGGAATCAATCTCACAAAAGAGGTGAAAGACCTCTACAATGAGAACAACAGAACACTAAAGAAAGAAATTCAAGAAAACCTTAGAAGATGGAAAGATCTCCCATGTTCTTGGATAGGCAGAATTAATATTGTCAAAATGGCCATACTACCAAAAGTGCTATACAGATTCAATGCAATTCCAATTAAAATCCCAATGACGTACCTTACAGAAATAGAGCAAGCAATCATGAAATTCATTTGGAAGAATAAGAAACCCAGAATAGCTAAAGCAATTCTTAGCGGGAAGAGCAAAGCAGGGGTATCGCAATACCAGATCTTCAACTCTACTACAAAGCAATAATAACAAAAACGGCATGGTATTGGTACCAAAATAGACAGGTAGATCAATGGTACAGAATAGAGGACATGGACACAAACCCAAATAAATACAATTTTCTCATACTAGACAAAGAGGCCAAAAATATGCAATGGAGGAAAGATAGCCTCTTCAACAAATGGTGCTGGGAAAACTGGAAAACCATATGCAATAGAATGAAATTAAACCCCTATCTCTCACCCTGCACAAAACTCAACTCAAAATGGATCAAGGACCTCAGAATCAGACCAGAGACCCTTCATCTTATAGAAGAAAAAGTAGGTCCAAATCTTCAACATGTCAGTTTAGGATCAGACTTCCTTAACAGGACTCCCATAGCACAAGAAATAAAAGCAAGAATCAACAACTGGGATAGATTCAAACTAAAAAGCTTTCTCTCAGCAAAGGAAACTATCAGCAATGTGAAGAGAGAACCTACAGAGTGGGAGAAAATCTTTGCCACTCATACTTCAGATAGAGCACTAATTTCCAGAATATATAAAGAACTCAAAAAAGACTACACCAAGAATACAAATAATCCAATCAACAAATGGGCTAAAGAAATGAACAGACACTTCACAGAAGAAGATCTACAAGGAATCAACAGATATATGAAAAAATGTTCACCATCTCTAGTAATAAGAGAAATGCAAATCAAAACTACCCTAAGATTCCATCTCACCCCAATTAGAATGGTGATTATCAAGAACACAAGCAACAATAGTTGTTGGCGAGGATGTGGGGAAAAAGGTACACTCATACATTGCTGGTGGGGTTGCAAATTAGTGCAGCCACTCTGGACAGCAGTATGGAGATTCCTCAAAAAGCTTGGAATGGAACCACCATTTGACCCAGCTATCCCACTCCTTGGCCTATACCCAAAGGACTTAAAATCAGCATACTACAGAGATAACAGCCACATCAATGTTCATAGCTGCTCAATTCGCAATAGCCAGATTGTGGAACCAACCTAGATGTCCTTCAATTGATGAATGGATAAAGAAACTGTGGTATATATATACAATGGAATATTACTCAGCCATAAAGAATGATAAAATTATGGCATTTGCAGGCAAATGGATGAAATTGTAGAATATCATGCTGAGTGAGATAAACCAATCTCAAAAAACCAAAGGAGGAATGATCTCACTGATAAGTGGATGATGTCACATAATGGGGGTTGGGGGGGGAAGAATGGAGAAATTAGGGAAAAGATGGGTGGGAGGGGTTGGGGGGGAGGGAAAAAATAACAGAATGAATCAAACAACATTACCCTATGTAAATTTATGATTACACAAATGGTATGCCTTTATTCCATATACAGAGAAACAACATGTATCCCATTTGTTTACAATAAAAAAAAAAATAGTGAATTTCTTAAATTTCTCTGGATCACATTTTTGTTGGTTTACAGACATGGCTAAATGACACAGTTGTTAGTTTAGTATTTAATAATTGACTAGTTTATCTAAATAAGTTAACAAATTATTAGAACATACAAAGTAATTGCTCTATTATGTATTGTCAGGTCAGAATTTTATGATGTTAAAAGCCTTAGAAATCATCTGATAAGACTTTCTCATTCTCAGGTTAGGGGTAGTTTTCTTAGAACCACTACTTGATATTTTTTCCTACTTGGATAAATTATGAGTTGCAAATTAAAACAATTTGCCTTTCATGCTGTTCCAAATAGAATGACACAACCTAATGCTAACGATGATTTATGACTAGATTACCCAATTTTCATTTTCTTTAGCTTTTATTTGTTACAGATAAATTTAACAGATTAGGAAGACTATCAGGGTTTGATTATTGAATACTTATAATACAAAGTTATCCTTAAATATTAAAATAGACTTTGAGAACTTTTATTCTTTACCTTAGGGGATATATTTTCTCATAAACACTAGTATTTTATTTTTAATGCTAATGGAATTGTAGTTGTAGGTATATTATAAATGACAATAAATACTTGTTAGAGAAGTGCTGCATGTCTTGTTCACTGATGGTCTTAAACAAAATTCAAGGGCAAAAATTAGAATGTTACATTCAAGAGTACTTTAAGATAAATAGCCTAATTCATTATGTAGCCATGAGGAAAAGTATGAATCAATGTGTTGGTTTTGGAAAATCTTTGTACAATTTATAGGAATCATTTGCTAATTTAAACTTTTTATGTATCTTCACAGTGACACCGCTGGATGTTGTTAAAATTCGACTCCAAGCCCAGCACACCCCATTCCCCAAAGGTATGTGTGAGAGTCATCTGATAATATTGTTTGATTTTTCAGTGTTGCTGCATTCATTTTCATTTGAATAATTCTTTTTGTTAATTTATTAGAATTTATTCCTTATTCACAAACATTTTCACCATTTTGTAGTACATGATGAGGTATAGGCAGACAAAATATATATGTAGCATGACTTTTGGACTTACTAATTAAAGCAGAGCGATTATTATACATTTAAATATGTGCCTCTCAGGTAAGGACAAAATTATAAGGGACCTTAGAATCTAACTTCCTCCTTTGTCCAAGAGTCATGCTTATTCTATAACATTCATGACAACTCTCCAACTGTTACTTAAATCTAGTGATTGGAAATTTATTATTTTATTAGGCTGGTTGGTTTATTTTTGGACAGTGGTTTCTATAAATTTGAGAATGAGTAATTATATATTTTTACAAGATGGGCAAGAAAAATAATTTCATGATGAATCATTTAAATATTTATTAAAATAGTGGCATTTCAAATACATATCAATAGCAGAAAGCAGACTAGACTGTGAGAAAATTGGCTTAGATATAATTGCTTCCCTGTTGAATGCATAGCAGTGAGATGAAATGAAAATAAATCATATTTCAGATGGATGAAATGATTAGGTAGATTATAGAAAGAGGCTAAGAAGGTTATTTCCTACATATTAAAAAAAGCCTGAAAAGCATAATATTCTCAGACTTACATGTTAATGAAACTCACAGAATTATATACATATTTAAGAGAGAAGACAATTTGGCAGCAGGAGTGAGACCAATAAATGAGAAGGAATTGGTATTAATGAAAGTTGTGGTAAATTAAGTAGAAGCTGACAGACATCTACATTGAGCAGTTCAAGTACAAATAAAAGGACAGCGCATAGCACTATTTATATTGAGAAGAACATCCATTCTCCTTTTTTTTTTTTTTTTTTTTTTGTTTTTGTTTTCCCCCTAATTTTCTTTGTAGACCACAGTTTTCTTTTGGACAAATAGAGAAGACATGAACCATGTTCTGTTTTCAAAACAGATTTTCCTTCACTTTCTTGCTTCTCCTTTACCTCATATAACTTAAAAGAATTTGTTTCTGTGTACATTTCTTACTACAGTACTGAAAACACAAAATCTACTAATTTACTCCATTACATTGCACAATTGTGAATTTAGGGCCCAGTGCTATCTCATTTAACAAATTGAATTAATTGTGTGTGTTTTATTCTAGAAAGTAGGGATAGTTATTTTTCTTTTTCAAGGTTATTTCTTTTTCCATATTTTTCTAGTCACCTCATTGTTCTTTCAATTTGTTTATCTGTAAAAATAATATGGTTATATGAAGTAATTGTTGACTATTGGAATCTTCTTTGTTAGGAAAATGTTTTGTGTATAGTAATGGACTCATGGATCATATGTGTGTCTGTGAAAACGGGGGCAACAAAGCATGGTATAGGAAGCCAGGAAATTTCCGGGGGACATTGGTAAGGAGATTATATTATTTGGAATTACAGTATATTTTCTATTTTTATATTTATTCTTACATATGAAAAATTCTGTCATTGCAAGAAAGTAAAAGGTCCATTATATTAAAGCAAGAAAAGGGAAGTACTTCTTTCCTTTTTAACCCTGTTAACTTTCATTGGTTCATGCTTTTTATGTAAGAAAAAGAGGAGGTAACTTTTTTAATTTAAATTTTTTTATTTTAAGGTAATTGTAGATCAGATGTAATTTTAAGAAAAATATACAGACAGATCTCAAGGATGCTTTTCCCAGTTTCCCACAGTAACAGCAGTACCTTACAAAACTAGTAAAGATCACAACCAGGATATTAATGTTGTTATAATTTAAAAAAATAATACAAAGAATAATTTCATCACTACAGGGATTCTTCTGTTAGAACCATACCCATTTTCCTTGTGCTCTCTCTCACTCCTTAACTCCTGGCAACACTAATTTGTATTCAGTTTACAAAATGTTGTCATTTCAAAAATGATTTTTGAATGGAATCATAACAAATAACTTCTGGGTAGGAACTTTTCACTTAGCCTAATTATCTGGAAATTCATCCAGGTTGTAGCATCTAGCAATTATTTATTCCTTTTTATTGCTCAGTTCTATTCAATGGTTTGGATGTGCCATATACAGTTTTTAGCTATTATGAATAAAGCTGCTACAAATATTCATTTACAGTATGTGTGTGTGTGTGTGTGTGTGTGTGTGTGTGTGTGGTGTGTGCGTGTGTTATAAGAAAGTCTTCATTCGCTGAGTGCACATAATTGTATGTTGAGCTTAAGATAACTGCCAACTTGAGTAGCTCTACCATTTAATGTTCCTATCAGCAACACAGAAGTGATCTGGTTCCCCTGCATTTTCACTAACATCTGGTGTTGTCTGTATTTATATTTTAGCAATTCTTTTTTTGTTGTTTTTTTTAGCAATTCTTATAGATGCATAATAATATCTCATTTTAGTTTGAATTTGCACTTCTCTGGCGGTTAATGATGTTGAACATCTCATGTTTATTTGCCATTGTGTTCAGTGATCTATATGTCTATCACTTTATTCATATGACACAGTCTTAATTACTATAGCTCTATAGTAACTTGAGATCAGGTAAAATGATTCCTCCCACCTTTTTTTTTTTTCCTTCTTCTTCTTTTTTTCCTCCTGGTGCTTGGGATCAAATCCAGGGCCTCGAACAGGCAAGGCAAGTACTCTGCCACTGAACCACATCCCCACCCTCCCACTTCATTCCTGTTTTTTTTTTCAGGTTTATTTCAGCTGTTCCCAAAGTTCCTTTGTCTTTCCATATAAATTTTAGCATAATCTTGTTTGAAGATATAAAAAATAATCTTGCTAAAATTTTCATAGAACTTACACTAAGCCTATTTATCAATTTAGATAGAAATGACGTCTTTACTGTGTTAAGTCTTTCATTTTAATCTGCCTATATCATTATAATTGAAGCAAATTTCGTATAGATAACATATAATTAAGTCAAATTCCAAGTCTATGGCCAGTTTCCATCTTTTAGTTGATAGACCAATTATATTAATGCTATTATAGATATTTAAGAGCCTGTATTTTCCATATATTTATTTGTTCTGTTTTCTATTTCTGTTATTTCTTTTGCCGTCCTCTGTGTTACATTTTTTAGAATTCCATTTGTTCTCTGATAGTTTCATGTACTTATTTCTTTGCTGACACATTCCAATTTTTCATTCGTTTCAGACATTTTCATAAATATTATTCAGTATTTTTTTTTGTAGACTTCTTTGAATCTTGGTCAGATTGTAACATCTTAGTTCAGTGTTGGTATTTATTTATTCTCTCCCTGTATTTAGTTTAATGTCTTCGTTTCTTAGAATGGTAAATTTTTTTTATTCAGACCTGGAGATTTTGAGTGTTCTCTTATTAAATTCTAAATCTCATTTAAAAATTCTATTTTAAACTTCTTATGTTTTTAAAAAAAATTGTTCTAATACATGACAGTAGAATGCATTTTGACACATCATACATAAATGGAATATAAATTCTCATTCTTCTGGTTGTACATGATGTAGAATTACACTGGTCATGTAATCATATATGCACATAGGGTAAAAATGTCCTATTCATTCTACTATTCTTCTTACCCTCATACCCACTTCCCTCCCCTCTGTCCAGTTCAAAGTACCTCTATTCTTCCCTATCACACCTCGACCCACTTATTGTGAATTAGCATCAGAGAAAATGTATCAGAGAAAATATTCAGCCTTTGATTTGGGGGGATTGGCTTACTCACTTATGATATTCTCCAACTTCATCCATTTACCTGCGAATGCCATAATTTTATTCTTTATGGTTGAGTAATAGTCCATTTTGTATATATACCACAGTTTCTTTTTCCAGTCATCTATTGAAGGACATCTAGGTTGGTTCCACAATCTAGGTATTGTGAATTGAGCTGCTGTAAACAGTGATGTGACTGTGTTACTGTAGTATGCTGATTTTAAGTCCTTTGGGTGTGGATCAAGGAGTGGGATAGCTGGGTCAAATGGTGGTTCCATTCCAAGTTTTCTAAGGAATCTCCACACTGCTTTCCAGAGTGGCTGCAATAATTTGCATCCCCACCAGCAATGTATAGCCAACACCTATTGTTCCTTGTATTCTTGATAATAGACATTCTAATTGGAGTGAGATGAAATCTTAGCATAGTTTTGATTTGCATTTCTCATATTACTAGAGATGTTGAACATTTTTTCATATATCTGTTGATTACGTATAGATCTTCTTCTATAAGTGTCTGCTCATTTCCTTAGCCCATTTATTGACTGGTTTATTTGTATTTTTGGTGTTAAGTTTTTGAGTTCTTTATAAATTCTGGAGATTAGTGCTCTATCTGAAGTGTCTGTGGTAAAGATTTTTTCCCCACTCTGTAGTCTCTCTCTTCACATTATTGAATGTTTCCTCCGCTGAGAAAAAGCTTTTTAGTTTGAATCCATCCCATTTATTAATTCTTGTTTTTATTTCTTGCACTTTGGGAGTCTCATTAAAGAAATCTGGTACTAAGCCAACATGATGAAGAATTGGGCCTACTTTTTCTTCTATTTGGTGAAGGGTCTCTGGTCTAATTCCTAGGTCCTTGATCAATTTCGAGTTGATTTTTGTGCCAGGAGAGATATGGGTTTAATTCCATTTTGCTGCATGTGGATTTCCTGTTTTCCCAGCAGCATTTGATCTTTTCTTCATTGTATGTTTTTGGCACCTTCGTCTAGTTGGTAGGCTTTTGATGGTGTCTTCTATTTCATTGCTTGAAATTGATCTGTTTAAATTGTGTATGTCCTCCTAATTCAATTTGGATAGATCATAGGTCTCTAGAAATTTGTCAATGATGCCAGACCTTCTCTGAAGTGGCAACATCATTTTATTTTCCCATCAGAATATATGATGGTTCAAATTTCTCCACATGCCATTCTTATTATTATTTCTTATCATCTGTCTTTTTGCATTTTAGCCTACCAACTGGCATCTCATTGTGGTTTTGCTTTGCATTTCCATAATGATCAATGTTGCACATTTTTTCATACACTTATTGACCATTTCTATATCTACTTTGGAGACATGTGTTCTAATCCTTTGCCATTTATTTATTTTTATTATTAAATTGTAAGAGTTTGTTAACAGCAGACTTCCTTTATCTTCTGAATACTTTGGGCTCCTCTTCAGTCTTCAAAAATTTTACTTTAATAATACTTTCTCTGATTTCAATACTTAGTGATGATGGTTTATCTGATCAATTCTCTGCCATTACTGTGCTTACTTTATTTTAATAATCTTACCAAACCTTTGTTTCTAAGCCCTAAGTAGAACAGTCCAGAACTGAGTAATATAGATTTTATTTTATTTTATTTTATTTTATGTTATCCAGAAATTCTTCATTATACTTGCATTCGTTGTCCTTGCAATAAATTCTCTCTTTTTTTTTTTTTTTTTTTGCAGTGCTAGGGATTGAACCCAGGGCCTTGTGCTTACAAGGCAAGCACTCTACCAACTGAGCTACCTCCCCAGCCCGCAAAATTCTCTTTTTTAAAAGACTGTACAGATATAAATCTAGGAAGCTAGATTTATTTTAGAAATAAATGCTTGAAAGAATCAAATTACCAATAAGTTATCACTATAAATTTTTATATATCAGGTTTAGGGATATATTTTGACTAATATTTTTTCTATTATAATTTTAGGATGCCTTTTTAAAAATCATTAGAAATGAAGGCATTAAATCCCTGTGGAGTGGCCTTCCTCCTACACTGTAAGTTGAAATTTAATATTTTTTTCTATTAAGTGATGTTATTTTATCTAACAATTTGCATGTTTGGACAAAATCTTGTATTTTTAATATTAGACCTCTGTGTTTGCTTTTTATTGCTGTGACAAAATATCTAAGAAAAACAGTTTAAAGGAGGAAAGATTTATTTGGGCACACTGTTTCAGAGGTTTCAGTCTATGGTTGTTTAAGTTCTCCGGCTTTAGGCCTAAGACAAGCAGAACATTATAGCAGAAGGGATGGTGGAGGAAAGTTGTTCACCTCTTGACAGCCAGGAAGCAGAGAAAGAAAGATAAAGAGAGGAATGGTTCAGGCACGACATGTAAAAGGAATACCACCAATAACTTACCTTTTTGGAAAGTTTGCATCTCATCCCAATAGTGTTGTTGACTGGGGTTCAAGCCTTCTATATGTGAACCTTTGGTGGACATTCCAGATCCAAGCTATAATATACTTTAATTTCCTGAAGCATTGTTCTTTGAGTCTCACATGTACCCACACATTTGTGATGTGCTGGAAGGCTCACAGGACCTAAAGGAGAGTTATATTTATGAATATGGTATATTTCAGCTAAAGGATGCAAGCAGAATTGATAAGGAAAAAGAACACATGAGAACTTCACCGGGTACATGCTTCCAAAGTCCTCCCTGATGGCATTGCACAGAACACATTTTTCTTCCAGTCATAACTGAAGTCTGCAAAGTATTTCCACCTTGGGAAACTCAGTTGGATTTCAGAGTATCCAACTTTAATTGTATGTTGGTTATATAGGTACATTCTATCTTCATGAGCAGCTATGATTAGCTAAACTTCAGATCCCCAGAGGGATCTGAAAGTATATGTTTAGCATACATTACTTTGCACAAATCAACTTAAATTAATTGGTTTAGTGCTTTAGACATAGAGAAATTATTATACTGAACATTCCAGTAGCTAAATTGCCATGAGTTAGTCAAAGCTCAGCACACAAACAGGGTTTCTTAAAGATAATTATAGAAGATTTGAGCAACCAGACCCTCTGTGTTAATCTTTGACGCATGAGCATAATTTTTTTTTCACATTCAGAAATAATTTAGGCTAGGAGCAGTAGCATGTACATGCTTTTAATCCCAGGCACTCATAAGGTTGCAGCAAGAGGATCACAAGTTTGAGTCTACCCTTGACAATTTAGCAAGACCCTGTCTCAAAATAAAAAAGTGAAATGCATCCCTGGATTCAATTCCCAGAACCAGAGGGGAAAAAAATTTTAAAAAAGAATTTAGTGTTTATTTGAGTTTTATTTTACCAAAACTGTGAGGCGTATTGTGGTATGTGTTTCCTTTCCAGGCAATTCTACTTACTAGCACTTATATGAATATGATAAACTAGTAGGGCTGAATGTAAAAATTCCAAGGAATACCTAGGCTTTCCCTGCCTCATTTATTTCTAAAAACTTCTGTCCTTTGTATAGAGAAAATTAGTCAATTTTGAGGAATTTATTTTAACACCTAAGATTATGTTAGTGGTAGATCTAAGATCACCATTTCAGTCCTACTCCTAAATTTTCAGCTTCCTCCAGGTATCATGGGGTACACCTATAATCCCAGCCACTCAGGAGTGGCAGGTTCGAGGTCAGCCTCAGCAAATTAGTGAGGCCCTAAGCAACTTAGTGACTCCCTGAATCAAAAAAAAAAAAAAAAAAAAAAAAAATAGGGCCAGGGATGTGGCTTGGAAGTAAAGTGCTTCTGGATTCTTGGTTCAATTCCCAGTACCAGAAAAAAAAAAAATGATTATTAAAGCATTCCAAACAATGGTACATTAAACCATAAGCATAAAACATAAACTGGCTTCTTATTGCATTAATATTTCTGCCATGACAATGCCTATAACATTGTATGTGAATTTAATAAGTCCCTTTTTAAATTTTCATTTAAAAGAATATGTCATTAGAATTTCCTCAAAACTAGTGTAAATAATTCTGATAATGTTAATTGTAGTTTAGTTCTATTTGTAAATAGGTGTGCTATATATCCATAGTTCAAAAATATTTTTCTGTTGTTCAACAACTTTTTTATTGTAGTGATTCTCATATTATGGTAAATGCTAATTGGGAAATCATATCTGGGGGACCAGAAACAGACCCAAAAAGTCAAGGAAAAGAACAAGTGTTCTAATTGTATTTTCCTATTTATCATCTGAAGTTATGTAATTTATATTATCTGAATTTAGTTACTTACTTAATACTACATATTATAATTTATCTTATATAGCATTTATTGGATGCCATATATTGTAACTTATCTTCATAACTAGAGGACGGCAGATACCTATTTTATAACTTTTTTATTGCTAAATTAAATGCTAATAATTTTTAAATTAAAAAAATTATCTCATGGGCCTTATTTGTTATGTTTTTTAGCTTATCCAAAATGAAAGATTTTTTAGCTTATAGTAATATTTGAATTTAATTCAATAGTATGTTTGATAATTTTGAAAGAAAATCTTTATTGAATGAAGTTTCTAATTCAAGCCTGGTTTGTTTCTATCAGAGTGATGGCAGTCCCTGCCACAGTTATTTATTTTACCTGCTATGATCAATTAAGTGCTTTTCTGAGATCTAAATTAGGAGAAAATGAAACCCGAATACCAATTGTTGCTGGAATTGTGGCCAGATGTAAGTAATACATTTTTATTTTCTTTTTGATTTTGGTTTAGAACATCCATTTAAATTTGGTTTTCACAGAGAATTTGTACAGTGTACAGAGTATCAGTGTATTTTGCTTTCCAGTTAGTATTAATTTGTTAATATTTTTATTCCAAAAGTCACATAACATAGTGAGTGCCATCAGAATTAGGTGGGGATAGCCCATCATGATTGAGTCTTGGACAGTTTTTAGAGTGCCATCAGAATTGGTTATTACTCTCTTAAACTTCCAAGGTATTATCTAGGCCCATATGTGTTTCTGGCCAAAGTCTTGAACCAAAGTCTTCATAACCTTAGGTTCAGAGTTTAGTCAGAAGAAAATTTGCCTCTATGCAGAAGAACATTTATATCTGTGAAACAGTAGTGAGATTTATTGGGGGCACTAACTAGAATAAGTTGTAATAGTTGTAGTTGACTATTTTCTGGGACTGCTCTTAAAAGAGTTAAAACCAGAAAAAAGTATATGAAAATATAACTTTTTGGTTCATCAAGGGTGAAAATCTGTTCCAATCTTTTGACATCATTAAGTATTTGATTTTAATGTTTGCAGACATTTCAGAATAAAATGTTAAAATATAAAATGCACGAAATATTTTTGCCTGTATATTTGCTTAGTACATGACTTTGTTTTTGTTTTATTTGGTTTTTTTGTTAGTTGGTGCAGTAACTGTGATAAGTCCCTTAGAATTGATTAGAACCAAGATGCAGTCTAAGAAGTTTTCTTATGAGGAACTGCATCGATTTGTCAGCAAGAAAGTTGCTGAAGATGGTTGGATTTCACTTTGGAAGGGCTGGGTTCCCACTGTTCTTAGAGATGTACCTTTCTCAGGTAGGCTGTCTTCTTATTAGTTGCTGCTAAATTTTACATAACCTTGTCTTATTCATATATTACTTACTAGGTTTTAAACCCTTTATGGTTAAAGGTAAGCTATTTTCTGTAGTGACCACAAAGTCATTGAAAGTTCGTTTTTGGACTTTCAGATCTTCATAAGTCTTTATTGAATGAAGTTTCTAATTCAAGCCTTCTTTTCTTTTCTCCTTGTGTTTAATTTTCCTTTTAAGCATTAACTAATAGGTATTCATATTCAGGGAATAAAAACTGTTTTTAACCTTATTCTAAATAAGTGATAATCAGTAAGGTAAGTAAACTTTTGCAAATCAAAATATTATAAAATCCACTTAAGACCACTTTTAAAATTATATGAATTCCTACTTTTTTAATTATTAAAAATAAGCATCTCCCTATTGAGTATCCTAAAAAGTATTATTATAAATCAAATAATCAGATGGGTGGTTGTGCTCAGTTATGCTGTTTAAAAACATGAAATAGATAACTAATCATTGTTTCTTATGTCACTTATGTTTGCTTTACTGTTTATTTGTTATTGTTTGTTTGGTACTGGGGATTGAACCTGGAATTGTTCTACCTCTGAGCTATATCTCCAGCATTTTTATTTTGAGACAGGTTCTCCTGAAGTTGCCCAGGCTGGTTTTAAACTTGCTGATCCTCCTGTCTCAACCTCCTAGGTAACTGGGATTACAGGTGTGTGCCACCACACCCAGTTCCATATATACAGTTCTAGTTTTATTAGGTAACAGTGGATTCTTTTTAAAATTTTTTTATTTGTTCTTTTTAGTTATATTTGACAGTAGAATGTATTTTGACATATCATACATACATGAAGTATAACTTCTATTCTTTTGGTTGTACATGATATGGAGTTACACTGGTCATGTATTCATCTATGAACATAGGAAAGTAATGTCTGATTCATTCTTCTGTTGATACTGATTTCTAAAGTGATTAAATGGATTTCTACAGCTACCATCGATGCATGAAATTTCTCCCCGCTTTATACCTTTACTAACTCTTTTATTGTCACAGGTCTTTCATTTTGTTTACTAGCTAAAGTAGCACCTCATTTTAATTTACATTTCTCTGATTATTAATAAAGTTGGGCACTGTTTCACTAGCCATCCAGTTATTCACAATTGATTTGGGGATATGGACCAAATAGGTTTTCATTCTCACCACCCCAATCTGAATTGCTTATTGTATCAGCATCATTCATGGAATAATTACAGTTCCTGCAGGGATCTGCATTGTCACCTCTGTCATATCAAATTTTCATGTATATGCATGCATCTGTCTCACTGGTTGATTTGTCTAAATCTGTGCCAATAGATTTTGTCAAAATTACCAAATTATAAGTTCTTTGTAAAAAATTCTTGATGTTATCTCATTTTTTTTTTCTCTAGGAATGTCATATCTGATTGTTAATAATGTAACTTTTTTAAAAAAACATTTTTAGTCATTGATAGACACAATATCTTTATTTTATTTATTTGATTTTTATGTGGTGCTGAGGATTGAACCCAGTCCCTCACACATGCGAGGCAAGTGTTCCACCACTGAGCTACAATCCCAGCCCATAATATAACTTCTTTAAAGTGTTTCAGGAGAGATTTTAATTTTTCTCATAAAGATTATATATTATTTTAATTATTATAACTTTTCTTCCTGCTTAGTACAGTTTTGAGTACTAATGATAAGAAGCATTCCTATCATTTTTCTTATTTTAATGTAAATAGTTTTGTTGTTTCAACATTCATAATTATTTTTTTTGCTACGGGGTTGATGCATACTATTTATCAAGTAAAGGAATTCCCTTTACCTCAGAATCCTAAAATTTTTTCTCACTTTACATGGAAGGGTTAAATGTTATTGAATGCTTTTTTTGATTACTATTTATGCCATTGTTTTGTTAATGTGGTATATAACACTGTTTGTTATAGTAACTACCTTAGCATAGCATTTCTGGGATAACCCAATCTAGCTTCATTTTGCTTTATTTTTTTTAAAAGATTTTTACATCTGTGTTAATTAATTGGTGGGCATTTACTTTTCCTTTATCCTACTCCTTCTTTTCAGGTTTGGGAATTTTTGTACCTTGTACCACTTTACTGTTGCACAGGGTGGTTTTTGTTTATAAGAATGCTAGAATAGGCTGGCAAAGTGGTGCTCACCTTTGATCCCAGTGACTCAGGAGGCTGAGGCAAGAAGATGGAGAGTTCAAAGCCAGCCTTAGCAAAATTGAGGTGCTAAGCAACTCAGTGAGACCCTATCTCTAAATAAAATACAAAATAGGACTGGGGCTGGGGCTCAGTGGTCAAGTGCCCCTGAGTTTAATCCCGAGTACCCCCTGCAGAAAACATAATGCTAGAATATTATTAAAAATTTTAATCCCTTGCCTTTTTAAATTCCATCCAGTCTAAACAGAAAGCAAGATCTGTGTCAGTGTTAGAATTTCTCTTTTCCTTTAATTTATGACTTCATAATTCTTTTCTTTAAAGTTGACATTTTATTTCTAAATGTGTGCTCATTTCATTCTCTATTTTTATAGCAATGTACTGGTATAACTATGAAATTTTAAAGAAGTGGTTGTGTGAGAAATCTGGTTTATATGAACCGACATTTATGATCAACTTTACTTCAGGGGCATTGTCTGGTTCTGTAAGTTTATTCTTTGTTGTTAATACTCCAGCAAAATGGTATTATTATTTTAAAATGGAGTAAATATTAGATAGTATTTACTGTACATTGAGATAGTTCTTTTTGAACTGCACTGTATTAAATTTTAAGTATTTATCATCCTATTTGAGGACATAAATTATTGACCATTAAAATAGTTTTAGAATGTACTCTGTGCTTATGTTTTAAATTATATTACAAGTACATTATTATATTTTCTGAAAAATATTTAGATTTGTTGGATCATTAGTTATGACCATGATAATACTTGAAATAGTGCTTTATTATTTACAGAATATTTTATAATATATTGGGTTAATAAATAGTAGTAGACATGACTAAGTAATATTTCATGGAGTCTCATCCTATATGTATGTTTGAACTAAATAGAAGCAGTTCCATACCCTGTTGCTACTTTCTGTTTCTAAGGAAACAGTTTGGCTTATAAAAATTGCAAGAAAAATTACAACCAGAAGGGAAGAATCTTAAATGATCATTTTTAAGTGGGAAGTTTGCCTTTCCCCACCTCCACATATATAGTAGAAAGTTGTGCAGTAAACTTTTTTTTAAATTGATTTATGTCACCCTGTCTTTGACCATAAAGAGTTTTATTTACCTACATACTTCCAAAAGTAACTTGTGATTATTTAAAGCATGACACTGACATATTGGAATCACATTAAAACAGAACTAAAGGTCCAGAGTGAAGTGATAGAAACCTGCCAGAAAGTACTGGAATAATATATCAGAAAACCTACGCTACAGAAGCTACTGCTGTGGAGTTCAAAACTTAGAATATTATTAGGTCTAAAATCTGTCAAATTAAGCATAGTAAATTGTAAGCCCATTGGGCTAGAAAAGCAATTAGTATTATTGAATAATGGCTTCAGGATGGTGCACCAGTTTTACAGCAATATGAAGGGAAGTTCTCTATTTTACTATTTCTGGTTAAAGTAGAAAACATTTTAAATTATGTTTTAATGGTCTAGAAAATACCTTTTGGCAGTTTTCAAATAAAGACATGTCTGTTTAACAGAAAAAGCACATGAAAGTAACAGCATCTAGGCTTTCTGTCATTAAACAGGGCAGTTTAAACTATATTATTTTAGAAAGTGAGTAAGAAATGTATATGTCATTGTAGCTACCTGTTGCTACTACATGGTAGGTTATGGAGATAAACAGTAATTTAGTCTTACCCATGATCTTTGAAACTGATATCAAGAACTTAACAAAGTACTGGTGTAAAATAAAATGTAATTGAGTTTAAGGAGCATATTATGAGTTTGTTGCCCAACTCTGAGTTAGTTGGTAAGCAAAACAGATAACAGATTTTACTTTGTGTGGCTGTTATATCAGGTATAGTGCGAATATTCTTAAAGGAATTTAATTATTCTATTTAAAAAACTCTCCCTTACCTAAGGCACTATAGAAATAATTGTAAAATTGGATCATTTTGAGAAAAGTTTTTTAAAATGTGATTTTTATGCCATTGTAGCTATATTTGATAAACATGTTTAAAGTTCAATAAGAAAAGGTATATAGAGCTAAATGTTCAAAAACCTTTTTTTTATTTACTTTTTTAAAATTTTATTTACTTTTAAAACATTTGTTGGAAATTTTTAAATGTTTACTGGAGAATTTCTGCTTTAATATTGTGTAGTACCTTCATGTGTGGTAAAGAAGTATCAAAAATTGTGAATTTTGGAGTCAGAGAGATCTGATTGAATTCTGACTCTACCATAGTAACTGATCTCAGGAAAGTAAGGAAACTTTTCTGCAACTGTTTACTTGAGTCTTGTGAGGAGTATACAAGGCATATCTGTTTTCTTTAATAAAATCTTTTTAAAAATATGTTTTGTTTTAAACTTAGTGATTTTCATTATTATCTTTGTTAATATGCTAATTAGAAGAATTTAAAAATACTTTAGGAAAAATTAAAAGATAGATTTAAATTAATCAGTTTCACTTTCTGATAGTTTGCAGCTGTTGCAACTTTACCATTTGATGTGGTAAAAACACAAAAGCAGACCCAACTTTGGATATATGAAAGTCAAAAAAGTAAGTTTAATTAATTTAAAACATTTTTAAGATGTCATTTTTTCCTCCTAGGTATTAGGTTAGATATCTAAGAAAAAGAAGATTTTTTTTTTCTTATGTCTTGTTCTTTAACAAAACTAATAAATATATACTAGAAAAAATGCTCTAAACCCAAACAAAAAAATTTAAGAAATTCCAGATGTGGTGGTACATGTCGTAATCCCAACATGTTGTGATATAGGAGGATCACAAGTTTAAGGCCAGTCTGGGCAACTTTGTGAGAACATGTCTTAAAATTAAAAATATAAAAAGGGATGGTGGGGGGCAGGAAGAATAGAGGTATTTTGGACTAGGCAGAGGGAATGAAAGGAAGGGAGGGAGCATGGAGGTAGGAATAATAGTAGAATGATCAGACATTATTATCCTATGTGTATATATGATTACATGACCTGTGTAACTCTACATCATGTACAACCAGAAGAATAAGTTATACTCCACATATGTATGATGTGTCAAAATGCATTCTACTGTCATGTGTAACTAATTAGAACAAATAAAAAAATTTTAATTTTAAAAAGGGTTAGGAATGTGGCTCAGTGGGGACGCACCCCTGGATTAAATCCCCAGTAACACATACACATATAAACCTCTAGGGTATAGTAAGTGCCAGATTCTATAACTGTTATCTCATTTGAGTACATCATATTTAATTTTTTAAAAGTTAATATCTGGTTTCAACTTTTTAAACTTTGTCCAAATACACCTATTTTTTAGAGGTTAAGTTTGATTTTCTCTGTATAGTAAATATTTTAAAACACAATTTAAACATTTAAAATTTTTTAATCTTAATTTTTAATAAATTTAATATCGATTGAACTATTATAAATATTCCAGACAGCTTTTTTTTTATTTTTGTGGCACTGGGGATTGAAGCCAGTGATGCTCTATGCTCTACCACTGAACTACATCCTCAGCCCTTTTTTTTTTTTTTATTTTTTATTTTGTGTGTCTGTGTGTGTGCACCAGGGATTACATCCAGGGTTCTATAACCACTCAGTCACATTCCCAGCCCTTTTTTATATTTTTATTAGAGGCAAGGTCTCACTAAGTTGCTGAGGCTGACTTTGAACTCATGATCCTCCCGCCTCAGCCTCTTGAGCTGCTGGAATTACATGCTTGTGCTACTGTGCCTGGCTCAAAACAATATTTTTTGTAAAAAAAAAAAAAAAAAGAATCACTAAAAATGGTTAATTTTACCATTATTTTAATCAATCTTATTTTAATCAATCTTAGTAGTAATGAGTAACAGCAATGAGAGGACATTTTATATTAATTGAATTATTGGGAAGATATGTGATGGTGAAAGTACAAGTTTGGAACAACTGCTTTGGAAAACAGTATGGTAATATCAAGGAAGCCCCTAGAATGAACAGGTTTGCTCCTAGATATGTGCCCTAGAGAAGCCTCTACACGTGTACAGAGATATTCAAAGGATAACAAAAAGTTAAAAATCACCTAAATGTCTCTTGGCAAGATTTATGGTATGTCGTAGTAATCTATATAATCCAACGCTATGCAGTAATTAAAATGAATAAAGTACTGCTACACTTACCAACCTAGATAATTTTAGAAGCACATTACAAGAGTAAATGCATGGTGTGATACCATTTACACAAAGTTTAAAAGGGGCAAATAAGGATATACATTGTTTATCAACATATTCAGATATAAAAATTTAAACAAAATGAGAAAGATAGTTTTTTAAAAGGAGTTTTTGCTCTGAGGAAAGGGGAACAAGATGATTTGGGAGGACTATATAGGGAACTTAAGTAGTATCCAAGATATACAGTTGTTACAATTTAATAAATTTGGTCAATAAATGAGCATTTATTATTTTCTATTCTTTAAATATTTAGTTAAAAACAGTGTTTCTTTAAAAGGTGTTTCTTATTACTTGTATTAATAACTTTATAAAACATAAAAATTGTCAACTTGTATAAAGTTCTTGTCACAGACTTTTTTTTAGAAAGTTTAATTTCATTCATAAATGTTTTGTCATTGATTTAAAAATAATTGTTCCTTTTGTTGGGTTGCTATAGTTATTATGTTTATACTATTTATGTTGATAGTATAGCTTCTTTTTTTTTTTGGTGGTGCTGGGGATTGTGCATCCTAGGCATGCTCTCTACAAAACTGAACTATATCCTCAGCCCCAGTAGTATAGCTTCTTAAATAAATCATAAGCTTCATTTTCCTTCATAGAGATTTTGATATTTTTACATAACTGAAATTTAGAAATACTGATTCTGTTTCATTAAGTGGCAAAATGTGTTTATTCATTCATCTGTTAATGGATGCTTAGACTGGTTCCATAACTTAACTATTGCGAATTTTGCTATGTACATTGCCATGGTATGCTTTAGTTTTTTGTTTGTTTGTTTGTTTTTTGTTTTTTTTTTTAATAAATACTGAGGAGTGATGTAGCTAAGTCACATGGTACTTCCATTCCCAGACTTTTGAAGAACCTCCATACTAATATCCCTAGAGGCTGTATTAATTTACAGTCCCACCAACAGTGTAAAAGTCTTCCTTTTTCCCTGCATCCTCGCCATCATTTATTATTTGTATTCTTTTTTTTTAAATTTTGATTCATTGTACACAAATGGGGTACAACTATCATTTCTCTGGTTGTACACAAAGTAGAGTCATACTATTTGTGTAATCATACACGTACATAGGGTAATGATGTTTGTCTCATTCTCTTTCCTTCCCTCCATACCCTCCCCACTCCTCATTTCCCTTTACACGGTCCATCCTTCCTCCATTCTTCCCTTATCTCCTCCCCCACACCTGTTATGCATCATTATCCACTTGTCAGAGAAATCATTCGGCCTTTGTTTTTTGGGGATTGGCTTATTTTACTTAGCATGATATTCTCCATTTCCATCCATTTTCCTGCAGATGCCATAATTTTGTTCTTCTTTATGGCTGAATAATATTCCATTGTGTATATATACCACAGTTTCTTTATCCATTCATCTGTTGAAGGGCACCTCGATTGGTTCCACAATCTAGCTATTGTGAACTGAGCTGCTATAAACATTGATTTGACTGTGTTACTATAGTATACTGATTTTAAGTCCTTTGGGTATAGACCAAGGAGTGGGATAGCTGGGTCAAATGGTGGTTCCATTCCAGATTTTCTAAGGAATCTCCATACTGCTTTCCAGGGTGGCTGCATCAATTTGCAACCCCACCAGCAATGTATGAGTGTACCTTTTACCCCACATCCTCACCAACACCTATTGTTGCTTGCAGTCTTGATAATAGAATACATTATCTCTAACTGGGGTGAGATGAAATCTTAGCGTAGTTTTGATTTGCATTTCTCTTATTACTAGAGATGTTGAATATTTTTTCATATATCTGTTGATTGCTTGTGGATCTTCCTCTGTGAAGTGTCTGCTCATTTCCTAAGCCCTTTTATTGATTGGTTTATTTGTATTCTTGGTGTAAAGTTTTTTGAGTTCTTTATAGATTCTGGAGATTAGTGCTCTATCTCAAGTGTGTGTGGCAAAAAATTTTTCCCACTCTATAGGCTCTCTCTTCACATTGTTGATTGTTTCCTTTGCAGAGAAAAAGCTTTTTAGTTTGAATCTGTCACAATTACTGATTCCTGCTTTTATTTCTTGGGCTTTGGGAGTCATGTTAAGGAAGTCTGGTCCTAAACTGACATGATGAAGATTTGGACCTAATTTTCTTCTGTTAGGTGCAGGGTCTCTGGTCTAATTTCAAGGTCCTTGATTCATTTTGAGTTGTTTTATGCAGGGTGAGAGGGGTTTAGTTTCATTTTGCTGCATATGCATTTCCAGTTTTCCCAGCACCATTTGTTGAACAGGCTATCTTTTCTCCATTGTAGGTTTTTTGACAGCTTTGTCTAGTATGAGATAACTGTATGAGGGTTTGTCTCTGTGTCCTCTATTCTATACCATTGGTCTACCTGTCTATTTTGATGCAATATCATGCCATTTTTGTTACTATTGCTCTGTGGTATAGTTGAAGGTCTAATATTGTGATACCACCTGCTTCACTCTTCCTGCTAAGAATTGCTTTAGCTATTCTGGGTCTCTTATTCTTCCAAATGAATTTCATGATTGCTTTCTCTATTTCTGTGAGGTACATTATTGGGATTTTAATTGGAATTGCATTGAATCTGTATAGCACTTTTGGTAATATGGCCATTTTGACAATATTAATTATGCCTATCCAAGAGCATGGATCTCTTTCCATCTTCTAAGGTTTTCTTTAATTTCTTTCTTTAGTGTTCTGTAGTTTTCATTGTAGAGGTCTTTCACATCTTTTGTTAGATTGATTCCCAAGTATTATATTTTTTGAAGTTATTATGAATGGGGTAGTTTTCCTAATTTCTCTGTCAGAGGATTCATCACTTATGAATAAAAATGCATTAGATTTATGAGTCTTGATATATCCTGCTACTTTACTGAATTCATTTATAAGTTCTAGAAGTTTTCTGGTGGAATTTCTCGGCTCCTCTAAATGTAGAATCACTTCATCGGCAAATAGTGATAGTTTGAGTTCTTCTTTTCCTATTCATATCTCTTTAATTTCTTCATAGTCTATCTAATTGCTCTGGCTAGAGTTTCAAGGATGATGTTGAACAGAAGTGGTGAAAGAGGGCATCCTTGCCTTGTTCCAGTTTTTTGGGGGAATGCTTTCAGTTTTTCTCCATTTAGAATGATGTTAGCCACGGGTTTAGCATAGGTTGCCTTTACAATGTTGAGGTATGTTCCCAATATCCCTATTTTTTCTAGTGTTTTGAGCATAAAGGGGTGCTATATTTTATCAAAGCTTTTTCTGCATCTATCAAAATAATCATGTGATTCTTAAGTTTAATCCTGTTGATGTGGTGAATTACATTTACTTATTTCCCGATATTGAACCAAACTCGCATCCCTGGGATGAACCCCACTTGATCATGGTGCACTATCCTTTTAATATGTTTTTGTATGCAATTAGCTAAAATTTTGTTAAGAATTTTTGCATCTATGTTCATTAGGGATATTGGTCTGAAGTTTTCTTTCCTCAATGTGTCTTTGTCTGGTTTAGGTATCAGGGGGATATTAGCTTCATAGAATGAGTTTGGAAGGGTTCCCTCCTCTTCTGTTTCATGGAATACTTTGAGGAGTATTTGAATGAGCTCTTCTTTGAAGGTCTTGTGGAACTTGGCTGAGAATCCATCTGGTCCCGGACTTTTCTTTGTTGGTAGGCTTTTGATGACTTCTATATCATTGCTTGAAATTGATCTATTTAAATTCTGTATGTCCTCCAGATTTAGTTTGGGTGAATCATATATCTCTAGAAACCTGTCGATGTCTTCGAGATTTTCTGTTTTGTTGGAGTATAGATTTTCAAAATAGCTTCTAATTATATTTTGTATTTCAATAGTGTCTGTTGTGATGTTTCCTTTTTCATCACAAATTTTAGTAATTTGAGTTTTCTCTCTCCTTCTCTTCATTAGTGGGGCTAAGGGTTTATCAATTTTGTTTATTTTTTTCAAAAGAACCAATTTTTTGTTTTCTCAATTTTTTGAATTATTTCTTTTGTTTCAATTTTATTGGATTTCAGCTCTGATTTTGATTATTTCCTGTCTTCTACTTCTGGTGTTGCTCTGTTCTTCTTTTTCTAGGACTTTGAGCTATAATGTTAGATCATTTAATTGTTCACTTTTTCTTTTATTGAATGTTTCCATGCAATGAATTTTCCCCTTAGTACTGCTTTCATAGCATCCCAGAGATTTTGATATGTTGTGTCATTGTTCTTGTTTACCTCTAAGAATTTTTTTTATCTCCCCTGTGATGTCTTTTGTTATCCATGCATCATTCAATAGTGTATTATTTAGTCTCCAGGTATGGGAGTAGTTTCTGTTTTTTATTTTATCATTTATTTCTAATTTCATTCCATTATGATCTGATAGAATGCAAGGTAGTATCTCTATTTTTTTTATATTTCCTAAGAGTAGCTTTGTGGCAGTATTTTAGAGAAGAATCCATGTGCTGCTGAGAAGAAACTGTATTCGCTTGTTGATAGATGGAATATTCTGTATATCTCTGTTAAGTCTAAATTATTGATTGTGTTATTGAGTTCTGTGGTTTCTTTGTTCAATTTTTGTTTGGAAGATCTGTCCAATGTGAGAGAGGTTTGTTAAAGTCATTTAGTAATACTGTGTTTTGGTCTACTCTGTTCCTGGAATTGAAAAGGATTTGTTTAACGTAAATGGATGCACTATTGTTTGGGGCATAAATATTTACGATGTTATGTCTTGCTGATTTATGCTTCCCTTAAGCAGTATGAAATGTCCCTCTTTATCCCTTCTGACTAACTTTGGCTTGAAGTCCACTTTATCTAGTATGAGGATGGAAACCCCCGCCTTTTTTACTGAATCCATGTGTATGGTATGTTTTTTCCATCCTTTCACCGTTAGTCTGTGGATTTTTTTTCCTATTAGATGAGTCTGTTGAAGGCAGGATATTGTTGGCTCTTTCTTTTTAATACAATTTGCCAGCCTATGTCTTTTGATTGGTGAATTTAGGCCATTAACATTCAGCGTTATTATTGAGATATGACTCGTATTCCTGGTCATTTTGGCTTATTTTTGCTTTTAAACGATGTGGTTTCTCCTTTAATTGGTTATTCCTTTAGTGTAGTTCCTCCCCTTGCTGACTTACACTGTTGTTTTTCATTTCTTTCTAATGGAATATTTTGCTGAGAATGTTCTGTAGTGCAGCAGGCTTTCTACTTGTAAATTCTTTTAGCTTTTGTTTATCATGGAAGGATTTTATTTTGTCATCAAATCTGAAGGTAAGTTTTGCTGATATAAGATTCTTGGTTGGCATCCATTTTCTTTCAGAGCTTGAAATATGTTGTTCCAGGCCCTTCTTTCTTTTAGGGTCTGGACTGAGAAACCTGCTGATATCTGTATTGGTTTCCTCCTATATGTTATCTGATGCTTTTCTCTCACAGCCTTTAAAATTCTCTCTTTATTTTGTATGTTAGGTATTTTCATTATAATGTGCCTTGGTGTGGATCTGTTGTAATTTTGTACATTTGGTGTCCTGTAAGCCTCTGGTGTTTGATTTTCCATTTCATTCTTCAGATTTGGGAAATTTTCTGATATTATTTCATTGAATAGATTATTAATTCCTTTGGTTTGTATCTCTGTGCCTTCCTCAATCCCAATAATTCTTAGATTTGGTCTTTTCATGATATCCCATAATACTTGGAGGTTCTGTTCATGATTTCTTACCATCTTCTCTATTTGGTCAACTTCATTTTCAAGATTTAATATTTCGTCTTCATTGTCTGAGGTTCTGTCTTCCAAGTGATCTAGCCTATTGGTTATGCTTTCTATTGAGTTTTTAATTTGGTTTATTGTTTCCTTCATTTCAATGATTTCTATTTGGTTATTTTTCAGAGTTTCTATCTCTTTATTGAAATGATCTTTTGCTTCCTTCATTTGCTCTTTTAACTGTTTATTTGTGCAATCATTTATTGCCTGCATTTGCTTTCTTATCATTTGCTTCTCAGATCATTTTAATTATGTACATTCTAAACTCCTTTTCTGCATTTCTTCTGCCATGCTGTCATTGGATTCTATAGATGTAGCATTTAGGTTTGTTTGGGACACTTTCTTCCCTTGTTTTCTCACGTTGTTTGTGTATCTTCCCCTCTAGCAATGTGAATCTGAGGTATTATAATGGCCCTGCAGCTTTCCATACCTTACCTTGAAGTGAGAGATCAGTATTAGCTGCACATCATACAAACAATATGCATCCTTAAGCCAAATAGTCCCTATTAAGATATTAACTATTGTCTTAATAAACAGAGATGATGAATTTGATTATTTTCTACAGCACAACCAATAGGTTTGCAAGAAGGACTACAATTTCTAATGGTGGACAAAGAGGATGGGGAGGGTGTAGGATATAACATTAATGAGATAAGAAGTGAGTGTATAGCGGTACAATGTCATAGGAATAGTGAAAGTGGAATTAAAAGAAATAGGTTGTTAGCATGAGAAAATGGAGAAAAAGTCTAAGGAAACAGATGAGAGGAAAATAGAGTGATAAAAATATTAATAAAAGAAAAAAGTAGGAATAATTGTAGGTGTAATAGGAATAATCATAATAATATTACTAATAAAAAAATTCTACAAAAACTATAAGTATACTGCTCAAAGCTCCTACCTAGTCTTTAGTAGCCTGATACCAGAGAAGAACTTTATAAAGCGGTGTCCCAAGAGGGGTGCTGTCCCACTATGGTTGGTGGCCTCCAGATTGGGAATAATCAGTGCTAGTGGGCAGAGGCGACCCCACGTGTTGATAGATGGTCAGCCACAATGCAGTCACTAGACCATGTGGGGCACAGCCTAGGTGCTGGAGACAGCAGGCACTGGGCCTGGTGGCTGGGCGGGGCCTCCTATTATTTCTATTCTTAATGACTGCCATTCCAACTGGAGTGAGATGAAATCTCAGTATAATTTTGATTTGTATTTCCATGATTTCTAAAGATGTTAAACAGTTTTTCATAGTTTTTTGCCCATTTTTCTTTAGAGAAATGTCTGTTTAGTTCATTTGCCCATTTATTTCTTGGGTTATTTGTTGTTGTTTTGGTGTTAGATTTTTTGAGTTTTTGATATATTCTAGATATTAATCTTCTGTTGGAAAGTAGCTAGCAAAGATTTTTTCCCATTTTGCTGGCTCTCTCTTCATGCTCTTAATAGTTTCCATTGCTATGCAAAACTTTTTAACTGATGCCATCTCATTTATTAATTCTTGGTATTATTTCCTGTCTGCTCTGATCTTTACTATTTCTTTCATTCTAATTTGGGGTTTGGTTTGTTCTTAGTTTTTTACATCCCTGATACATATATACATCATTAAGTGGTTTATTTGGAATTATTGTCTTTTTCATGATAGGCATTTATTGCTAAAATTCCCTCTTAATACTGCTTTTGCTGTATTCAATAAATTTGTGTGTTCTTCCATTTTCTTTTGTTTCAACAAGTTTTTAGATTGTCCTTTTGATATCTTCAGTAACCCATTTTTTTTCATTCAAAAGTGTGTTATTCATTCTGCATGTATTTGTATAATTTTAAAGTTTCTTTTGTTGTTGATTCCTAGTTTTATTTCATTGTAGTCAGAAAAGATACAAAGACGTGTATCTTTTAAAATTTGTTAAGATTTGTTTTGTGGTCTAATATGTAGTCTGTTCTAGAGGAAGTTCTATATGCCGATGCTAAGAATATGTATTCTACAGCTATTGGATGATATATTCTATAAATCTCTGTTGAGTTCAGTTAATCTATAGTATAATCTAACTATTTTTCAGTCTGGATGATTAATCTGTTTATTGTAAATTGGGTGAAGTTCCCCATTCTTATTGTATTGGAGCTTCTCCCTTTTGATCTAATAATAACTGTCTTATAAAATTGGGTACTCTGGTACTAAGTGCATATTTGTTTATAATTATTATATCTTCTTTTTGAATTGATCTCTGGGTCATCATACAACAATGACCTTTGTCTCTTCTTACATTTTGTCTTAAAGTCTCTTTTGTCAGAAATATAGCTGCTCCTGGTCAATTTTGGTTTATTATTTGCTTGGAATATCTATTTCCTTCTTTTGTGTTTTTTTAATTGGTGAAGTGAGTTTCTTGTGAGCAGCATATTGTTGGGGCTTGTTTTTGTTTGTGTGTGTATATGTGTGTGTGTGTGTGTGTGTGTGTGTGTGTGTTTCTATTTTTGAAGGATATTTTGGTAAAAATTTTCCATTTTTCCCCCCAGGCGTGCTTAATAGTACATTCTTTACTTTTTTTCCCATTTTTTTTTTAATTGGTGCACTGTAGCTATACATAATGAATGGGATTTGCTGTTATGTATTTGTACATATACACAACGTAACAATATAATTTGACCAGTATCACTTCCCAGCACTTTTCTTTGCTTCTTTGCTTTTTCTTAATGGCTAAGATCAATGTAAACATTGATGACTATAGTTTTATAATGCAGTTCTCAAAAGCTAGAGAAGGCAATAAAGATCATTTGTCCATCATCCACCTAGACTCAAACCAAAACTTTGACACCTTCAGCCTATCAATGTTCACACTGCTTACGTGCTAGTATGCCTACTCCTTAGACTTTTTAAAAACCTTATTGCATCTAGTAGTCTTTGGGCTCTAATCCAGTGCTTAGAATCACTGTGTAAAATGAAGGTAAGCAAAGTTTGTGTATAACATATCCAGCATTCATAAGTTTTGTTTGAACTTCAGTGACATCTACTCTTGCTAAATTTAAAAAAAATTAGTTTTTTTCTCAGTTCTCAGTGGTTGCAAATAACTGAATGGTACTATTAGGTAAACATCTGCTCTATGAAGGAAAGAGTATAGTTCTAATTAGTTCAAGACTAAAACGTCTATTTAGAAAGCTTGTCACACAACAGGATACCACTAGGGAAAACAACTATTTTCCTCAGAACCTCTTTTTAAGAAAAATAATTTTTTAATTGCGGAGAATAAAATTGAAATGACAAATGATATTCTGGAATTTTCTTTGGTATTAGATACCCCATGAAAAGTTAAAAAATCCCATATGCAACATTTTAAGGCATGGGAAAGACTATAAAGAATAATACCATCAAGCTAAAGAAACAAACTTTTCAGTTCAAAAGGAGGCTTCTGTGTACCTTTGAACTTAGAACATTTTCCTTTCCTTCTTAATGAATTCAGATATTAAAAAGACTGAAATTAGCTCTTTAGGTGAACAGATCTCTTCTTCTTATAGTGAAATGATATGCTCCCAAAGGCAATAAACACCATTATATTTGTATTATCAGTATGAGAAATTATTAAATTGTGATTTATGATAGCATTCTTTCTTTTAACATATAGTTTCTATGCCTTCGCACATGTCAACTTGGGTTATAATGAAGAACATTGTTGCTAAAGATGGATTTTCTGGATTATTTACAGGTAATAATATTCACTGACTCCTTGAACCAAATTATTGACATGGTGGCATGGCATGCCTGTAATCCAGCAGCTCAGAGGCTGTGGCAGGAGGATCACAAGTTCAAAGCTGCCCTCAATTTAGTGAGGCCCTAAGCAACTAGCAAGACCCTGTCTCAAAATGAAAAATAAAGAAGGGCTAGGGATGTGGTTTAGTAGTTAAGCACCCCTGGGTTCAATCCCTAGTACCCCCCCCCAAAATAAATTCAAGGAGGAAGTTGCAGATAACATTCTATATTTTTTTATTTTCTCCTATTTAAATATCATTGTTGTAAGTTAAAGGTTATGTAACAGATTTACTATCAATAAAATAAAATTTCTGCATAACCCAGAATGGAAGTGAGGAAATTTAGAGTAAGTAGTTTGATCTATTTTTTGCTAACAATTTATGATACAAAATTTGACATATCATTTCATTTATTTTGATTATTAACAGAATGATGTCAAATAAGTTAGATTTTTTTAAAAATAAGGTAAAATTTGTTCTTTTTCTTGTTCTCTTTTCAGGCCTGATTCCTCGCTTAATTAAAATTGCCCCTGCTTGTGCCATTATGATCAGTACATATGAATTTGGAAAGGCATTTTTCCAGAAACAAAATATTCAAAGGCAACAATTCTAGTGATGCTGTTTCAACTTTAAACACCTGTACCAAATAAGATGGAGATTCTTGGGCAAGAACTTTTTTCATGTTATTCTGTTATACAATGATTTTATGTCTTTCTTTCCAATAATTTAAGTGAATCATTTCTGTTGTACCTCTTAAGTCATAATCCTAATTTTAAAATAAAAATTTTCTTATTTTTGGAGATTTCTTAAAAGATAATTCAGAAATCACAACCACTTAGTATTATTGTAAAGAAAAAGAAAATTTATTCCATAATATCAAAAGCAGTCTCTGAGAATTTGATATTATACATTTCAGTGTAACTTAATCTTATTGTATGTCAGATACATCAGAATTGTTTGAATTGTGTGCTAAATGATGAATAGTATAGAAGATAAAAAGCTCATTTTGTGCACATTTAAATCATGTACATAGAAATTTCAGTAGATAATAGAAGTTGTTAAATAACATGTTTTCTAAATATTACCTGTTAATTTCTTAAATTCAAATGCATTGTTTGCCCCCAAGTTACTGTGTCATGGTCTCATATGAATTAGGATTTTTCTAATTAAAGGAATGACAATATAATCTGTATGAATCATAATATTATCATTTGTGTGATGTGGATCTTGCCACTTTTGATGATGAAAGACCTTATCTACTGTTTCTGTAAAAAAAAGGGAGTTTTTATTGATTGTAGGAAATGTTCACTTTCACTCAAACTTGGGTTTTCAGTGGAAAACAGTATTGCATTTAGACTAGTCTTAAGTAAATAGTCTGGGCACAGGAATGGCCTCTGGTTTTTATCCAGTGTGTTATCCAAGTATCATTATTGATGGGAGTTCTTTTGCTCATTTCTATTGACTATTTTCTAATAAGACAGATATCATGACAGGTTGAACTTCCCTAATTTGAAAATCAAAAATCTGCAGAGCCCTAAAATCCAAACTTTTTGAGTGTTGACATGACATCACAAGTGGAAAATTCTACATCTGACTTTGTGTGATAGACTGTGTACAAAATGCAGGGACACTAAAAATATTGCATAAGATTATCTTCAGGTGATATATATAAGGTATACATGAAACTTAAAAATAATTTTATAGTTAGACTTGGGTTCCCGCTCTAAGAGATCTCATTATGTATATGCAAATATTCCAGAATCCAAAAAGAAAAAAAAGCAGAAATCCAATTCACTTCTGGTTATAAGCATTTTGATGAGATACTCAACCTATACTATAATAAATATCATAAAGTGTTTTCAAAAATGTCCCTTAATTTTACACTATATCACATTTATCACAAGACTAAAGAAGAAGCTGTTTCCTTCAAGAAATTATACATAAGTAATTGAGTTTATGACTGTATGAAGGAATGATATAGGAAAAAGATACGATTGGGTATGATTAGGCTGGGAATGTAGCTCAGTGACAGAGTGCTTGCCTAGTATGCAGGAGACCCTGGGTTTGATACCCAGCACGGGGTGGAGAGGGGATAAGCTAGCAGGACAAGAAATGATACTTTTTAAAATTTATTTTTTATTTTTCCCAGGATCTATATCCTATAAGAAAAAGCACTTTATTGTATTCTATGTGTTTTATGGAAATGTAAGGCATTTTTTTCCCTTGAAAGTAATGTATTTTGGTGAGAGATCTTTTCTAGTATTGGTAGGGGAATTAATATATTTTGTAGAATAATAGAAAAGCATTTAAATGTTTCACCAGAAATAAACTATGTAGGGTTTGATGTAACCTTTTTTATTTTTTTATCCTATGTTGATTTACCTTAAACTTGATATACAAATATTCATGACTGTTATATTTTGTTAAAATTATCATTGTACTTCTAACTAAATGATTTTCATATATAATTATTATGTAATTCTATTATATATAAATTAAAGTTTATTTTGAACACTGCTATTTAAAATTATTAAGTTTAAATTTACTTTGGTTTTGCTATGCTTATTTTTCAGTAATTTATTAGTAGGAGAAGGCAGGAAGCTTAGTACTGTGCTCTCAAAAAAAATAGTCACATATTTCAAGTTAGTAGCAACTGTGAATACCAGAAAGGTTTCAGTCTCCCCCATTCCCAGAGACTGCATTTGAGGAAAATTCTTACTTATTAATAAAATAAGTTAAATAAATTGCCTAGTAGTTTTTCTAACACATATTACATGCAGTGTGCCTGGATGAAAAGACTAAACTGAAGCTTTATACTTAAGTGGTAAAGAAACATTAATATTTTAAAAATATATTAGCCTCCAAAATGTTTTATTAGAAATTGCTTCAGCATCTTGCCATAATACAACCACATTTTTATACAGAAAGAGTACCTATATAAATTGAGTTCAGGGAATAGCTAAAATGTTAAATTTTGAATTTTCTCCCAAAGCTGTCTTGTAACATAATGAAACTATTGGCATTGAAGAATATTCTCAAATTTCACATCACATCAGTAGACATACTTAACTCTCAGTCTTATGATCTCAACCTTTTCAATAAATACATTGCAGGAATTGAAATATTTGCAAACATGGTTTTTGCTGTGTTCTTGGTTATGTGATGTTTATAAAGGAATCAGTTTTCATTCCATTACTATTGTTAAATTTTGTAACATATTTAAGTACTTAAATGTAAGAATTTTAAGAGGAAATGCCTTGAATATTCAAGCAACTATCAATACACATTTGATTTATTTTTTTAAATATGGGAGTAGTTAGGCATATTGGCACACACCTGTAATCCCAGCTACTCAGGAGCCTGAGGCAGGGGGATCACATATTCAAGGTCAGCCAAGGCAATTTAGTGAAACCCTGTCTCAAAATAAAGAGAGCTGGGGATGTAGCCCAGTGGTAGAGCACTTGCCTAACCTCTATGAAAAGGCACACTGAAAAGTGCATCATTAGGTGATTTCTTTGTTGTGCAAACATCACAGAATGTGTTTACACACACCTAGATGTCATAGGTCAAACACTATGTGATCTCTTGAGTGCATCAAGAGACATGGTAAACACAAGATGTCTGAGGCCACTGGTGGCCTGACATACTCTATTACTGTAGCTTTTTTCTTTTTTTAAAAGTAGGAATATATTTTAAAATAAACAATAAAAGCTGCATGACAAATACATAAATCAGTACCAGCTTCTTATTATCAAGTATTACATACTGTACATAATTGTACATACTGTGCTTTAGTGCCACTGGCTGCAGGTTTACTTATATCGGCCTCACTACAAACATGAGTAATGCACTGTGCCATGTTAAACCAAAACTCTTTAACTCAGGCACTCCCAAAATAAAAGGGTTCATTGAGCTGTTACACATGCTGGCTGGAAAAAGGGCCAGGTCCCGAGGCAAGTTTCTGCAACTCCCAGTAGAAAGAATAGATAGCAGTTGGGAAAATGTCCACTAACCCTAGAACTAAGAATAATGTTATAGCAAAAATTAGGGGAAGCATAAATTGAACCTACATTGACTACAGATAAGAGGGGTGGTATAAAACAAAGCAGGAGAAGCTTTGGGATAGAAGACCCATCCATACGAAGTAACTGTTGCTTTTGGATAGGCTAGTGTTAACAGTACGGAGAGTTTATATTTGAACAGAGTGCAGTGACCCTGGTGGTCAGCCTACATTTATGTTAAGGTTTCTGCATACATTTAAGAATAAGAAACAGTCTTCTAGAAGCTTTTCACAGGATTAACTTACCTCATCTCTTTCTTCTATCACCCTCCAGCCTATGTAATTAAAATTTGAATGGATAAGAATTTTTCTTTTATCATTTACCCCTTTCATTGAGGCCTTTTGGAGAAGTCATCACCGATGAATACTTGCATTATTTTTTATCATGTTCCATTAGCCCTTTTTATATTCAGAGTGTGTCCATGTTCCTAGGCTTATTCCTGGATCATGTCCCACAGAGGAGAGAAAGCTATAGGTAATGATGGTGAGATTTCTTTTAACCCAATTATTGGCAATAAGAAGTGGTGAATGGGGTGGAACCCAGCTAATCACCATCAGGAATTAATATTTTTCTAGGAAGTAGCTGCTTTTGGAAAGGTATGCATAGCTACTTCAATCTTTTGAACAAGCTGGGGTTCAGTCCACTGATTTTACATAGTTGGGACTGTTCTTGGGCAGCGATATGTCTGGCAGTGTCTTCTGCTCTTTGACCAATGGTGGCAGAAATGTTTCAAATCGTATCCATTTACTTACACTCCATCCGTAGGCATAAGAAATCCAATTCTACTTTGGCCTTGAGAATATGGATAATCTACCAGCATGCTCCTATTTCTTCATTCTGTTGAGTTGGAATTTTTGTGTAAAGAGAGAGGGAAGTAATAATGTCTTAAGAAGTACTGTCCTTCCTTTTGCCAGCTGTCTACAGTGGCAGCCCACACTTGCCATGGTAGGTCACCACCTATGCCATAAATATGTACCTTAAATAGTCTAAAGGACAAGGAGAAACTGACCAGCTTGGTGTAGCACAGTCAAAATCACCAATATTCTTTTTTTTTTTTTTTCCAAATCATCACCAATACATTTATTTGAGGGAGGTGGGGTTAAGTCTTACCATGAACTTTTAAACTGGGGAGGGCTAGAGACAATGATCTGCCTAACTTCATATTCACAGAGTTGCACAGGTAGCCAGATCCTGCACATGAGGTGTCACCATTAAACAGACAAGCATCAGACTTGTTCACTCTGAAGAGTCACATGATTTCCCATTCAGAAAAAGGTGTTGCCCTCGAATCAGAAAAGTAGTGTTGAGAAAAATGAAGGCAGAGCCTGGGATGGGCCTTCAAGCACAGGCCTAGGCAGGATGCTGGCCTGCTGAAAGGGGTTATGCCCTATTTACAGAGCGAACAGGAGCTAGGCTCAGTGAGGGGTGCTAGGGGTGGGATCGGACTCCATTAGCCTTTCCTCGACCACCCTGGGCCTCCACAAACCTTTCTCTGGCCCTGCACAAGGCAGACTCAGCAAATCTGGACATCAGGGAAGGGCACCCCAACTCCCAAACCTATCCCACCCCACCTTTTGCAGGTCTAACAGGGGACCCCATCCACTGGGCCTAGCCCACCCCTCCCCATCCCCACACCTGGACAGACACATGGCCAATACAAAATCTGTAGCCCAGCCGGGCTGGAGGACATCTAGGTGTTGCTGGGCTGGAATTTCCCTATAGGTATCCCAAGGTGACGGACTCACCCAAGGGCCAGGCTGAGACTGCGTGTTGGGTCAGGTGATTTAGGTTACTCCAGGGCAAAACACGATCCTGATGACACTCTGCGGAAGAGCAGGCTGGAGCCACGGAAGAGCTGGCCCTGCACACTCAGGTACTTCCAGTCGTGAATCCAGGATTTGAACACTGGGGAGTAGCGGGGGAGCCCAGCCTGCAGCCCAAGGTTGTTCACAGCCATGAGGTCTCCGACCAGCAGGAAGGGGTAGGTCAGCGTGCTCACTGCAATCCCCATCACAAACTTGGCGTAGCTCCGGATGGCCTGGGCCTGGCTGAACTGGGAACCTGGATTCTGGTCGTTTCCCAGCCCCCCTGGGTGTCACTCACGCTATCATCCACCAGGTAGGCATTGATGAAGTGGGCCAGCAGGTTACAACCCCACAAGAAAACCACATCGCCCAGGAGATGAGGGATTAAGCGACAAAGAATCCCAGCAGCCCCTCCTCTTTGAAAATCTTCCCAATGGAGCTCAGCACACCGCTGTATTTGGCCTCCCATCCCACAAACTGGACCATGCAGCGCATTGGGATGACATGCAGGGGGTGGGCCAGCATGCGGGACACGCACTGCATCATCATCTCCTAGGACGTCTCCTTCACTACTTTCTTCAGGGAAGTCTTCATGCCATCCTTGTTGGAGACCTGCTCGATCTCGTCTGGAGGGAAAACCTTCTTCATGCTGCCCCGAGTCACAGTAGAGAGGGCGCTGGACATCAGGCGGGGGCTCAGGCCTCGGAACAGCCCGATCTTCCCATCCACTTGCACAATGTACTTGGCATAGGTGAAGAAGCTTGGCAGGTAAAGGACCTTCCTCCCCAGCACATTGGTCCGCAGCGTGGGGGGCATCGGCTCATGCCCCACCTGGATTAGCAGCTTCACGCAGAGCAGCGGGTGGCTAAGCGCCGTCACACCCGCGCCCAGCGCCACGAAAAGAGCCTCGGTGGTCGCGGCGTTGTCCCCTGAGCCCAGGCCCCGGGACGCGCCGTCCATCCTGCGGGCGGAGGGCTGCGCTGCAGGTCGAGGATGGCGCCGGTGTGCGCGGTGCGCGGGCGGCGGATCTCGAGCCCGGGCCTCGACCCCCGCCGCCGCTCCGCCCCAGCTCCAGCTCCAGCTCCAGCTCCAGCTCCGTCTCCAGCTCCGGGTCCCGCCATCCCCGCGGCACCGCCGCCGCCCCAAATCACCAATATTCTTAACAACAAAATTACCACAGCAACTTCTCTTGCTGATCAGATGATGTTTGAGGTTGGTGATGGAAGTGAACTATTCAAGTGAACTAGTCTTTTTAGGTGGAAAATATGGATCAAGGAATCAATTTCTTGACTTTGCATAGGGATTCACAAGAAGAAACTCTAGTGCCTCATAAAGAATTCTTAGAGACATCTTCCACAAAAATGTCAGCAGGAATTCTGTGAGGTGGAAGTTCACTCTCCTTGTCACCAAAAAAGATTGTTTTACTATAGAGTAATTTTTATTCACAACCTTAATGAGCTCTTGAGAATACAGAACTCACACTTTTATGAGAGTCTAGAGCTACAGGAGAAAGCGGCATAAATCTTCCAGTTATGACTTCAAAGGGGTAAAACCTGTATTTTCCAAAGAAGGTGTCACTGAATTCTTCAATATCACTATGGAAGAGGCCTATAAACCTTCAGGAATATCTTTGAGCAAGAGGAGTCATCAGATACTTTGGATTAATTTCAAGAGGAAACATAAAGTTCCTGTTTGCTTCATCATGTTCCCATACATTTGTCTAGGAAAATATAATCCAATGTTAAAAATGTCTTCCTTAGGGAAATGAATAGACACTTCACAGAAGAAGATCTACAAGCAATCAACAAACATATGGAAAAATGTTCAACATCTCTAGTAATAAGAGAAATGCAAATCAAAACCACCCTAAGATTCCATCTCACCCCAGTTAGAATGGCGATTATCAAGAATACAAGCAACAACAGGTGTTGGAGAGGATGTGGGGAGAAAGGTACACTCATACATTGCTGGTGGGGCTGCAATTAGTGCAGCCACTCTGGAAAGCAGTATGGAGACTCCTTAGAAAACTCGGAGTGGAACCACCATTTGACCCAGCTATCCCACTCCTTGGCCTATACCCAAAGGATTTAAAATCAGCATATTACAGAGATACAGCCACATCAATGTTCATAGCTGCTCAGTTCACAATAGCCAGATTGTGGAACCAACCTAGATGTCCTTCAATTGATGAATGGATAAAGAAAATGTGGTATATATATACAATGGAATATTACTCAGCCATAAAGAATGATAAAATTATGGCATTTGCAGGCAAATGGATGAAACTGGAGAATATCATGCTAAGTGAGATAAGCCAATCTCAAAAAACCAAAGGACGAATGATCTCACTGATAAGTGGATGATGACACATAATGGGGGGTGGGAGGGGTTAGTGTTAGAGTTAGGGTTAGGGAGGGGGGCAAGAATGGAGGAAGGAAGGACTGTATAGAGGGAAAAGAGGGGTGGGAGGGGTGGGGGGAAGGGAAAAAATAACAGAATGAATCAAACAGCATTACCCTATGTAAATTTATGATTACACAAATGGTATGCCTTTACCCCATGTACAAACAGAGAAACCACATGTATCCCATTTGTTTACAATAAAAAAAAAAAATTCTTCCTTAGGAGGAAAACTTACTGTGGTCTTATTCTTGTTGAAGGTCTCAGCCTAATATATGCACAGGGGCAGAAGAACAGATCAGAAGGCAAGTGAGCAATGGTACCAAAGAAAAGTTTACAGTGTTTCTAGGGACCCTGACCAGACATTTGACTGGGAGCAGGAGTCCTAACAAAGCAAATTAGATCACCGGCCACTTCTAGAATTTACTTAAGGAAGAGATAGGGCAGTGAAGCAACAACTTATTCTTTTAAAAAAATTTTTTTTTGCATACACGTAAACAGGGTAATAATGTCCGTCTCAATCCACTGTGCTTCCCATCCTCACCCACCCCACCACCCTCACTCCCCTCTGTACAATCCAAAATTCCTTCATTCTTCCTTACTATGGATCAGCATCCACTTATCAGAGAAAACATACGGCCTTTAGTTTTTTGGGATTGGCTTATTTCACTTAGCATGATATTCTCCATTTCCATTCACTTAACTGCAAATGTCATAATTTCATTCTTCTTCAAGGCCGAGTAATATTCCATTGAGTATGTGGACCACATTTTCTTTAGTCATTCATCTGTTGATGGGCATCTAGGTTAGTTCCATAGTTTTGCTATCATGAAATCAGGTGCTATAAATATTGATGTAGCCACATCACTGTAGTATGCTGATTTTAAGTTCTTTGGGTATAAACCGAGGAGTGGGATAGCTGGGTCAAATGGTGGTTCCATTCCATGTTTTCTTAGGAATCTCCATACTGCTTCCCAAAGTGGTTGCACCAATCTGCAGTCCCTCCAACAATGTATGAGTGTACCTTTTTCCCCATATCCTCGCCAAAACTTTTTATTGCTTGTATTTTTGATAATTGCCATCCTGACTGGAGTGAGATAAAATCTTAGAGAAGTTTTCACTTGCATTTCTCTAATTGCAAGAGATGATGACTTTTTTTCATGTTTGCTGATCAATTGTATTTCTTCTTTTGCAAAGTGTCTGCTTAGTTCCTTAGCCCATTTATTGATTGGTTATTTGTGTTTTTTTTGGTGTTAAGTTTTTAAAATTCTTTTATATCTTGGAGATTAGTGCTCTATCTGAAGTGTGTGTGATAAAGACTTTTTCCCATTCTACAGGTTCTTTCTTCAAATTATTGTTTCCTTTGCTGATAAGAAGCTTCTTAGTTTGAATCCATCCAATTTATTGATTCTTAATTTTACTTCTTGTGCTTTAGGAGTTTTGTTAAGGAAGTCAGGTCCTAAGCTGACATGATGAAGATGTGGGCCTATTTTTTCTTCAATTAGGCGCAGGATCTCTGTTTTAGTGCCTAAGTCTGATCCATTTTGAGATGATTTTTGTGCAGGGTGAGAGATAGAGGTTTAATTTCATTTTGTTAAATATGGATTTCCAGTTTTCCCAGCACCATTTGTTGAAGAGGCTATCTTTTCTCCAATGTATATTTTTGGCACCTTTCTCTAGTATGAGAGAACTATTTATGAGGGTTTGTCTCTGTGTCCTCTATTCTGTACCATTAGTCTACATGTCTATTTTGGTGTCAATACCATGCTGCTTTTGTTACTGTGGCTCTGTAGTATAGTTTAAGGTCTGGTAGTGTGATGCCTCTTGTTTCACTCTTTTTGCTAAGAATTGCTTTGGCTCTTCTGGGTCTCTTATTTTTCCAAATGAATTTCATGATTGATTTTTCTATTTGTATGAAGAATGTCATTGAGATTTTAATAGGAATTGCATTGAATCTGTATAACACTTTTGGTAGTATGACCATTTTGACAATATTAATTCTGCCTATCCAAGAGCATGGGAGATTTTTCCATCTTCCAAGGTCATTTTAAATTTCTTTCTTTAGTGTTCTGTAGTTCTCATTGTAGAGGTCTTTCACCTCTTGTGTTAGAGTGATTCCCAAGTATTTTATTTTTGTTGAGGCTATTGTGAATGGGGCAGTTTACCTAATTTCTCTTGCAGTGGATTTGTCATTTATGTATAGAAATGCATTTGATTTATGGGTATTGATTTTATATCCTACTTTGCTGAATTCATTTATGAGTTCTAGAATTTTTCTGGTGAAATTTTTTTGATCTTCTAAATATAAAATCATGTTGTCAGCAAATAGTGATAGTTTGAGTTCTTTTTGACCTATTTGTATTCCTTTAATTTCTTCAATCTGATTGCTCTGTCTAGGGTTTCAAGGACAATGTTGAATAGTAGTGGTGAAAGAGGGCATCCCTGCCTCATTCCAGTTTTTAGGGAGAATATTTTCAGTTTTTCTCCATTTAGAATGATGTTGGCCTTGAGCTTAGCATAGATAGCTTTTACCATTTGAGGTATGTTCCTACTATCCCTAGTTTTTCTAGTGTTTTGAACATGAAGAGATGCTATATTTTGTCACTTTCTCTGCATCTATTGAGATAATCATGTGATTCTTGTCTTTAAGTCTATTGATGTGATGTTTATTGACTTCTGTATGTTGAAACAACCTTGCATTCCAGGGATGAACCTCACTTGATCATGGTGCATTATCTTTTTAATATATTTTTGTGTGAGACTTACTAGAATTTTATTGAGAATTTTTGTGTCTATGTTCATGAGGGATATTGATCTGAAGTTTTCTTTCCTTGATGTGTCTTTGCCTGGTTTTGATATAAGGGTGACAGTAGTCTCATAGAATGAGTTTGGAAGGGTTCCCTCCTTTTCTGTTTCAAGGAGTAATTTGAGGAGTATTGGTATTAATAGTTCTTTGAAGGTCTTGTAGAACTCGGCTGAGAATCTGTCTGGTCCTGGGCTTTACTTGGTTGGTAGGTTTTTGATGGCATCTTCTTTTCTTTGTTTGAAATTGGTCTGTTTAAATTGTGTATGTCCTGCATCAGTTTGGGTAGATCATATGTCTCTAGAAATTTGTTGATGTATTTGAGTGGTTCTATTTTATTTGAGTATAAACTTTCAAAATAGTTTCTAATTATGTTCTATATTTCAGTAGTATCTGTCACGATATTTCCTTTTTCATCACAAATTTTAGTAATTTGAGTTTTCTCTCTCTCTTTGTTAGTGTGGCTAAGAGTTTAATAATTTTATTTTTTCAACGAACCAAACTTTTGTTTTGTCAATTTTTTGAATTGTTTCTTTTGTTTCAATTTCATTGATTTCAGCTCTGATTTTAATTATTTCCTATCTTCTGCTGCTCTTGGTGTTGATTTGTTCTTTTCCTAGGGCTTTGAGATGTAATGTTGGGTCCTTTATTTGTTGACTTGTTATTCTTTTAATGTGTGAGTTCAATGCAATGAAGTTTCCTCTTAAGCACTGCCTTCAGAGAGTCCCAGAGATTTTGGTATGTTGTATCAGTGTTCTCATTTACCTCTTAGTATTTTTTAATTTCCTCCTTGATTTCTTCTTTTATCCATTCATCATTCAGTAGCATGCTATTTAGTCTTCAGGGGTTGGAGTAACTTCTATTTTTAATTTTATCATTGATTTCTAGTTTCATTCTATTATGATCTGATAGAATGCAAAGTAGTATCTCTGTTTTTTAATATTTGCTGAGAGTTGCTTTGTGACATAACATATGGTCTATTTTATAAAAGGATCCATGTGCTGCTGAGAAGAAAGTGTATTCGCTCAATGATGGATGAAATACTCTATATATGTTTGTTAAGTCTAAATCATTGATTATATCATTTAATTCTATAGTTCCTTTGTTTAGTTTTTGTTTGGAAGATCTATCCATTTGTGAGAGAGGTGTGTTAAAGTCACCCAGTATTATTGTGTTGTGTTCTATTTGATTCTTGAAATTGAGAAGGGGTTGTTTGATGTTCATAGATGCTCCATTTTTGGGGCATATATATTTACAACTTTTATGTCTTGTTGGTGTATGATTCCCTTAAGCAGTATGAAATGTCCTTCTATACTAACTTTGGTTTGAAGTCCACTTTGTCTGATATGAGCATGGAAACCCCTGATTGTTTATGGAGTTCATATGAGTGATATGTTTTCTTCAACCTTTCACCTTCAGTCTGTGTATGTCTTTTCCTAGGAGGTGAATCTCTTGAAGACAGTATACTGTTGGATCTTTTTTTTTTTAATCCAATCTGCCCATTTATGCCTTTTGATTGATGAGTTTAGGCCATTAACATTCAGGGTTATTATTGAGATATGATTTGTATTCCCAGTCATTTTGGGTTTTGTTTTGTTTTGTTTTGTTTTTAACTTGCTTAGTTTTTCCTTTCAGGCTTTCTAGTTATGAATTCTTTAAACTTTTGTTTATCATGGAAGGTTTTCACTTCATCTTCAACTCTAAAGTTTAATTTGCTGGATATAAAATTCTCAGTTGACATCCATTTTCTTTCAGAGCTTGATGTATGTCATTCCAGGACCTCCTGGCATTGAGGGACTGTGTTGAGAAATCAGCTGAGATCCGAATTGTTTTCCCTCATATGTAATTTCATTTTTTCTCTCAGAGCCTTTAAAATTCTATCCTTATTCTGTATATGTTAGTCATTCTCATTATAACGTGCCTCCGTGTAGGTCTGCTGTAATTTTGTACATTTGGGGTCATATAAGCCTCTTGAGGTTGATTTTCCATTTAATTCTTTAGATATGGGAAGTTTTCTGATATTATGTATTGAAAAGATTGTGCATTCCTTTAGTTTGTATCTCCACACCTTCTTCTATTCTGATAAATCTTAAATTTTGTCTTTTCATGTTATTCCATATTTCTTGGAGGTTCTATTCATGGTTTCTTACCATCTTCTCTGTTTGGTCAACTTTATTTTCAAGAGTGTATATTTTGTCGTCATTGTCTGAGGTTCTGTCTTCCAAGTGATCTAGTCTGTTGGTGATACTTTCTATTGAATTTTTAATTTGGTTTATTGTTTCCTTCATTTTGAGGATTTCTGCTTAATTCCTTTTTATAATCTCTGCCTCTTTATTGATCTTTCACTTCCTGTATTTTCTTTCCAATATCATACTTTATATCAAAGATCAATCTACCTATGTATTTTCTAAACTCCATCTCTGACATTTGTTCTACTGTGTTGTCTATGGATTCTATTATTGGAACATCTTGGTTTGCTTGAGGCCCTTCATTCCCTTGTTTTTTCATCTTGTTTGTGTGTCTTCTCATCCAGTGGTATGGAGCTGAGGCAGTACAGATTCTACCCTGTAGTCTTTTAGTGTCCCTTTAAGGGGGAGACTAATATTAGCAGCACCCAATGCAAAGGATATGCCACTGTACACCAAATGGCTCCTATTAAGGTGTTTACAGTTTTGTCACAATAGACAGAAATGAAGTGTTCAATTATTGTCCACAATATAAACAGTAAGTTTGCTAAAAGGGTTTACCATTTCAAATGATGGACAATGAGGGAACAGAAGTAGTGTAAATGTAAGATGTGATGTTTATGAGGGAGGGGGAGAGAAGATAGAGGTAAAAATTTACAGTGAGGGCAAGGGAGGAATTAATAGAGTTTGACTGAGAGAAGTGAGAAAGAGAATCCAGGGAGACAGGTAGGTGATTGGAAAACTATGTAAAGATTTGTTTAAAAAAGTAAAAATATAGGAATACACAACAAAACTGTCATATACTCTTCAGACATTTCATTCCTCAATAAATTGATGCATGAAAAATATTTGGATTCAAAGATGGTACAGTTGTGAGTCAGGTTGAAAAAGGAAAAAGAAAAGGAGGAAAGTCTCAATGGAAAATTGAATGATTGCTTCCATTGGCTTTCAAAAATTTTCTCAGCTTCCCTTCACCGATAGGTGGGGTTGTTGAAGTTTGATGTTAGCTCCAGTCCAGTGGGTACCAGACCTGTTTGGTGGGTAAGCTGATAGCAAGATGCCCTCACATTCTCTTACAGTCTTCCCACCTGCTAAAGAGAGCCCCTTCAATCCCTGCACACTTCAGGACTCACTGAGCTGGAGAGAGCCCAGTTTTCTCCAGTTTCTTCAACCTCTGCTTCACCCAGGGAATTGCCTCTAGTCTCTGACTTTCCACAGGCTTTCCAGACCCAGACTAGCCCACACAAACCCAGCTGCAATCTGAGGGACCTGAGCTTCAGCTTCCCCAGACCCCGTCTTGCTTCAGTCCCAAGATCTCAATGCCCTTTCAACTTGCAGAAAGACCACCAGGGATGTGCTCAGAGGAGTGACCCTGAGAAGAGGCAGCCAGGTGGCAGTCACTACCACACGAAGAAGAAAGACCTCAGATGCAACCAGATCTGCAAGTACCCCAATATATCTCCAGACCCTGGCCTGAGTCCCCAAAATGAGATGGTGGCACCCCAAGATGGTGGAGGTAAACCTGTGGATCCTGGCTGTTGTCCCAAAATGGCAACAGCCACGTGTAATCAAACCTGCAGGTACTATGGCAGTGGACTTCCAGGCAATAGTGGGCAGTAGGCAAACTGCTGGTGGTCTGCAGGCTGCCTGCAGGCTAATGGTGGATGATCAGTGGGTGGATGTTGGGTAGTGCCCAATGGGTAGGTGAAAGGCAAGCGGTGGGCAGGCAAGAGGCAGGCAAACGAACAAACGGAGGGTGATAGGCAGCAGTCAGTGAGTGATTCACACTGAAAAGTAGGCAATATGCTGGCAGATGGGGGGAGATTGTGGTGGATAAAAGGGGTAAACAGCAGGGGATCAGTGCGCAGCAATGACTGCCTCACAGAGAAACAGTATTTCCTCTGCTTGAATCCCAAGTTCTGGAGCAACAAGGAATGCAGCCTCCTTCTAGCCCACCATCTTGGGTTCATCTCCAACAATTTATTCTTGATTTGGCACAAACTGGGAAGACAGTCTAGAAATCTGTCCTTCTCTTTGTCACATTAGTTTTAGGATGATCTAGCGAAAAGCAGCAGCTTTAGGATGATCTAGCAAAAAGAATGAGTGGAGAGCAGAGGGGTATATACATTATGATATATATATACCATGGGACCTGGGAGCTGAGAGGACTATTGTAGTTCTGGCTTTAGGTGGTTCTGCTGGTGCACTCCTGGTGCCAGGGTTTGGGGGAGGGGAGTTTTTCTCCCAGCATGAGATGCAGCTGGGAAGGAAAAATCAAACAATGCAGATTGGAAGGACTGGGTGCTTCATTTAAGTCTTTCAATTTTAAAGAAGCCCTGTTATGATAGTTTGTAAATAAATAATATCTAAAAGGTGTTTTTCATCCCTATGACTTCACTTTTTAAGGTTTAAGGCACAGGGGCTGGTACCAGTAAAAGTAGGACAGGATAAAAGTCAGGTCTGTTGTGAATAAATTCTTCCAAGAAATTTAAAGAAGTGTAACCAAGAAAAGGTCAATTCTGCTTCCACTTGATAAGGCCAATGACTGAAGGGGTAAAAGTGTCAGGAATAAAAGATCTTTATTCAGTGACCAAACATTGGAGAAGTGGGAGCTTTGCTTACATAACAGCTCAACCAGGGAGTTGAGTAGTTATAAATATGGAATAGGTATAATGAGAGGGAGAGAGGTTAGTAAGAGGGAGGAGCATTCCTTTCTTCTCTGGGAATAAGCAGAGATCTTCCAGGAACATGGATGCACCTCTTTTTACTTATTTTATGACAGTTTTATGGTTTCTGGTCATGGCAATTGGTGTTTAGTCCAAACCTTAAGGCTGCAAGGGAGACAGACATATGAAGACTGAGATGCCAAGCCTTTCATTTTGTTCCAGTCACCCATTGGACATTTGCAGTCCCAAGTGAAGAGTCTGTGTTTTCAGCAAAAGCAGCTTTCAGGTCCTGGAAAGGTTACCTAGGCAACCGTTATCATCATAAACCACATGGCAGAGGTGCGATCTACAGCAAAGCTAGTGAGAGGGGGTAGTGAACACCAGCTGTGTGATATCCAAAACTAGTGATTTTTAAGTGAACTAAGGCTTGTTTTAGTTTTTCCTTGACAGCAGAAGAAAATCGAACAGCCTTTTTGTTCCCTCAGAGTCCTGTCAGATTTTAATCTTTGGGAATTTCAGTCAACAGGTTTAAGTTGCAGCAAAATTTTTAGGTCATAGAAACCATAATTTTTTTTTATCAACTCATTCAGTTTCATGTAATTGATTCTTGTTCTGCCTAATTTTAGTTAGTGGTTTCACAGATCCAACAGTTCACTGGAACTCTAGAAATTTTTTTACCCAATCCAAAGTTGTTGAACACCTGTAAAAGTCAGAGCTCTTTTCATTCTTTCCATGAACCTTCTTGAGGATATGACATTTTAGGATTACAGTTGCTTACATAAAGCTTCCACAAAGACCACAGAATAAAGTGATTTAAAAATTTTATTGACTTGGGTGCAGGGGATTGACCCCAGGGCCTCATTTATGCTGGGCAAGCACTCTACCTCTGAGCCACATCCTGAGCCCCAGGACTAAACAACTTATCTTTGGACAAGACTTAAAACAGTCATGGATAAAGATCTAATAACAGCTCACAATTAACAAGGAAATTTGGTTATTTCCACAATATACTATAATCTAACATTAGAATTATGACTGCACCAAGACATAACAGATTTCTAGGTATCTAAGTTTTAAACATATATTAAAAGTGTTAATACAAACATAACTCAAGGTTAACCATCTCTTCTTATCTTTTTATTTAACAATTTTATTTTCTGTAATGAGGAATTGAACTCAGAGGTGTTAATCACTGAGCCACATCCCTAGTCCTTTTATTTTTTGAGATGGGATCCTGCTAAGTGCTTAGGGTTTCACTAAGTTGCTGAGGTTGACTTTGAACATGTAATCCTCCTGCCTCAGCATCCCAAGCCACTACCCCGCTTAACAATGCTTTTGATATAGTTAAATCAAGAACCCCCTGAAAATCCCAAACTCAGTTCTAAGCCAAAAATGCTTGATTTTAGAATTTGATTTTGGAAAGTTTGTCAAATATATCAAAAGGTTTATAATATTTAAATGAGAGGATTATAAAACAAAACCAAAACGACAACTTGTGTGTGTTTGGGGTGGGTACTGAGGATAGAATTCAGGGGTGCCTTACCACTAAGTTACATCCCCAGCTCTTTTTATTTATTTACTTGTTTTGAGACAAGATCTCATTAAGTTGAGAGGCTGGTCTAGAACTTGTGATCCATAACCTGGGGAGCTGCTAGGATTAGAGGCAACTGATAACATCCAACCAAAAAAAAATTTTTTTTTAAGACACAAAACACAAGAAATTACAGAATCTTTTTCTCTCTATTCCAATTACCTAAAAGGTAAAGAAACAATGCTCATAATTTCCAACAAAAAGATCAATGCTCCAAGAAATCTCTGCCATTCCACAGGGTATCAAACTTTGATTTCTCACAAGTACACTTGGTAAACCAAATTGATCACACATAAAGTCTTCCACAAGATCCACTTCTTTTCATACCCATTTATAATTCTCAAACCTTTCATGACTTATCCAACCTTTACTTTGAATAATACCTCTCTTTTATATCTTGGAACAAACTGTCATTTTACTGTGGTACAGAATTCACTTTCTTTTCCCCTTAACAAAAATATATCTTCATATTCCTTAACTTCCCTCATAAAATACATCATTTTCTTCATATATTTGTATCCCTTCTTAGTTTCAGTTACCATTAGTAATCCTTAGCAATGTGAACCAGCATTCTGTAGACCAACAGACTTTTTTAAAAAAGTTTTTAGATGTTGAAAGATCTTTATTTCATTCATTTATTTATATGTGGTGCAGAGAATCAAACCCAATGCCTCACACATGCTAGGCAAGTGCTCTACCACTGAGCCACAACCCCAGCCCCAGACCAACACAATTTTACACTTCATTTTTTGGTACTTAGGAGTGAACCCAGGGTGCTTTACCCACTGAGCTACCTCCCCAGCACCCCTTCCCCTTTTCTAAATTTTTGAGATAAGGTCTTGCTAAGTTGCTGATGCTGGCCTTTAACTTGCAATCTTCCTGCCTCAGCCTCTTGAATCATTGTGCCACTGTGCCCAATTGTATAATTTTTAGAAATACGTGCTTCCTTATTAACAATTTAAAATTTTGAAAAAGGACACATAGTTCCCAGTATATTTATACCTTACTTTTCATATCAACTTTAAACGTTTAATAATTGATATTTGAGAATTTTTATTTAGAAATGACCCTGATATTTAATGATTTTATCTATTACTTAATTTAAGATGTCCTAAAGATTTCTAGTTACTGAAAAGTGTTTTGAAAATATGAGAGTTCATTTATAACATTTATCCCAGGGTACTGGACAGCACAGTGGTAGAATGTTTGCCCAGCATGTACTTCTTTGCTTGTTTTCTTAATTGGGTCACTAACATTAGGGCATATCCCTTTAAGGGATAGTGAAAAGGAAGCACATTTTGTGTGTGCTTGACCTGAGGGATTAACGTTTATACTTTATGCAGCTTCTTTAAGTTTTCGGGTCCCTGGAGCCTTGGGAGAGTTGGATAAAGGGTTTAGAGAGAGAAGATTGGTATTAGGGAAAGCTTCTTTAACGTTTTCTAAAGCTTTCTTCTTGTTTTAATAGTTTCTAGCTTTCAGTCATTTTAGAAAGAGAAACTTTTAGGGAAGCAATTTTTTTTAAATTTTAACTTTTTAGTACTGGGAATTGAGTCCAGGGGCATTTTACCACTGAACTACATCCCAGCCCTTTTTGATTTTTTATTTTGGAGCAGGGTCTCACTAACTTGCTGAGGCTAGCTTGAACTTGCAGACCTCCTGCCTCAGCCTCCTGAGTTGCTGGGATATGTGTGTGCCACTGCACTTGGTCAACAGGGAAGCAATTTTAGAGTATGCAGATCATCTACCAGATTTAGTGTGTCAGTGAAATAAACTTCCCATCCTAATTGTTCAGTACATTTGATTTCTAATTAGGATTGCAAAAAAGAATAATTTGCTAAAAAGCTGCCATCCTTAGAAAGGTTAACCTGTTGTGATAAAAAAAAAAAAATGCACAGTTCAGCTCCACATTTCTTAGCACCAGCTGGCATTCCTGAAAGCAGACAGAAGTTTTAGAATTTTGACTTCACATAACTAATAAGAGTTCTTTTCAAACAAGGACAGGAAATGAATATTTTAAGAACAGGAAATGAATACGGACAGGAAATGAATGTTTTGGGTTTAAGTGAGGTGCTTGTGTCACTCACAGAATGTGACCAGCAAGACCTTGGCTACTCTTTTATGGATCTTGGAGGGCCCTGAACCTCACACTTATCAGGGTACCTGAGGCACTAGGACAAGTCCCTTTTTGTGCCCCTTCCTGATGAGCCAGAAGTGTTCTTTCTGACTTGGGAACAAAGTGTTATTTGGCAGGATCCCCTACAAGACTACCACTCATCATGGACAATGTCGAAATAGTTCTCCAAAGTCTCCAGAAACTTCTCTAAGAGCACTATAAGAAGCAATCTGTCTTGAATTCAAAGTGAATTTTTAATTCACCCTCATTTGAATAATAGAGTTAACCATGTTGGTTTAACTTAAAGCAGCCAATATCCAAATAGCGATTACGTGAATGGCCACAAGATGTCACTATGGGGTCAAAGTATTTTAGACAGAACAAAATAGCCAGAATAAAGAAACAAAATTGTAATACCCAATTCAAGAGTCCCCTCCACAGATATGACACCAAATTTGAGGGAGTCCCCTCACAAATATACTACTACTTAAAAAATTCTACTGGGGAATAAACTCAGGGATACTAGAGGTACATCTCTTTGTCTGTATATCTAGCTATCTAGATCTAGCTATCTAGTTATCTATTGTTGTTGGGGATTGAATCCAGGGCATTCAACCCGAAGACACATCCTATCCCTTTTTATTTTTTGAAACATGGTCTTGCTATGTTGCTGAGGCTGGTTTTGAATTTTCTATCCTCCTCCCCAAATTGCTGGGATTACAGGTATTCTCCACTGCACTTGGCTATCTTATCAAATTTGAAGGTGTTCCTTCTCCAAATTTGAGGGCATCCCCTGACAACTCACCTGTTGTCCAGACTGCTATTCTGCCACAGATGTCCAGAACAGCTACTATCAGGTGAGCCCAAATTGAAGGGGCTCCACAGGACCTGAATGTGATAGTTAAAAGATTTGGGTGCTCAGTTCCAGGGCCTCAGAATGGTCAAACAGGAGGCACTTACCTTGGTTTGATGAGAGCACTGTGATGGTGGCAATGTACTCAGCCCTGAGGGGATCATGTCCCCTTCTGTTCCTTTGAAGACTGGATCCTGTTGCTGCCGTCAAAAAATATTAAGCCAAAACTCTTGAGACCACGGGATCTCTGGAATAAGAGTTCATTGAGCTGTTATAGATGTCAGCCAGGAAAAGACCAGGTCTTGACAAGTGTCCACAACTCCCAGCAGCAAGGCTGACAGTAGTTAGAAAATCGTCCACAAGATCTAGGGTTAAAAGTATTTTGATAACAAAAATTTGGGGAAGGAAACCATAAGTTGAATCTACATTGGCTACAGATGTGAGAGGCAGTATAATAGGGCAGGTAAAGTGTTGTGACAGTAGGGCAGTCCCAACTATAGTTTCTGGATTGGTTGGGGTGTTTACCCCGGTCTGAAAAGTTGATATGTAAACAGGGTTTGGTGGTCCTGGTGGTTCAAGGTGATGGGATTTAAGTCAAGGTTTCAACATATAATCAGGAACATGAACCGTTTTTTTGTTGGGTTTTGCCTGCAAACTGTTAACTGATTGATGTCCCTCATCTTTTCCTTCATCCTCCAGCCCTTGTGATTACATTTAGGACACTTCAGAATTTTATCAGTCATGACATTATGAAAGCTATGATGTCACTAGGTAACAGAATTTTCAACACCGATATAATCTTGTGGGACCACTATCACAAATGCTGTCTATCACTGACTGAAACGTCATGTGGTTCATAACTGTATTTTTAAAAAAACAGAGTATTTAATTTGGGTTGAAATAAGGATTTCTCTAAATCCATTTTCCTATTAGTAATTTAGGTGTAAAATAATATATATTTACCACATTTGTTGAAACAAAAAGTTCAGTGTACAACTTTAATCTGGTGCCTTCTAGTCAAGAAAAAAAGTCTATTAATGCATGGTACAAAATCTTTAATATACATGCAACAAGTATAGTACATCAAGGCAACAAAATACACATGGAAATATTAACATATAGTTCAGCATTCTTTTGAGGAGGGGTTGTTAAAAATAAACACTACCACTTAAAGATTAAGACATCCATTGTTCTTCATGCAAACATTTACAAACTACCTCTAGTGTGAAATGAACTGTAAAAACCTGAATTTCACAGTAGCTGATGAATTCCAAGAGCTCCAAGAAAGGAGAAAAAGTCCTGATCCTCAGATGTCATGTTTAAATCTGCATTTAGCAGCATGTTAAGATGCACAAATTACTGTTCCCATTAGACAAATCTGAAAAGTTATACCAATTGTGGAATCATGAATTTCCTTCTACATTTTAAAAATGAATGGAAAAAAATTAATGATATTTTTTAATTACTGAAGGATCCTATGTGTCAGCTGAGAGTGAACCATGAATGAAAAAGCATTTAAATATTCTGACAGTTCTTAGGAAAGCAGCAATAGTGCTCAAGGCCAGTCTAAAATTTCCAAGGTTCCCTCCTCATTCATTTCTTCAGTCCATACTTCCAAGGTGTCAAATGTCTTTATTTTGTATATTCCCCTTCCTTCCCTCATGCTTATTAAAAACTACTTTGGATACTTCACTCTAGGTCAAGGGGATACAGAATTAAGAATAGATTAAAGGTATCATTTCTCAAGAAGAACATTTGCATTTCTACAAATATTAAAGCCTTAAGCTAAAGGAATGAAGCTCTGAGCATATTCTGGCACACTTAAGATATCTTATTTTAAAAGTTTCCAGGTCTCCTTTGTCCCTGCAATGGCATTGTTTGAATTGTCTCACATATAAGACTGGCCTTGTTACTACTGATTATTTTATATTCCAAATTATGAAACTAAGCTCTAAATATTGCAGAGAACCATCAGACTCCTACATTTCTAATACAAAGAATGAACAGATAAGTTCACTTCTAAAAAAATTGTTTTAGGAGGAATACTTTTCCTATATGTCAAAGCTACTTTGTTTTAATGTAATGTTTTAATAATAAACAAAAATACCATATGACATTCCAGATAAATATTGTGGCCTTTTCATGTAAACAATGTATAAAACTTCTTTGGCACAGCTAATCATGTATTCCTTGTTTTCTTACTATAGAAAATATGTTTCATATATTTTCATTTTCCATATGGTGGAAATTTAAGGGACAAATGTAGCTGTTTTAAAAGTTGCAAAAGATTTAAAATATGGATTATAAAAAAACTAATTTACTTGTAAAAGTGTAGGGACCTTTTTAATATTAACATCATTTTAAAGATGAGATTATGGCATGATGACAGAGTTTGTAAAACACGCATGACACCATTGTTGCATGTAAGGGAGAAAAAAATAGTACTATATGTTAGACATTTATTTATTGTTAAGTATGGTGGTTATGCTAGTGATCCTTGTTTAAGTTTCTCAAAGTTTTAACTGAACTTGAAATCATTCCTGATATAACTTTTTCCAGCATTCCTTCTACATCTGGAAACGTTTCCAACTTTTCAGGCATACCTGATCACATTTTAAAATTGACAACCTTTAATGAAAATCTTGGGAAAACAAAGATAAGAAATTTATTCATTTTCTCTATATATAATATAATTTCCCTATGATCCATATAAAGTCAATCAGTGACTGCCAAAAAAGGCACATTCCTAGAAAATTTATAAAATGTTAAATGGAATGTTTAGTGAGTACCAAATAATAAATGTTGAAGAAAAAACAAGAGGCTAGGGAATAGCCCAGGGTTGAGCACTTCTCTATAGAGCATGCACAGGGCCCTGGGTTCAATCCCAGCACAGCCAAAAAAAAAAAAAAAAAAAAAACAACAACAACCAAACAAAAAGCTAAAAACCCACTGTGAAACTATAGCCCAGAACCTTCCTCTAATATTAAATATATGGCATTTACATGTTAGAAATTAATGAAAAAGTGAATTTGGTTGTCTTATTTTGAAAATTTGACCATTGAATAAAGGAGTGAAAGAAAATACTTAAGTCTCTCCAATAAAACCTTGACCTCAGTCTCTGGCCACTAAGATATATTTAAAGAAATATATAAAAATCAGCTGAATATTAACTGTACAATATGAATGAATCATTAATTTGGAGAATCTTTGCAAGTTTTTTAAAGCCTATTCAAATTTAAACTTTCTCAATGACAAATATAAGGGTTTTTTAAAATGAAAAATGTCAGGACCATTATTTTTCCCCTTGTAAGTTTACACAGAGTACTGAACTTTCTAAGCAGAATTCCATACATGTACCAGAACAATAGAAAATTTCAAAGGTCTCTCTGGCAGTTAAACTTACATAAATTTAACATTTACAATATAGAAACTTTCGGCTTTCACATAAAGGTTTTCAGGATGGAGTTAGGCCTGGACTTGTCATCTCAGTTGTAGGACTTGCAAGGTAGTCATTAGATTTTAGGCTTGTTAGAGATTTGTAACTTGCCACTGATGTAAGAGACCCACAGAGACCAAGTAATGAGGGAGTGTCTTCTTTACCTAAAAATCAGGATAAAATAAGAATTAATAGCCTTGGAGAACAAAACCAATGAGCTGGGCATTGTGGTATATGACTATAATTCTAGCAATTGGGGAGGCTAAGGCAGGAGCATCCCATGTTGAGGACAGCCTCAACAGCTTGGCAAAACCCCATCTCAAAATAAAAAGTAAAAAAGGTTGGGGATGCAGCTCAGTGGTAGAGTGCCCCTGGGTTCAATCTCCAATATAGTGCTAAAATAAAATAATATGTAAAGAAAAGAATGATAACAATAAGATCCTAAAACCAATAGAATCTTTCATGATTTACAAGATAATAAAAATATATCTAATTGTGCAAAGATCTGTATCTAGACATGTTAGATCTTTCAGCAGTTTCAACATCAACCTAAAATATTACACAAGATTGTGTGCGTGCTTCTAGAAAGTTTGAGATACCATGCTTTAGAGCAAAAATTAAAAGTTTACCTTTTTTCGAGGACATGTTTGTGTTCAGTTGGTTAGCAAAGGATAGAAAAAAACTTAAGTCGGGCATGGTGGCACACACCTGAAATCCCAGCAGCTCAGGAGGCTGAGGCAGGAGGATTTCGAGTTTAAAGTCAGTCTCAGCAAAAGTGAGGCACTAAGCAACTCAGTGAGACCCTGACTCTAAATAAAATACAAAATAGGGATGGGGATGTGGCTCAGTGGTCAAGTGCCCCTGAGTTCAATATCCCCGGTATCCACCCCTCATAAAAAAACTAAACAAATAAAATAAGTACCTATGCCAGAGAAGTACCAGGAAATCCACACTCAGGTTACATAATGCTTTAGAAACAGATTGGTCCTGGTCAGACTGGACTACCCCAACTTCCAAGGAAGGTTTGATTTTAGAGACTGTTCATGTATTAAACATTTACTCAGTATCTACTATATGCATCAGGAACTCTTTTAAATGCTGGTCTTTGATGGAACTTTGATGGGAGAATGTTACATCTGTTTCTATAGTTGAGATAAAACAAGTTCTTTCTATAGCTGAGTAAGTTTTGACCCACAATGCACAAATAGTAGCTGTAAGAGGCTGGCTTTGGACTGGGAAAGGCTAAAATCTTTGAAAATTAGCAGGTTTCTGAAGATGGAAAACTTGGGTTTCACCCATGCCATTATAGAAGTGTAAGCTGAACCGAATATCAATCAGATGGTTTTGAATATTATGTGTAATTTCAACCAGCCTCTCTGAGGTTTTCCCACAGCCCTTTGTACTTACTCTACCTTATCATACTCTGTGGCAAGTGGGGGTTCATTTTTTCCTCTCTCTTTCTCTCTCTCTCTCATTAGATGATAAACTTTGAGAAAGGACATAGACTTTGTTTTGTTCATTAATATACTCCAAGTACCTAGCACACAATAGCTGGTCATTAAATAACTACACAATTTATAAAGAATGATTCAGTGGAATTGCACTGGAACTCAAGACAGGGCCTATGTCCTTTTGGCTCTGTGACATCTTCTCTGAGCCTGTTCTTTCCTTTGCAAAGTGGGAAGAGATACCAAAAAATGATTTTGCTAACTTCACAGTTTTGCTGACCAGGAAAATATAATTAGTTTTAGAAAAGATATGGATGAATAGTTGTTACGTTTATATTTTAAAATGTTTATCATATTATATTGTGATTAAAAGGTATAGCTCAGTGGTAGAGCACCTGGCAGAGAGGTTGGTGCAACAAAAACTGAAGCCACATGTAGTTGGTGTGACTGATTAATGTATTGTGCAGGATTTCTGTTAACATTTTTTCATAAAATTCCTATAGTCTGTGAGGGGAAGATGTTTAACTTCCAAAAGTGTTTGGTTTAATTGAGGGAGGGGGTGGAAAGAAACTATAGGAAAAGGAAAGTGCATAAAAATGTGCAGAAAGCTTACTGGTAGCTTGCAATAAAAATTCCTACAATAGTAGAGTATTGAAATGGGTCTTTGTTGGTGCAGAGGATGATACTGTGAGGAAAGATAAGGTCATTGACAATTTTGACTCAAAAAAGGATTCAGAAGAGATTGATTCTGAACATGAAGGAGTTCTGGAAACACCCTGAGCAATTGATTTTATTTTTATTTCCCCTTTTATAGATACAGAGAAATAAAATATGATTTTAAAAATCTGTGGCTCAGTGGTAGAACACTTGCCTAGCCCGTGTGAGGCATTGGGTTTAATTCTCAGCATGGCATATAAATAAATGAATGAAATAAAGGTCCATCAACAACATAAAAAAAGTTTTAAAAAATCGGTGCTTAAAGTCTAAAAGAAGCAATGAATGATCTAAGAATGAAATTAAGAAAACAATTACATTGATAATAGCATCTAAAAGAATAACATATGTAAGAATAAATTTGACCACAGAAGTGCAAGAGTTGTATGCCTTTTGAAAATTATGAATATTGCTGAAAGCAGCTAAAGATCTGAATACGTGGGGAAACGTCTCATCTTTCTATGAAGACAATACTGTTAAAAATGGCACTAACTGCCCAATACAGATTCAGTGCCACTCCCATCAAAATTCTCACTATCATTTTGTTCCAGAGATGACAAACTGATTCTAAAATTCATATAAAAATGCAAAGGATCCATACAGCTTAAACAAATTTGTAAAAAAACAAAATTATAGACTTCAAATATCCTAATTTCAAAACTTACTACAAAGCTAAAGTAATCAAGACAGTGTGGTCTGAGCACAAGGATAGTGTAATACTGGCAAAGACCCACAGACCAATGGAACAGAACTGAAAGCCCAGAGGTAAGTCCATATACTTAAGTCAAAAGATTTCCACAGGAGTTCTAAGACCATTCAGTGGGGTGAGGGGGCAAAAAGTATTTTTAACAAATGATGTTGGGACATCTGCATATTCATATGAAAAGAACAAATCTGAACCCTTTTGTCCACAGTACATACAAAAATTAACTCAAAATGAATCAAAGACCTGAAATGTAAAAGTTAAAACTATAAAATGCCTAGAAGGAAACATAGGTATAGATCTGCATGACCTGGGATTAGACAACAGTTCCTTACATATGACACCAAAGGCGTAAGCAATTGCAAGAAAAACAGATAAATAGACTTCACCAAAATTAAAACTCAATTCATCAATAATAAAGGACAGGTACATTTTAAAACCATCTTGAACAAACCGACTTCAACAAACATTTCTCAAAAGATGATATACAAATGATCAATAAGCACATGAAAAGATGCTAAAAATCACTCTTGGGGAAATATAAATTAAAACTACAATGAAGTACTAATTCATACCCATTAGGATGACTCTATTAAAATAAAGCAGACAATAACAAGTGTTAGAAGAGAAACTGAAACCACTTTGGTTGACACTGGGATTGTAAATAACGTAGCCACTTTAGTAAAGAGGGTGGCAGCTCCTCAAATGGTCAGACATCTGATCCGGTTAATTCCAGCCCTACGTATACACTCAAGAGAAATAAAAATATACGGTTACCCAAAGGCTTATATATGGATTTTCATAGTAGCATTATTCAGGAGAGCCAAAAAGTAAAAACCACCCATAATTTCAACTTATGAATAAATAAATTATGGTATATCCATAATATATAATATCATTCTGTCACAAAAAGGAATAAAAAATTGGTATGTTACAACATGAATGAACCCTGAAACATGCTAAGCCAAAAAAGACACAAGTTTTAAAAACACTACATATTATAGGATTCTATTATATGAAAAGTTCAGAATAGACAAATCCAAAGACACAGAAAGTAAATTAGTAGTTGCCAGTTACCAGGGGTAAGCTGAGGGGGAACTGGGACTGGGTACTAATAGGGCTTCTTTTTTGGGTGATGACAATCCTTGGGAATGAAGCAGTGGTGATGGCTGAGTAACACTGTGAATGCTCGAATCACCACTGAATTGTGTACTTTAAAACGGATGCCAAGCATGGTGGCAGGCTTGACTCCCGGAGACGGAGGAGGCTGAAGCAGGAAGATGGCAACCTCAAAGCCAGCCTCAGCAACTTAGCAAGACACTCAGCAACCCTACCTCAAAATAAAAAGTAAAAAGGGCCCAGTGGTAGTGTCTGGGGGTTCAATCCCCAGTACTGAAAATAGGTAAATAAATAAATAAATGGAAAAAGGTAAAATTTATATTATGTGAATTGTATTTAAATAAAAGTGGTTAAGTAAAGTCTAAAGGATCTCTTTAAATAAATACTAAGAATTATAAGAAATGTCAAAGTTTAACAGCATTTTTTTAGTGATATGTAAAAAATGGTTTATTCTAACTCAGGTCACCTTAGGTTTAATAAAATACAGTAACTGGTAGCAAAATATCTGCCACATATGAGGGCTTAATAAATATTTTGGGAAAAAAATGATAATTTCTCACTCTTTCTAGCAATGATTACAGTGCATTTTAACTTCTGAAATAGAGTTGCTTTTGATTTTATGCCTTTAGATTATAACATATATTGAAACCACCTTGATAAATGTTAAATTATAGGACTCTGAAAAATCATAAAAAAACTGCTTTCCTGCTTAAGCACATTTTAGAATACATACGTTACTGTTATTTTTGTTGTTGGTGGTGGTGGTACCAGGGATTGAACCCAGGAGCACATAATCACTGATTCATATTCCTAGTACTTTTTATTTTTTATTTTAAGACAGGGTCTTGCTAAGTTGCTGAGGCTGGCCCTGAACTTGCCATCCTCCTGTCTCAGACTTCTACGTTGCTGGGATTACAGGTATGCACCATCATGCCCAGCTCATAAATTGCTTTTTAAAGTACCAGTAAAGAAAATCTTTATTTCTTAAGACTTTTCAGAGGAGATGTTAATAAAAATATTAGCATGCATTAAGTATGTAAAAGTTCCACCACCAAAATTATCCCTTTAAACATCTTGATATATTTAGCTTCTAGGTTTTTTTCTTTTAAGAAGGAAAACCTATCTACTATGCTTGTAACAGGTTCATTCTAAAAGAATTTAATCAATGCAGTAAAGCATGCAAGAAATACTAAAGATATTATCATATAGTTTATGTTCAGAAATAAAATGGAAAGAATACTATAAAATTGGTATGATGTCATGAATGTTCTTTAATAAAAATTTTCATTTTATTTTGACAGGAATTCAATATAAGAAAAAAGGACAGTAAAAGAAATGTTAAACTTCCAATAAATGTTTCTGCCCTAAGAGTTAATTTTTTAAAAAGATTACCCTGATTTTGGAGAATATGAAAAACACTGTTTTATCATTATGTTTTTTCTTCAAGTATAAGCATTGATTTTAGAATGACCTACTGAACTCTAAAAACTCAAAAAAAGTGATCTAATTAGAGAAGAGGTAAAAGACATGAGAAGGTGTTTCAATGAAGAGGACATAGATGGCAAAGGAGCAGGTGAAAAGATGTTCAGGGAAATGCAAACTAAAACCAGTGAGGTAACACTCCACATGAACCAGAAGACAGAAAATTTTTAAAAAGTAAGAAATACAGAGCTATTACACAATAGCTTAAATCAGACACCGAACATTGGCAAAAATGTGAAGAAACTGGATTGGTCATCCATTGCTGGTGAGAATGCAAAATGGTACAATCAAAAATAATTTGGTAGTTTCTTCATGCATCTCAGCACTGTATTCCTGGATATTTATGACACAGAAATGAGATTTCTGTACTTAACAAAACTCGTAATTTTCATAGTAAATTTATAACCCCAAATAATCCAAATACCTTTTATTAATGGGTGTTGTTGAAAATAAAACTATAGTATATTCATAAAATGGACTATTTGGGGAGTATAAAAGATGAACTATTGTTAAGATACAACTTGGACAGATCTCAAGGGAAATATGCTGAGAGAAAAAAAGTCAATCCCAATAGCTGAAGTACCACATGTCTAAATGGCATGTATGGTTTTATACATACTGTATGATTTATAATAGCTCTCTAGAACTGACTAAATTTTAGTAGTAGGAAACAGATTAGTGCTTGCCATAGATGAGGGATGAGACAGAGATGGGGTTCTGGGAAGGAGGTGGGTGTGCTTATAAAAGGGCAGCACATCACGGAACTCTTAGAAAATTTTAAATGGTGATATATTTATGAGAAATATAATGCCTAATAAATGTTCAATAATGTGTAAAAAAAAAAAAAAGGCAGCACAAGGAATCCTTGTGTCAATGGAACTTCTTATATCTTGACTGCAGTGGTGAATACAAACCTAAATGTGCAGTAACAGCGTAGAACTGCACACACTCTATGAATATATATATATTTGAATAAATTCAGTGAGTTGTATTAATTTCAGTATTGTGGCTATGATATTGTACTATAGCTTTATAAGATGTGACCACCGGGGTAAACTGGGTGAAAGGTACTTCCAGTTCCCTTCTCTGTATTATTTCTTATAATTACTTATGAATCTAAAATCATTTCAAAATAAGAAGTTACATTTTAGAAAGGCAGTGGCTAGAAAATTCTTTATAATGTGTTAAGCACTTAGGGAAAAGTACATAAAACGAAGGAATATCAAGGGAGCTTAATAATCTTGGCATTCCTATTTTCATACTGTTTAAATATATCCTCAGAGTAAACTCCTAGATGTGTGGTTCCTGTATTAGAAAGCAAAAGCATTTATAGACTGTCTCAACTCTCAATTTACTTAGGGGGAACTAAAAAAGTATTTCTTTCAATTTGCTCAAATCTACTTTTCTGTCTCTTAAGAATGATTTATAGTTTTATTTATGTAGAAATAATTTCATATGTGCAAAGTCTAAGAACTTCATCTTCTCTGTTGCTATTTAAATAGTTTCCCCGGACCATTAGTGTATCTCATGACTATTGTTTGGGTAAGCGAAGACTATTGAGTTCTGCATGATAATTTTATATCTAGCTACATATCAGAACTTCTTTTATTGTTTAATTTAGTTGTATTATTTCTCCCTTTTCCCACATCCATAAAATCATCACCAAAAATACAATTCTCATGTCTCTACTTAGTTTCTTCTCTAAATGCATTACCTAATAATTTCAGTATAATGTGAAATTGTGGTGGAAACAAAGTATAGCCTTACTTTGTTCCTGAGCTAAGTATTTTCCCATTAAATAGGACACTAGTTTTAAGAAAAAGTCCTACACATACATACACACATACACATACATTCATTTAAATAAGGTATTTTTCAGTTCTTTTTTTTTAATATTCTTATTTATCACACAAGTGTTGAATTCAAAGGCCTTTTTTTTTTTGCATCTGTGGAGATTGCCTTTGCTATTTTAGATCTATTAATGTAGTGTTTGACATTAGTGAATTTTCTAATATTGATCACCTCACATTCCAAACATTCTGGAATAAATCCACCTGGTTGTGATATAATTTTGTTCACTACTATATTATTAGAACTTTTGTAACAATGTAACAATATCCCTAAGTAATGTTGGTCTATAATTTTTGTCATAGTGTGTTTATTTGGCTATACCTATTTCCTAAAATAATTACGAAGTTTTCCTTCATTTTGGAATAATAATTTATAAAGCACTGGGGGAATATTTGATCTCTGATGTTTAGGTAGAATGCTTCTCAGAAACCATGTGAGCCTGGTCCTTTTCTGTGCAGTAGTTCTTCAATAGCTCTATTTTATTTTTTCTGGACAGTGTTTTAAGTTTTCTACCTCTAATACATATAATTTTGTGAAGTATATTTACAGAGGAAACTCCATTTCGTCTAAGTTTTCAAACTAATTTGCTTAGAAGTCTACAAAGTCGTCCCTATTTTCTATTCTTTATCTCATTTATTTGTGATCTTATCTTTATTATTTCCTTCCTTGTGCTTTTGGTTACTTTGTTGTTCTTTTTCCAGCTTTGTGAGCCAAAAAATATAATTCATTTATCTTATTTTATTTTTATTAATAAAATTATATGAGATAAAATTTTCTCTGGTTACTGCTTGAAGTCAACCCTATAAAATCTATTATCATTATTTTTGAGATATTAATAATTTTAGCTTGCATTTCTCTGTTACCCAAGGGTTGTTTAATAGGTTTATTTATTTCCAAGTGAAAGGCCCCTCTGAACAAAAGAATTATCATGATGAATAATTTTAGGGTTCTCTAACATTGTGACCAGAGAATACTATTTGTAATATTCTACTTTTTGAATTTATTATTTTCTTTATGATCTAATATATGATGATTTTATTCTATTTGCACTTAGGATGGTGTATTATCTATAATCAGGGTGTAAAGTTCCATATATCATAAGATCTACCTTATTGATTATGTTATTTTAGATCTGTGGTAGTCAGTTTTCTGTTACTATAACAAATATCTGAGATAATCAACTTTAAAAAAAATATTTATTCTGGCTCACAGTTCCAGAGGGTCCAGTCCATGACTGATTGGCTTGTAGAGGCAGCACACCAGTTCAGGGAGCATGTAGAAGAGCAAAGCTACTCACCTCATGGTCAGAAGCGGAAAAAGAAGAGGAGAGGCTGGGGTGCCACTATCTTCTTCAAGGGCATGCTCACTAATGATCAAAAGACCTCTCATTAGGACCCACCTCTTACAAAGTTTCCACCTTCCAATGCCAAGCTGAACACTCAATCTTTAACAGACAGCCTTTGAAGGACATTTATGACCCAGACTAACATTCTGCTCTAGGTCTTTTGTATCATTACTTGGTTTTTGTCCATTTGATTTTCTTATATTGAGACTAGTGTATTAAATCCCTTATTGTCACTAGGTTTACATGTCTCCTTTTATCTTGTATAAAAGTGGATACCATTGTTAGGTACATAATCCTGTTACATCTTAATTGTGGTTTTCGGCATTGAAACATGACTTCGTAATATTTAATGCATTTGACTTAAATTCTACTTGTCTGATATAAAATCTACTACCCTGATTTCTTTGTGTTTTAATTTTCCTGTTCTATTGCTTTATATGTAGACCTTCTGAATAACTTAAATTGTAATTTTTACGTAGGTGTTGTTACTTTTACTACCTTTCTTTACATGATGTTTTCTTTGATTTTTGTATGTATTTTTGGTGTTCCTTACTATATGATGTATCATTCTGCTTCTGTATTATTTGCTGTTTTTTTATTATTACATGATGATATGTTTTCTTCCTTTTTTTAAAAAAATGTGTTATTTAGGAAGATCTTTATTTTTTCTAATTGTTATCATTGCAAAACTAGAAGAGGTTACTACTGATCTCATTCTATTCCCCTTGAAAGCAGTTTTATCTTTTTGCCTAGAATTTATGTTTTCTTTATTATTATTAATAATCCAGTAACACAGATAATCCTCTGAGAAGGTTAGACACAAACACCTGAGAAAGAAACAAGGGCAGACCATATTTAATCATAAGGTGGCTTGATTTCTAGCATGCTTCACAGAAATGTCACTATTATCTGACTTTCTCTACGCTCAAAACATAAATAGTGTGAAAAAGATAACTTTCAAATAGATTTTTGTTTTCTTACCTTCATTGATTAAATTCAATGGGTCTTGTTTTCCTTCTCCTTCTTGTGACTGAGCTGGATCCAGTGAAGTCTGAGAAAGGCTAACTTCTGCTGACAACTGGTCAAGACTATGATAACTCTTCCTGTAAAATAAAGATAAAACACTACTTGCATTTTTCTAACAAAAAAAATTTCTAAAAACTCTTCAATAGTTTTCAGTTTATTAAATTTCTAGCTAATTTTCTTCCCAACATTTACCCTAAATTTTGTCTTTATATGACTTCAGTTTTATCTCTATTACAGTTTTATTCCTACCCTCTTTGGAGGTATATACGCTTTACTTCTTGAAAAGGAGAGAAGGAAAATAATTTCAAACAAATTAAAACCTCATACCATTTTTGATTATCTGGTTGACTAGAAAATGAAAACTTATCATTGAGTTATTTATAATTCTCAAAAAAGAAGAAAATCTACGGATTATTCCTAATGAAGAAACAAAGTCTGGTTAATAATGATCAGTGTTTCAAGTAATTCAGATTTGTTTAATACCTTAGTATGATTATAGATGGTTATTAAAAAATAACAAAATTATTATAAATTCCTATGATTCTTAAGTTTAAAGATGTGGGTAATAATTAATTTCATTTATATGAAATTTTGAGGACCATTTTCTATTAAAGTAATTAATTAAGAGTAAATTATATTAGAGAATAAGCTCAATTACAAGTAAAAATTTAATGAAAGCTTATTATTAACCCTTTCTCATATTTGACTCTTTAGGATAAAATCAACTCACAACATACATGCAGCTCTGTTAGTTATTCACATTTCATGTAAAGGAGAAAAATTATCATTTCCAAATACATGATCTAGGAAAAGAAAGATGCTTTTCAATGTCTATTTCGTAAGGTATCCAAACCCCAACTAATTTTCTAGAAATATATTTTATGATGATATTTATAGGAGAGCACATACAGTTTAATCCATTTCACGGATCTATTCATATACACAAGAGTAGACTTACAGATTTGTCAAGACTTGACAAATTTGATATTTAATATTATTTGTATACTTATGTTTAAAGGTTGTTTTAAGTTAGTAAGGACTCAATTCAAAATGAGAAGGAAATGGGAAAATATTCATTTACTAAAACTATATTGCACATTTTTTAAAAAGGCAGAGCCCAGCTGGGTGTGGTGGCACATGCCTGTAATTTCTATTAAAAATAAAAACAGCTGGGAGTGTGGAACCCCTGGGTTCAATCTGTGGTCCAAAAACAAACAAGAAAACAGGGCAGAGCCCAATATGTCTACAAAAAACAGTAGTTATTTATAGTTAGTTAAAATTGATTTTGTGCTTATACTCCATCAATTTTATTAAGATAAAATTTTTTAGGATTTCATAGCAATGGAGAGATCTGTTTTTCCCTCTACAAAATGAAGAATGAGACAATAGAAAAATTTTACTAGCTTAGAATACAGTGTTTTCAAGTTATAATATGATGACTTTTCAAAATCTGGGTATAAAAGTGCTTAATTATAATTTTTAAGTAAGATTCAGCTATTGCAGGAAATCTCAAATAAGGCAGGTAACACTTTTATGAGTTACTTGATATGTAACATTTACATAACACTTGCTATATGCTAGGCACTATTACACACACACACACACACACACACACACACACACACACTCACACACACACAACTTACTTAATCATCACAAGTACCCCAAGAAGTTAGAATTATTACCTCTACTTTATATCCAAGGAAACTGGGGCACAAAGAAATTAGATTTAAACCTGGAAGCCTGGTCCTAATTCTGTTCCCTTAACTGCTATCTTATCTCTAATATAGGAAAAAAAGATTTGGTTTCCTATTTTGTTAGAAACCCTTATCATAGAATAGCCTTGTTCACTGAGATAGAACATGTAAATTATATCATATTTAATTAAATTGCTAAAAATTTCACTTTATTTTCATTAGACTTATTTCCTTAGCTCTAGAGGAAAGCACAAACAGGAATTTAGTGAGCAATTTTATTTCTATAATAATAAATTGTACATATAATTTATATTATAAAAGTTTCTTCAAATAATTTTTATTGTCCAGTAAGTAGGAGGTTTGTTTTTTAAATTCATGACTTAAAATGAATCTCTGACACTGATTTTCATCATGAGAAACTTGTTAATACTTTAAAATTTAAAAATATATATAAATATTTACAAACATGAAGTACTCATAAGCAAAAAGACATGAAATTCATTAAATAGTGTCAAATAAGGCCTTAGAGTTTCACAGCACACATTCACAATAACCTCCAGGACTACAATCACTGGGAGGAAGAAACTATAAAGGCAGTCCCTGAGAACAGCAACATAAAATGAGTTTTCTGCATGACTACTGAAGTTTCTTTAGGAAGCACACTTCTGAATTCAAAGTGATTTGGGGAATTTTATACCCTTTAATTTGTCACAGCAGATAATCTTTGAGTTATACACTTTACTTAACCCAATACCAATGCATATAGAAATAGAATTTGATATACAATTATGTTTTGAAGCAATAATAAAAATTCCAAACCAAAATTAAGTACTCTATTCATAAGACATTAAAAACAGTACTTTACAATATCTCCCTTGCTTGAAGATGACTACGAACACACTACCTGGGAGGAAACTAGTTCAGCTGCTTTCAGTATATCAAAGAATGAGTCTGGCTTTACATTTTACCTAATTTCCACCAAGACTTGGGGCACCATCAGACAACATTTGCTGTCACATAGTGAGTTTTACATCTAGGGGCGTTCTGTCATTAAAAATCCACAGCTAAGTCCTATCTTGGAATTTTATACTCATTAACACCATGCTGTAAGATTTAAATGTAACCCACCAGCCATACCAATATAAATTAATAGCTATTTTTATATCTCATAATAGAATTTTTAAAATATCAGTAGCTTAACCTAATCAAAATAAGAACCCCAAACAGTAAAAGCCTTGCATTCTGACTATACAAAAATTTATATTTTAGTAACGTTATTATACTATTAAACATAATTTAAATTAAACTTATAGGAATTATATCATATGTCATGGGCATTTGGGATATAATAAAATATACTATATTCAAAATCTAACTATTCAAATATTTTAAAACCACTCAAATACAAATTCATATACATGAAATTGGGTATCATAAAAGGGAAACTGAGTGATAGGCCTGAATTCATTTATTAGTTAATTTTCTTACATTTTATGTAAATGATCAGAATTAATAATATGGATAATTTATGTCATTTATTTGCCCAATAGGTGTGTTAAGGTCAATAATTTACATTATCTGGTAGACACTGGGAAAGAGAATGATGCACAGAAAGAGACAAGTATTATCCACATGTGGAAAATAAAAACAAATATATGAACATTGTGTATATAGAGGCACATGCAATTACATGGAGAAAAATATGTTATATTTTTATTCTTATTTTTTATAGAAATAGGTTTAAGGGACAAAATAATAATTTTTTACAGCAGAATATTTACATTCTCTAAATCTAGTGAAAATTAACAGAGTGATGCAAGAAAAGTCTTCTAGGAAAGGACCACGTGGATCAGGTCAATGACCACTTTACAAACTAAAATATGTTTGCGGTATTGGTGCTTTAGAGACATCTACTCCAAACATGTTTGAAAGACACACATGGGAAGGAGAATTCCTAAAACATCTGAAGTGAAAGTTATTAAAGAAAATTTAAAAGCCTAAATAATAGATCATGAAAGGGTTATTAAAGTTCATGAATCTCACAATTTTACAGTATTAGAGTCATATTGGAGTCAATGATTAATTTAAATGACTTAAAAAAAATCTTAAGTAGAAAATATAAGTTTGATGACAAGGAATCTGATCTTTTGGCATAAGATTAATTAAGTCAGGCAATAATTCAACAAGGTTATATAACAAATCATTCTAACAGGATTATCTAACTGGCTTATCTTACCTAGACTTTATGAATAAAAAATATTAAGACAGAACATATTGTAAACAAAAAAGTAAAAAATTATTCCATGTTGTTAGGTGAACATGCTTTATGTATTTATTTATTAATGAGTTTTTTTTTCTGTAATCCTAAATGTTTTAAAAGTTACACAGCTCCTAGAGGAACAACTATAGACATATCCTTCACAGAAAAAAAACTTTTTAAACATGGTATTGCCATATTCAAAATAAAGGAAAAGATATAAAATCACCCTGGATTATTTTGCCAGGTCTAGGTAATCAAGAAATAAACTGGAAGTCATATTTTAAAAGTTTTATAAGCAGCATAGCAAATGAAAATAAATTTCAGATCTTCTATTGTGAGAGGGATCACTCTATAAGTAGATTACAACAGAGAAAACTCCATAAGGAGGTGACAACAAAACCAAGATATATAATATTTCAATTTAGGAAATGCAAACAAACAAATTCATTAAATAGAATAGTATAGTACTCTACTAACTCGAATAAATAGGAGTCCATTAGTTTCAGGCTATGTCACTATGTTGAGTTCCCAGTAACAAACTGTTATCTAACTTAATATATAAACAAACTGAAACCTAATTTAGGTGTGTCTATGTGTGTGAGTGTGTGTAAAAAAGTTATAAACTGAAACCTAATTCAAGAGCATATTTGTTTCATAACAAAGAGTCAAGCTTCATCTAATCATACAGTTGACTCATCACACTGTGCCCAAATAAGGCAGATGCTTAGCTGTAGTCTAATCATACAGCTGTTAAATGCTGTTAAAGTTCAATTTGTTCCAATTTTTGCTTTTAACATTTTCTTTCTTCTTAAAGTTGTCTTGGGCTAGTTGGTAGAATAAAGTTACACAGCTCCTAGAGGAACAGCTAAAGACATATCCTTCACAGGAAAAAACATCTACTAGCATTAAGACTCTAACAAATTACAGGTCAGTTTCTCCAAATTGGCAACACAGCTAATACTAGTTATTTAAAAGGTTTTAGACATGACCTCTATAATCTGTAGGTTTTCAATAATTGTCAGTTGAATTTATACTGGTCAAATTAAAAGAAATTAATGATCAGGTAGTTCAAGAATCTTGGCTCATATTATAAATTTAAGGAGAGTAAAAATTGTATCCTGATGAAAAGCTATAATGAGTTTCAAACAGGATTTACAGAGAGCTCCTCAGTCAGAAAATCCAAGCTTCCATTTTTAAATGACACAATTGGGATTATCTATTCAGAATGACTGCAGTTAGCTGGTCATTTTAATTCCATGTAAAACTCAGAAAGTAGAGTCTGGAACTTTAGGTGGGTGTAGTACGCTGTTTTGCATGGAAGATACAGGGTTATATTAGAGACAAAGAAAGATGATACAGGGTATATAAAGATTTGCTGAGAAGCAATTAAAGGACGGACAATTTTTTTCCTCATTTGATACTTAAAATGATGTTAAATAGGCATTATCTCCAGTAATACATGCAGACAAGGGAAAGGTTAAGGAGAAGTACTGCTGTGTTACACAGCAAGTAAGTGGCAGAGATTGCTTAACACTTACTGACTAAACTCTAGGTTCAGTGATCTCTGTATCCCTCCATCTGCACAATTTTTGTTCAGGGATATTAGTTTGGAAATAGGGCCATCCAAAAGCAATGCCAACATCCGAGGGCTAGTTAGATTAAATGAAGATGCTAGAAGGGAAGAGAATCCCCTCTTAAGCTAATGCAGTAACTGAGTCAAGAAACAAAATCTAGCTGGGCATCATGGCGCAAGCCTGTAATTCCATTGGCTTAGGAGGCTAAGGCAGGAGGATCTCAGTCAGCCTTAGCAAAAGTGAGGTGCTAAGCAACTCAGTGAGACCCTGTCTCTAAATAAAAATGCAAGATTGGGCTGGGGATGTGGCTAAGTGGTCAAGTGACACTGAGTTCAATTCCCAGCATATGGACCCCCCCCAAAAAAAAACAAAAAAAACCCCAAAAAACAAAATCTAGATCCATGCTTAACAACCAATAGGCAGTTTACCTGACTTCTTTTCTGAGACTGCCATTACTTTTGCCGCTGCTCTATTACTTCATAAAAACCAGTCATTTACACATGTAGAGGTAAACTACAATTTTTTTTTTTTAAACTGCTTTAGAGAGTACTTTATAGGCTCTTTGATAGGTAACTCTGCAGGCAAGAAAGAGCACAGTTTTCTGGATAAAATATTTATTTCCTTCTATCTACTATAATAATGTGAGCGCCGCAATTAAAAGACACCATTTTTATTTGGGCATGGTGGCACATGCCTATAATTCCAGTGACAGGACATGGGAGGCTGAGGCAGGAGGTTTGGAAGTTCAAGGATAGCCTCAGTTAAACTTAGTGAGACCCTCAGCAACTTAGCAAGATCATATCTCAAAATTAAAAATAAATAATTAGATAAGGACTGAAGATATATAGTTCAGTGGTAAAGTACTCCTGGGTTCAATCCCCGGTACCAAAAAAAGGCACAGTCTCTTAACTTATTAAATTAGATTTAATATCATAACATTTTCAAGTTAAAAAAAAGCAATAATATCTCCTGTGTTATATACAAAATATTCCAAATATTGAAATTCAAATTTTCAATCACAAATTAGAAATAAAATATTCTTCTATTAATTAAATATGCCACAGAAGGGTTAAATCATACACAGTATAAGATACATTCTAGTCATTCAAAACTTATATAAGAGTATATAAACTAGATCCTAATCTATAAAATATCCAATGTGAACACCTTGAATCATACTAGGAAACATTTAATATTTGAAGAATTCGAATGATTTATTTCAAAAATAATCTGGTTCAAGAAGGATACGTATTGGCTCCACCAGTGTAAACGAAAAACAAGGACTCCAGAAAGAAATAGAGGAATAGAGAAACAGAGAGAAGGAGGAATGGGGAGGAGAGAAGAATAGAAAGAAGGGAGGGAAGACGGAAAATGAGAAAAGTGATAGAGAAAAGGGAAGAAAGCAACACATGGGTATAGGAGAGAGGGAATTCAGAGAAAATAATTAGAAAATTAAAGACAAAAACTATAGTGAAACAAATGATTAAGATGGGAAAGTAACTAAAAGTCAAAGAAGGTAATACACTTTGTGATTTTCAAAATGAAGATTACCTATAATTTTGTAGCTCACTCAACATTAAGATACTATAATTAAAAGAAATAGTCCTGAATTACCAGGGCAAAGAAACAGGAAAAGGGTCTGTTGCCCGTAGGTAGAGTCTGTATTTTCTATAACTTCTAAAATTAAATTTACTGAAAATGAACACAACACTTTCAGATCCATCAAAACCAAGTATATATCTTTCTATCCTTTCATGAGATGGAATCTTATGTCTTCTAACAAGCAGGAAAATTAATTCTAGGCAAATATAACACCAAAGCTAGAATTAAAAAATAAATGGTTCATTAAACATAAGTTCATAGATGTAACTGAAGGACTGGCTAAAAATTTAACAGAAGTAGATAGTTGGTTCAATACTACCACATGAGAATTTCTCAGATATTTTACTTCCCCAGGGTGCCTTGGCTTGAAAATGTTAACACATTCACTGTCTTAATCTAACCTAACCAAAGTAGACCTAAAGTCTATCTTTGCTCTAAGCTAGTAATAAATTCAGAAGAAAAACTGAGACACCAAAGTGGATAGCCACATGTTTTGGTACAAGTGAATTTGTAATTAGTTGGAAAAAAAGGTGTTACACTTACTCATACCACTGTTTATTGTGTTTTCGGTAAAGCAACGTATCCAAGGCAACAGCATTGACATCCAGAGCTCCTGGGGAAGGCCACTGGTTGGTGAGATGGGCAGTTAACTCTTGTCTTGATCTTAAATCATTATTCTTTAGCACAGTCCTGTGAATATTAAGATGGTGAGTGCTTTTGTCTTCACTGTTAAAATGGCAGAGGAACCTAATGATATCAATTTAGGCCCCCAAAATTCATCTTTTAAAAGTGGTACGTTAATAGATTGTGAACAAATCTATTAACAGAAGACTGGCTGGGACTATGGCTGTTTTGTCTTTTGCAATATGTGCTTTTCATTCTTTCTCTGCTGATTACATTAAATCAGTACTATTGAAATTCAGACTTCCTATCTTTTCCACAGAGATAATTACTAAAAGACTAAAAGACCAAAGAAGCATTTTATATCAAAACTAAAAAACAATGGTAATAGCCTAAATATACAAGCTATTGGATGCCATTTAAAATATGTAAGATTTCATGTGTATGATTTTTCTGGCTTGGAAACTCAGAAAAAAACTCCAAAAGTAATTTAACTCAAGTAAATGAAAAGCAATTAAAATGAATTTTAAAATAAAGGGTGCAGAAAAATACAAAAAAAATCTATGAGATTCCCATAACTGTTTTTGATGAATGTGACTATAAATCTTTATGAATGTGATTAAACCAGTGACAACTGCAGTGAAGAATATAAACCACTGGATATATTCCAACTACAGAATAAAGTCATCATAACAATTCATGGTTTTAATTTTTGTGTTCTTTAGTTTTGTAGAACTGTTATTGTTAATAACAACTTACAAAAGAATTATCTTTTTGCTAAAATTTCAACTGTATGAACCAAGAGATCATCTTCATGAAACAAATTCAACATTTAAATTGATGATTAAAGAAGATTTAAAAGAAGAGGGCTGCTCTATGTCTAAAGAGTCTTAAAAATCTTCTAGGCAATGTGCATCCTCAGACAGGATCCATGACCTTAGTGTGCCAAGGTTCTGAACCATCAAGTCAGAAGCAAGGAAGTCATTTGTGCTTGCCACAACTTCTAGAGACAATTGTCCTTGGTGAGTGGCAAGAGAAGGGAGGAAGTGAAGTACTGGTAGCACAATTTTGCACTAAGGAAAATCAGCCAGCACATCCCCTCTAACTTAACAGTGATTCTAAAAGAATTACTGTTTTTACATGTCTCTACCAGGCCATAGGCAAATATTTATGATTTTTCACAGTATCCATGTGTGTTGAAAAATATTTGTTCTGTGATGTCCACAAAGAAACATTATCTAATATATGCACTAGACCTTGTCTCAGAATGTATAAGAATGTATAAGTAAGAATGTATAAGTGTAGGCAAAAGTCAGTGAGGATGTATCCCATGAAGATAATCTTTTTGGTTAGTTGGCACAATTTTATTGCACTGGAAAATAAATGAAAAATTCAGAAAAGACTTTAAAGGTATTTTAACCTTGCTTTTAAAATTAAAACAGCAAAGTTTTTTTTTTTTTTTAAATTAAGATTGATAGAGAACTCATGTAAAGCAGAACTAAGGATTATTGACCAGATAATCTATTATAATAAACTATCCTTATTTTGGGTTTTCTTAGATTTTTCTTTTATATATTCCCTCTCTCAGGTTTCTAGTGAACACCACTGGAAAACTCAACTCCAAAGTCCTAGCGGGCTCACAGGAAATTCTCAGGGCAGGGTGTGAGAAAAGCAAATGTGCATGTGTGAAGCAAGGACACTGACAGAACTCTGTTAATAAGCAACTGAACAATTTCTAATTTATAAAATATTCTTTCTGAAAAGTGAGAAATTTTACACCTCATAAAATAAAAGAAAAAACTGAAATTTCACAAAAGTTTCTACACATTTGTTCATAGAGAATTTTTGCTTAATGGCAGATTAAGGAATGTCTTTAGACCTCTGTTCTTAGAAATCCTGATTTCTATGAACAGCTGCCCAGTCCTCTGAAATAGGGGATGAGAGATTTCAGTGTACAAGATAGGTGTAGCTTCTGTTCATATTTTTCCCTTCTTTTGTGAGGAATGTGGAGACAGGAAATTCAGGCACTTGCCTTGCCACTATGAAGAGGAAGTGTTGGAGAATCCTTGCATAAGGCCCTTTCTTTCACCACTCCTGCATACTCCAGTACACTATGGGACAGGCAAATGAATTAAGTTAGGTTGAAAAATCCCATCCCTGGATTTTATCTTGACTAGAGCTAGTAAAAGGACAGATCGATTCATTCACTTCAAGCAGTGGGGCCCTGACCAGAATGTCTGAGAAGAGAGACCTCCCTATAGTCCCTATTTCTAGTCCCTGAGTTGCTGATACTTGTAATGAATTCTATTTGTGTTCAAGAGTTGATTGTGATTGGCTGCAAAGAATTCTACCACTTACCTTAGAACTTCCAATATACCCTGTTAATATCAAGACCTGTTCAAACTGATTCAAATACCCCTAATATGAGACTAATGATATTTTTTTTATTTGGTCCAGCTTAAAAATGGGTTTACTTTACTCAACAATTGTTATTATATAATGGTGTTAAATCAGTGGTAAAAGTAAAAAGATATAATGTTTAGTACTTCACTTTAATTCAAACTCTAATTGGTGAAGTTAGTTAGCTAATCTAAACATGGAACCATTCTGTATGTGATAGATTCAACTAATCATTCATTTATGATATAAATCATAGATTTACCTTTTTTTATATTAAGGTAAAGATTCTACAAAATGTTCCACTCAAGGAAAATTGCTTAATTGGTTAACAAAGTAGCAATGATATATTCATCACAGTTAATTTTAATAACTTTCCTGTGGTATCTACCTCTAAATTTCTAGTAATTTCTTTTTAGGTTCTCGAGACAAATAATTATTCAGAAATTTGGGCTCTCAAAATAACAATTAAATCTTCAAAAACCATTTAAAGAAAGACTTTCTTTTATGAATTTTAAGCTAGATATAACTCCATCAAATCTTTCTTTGAGGCAGTTCTGACACTTTTAATGCTAAAATAGAGCTTCTTAGTAAGTTGCAAGGGTGCCTTATTAGAGAAAATGATTAAAAACTCAAGTTTACTTATATGTCAACAATATGATCATCTCCTTGTCTTTGCTCCTCCACCATTAACCCTATCCCTACTATATTTCAAAGGGTCCAAATTCTATCCATCTCCCAAGATCCATTTCATTTTCTACCTCTTACATAAAGATGCTCATATCACTTCTGTCCACAATGATACCATCTTTATTGTTTTGCAGTCTCATAAAATTTAATAATGAATTATTCTAAGGTTGGGGTATAGATACACAGTAGAGCACTTGCTTGGCATGCATAAGGTTGTATCCCAGCACCAAAAACCAAACAAACAAAAAATCAAAAATCAATTATTCTAATGATTTAGTCTGTCTTCTGTTCTTTTTCTTTGATTATAAGTTACCTGGGAATAGCAGCTTTATTTAATATTTATTTATTGGGATAGTTAACAAATATTGAGTCTTTTTAAAATATTGTAACTTTGGGCTGGGGGAATAGCTCAGTGATGGAGTATTTGCCTGGCAGGCATAAGGCCCCAGTTTTGAACCACAGCACCAAAAAATACAAATTTAAAAATTTTAATTTTGCTGATTCTTCAACAAAGATAAAACTGGTAAACAGTGTTGTATCTCCTCTATATACAATTCACATGACTATTAAATGAAAACTATTTCAGCTTGATATTTCCCAAGGATTCCATCTTTGTTATTTATTTATTTTGTTTGGTAGTGGGGATTAAACCCAGGAGTGCTCTACCACTGAGCTACATGCTACATCCCCAGTTCTTTTTTTTTTTTTTTTTTTAGAGAGAGGGCCTTGCTAAGGGTCTTTCTTGCTAAGTTGTTGAGGCTGGCTTGAATTTGCCACCCTTCTACCTCAGTCTCCTGAGTCACTGAGATTATAGGCTGACTGACTTTCATATATCACTTTATAATAAAAGTTAAGATCAAGGGCTCTGGATTACTGAAAGCACCACCCCTTAGTTATGTGACTTTGAGTTTTTAATCTAAGAATCCTCAGTTGTGGATGACAACTACCTACCTCATGAAATTATTATAAGGGTTAAATTAGTTAAAACATATCAAGCACTTAGAGTGGCTTATTATTTTTCAGTACTTATGCATAATTTAAAAGACTTTTATTTTTATTTTTCTATACTGGGGATTAAACTCAAGGGGGTTTTAACCATGAGTTACATTCCCAAACTTTTTAAAACTTTTTATTTTTATTTTGAGATAAGGGTCTCACCAAGGTACAGAAGTTGGCCTCAAATTCATAATCCTCCTACCTCAAACTCCAAAATTGATGGATTACAAGTATGCACCATCACACTTGGCTCCAATTTAAAAGTTTTATTCTAAATATTTAAAGCTATCAAATATCTCACAAACAGAATTTTCATAATAATTGACCACAAATTCACAATTAATATCAAGGAAATGCGTTACTAGAGAATACACTTAAAATATATAAAGAAATAATAATCTAAAAGTTTCTGTGGTTGCCACATTTTTTTTCATGATAAACATCCTCATAAGAAGTAAGTTATAGAAAGTATAATTTAAATTTTCCTCTCATTATATTCTACCACTCCCAATAATTGGCTTTTAGATTTTGGAAGAATCTTTGTCTTGCTTTTGTATGAAGTTCTTTACTCATAGGCAAAAACAAATCATTTGGAAGTAAATTTTGATGTTTATGCGTAACTATGTTGAAATATGTGTCAGTATTAATTTATCAATTGACTTTTTCAGGAGGTTTCTGAATATACCCTCTGTCCTGAATATACCCTCAGTTGCCTGACTTGACCATGTCTTTGATTAATATACCTAAATTCAAAATACTGTTGATTAATAAAAAACAACAACAAAAACTCTTCTGCGAAAGATGGGGTCTAGGTTTCCTGCAAAATAGTTTGAAAGAAAACAAGACAGTTTTCAGTTAAGGTTCAAAGAACTATTTTATTTTTCAAAGAAAAAATAGCTCAGTATCTTAAGCAAGTCCTTTTTGGTATGACACAAATGGTCAATGAATGTAATTTATTCTGTGGAAATTAGTTAAACCCTAAAAGTCCTATTATTTCTAAATATATAATTCACAACCATATATAAATATATAATTTATCACCAAACCTTCATTTCTATCAAGGTTTATGGTTTATGCAATGTTATATAATATAATAAGACTAGATTGATTATAAACCTTAAAGATTTTTCACTGTGAATCCTTTATAACTTATAGGAAGAAATTAATTTTCATTGTTTTTAAAGAAAATTTGTTTTTAAAGAAAAACAAATTCAGTTATTTATTTTTTCTCTTTAAAATAGCATTCCGTGGACTGGAGTTGTGGCTCAGTGGTAGAGTGCTCATCTAGCATGTGTGAGGCACTGGGTTCGATTCTCAGCACCACATATAAATAAATGAATAAAATAAAGGTCCATCAACAACTAAAAAATATATTTAAAAAATAGAATTCCATAAGCAAGTTACTCATTAAGTAATTTGCTAAAATTCAATTCGCAAGAAAATTTCACTTGAATACAGGTATCAAGAAAGGTACATTTATTCTCTTCCTTTAATAATTAGAATATTATATAGGAATTTTAATTTTTTAAATAAAGGTTCATCTAAGGTAAAAATGTGAATAAAAGATTTTTCACTGTTTTTAGAACATCTATTTCCTTCTAACAATAATTTGTTCAAAACTTTCCTACACTCGTCTTCCTTACACGGTGCTTTGTACCCATATTTCTATTTGTGCTCTTCTCTTTATTGAGAATACCCTTCCTCTCTTCTACCTTGGTCACCTGGAGAACTCCGGAAAAACCCTGTTCCAATATCAACTTCTTAGTGATGCTCTGGACCTCCACCTCGGTGAGACCTCTGTGAAGATTATGTACTTCTATTCCTGTTCATATATACTCATCACATGATTCACATGTGAATTATTTTAGTAGACTTTCATATCCTCAAGGTGATCTTTATTTTCTCTTTTTTTCCTTCAAGACTCTCTTATGCCCCTTTAAAGTCTCAGAATCTAGTGCTACTGGACAATTTTATCAAAGGTTTAACCTTCTAAAATGGAAATCTGAAATCTGACCTAATGCCACAAGGCCTCCAGGCACAGTATCTAGTCTTTCTTGTCCGGTCACTGTCTACATGTCCAGCCCCCAAGATACACATACACTTACCCTCTATGATTGACTGATGAGAAGCTACCATGCAGTTTCCTATATTTACTTTAATGTCTTGGTTTTTCGCTTATCTGTTTCTTCTACCTGAAATATTCACCTTTTCCCACCCAGTCTATCAAATGCTTGCATCACTTCAAGAAATTAGCATAAGCATCAACACCTTGTCCTTCCTAGTTCACTTTCTTTTGCAATGCAACACTTTGGTTCCCACTGTACACTATACAAGACTCTAATATAGCACTTATAGCATCTTATTGCTCTTATTGTTTCTGTGTCCTCTGAAAGCATTTTGATGGCAAGAACTAGGACAAATTTACTTCTGTAGTTCCAGAAAAGGGGCTCAATATGTTTCAGTAAAATAAACACATGTTGGATTATAAAACAGCAAATTTTATCATTAGTGAAATAAGGTATGGCCCATAGTTCTGAATCTGAAGGACAATACAATCTTAAAAGAACCTCAAAAAATAATCTAATATGTAAGGATAGATAACAATATAGCCTATATTCTATTCCAGCTTTTGGAAATTATCAATATACTTTTTGTACTAAAAATAACATGCACAAAAAATTTAGTTTTCAGTGTTTACAGAAACAATTATAATGCTGTTTGGGAATATGGTAAAATTTGCTTTGCTAGGCATCACAACAAACTGCTAGCCTGGTAGTTTCATACTCTGACTATATATTAGAATAATAAGGGAAACATTTAAAAATTACTAATACCCAAGTCTCTTCTTAGATCAATAAAATGAGATTCTGTGAGGGTGGGGCCTTGGGAATTGTATTTCTTTATGCTCCCTAAGTGAATCGAATATAAATAACAAACAAAACAAAATAAAACAAAAAACATTTCCTGAAACCATTTTTCTCTTGCAAAATTACAAAGTTACATATCTCTCTAGCTATTCCTTTGCATCTCTTTCATGGGCTCCTTTCCTTCCACCATTTGGTCCTTAAATGGTGTTCTCAACAATTCATTCTACTTTGTTCTCAAAGTCTTCAGTTTCTCGGTAAATACAGAGTTCTCTGGCTTTAAAATTGAGATCCTAGTCTTTTGAGTCCAGAGCATTATGCTCATTACTTAAATGAAAGAAAATAAAGGATTTCCACATTTTGGTTTCTTCTCTTCCTTTTAGAAATTAGGTTCCTATCTATAGTTATTTTCAAGGCCTCTTAAAAGATCTAGAAATCCATACTCTAGACTTTGATAGTATCCCTTAGGTGATTCAAAGCTTTTCCTTAGCTTCTTTGATTCTTTATCTGCAGCTCCTGGCTTGAAGGTTAACCTCTCTCCCTTTCCTTCATTTGTTCTCATCTCAGAGGTCATGGTGATGCTTGGGATGCATTCAGACTTTTGGCTGCTGGATGCATACTACAAGACACATAATCCAGGGCACATAGGGATTTAACATCTTTGGTTCCAAATATCTAAACAACCTAAAGAATTTAGATAAGGCAATGCATTTGAGGCCTATGTGCTATGGGTCATAGTGGGTCTAGCAGAATTCCTAGCTTTTAGCACTCACTATAATTTCATTGTATCCCTCAAAATGCATGTGTTGGAAACCTCATTCCAAATCCAACAATATTTTGAGGTGGAATCTAATGAGAGGTAATTTAGGTCATGAGGGTTCATCCCTCATAGATTAATGGATGAAAACCAATTAATCCACTCAAGGATTAATCAGAGGGCTTGGGGCTTCCAGTTAGATTTCTTGCTTGCTCTCACTCTCTTGCTCTTTTGGCTTCCTTCATGGGATGACACAGCATGAAGGCTCTGGCCAGATGTCACTGCTGTTCTCTGTGATTTCCAAGTCTCCAGAACTGTGAAACAAATAAATCTGTTCTTTATAGATTATCCAGTTTCAGGTACTCTGTCATGGTAGCAGAAAATAAACTAAGAAAACCTCTGTTATTATCAATCTATCACTTCTTATCTGATGTGCTCTAAGTCTTAAGGTGTATTCCAGTGCTATCTATGACGTGGCACATTGAGAAAGTCTTAGGCTATAATCTTCATGAAAATAAAGGATCTAATATAACTATAGTAATGCAGAATTTTATGCTAACAACGGGCAGAATGGCTAGGTGCAGATTACTGAAGGTCAATGAAAGGGAAGGTCATTAAAAATTGAAGATGAAAGATAAATTTCACTCCATAAATCATGTGAGAACAATAGGACAACAGAGTTACCTAGCCCCAGTTTCCCTTGACTACTTTGGGAAAGAAATAGGACCATCTTTCAGATGCTGTTTATTGTTGATCTCTGTCCTGAACCAACGTAAACTTGGTGAGGACAGGGGCTATTTTATTCATTCTTGAAACACCAGCACCTAGAACCTGGGCCTGGCTCATCATACATTCTCTTTTCTTTTTTTTTTCTTTTTCTTTTTGGCACTGGGCAGTGCTTTACCACTGAGCTCCATCCCCAATCCTTTTTATTTTTTTATTTTGAAACAGGGTCTCACTAAGTTGCTTAGGACCTTGCTACATTGCTGAAGCTGGCCTTGAACTTGTGATCCTCCAGTCTCAGCCCTCTGAATCACTGGGGTTACAGGTGTGTGCCACCACACTGGGCACACTATATGCTTTTAACAAATATTTGGCAAATTAGTGAATGTTAAATAAGTTAAAAAAGTAACAATACCAAGAACAGTAATGAAAATTTACTCTTCTTTGTTCAAAGTTTCACAGAATTAGAAATGTTTATATGGCTTTTTCATAATGTTAATATAAAAATGTTCTCCATTCACATTTCTATTCTTTTTCTATATTGTTTTAAGACTGTCATGGAATAAAGATTCATTTCATATAACTTTATAAGTATTTCAAGTAAAATTTGCCAAAGAAAAAGCCTGCAAAGGAGTCAGGTATCCAAAAATTATAAATCAGATATCTATTTACCTATGAAATATTCTTTTCCAAAAAGTTAAACCCAAATCTAATTAAGATTCTGAAAGCAGCAATGTTTTTCAGCTCTGGTTATTTTAGAATTTGACATTATCCTTTAAAAAGAAAGAGAAAATAATAAATAATTTAGAACTTCAAAAAAATCAAACTCATTACTCACCCCCACCATTTTAAAATGTAAGACAAACCTTGGCTCCTTATAGGAATGACTGATGCCATCTATGAGGAAGGAAATACACAAGATGAGCTTCAGCTATCTTGTGCTAGAAAGCAAGGGAGTTATCAAAGACAAATGGGTCATGTCAGAACAACAAAGGAAATGCTATGAAGGGATTAAATTAATAAAAATGGGAATAACTGAGGATCAGAAAGAAAAAGGAATGAAAGAGATAGAAGCATAATGAGTGCAGACATTTCTGCGATAATGCAGGAACAAGCAGAATAAACTTTTGATGTGGTTTTACAATATCACATCAAAGTAACTGGTTTTAGGCAGATACGGGTTAGGAACTCACAACTTAAACCCAGTTCAATTTTCTAATGAGAATACAAAGAAAAATAGTAACAATTCTAATAAAATTCCAAACCCAATTAAAAATACTTGTCAAATTCCTATACAGTAAATAAATGTTACAGTTGGGCTGGGGATGTAGCTTAATGCTAGGCAAGAGTTCTTGCCTAGCGTGCATAAGGCTCTGGGCCCAGAGTCCCCTCTACCCAAACAAAAAATTACAATAAGTCTACACTTTAACAACATCAACTACAAAGAGTCTTTGATAGAAGAAGGTACAGAGCCAGGTGCAGGCCTGCAATCACAGTGACTAAGGAGGATTGCAAATTTGAGGCCAGACTCAGAAATAGTGAGATCTAATTTCTAAATAAAAAATAAAAAGGGCTGGAGATGTAGCTCAGTGGTAGAGCACCCCTTGGTTTAATTTCTAGGACTGAGGTGTGGTAGGGCAGAAGAAGGTAGAGAAGGGTTTAGGATGCAAAAGTTTAGGCCTTTCATGAGGTCAAGGGTAAAATGCACAAAAGTGAAGTAACTATAGAAGAAGCACCTACAAGACTTAGTTAAACTGAATCAGTGGAATGCAAAGTGTAGTGAGAGAATGCCTTCCATTGGTGGTTTACAGTATTCCACCACATTACTGTACACTGTATTCATGTGGTGTTACTTTTTAAGATATATTAAATTTGAGGAAGTATCACCTATGAATTAGGTGATTTCCTTGCTACACTAAGATCATCTCTTTTTATGTATTTCATATAAGTTAATAACTTTGTAGAAGAGATTGCATACAGTAAATTTATAATTATTCTCAAAAAGAAAAAGAAAAAAAACTTCATCTTATTGGTAATAATAGAAAGAAGTGGGACATCAGCATCTTATTCTGAAAAGTAACAATATTCTGTAAGAACTATGTTTCAAAGTAACCACTTAAGAGCACTAATCAATGAGGGGAGGTTCTTTATACACAATTCCAGTCTATAGGTAAGAGAGCTAGAAATTACCATTTTATAAACCCTAATTTTTCAATTGCTTTAAGTGATGCTTGACCATGGCTTAAGCCACTAGGCAAAAGACTAATGTGAACTTTCACATAGAAGAAAGCAGGTCATTGCCATCAGCTCATCAATCTGAGACTCACTAAAAGTGAGACAACCGGTATGATTCCCAATCTGATACAAGAAGTACATGGTACCTTTATAAATAAAATATTATTGCTCAAAAAGCTAACCTAAAACTTAATCCAACTCCTTAGTTTTCAGCCCTGACTGCTCATCAGCAATGCCTCAAAAGATTTTCAAAGGTGCGATTGCCTGGGTCCCGCCTTTAACAATTAAACCAATACTTCTGGAGATGAGGCTCAGTCTGGCATCCTCATAAATCTCCCTGAAGTGACTCTAATGTACAATCGGAACTGAAAATCACAAATCCAGCATTAAGAGGATCTACTTCACAGGATATGCAGCACTTCTCAAACTTTAATGAGTCCTTAATCCTCTTGGGATCGTGTTAAAATACCGATTTTGATTCAATATTCTTGGGGTGGGATCTGATATTCTAATCAGAGATGATGCTAATGTAGCCAGGTGGCTTAGAACAGAAAGACTACAGACCAGTGCTGTCCATTAGAAATATGAGTTGTAATTTTAAATTGGTGGTGCAATTAATAATGTACTTATATAACCTAATATATCCAAAATATTATTTCAACATGTAGTCAGTATAAAAGTTACTAATGAGATACTTAACTTTATTTCATAATCTGGCATGTATTTCACACTTACAACATATCTCAATTTAGACGGGCCACATTTCAAATGCTTAGCCACATGTGGCTACTGGCTAATATACTGGACAGCATTAATACAGAAAAGTTAAATAAACCACAAGGGGAATGTTGTGGTTTGGATGTGAGGTGTCCGTCCCCCAAAAGCTCACAGGTGATACAATGCAAGAAGGTTCAGAGGAGAAATGATTGGGTTGTGAGAGTATTAGCCCAATCAGTGAGTGGTAACTGAAGTGGTAGGGTGTGGTTGAAGGAGGTGGAAACTGGGGCACGGCTTTGGGGTATATATTTGTATCTGGTGAGGGAGTCTCTCTGCTTCCAGATCACCATAATGTGAGCTGCTTCCCTCCACCACAATCTCCCCCCATGCCATGTTAAAGTCTCATCTAGAGTCCTGAGGAATGGAGCCAGCCTTCTATGGACTAAGACCTCTGAAACCATGAGCCCTCAGATAAACTCTTCCTCCTTTACATTTGTGCTGGTCAGGTCATTTAGCCCCAACAGCAAAAAAGCTGACTAAAATAGGAATATTCCAAAATGCTTGACATTCTAGATGAAAAGTCTTTAAATAAACAATTGTAGGAAAAAATGAAAGTGGGGGAAACTGCTCTACTAAGTGTCTCAGGAGTTACAACTGTATGTATAATTTTCAGTCCTGATTGAGAAACATCAACTACAAAAATGTGTATCTTAGACAAATAGGAACATTTGGTTATCAATGAGCACTGGATGATAGAAAGTGATGTTCCTAATTTCACCAGGTGCGAGATCATGTGAAAAAAATCACCTTTAAAAAAAAAATATGTGTACTGAAGTATATGAAAATAAAAGAACATTGATTTACTTTAATAACAGATTGAATTGTGTCTGTTCAAAAACAGTTCAGTCAAAAAAAGGGGGAAAGGAGCTGTGGTTGTGGCTCAGTGGTAGAACACTTGCCTGGCATGTGTGAAGCACTGGTTCGATTCTCAGCACCGCATATAAATAAATGAGTAAAATAAAGGTCTATCAACATTTAAAAATATATTTTAAAAAAAGGCCAGAAGGAAGATTACAGTAATGATGATAACAAAATAGAAAAAAGAGAGGAGATAAAGCAAATGTGATAAACTCTTAATACCTGTTCAATCTGTGTGATGGGCTTACAGGGTTTTATTGTAAAAATTCTCTTTTGTGTGCACTTCAGTTTCTCAATAGAACATGGAAATTAAGTTGGATGTGGTGACACATGACTGTAATCCCAGCTACTCTGGAGGCTGAGACAGGAGTATCACAAGTTAGAGCTCAGCCTGGATTACTAAGTGAGGCCCTGCCTCAAAATAAAATTGAGTAATGGCCAGAGTGTAGCTTAGTGATACAGCACCCCTGGGTTCGAACCCAGTACCATAAACAAAACAAACAAAAAAATTGAAAATAAAATATCTTTAGAATCTAAATGCTAATTCTAACCTTAAAAATTGCATGATAAACCACATATAACATACACCATCTTAACCACTAATAAGTGTACAGTGCAGCGGTATTAAAAACATTCACAGTGATGTGAAACCATTGTGAACAGCCATCTCTTAGTTCTTTTCATCTGTAAAACTGAAACTCCATACTTATCAAACAATAATTTCCCAGTATCCCTTCCCTGTGAGCCCCAGGCATTCAATATTCTAATTCTCTGTATTAATTTTACTATTCAAAGTACCTCATATAAGTGGAATCTTATGATATTTCTGTGGCTGACTTATTTCACTTAGCATAAACAATGTCCTCAAACTTCATCCATATTTTAGCATATTTCCTTCCTTTCTAAGTTAAATAATACTCCATTGTGTGTACATACTACGTTTTGCCTTTCCATTCATTCAGAGAAGATACTTTTTATGTCACCTGTCTTTTTAAATCTAGTAAGAGTTTACTGTGGGAGAGAAGATGGCAGATTAAAGGAAGGATGCACTTCCCAGCAGGTCTTAAGCAGCAACTTACAAAGCAGGAAGAATGCTTCTTAGTGAGATGGGTAACTAAGCCAACTCACTGAAACTTAATACTGAACTGTTAAAAAAAAAAAAAAAAAAAAAACACGGAGACAAAGTCAGAAACTTTGAACATAATATGTTAGAGACACAGCAGCTTGCCAGTGGTAGCTGCAGTGACAAGAGAAGGGGGAGCACAGGCAGAGAGAGAGGACAGGGCAGCTGGCAGGTAAAGAAACAGAATTTAAAAACTGGCTTGGGGGAACCTGTGGATTAAAGATGGAAATTGATCATAAGGGACAAAGAGTCAGTGGGAAAAATGGTTCAGAGAAAACCAACCCAAAATCGCTCACTCTGGGGGTAGATAGCTTGCTAGGATCCCTGATCACTGGCACAGAAAACTCTCCTAGATGTGGAAACCAGTCACCAGTGCAGGAACCATCTGTAAGTGCTGTGCAGCAGTGAGCAGAGACAAGAGATTGAAAACTCACAAATGAAGTTACCAGTAGTTCGCGTGTTATGATCCCCAGAGTGTGCCTGAACCACAGTGACTGAAACAGGTGCAAAGAAAATTGTACCTGGACCACACAGGCTCAGAATACCAAGGAAGAGAACTCCTTTTGTTGTTGGTGCCCTGTAAAGGCTATTGAGACAATGCCCACAGGGGCTGCACAGTAGCATCTGCACTCCAGGGCTGATACCTAGTATTTCATATCTGTAAAACATGTGGAGGTTTAATCCCTATGCCCCACAAGTGAATTTTACCCGAGGTCTTAGAGATCCAGATATCCTGGAGAGACCTATATCTCCCCAGCAATAGAGGTGTGGATCAAATCTCAAATACCCATCAAAAGTTTTCCAAAGGTCAACCAAGACTAAACACCAAATAATAGAACTTCCAGTCTAGAATTCTGTACCACCAATGCTACAGGACGGAACTATTTGTCAGTACTCCCCAGTCTATTCCAACCTATTCTTGGAGCCAGGAGCCTGAGAGCTACTCCAATCAGCTTTGGCTCCAACACACGGTTGGTGGTTAAGTGAGAAACATAAAGACATTGACTTAACCCCCAGCCATAGCCGAAGGATTACAAAGTCAAAAATAAATACAAAGAATGAAAATCCATCCCTGCCAACAGTCTTGACTACCCCAGCAGAAACAAGATCTTTATTTCTCAATAAGATTTTTTCTTTTTCTTTTTTCTTATCTCTTTTTTCCCTTCATATTCCCCATTTATTATGTTTTATTATTTAAAAAATTTAACTTTAAAAAATTTGTTCAACTATCATTTCATTGTATTTGATTCTTTTTCACTTTTTTCCATTCTGCAATGTATTGTGTGTGTGTATGTGGAGGTGTGTGTGGGATGTGTATGTTTTCACTGCATGGATAGAACAAAAATATAAATATATATTCATATAATTTTATTTTCACTTTAATTGATTTCTTCTGAACCTGTTTATTATTTAGCCTTGGTCTGATTTAGTTGGGATATAACTGTACATGGTTTGAGCTGTTTTGATCTTACATTTACTTTGTTCATACCTTGGTTTTTGTCTCACTGTCCTTTCTTCACTCTCATCCCACACTAAAAGTCCAACTTTCCTGTCCTTCCTCCTCTTTCATTTTTTAAATACTTCTAATTTTTTATTCCTTGTTCTTTATAGCCAACATTTGCTACCTATTTCCTGCCTCTCCTATACTCACTTTTAAAATATTTTGAAATTTCTCTTGCCTTCCTACACTATTTTCCCTTCACTTGAGAAACTGTGATCTCACTAAATAATAGAATTATATATTTATGTAATCCCAACCCATTCATGTTGTGATTACTAATACAGTGGACAATGTTGTATACATCTGCTGTCTAATGCCTCACTAGTTGAAAATTTTTTATTTTTGGTATTGATGTTAAATGTTGATCCCAACCATTCCTATGTAGGTGGAAATTAGTGTTACAGATATCAAAGCAGACACCAGACATTTGTCTTAAGGTAGTATATCTGTTGCTAACATTAGGACTATTCCTAGATCCCCTCTTTCTCTAAGAGGAGATAGAGATTGATTGGAAAACTTTAAGTTAACAGAGTAGAGATTCTGTTGTGGAGTAATACTCACAACCAAGTAACAGCGAATCTCATTATACACATGATCAGCCTCAACATTACTTTATCACATAGAACTGGGGAGACAACAACCAGAAGCAACAACCAGGCCCCAATAAGGAACAACCAGAAGGGGACCTCAGTTCCTACCCTTAGATACCTACTTAGACATCAAAAACAGAGAAACCCCAGAACACAAAATGGCCCACATATAAAGAAGGGTAACCATTTCAAATATGCAGTTCATGAAAACATGAGGAAATAGGAAACAAATCTCTCCCCCAAATTCACAATCCCTCAACAAAGGATCCCACAGATATGAAAGTAGATAAAATTCCAGAGACAGATTATAAAAAACTGATTACCAAAATTTTCAGTGAACTAAAAAAATACAACAAAGGAATGAATTAAGAGAGCAAATACAAGAAATGAAAGCCTACTTCATTAAAGAAAGAGATACTGAAAAGAAACTAATCAAAACCCTGGAAATGAAAGATGCAATCAATCAAATTAAAAATCCATTTGAAGGCATCACCAACAGATTAGACTGCATAAAAAACAGACTTTGAAGACAGTGTACGTGAATTTGAATACTCAGTATGCAATAAAGAGTAAAAAATAAGAGACCATGATCAGAACATACAAGAACTCTGGGCCAGCATCAAGAGAACAAACCTGAGAGTTGTTGGGTAGAAGAGAACATGGAGATACAGGCCAAAGGTATTAAGAATATCTTCAATGAGACAGTAACAGAAAACTTTCCCATATCAGAAATGAGATAGAGATCCACATATCGGACACATACAGGACCCCAAATAGAAAAGATCAGAAGAGAAATTCTCCAAGACACATCGTATTCAAAATGCCTAACAGAAAATAAGGAAAGAATATTAAAAGCTGCAAAAGAGAAACATCAGGTCATATTGAGAGATAAACCAAGAACGTTTACTTCTGACTTCTCAATTCAGACCCTAAAATCAAAGAAGGCCTGGATGAGATATTCCAAACTCTAGAAGAAGAAACTTCCAGTTAAGATTGCTATATTCAGCAAATGTATCTTTCAAAATAAAATAAAAACATTCCATGATAGGGATAAACTAAAAGAATTCATGACCACCAAGCCAGCACTACAAAGTATATTAAAAAATAATCTGCACACAGACAAACCCAAAAACAAACTCCAAAGCTCCCAAATGAAGAAAGATCACCAGAGAAGTATCCAACTAAATAAAAATCAAGGCAGAATTGAATATAACAAGCAAACAAAAATGGTAGGAAACTACAAATGCATATCCATAATAACACTGATGTAAAGGGTCTCAACTATCCAATTATAAGACATAGGTTAACAAAATGGATCAAAAACAAGATCCAACTATATGCTGTTCACAAGAGACCCATATCATAGGCAAAGACACCCACAGACTGAAGATAAAAGAATGAAAAAAAAAAAATTCCATGCAAAATGAGTCTGAAAACAAGTAAGAGTACCTATTCTCATATCTTTTCCACAGCTCATGAAACCTTTTCCAAAAGAGACCAAATTCTAGGCCACAATGTAAGTCTTAACAAATACAAAATAACTGATATAATCCCCCGCATCCTATCAGATCATAATGGAATGAAATTAGAAGTCAATAGCAAGAGAAATAATAGAAACTACGTAGACATATGGAGACTGAAAAATACTCTTTCACGTGAAGAATGAATCATATCAAAGAAGAGAGAGAATAAATCAAGAAATTCTTAGAAACAAATAAGAGATATATAACATGTCAAAACCTCTGGTTCAATGTAAAAGCATTCTAAGAGGAAATTTTATAGCAATGAGTGCCTTTAAAAAAAAAAAAAAACCAGAGAGATCTCAAATAATTAAGCTTATGCTCTACCTCAAGACCTTAGAAAAGGAAGAATGAACTAATCACGAAACCAGAAGAAGACCAAAAGGAAATAATAAAGATCAGAGCTGAAATTAATGAAATTGAGAACAATAACAACAGCAAAACAATACACAGGATCAATACAACCAAGAGCTGATTCTTTGAAAAGATTGATAAACCCTTAGCCAAACTAACCAAAGGAAAAAAAGAGAAGACCCAAAGAAATGAAATTAGAGATAAAAAAGGGTTCTTCACAGATATTTCTGAAATCAAGAGGATCATTAGAAACTATTTGGAAAATTTACACTCCAAAAAACCGGAAAATCTAGAAGACATTGACAAATTTCTAGATATATATTACCAGCCCAAAGTGAATCAGGAAGATTGAGAAAACCTAAATAGACCAATATCAAGTAAAGACACTGAAACAGCAATTAAAAGCCTTCCAACAAAGAAAAGCCCAGGACTACTTGCATTCTCAGCTGAGTTCTATCAGGCCTTTAAAGAACTAACACCAGTATTTGTCAAATTATTCCATGAAATTTAAAGGGAGGGAACACTACCAAATATATTCTATGAAACCAGTATAATCCGGTTAACAAAACCAGACAGAGACACATCAAGAAAAGAAAACTACAGACCAACATCCCTGATGAACACAGACGCAAAAATCCCTAATAAAATATTAGCAAATCACATTCAAAAACATTTGAAGAAGAAAATACATGATAATCAAGTGAGTGTCATTCTAGAGATGCATGACTGGTTCAACATATGCAAATCAATAAATGTAATTAACTACTTAAACAGAATTAAGGAAAAGAATCATATGAACATCTCAATAGATGCAGATAAGCGCTTTGATAACATCCAGTACCCATTCATGTTAAAAATGACAGGGAAACTAGGGATAGAAGGAACTTACCTCAACATTATAAAGGCTATATTGACAAACCCAAAGCCAACATCATACTGAACAGAGAAAAACTGAAAGCATTTCCTCTAAAATCAGGAACAAGGCAAGGATGTCTACTCTTACCACTTGTGTTCAGTATAGTTCTTGAGACTCTAGCCACAGAAATCAGGCAAGAGAAAGATATTAAAGAGATGCAAATAGGAAAAGAAGTCCAACTATCTCTGTTGATCACATGATCCTATATCTGAAGACACAAAAAACTCTATTAGAAGACTTCTAGAACTGATAAAGAACTCAGCAAGTAGCAGGGTACAAGATCAACAGTCATAAATCAATTGCTTTCCAGCCTCATGGCAACTACTCACCTCTGTAACGTCACACTGAACCATCACCAGGGCCTGGCATCCCACAGCAACCTCCCCTGCCATACCCTCCACTGCCCAACCACAGACCCCTGCAAAGTGAGTGAGCTTTGGGCCTTCATAAAATGTGTATGCAGGATCAGAGTGTCCTGCACATAGAGGAGCTGTGCTTCCTGAGGGAGTAGGTGGACAGCATGGTAGGTAAAGTAACACCTGCTACTCATAAATCTAAATCAGAAGAAAAAAAATCAAGGAAGAATAATCAGCAAGAAGATGGAGGATAGGCAAAAAGACAGATGAACCAAATATGTGTCTAGAAATTGACAAGAAGGTATAACTGGACCAGACACTTAGGCCTCTCAAGAAATGGGAGACAAAAATACAGAGATAACCAGGGAGATGATGGATTAAGCAGATGAAAAGAAAGCGGCTACTATCGAAGCTTTGAATGATGATGAACTTCAGAAAGTCACTGACTTGTTCACAGGTGCCATCAAGTTAAATTCTCACTTGGCTATTCTGTGTGCCAAGAGAGTCAGTGTCTTCACCAAATTACAGAAGCCGAATACTTCCATTCAAGATTGTGATGGAGTCATTGAAATAAATTCTGATTTAGCTCAGCCTTCCAAGTGGCAAGGGAAAGTACACAGACTTCTGGGTCACTGGGAAGAAGCCCATGATCTTGCCCTTGCCTGTAAATTGCATTATGTTGGTGATGCTAGTGCAATGCTGAAAGAAGGCCAACCAAAGGTCCAGAAAATTGCCAAACAATGGAGAAAGTATAGGCAAAAACACGAAGAGTGAGAAAGCAAAGAAACAACAGAAAGAGTTAAGAAGGCTTGAGAATTGCAAGATAGCCCGGAGACAGGGAAAAGCCAGAAGCTAAGCAGAAGCTCAGTATGGCTCTTTTCCAGGTGGCTTTCCTAGGGGAATGCCTGGAAGAGGAGTGAGCATGCCTGCAATGGCAGGAATGCCTGGGCTCAATGAAATTTTTATTTATCTGGAAGCAACCTAGATATTTAATGGGTGTCGCAACAATACGAACCAGTCTATCTCTGATCTCATCAGAAGAGCTGCGATTCTATGAAGATAATCGTTACCCCTCTAAACCAAATAGAACTGAAACATTTTATGGTGGTTTGCCATCAGGGTATTTATTCAGATATCATTTGCCTATTAGGAATCACAACCTTTGAGCACTTTTTATACCTTAAATATATTTAATAAAACAAATTAAAAGGGGGTGCTGAATCATACATTTTTCTTTGCTAATTATTTTGGATTTTTCCTTTGATATTGGGCAAGGAAGACACTAGAGGATGGAAAATTTGTTATTCTAGTGTGAGTGAAATAATGACTTATTAGTGAGAAGCAAATAAATCTCATTTACATAGGTAAAGTTGGAGTTGGATAAAGTTTGAAACATTTTGATTTGTCTTTTAGAATAATTAAAAAAAAATATTTGTTTTGATGAAACCATTGGAAACACCAGTATTTCACTATAACCTGGGTAGGGAGTGGAAGTACTTGATAGGAGAGCAGAAATCTTAGTATGTTTTATATGACATGCACCTTGGCGTAGGTTGCATTTAAATCTTACACTGTTTTAGTAACCTTTTTTTTGTTTTTTTTTTTTCTTTTTTTTTTGTGGTACTGGGGATTGAACCCAGGGCCTTGTGCTTGCAAGGCAAGCACTCTACCAACTGAGCTGTATCCCCAGCTCTCTTACACTGTTTTGAAGGGGTAAATTTTTTGTTTTTTGTTATGCTGCAGAGGGTTACTTAGCTCTGTTTTCACATGGGGAAATAAGGGAGTACTTTTCTTTTTATATTTTTGTTTTTAAAATTTAATTTAACTTTCCTCATCAGAAAACGACCAACCCTACATCTGCTTTCGTCTGTTGTATTTTACCCCTTCTTAAGCTAATAATTTTTTCTCACCGTCATCATCACTGCTATCTTCACTCATAGCATAACTGTGGAAGCATGTTTCATGTTAATTAAATGTGTAATACATATTAATTTAATATGTAATATATACCCTAACTGTGGGGTAATTCTCATAATAGTGTAGTTTCTTATTTGGCCATGAGATTTCTTATTTAAATGTTATATTCCACTCTGGCAAAATCCCGTGATATCAAAAAACGTTGGAAGAGGTACTCCTTTTGGTGTTGGTCTTCTATTTAGGAAATGCCTATTGATCTTTGTATTTTGAAGAGTATATGATATGAATTAATTGATATATATATACAGGGAACCAGCTGCTTGGTCCAAAATGAATTTCACAATAGATGAGAGCCTTATTTATTATGTAGTAGTTAACACCATGAAGATTCATTATTGTATTTATCTCTTCCATAAATACTGCAACTATACGCCTATCTAGGCTTTCTTTCCTCCTGCCCCTGCAAGGATGAGTAATGTGATCAATTTCATGGAGTACATTTCCATATTAGCACATTTCTGACATCATTTCTAACCCTTTGCTGTGCACAAGTAGACAGAAATGCATCTGTTAAAAAAATGAGAGAAAGCTGAATGCTAATGGAGTATGCTTTTAAAATCCTTGAAAAACACTATTTATACTTGGGTTTGGGTTTTCCAGTATTCTTTTTGTTCATGTGTATTATCAAAATCACCAATGTGTGCATGCTTAACTCAAGAAGAACAGTTTCTTCCTGGACTCTATTTGACTGACTTAATTATACATGATATAACTATATTCTAGTGTTATGAATATTATCATAAATGGGTACGAGTAAAATTGTTCTTCCAAAAATGTGCTCTGTGCTTCTAGACTTTCAAAGTTCATAATATAAAATATAGTCATCATTTTCATAGACACTCAATATCATTTCTAAACCAGAAATGTTATTTTTTTCTGCTAATGATGCTATAAGAAGGAAAAGAAAGTTTTCTTCTTAAATATGTGGTTATTGGATATTTCTAGCTATGTTAAAAATAAAATATGGTTTCAAACTGGAGAAAATAAGTAAATAGGTAAATAAATAGCTTTCCTATAATCCACAATTATAGGAAATAGCAATTCTGCTGAGAAAAAAAAATCAGAAAAACTGTCTTTTTCACAACCTCAATTCCCACCCCCACCCTCCCAAAAACCCAAACTCTTTGATCTAACCAAAGAGGTTGAAAGATATCTACAATGAAAATTATAGAACACTAAAGAAAGAAATTGAAGAAGACCTTATTAGTTTAGTCAATTTTTTTTTTTTTTTTTTTTTTTTTTTTTTTGGTCACCGTGACTAGAAGACCTAACAAGAACAATTTTAGAGGAAGAGAAGTTTATTTGGGGCTCACAGTTTCAGAGGTCTCAGTCCACAGACAGCTGACTCCATTACTCTGGGCCAAAGGTGAGGCAGAACATCAGGGTGGAAAAGTGTTAAAGAGGAAAACAGCTCAGGATATGGAACCAGGAAGCAGAGAGAGAAACTAAGCCTGGCTTACAGGGACAAAATAAATATCCCAATGGCACACCTCTGATGACCCACCTTCTCCAGTCATAACTTACCTACCTGTAGTCTTCACCTGTTAATCCCTATTAGTGGATTAATGCACTGATTAGAATAAGGCTCTCATAACCCAATTATTTCACCTCTGAATGTTCTTGTATTATTTCACACATGAGCTTTTGGGGGACACCTTTGAGATGTAAAGACCTCCCATGTTCTTGTATAGGCAGAGTTAATACTGTCAAAATGGCCAAACTACCAAAGGCAATATACAGATTCAATGCAATCCCCATCAAAATATCAATGACATTCTTCACAAAACTAGAAAAAACAATCTTTAAATTCACTTAGAAGAATAAGAAACCCAGAATAGTCAAACAAGCCTGAGCAAGAACAATGCAGAAAGCATCACAATACCCAATCTCAAATTATACTACAGAGGTATAGTAACAAAAAAAGCATGGTATTGGCATCAAAAAAGACATGAAGAAAAATGAAACAGAAGACAGAGACAAACCCACATACTTATAGCCACCTGATACTTGAAAAATGTTAAAAATATGTTTTGGGGAAAAGATAGACTTTTTAACAAATGGTGCTGGGAAAACTGTATGTACATATGTAGAAGAATGAAATTAGATCCCTATCTCTCACCCTGCACAAAAGTCAAATCAAAATGGATCACAGACTTAGGAATTAGAAACCTTACAACTGCTAGATGAAAACACAGTGTCAACACTTACGTCATCATACAGGTGCAGGCACCAACTTTCTCAACAAGACCCTTAAGCTCAAGAATTCAAACTAAGAATCAATATGTGGGATACTATCAAATTTAAAAGCTTCTGCACAGCAAAGGAAATAATTAAGAGTGTCAAGAGAGAGCTTATGGAATGGAAGAAAATATTTGCTAGCTGATTCTCTGATGGGATCAATATCCAGCATATATAAAAAACTAAAAAAAAAAAAATAGCACTGAAGAAACCCAAATAACCCAATCTACAAATGGTCAAAAAATTAAACAGTCATTTATCAAAAGAAGAAACACAAATGGCCAATAAATATTTTTTAAAAAGTTCAATATCTCTAGCAATCAGGGAAATGCAAAACAAAACTACGCTACGATCTCACTCCAGTCAGAATGGAAGTCATCAAGAACACAAATAATAAATGCTGGCAAGGATGTGAAGAAAAAGATACACTATCCATTGTTGGTGGGACTGCAAATTATTATAACCACTCTGGAAAGCAGTATGAAGATTCCTCAAAAAACTAGGACTGGAATCACCATACGACCCTGTTATCTCACTCCTTGGTATTTATCTAAAAGTACTAAAATCAGCACACTATAGCAATACAGTCACTTCAATATTTATAGCAGCACAATTCACAATAGCCAAATTACAAAAATCAGCCCAGAACACCATCAATAGATGAATGGTCAAGAAATGTGGCATAAACACACAATGAAGTTTTTCACTCAGTCATAGAGAAGGTTGTTATGGCATTTGCTGGATGGAAATGGAGAAACTTCATGCTAAGTGAAATAAGCCAGACTCAGAAAAGCAAGGGTCAAATGTTTTCTCTCATATGTGGTAACTAGAGCAAAATAAGGGAGAGGAAGCAGGAGGGATCAGATTTCATAAAGGAATAGGGAAGACCAGTGAAATAGAGGAGATATCAGGGAGGGAAGAAGGGAAAGGAGATGAAATGTGGAATGAATTTAACAAAATCACATTGTATGCACATGTAAATATACTATAGGAAATTTTACCTTTAAGTATATGTAGAAAGTACCAATCCAAAATAAATAAATAAATGAGTGAGAGGAAGATCAGCAGAAGGAGAATAGGGGGAAGGGGGAGGGGAAAAAAGGGGGACAAACAGAAATCGAAATCAAATTCCATGCATGTATGATTTTGTCAAAATGAACCCAACTATTATGTGTAACTATAGTGCTCTAATTAAAAAAAGAGTTTAATATGGCTTCCAATATATCTATCCTGGGACACTTCCAATGGGTACTTAAGGCTAATGCACATGCAGCTGTTGTTGGGAAGTGTTCTTCTTATGTTGCTTAGGTCTCATTGGTTTATTGTGTTAAGCCCTCTAATTCTTTCCATATCTTTTACCTGGTTTTAGTCATTACTTCAAAGGGTACTGAAGTCTCCAACTACTATTGCAAAACCATTTCTCTTTTTATTTTTTTGCTTTGTCTATTTGGAGGACCTGTCATTAGATGCATAACAATATTTATCACCTATCTGTTCTTGCAGCATGAACCTTTTATTAGTATAAAGTCCTTTGTCTCTTATAACCTTTTTTGCTTTAAAGCTTTTTTTTCTTATATTAGCACACCATACTTGTTCTCTTTGGGTTGCTATTTGCATAAAACCTTTCCCCATCAGTTTGTAACTTTTGATGTAAAGTGAGCTTCTTACAAACAGCATATAGTTGGATCACATGGTTTATTCCTCCAATCTGTCTTTTGATCAGAGAGTTTAATCTACTTACACTTAATTACTGATAAGGACAGACTTCTGTCTTTTGATAAACTGTTCCCATATGCCTTATAGTTTTCTTTGTCCCTCTTTTCCTGAATTACTATCTTCTTTTGTGTTTAGTCAAATTTTTGGTGTGCACTGTTTCAATTTCTTTCTTGTTTCCTTTCATAAATATTCTGTAGATATTTTCTTTGTGTTTACCATGCAGGTTACATTTCATATCTTAAGGCTATAATACTCTAATCTGAGTTACATCAAATTCAATAATATATAAAAACTTTGCTCATAGGAGCAGTCTGCCCTCATCTTTTTAATTATCCATGTTTCAAAATTTCATCTATACATTTTGTACCTCAAAATATAATCTAATAGTTTTCTAAAGTGTGCTAGTCTTATAAATTACATAAAAAAGTGTGGTTATTAGCCAAAGATAAAATACTAACTTTTAAACTAATTATTTTTTAAAAACATCAGTCTCTTAAATCATGTAGAAAATAAAAATCTTTCTAAGTCTGGTTTATTTTTCTTAACACAATTTCCAGTTCCATTCATTTTCCAGCAAATGACATGATTTCATTTTATTTATGAATGAATAATACTCCATTGTACATATATACACCATATTTTCTTTACCCATTCATTTGTTGATGGGCATCTAGGCTGAGAATCCCAATTTCTTATTTTTTAAGACTATTTTTTGCAGGACATAGCTTTTTAGAGTCGATAGGGTTTTTTTTAAAACAGCACTTTAAATATATTGGCCCACTGACTTCTGGCCTCCAGAGCTTCTGGTGAGAAATATGCTGAAAATCTTACTGAAGATCCTTAATATATGAGAAATTACTTTTTTTCTTGCTCTTTTCTATATTTCCTTTGTCCTTCAAAAGTCTGCTTGTAATGTGCATTGGTGTAGATTTTTAAAAAATTTTTATTTGTTCCTTTCAGTTATACATGACAGTAGAATGTATTTTGGCATATCATACATACATGGAGTATAACTTCCCATTTTTGTGGTTACACTGGACATATATGATATGGAGTTACAGTGGACATATATTCATATATGAACATATAGGAAAGTTATGTCTGATTCATTCTACTGTCTTTCCCATTCCTGTTCCCCATTCCTTCTCCCAATTACCCCCTACCCAATCCAGTAAACCCTGACTCCTTCCTCCCCTCAGCCTATTGTGAGATGGCATCCACATATCAGAGAGAACATTTAGCCTTCAGTTTTTTGGGATTGGCTTATTTCACTTAACACAAGATAGTCTCTCTCTAGGTCCATCCACTTACTGGCAAATGCCATAATTTCATTCTTCTTTATGGCTGAGTAATATTCCATTGTGTTACATGGTACCATGTTTTCTTTATCCATTCATCTGTTGGAGGGCACCTAGGTTGTTCCATAACTGTGGTGTAGATTTCTGAGTTCATCTAACCTGAAGCTCACTGAGCTTCTCAATGTTTATATTCAAGTTTTTCATCAAACCTGTGGAGTCTTTAGCCATGTTTCTTCAAGTATTCTCTTTTCACCTTACTCTCCCTCTTCTCCTAAAGATATTCCCACAGAACATCTTTTGGTCAGCTCGATGTTGTTCTACAGGTGCCTTAAGGACTCTGTTTCCTTCAATCTTTTTTTTTCTTTCTTTTCCTCAGACTTGATAACTTCCATTGTCTATTTTCATGTTCACTGATTCTTTCTTCTGCCCGTTCAAATCTGCTGTTGAATTCCCCTAGTGAATTTTTCATTTAAGTTATTGTACTTTTCAGCTTCAGAATTCCATTTTTTCTCTTCACTGATATTTTCCTTTTGCCTTCCACACCATTTTCTTTACTTTCTCCACATCTTTTATTTTTATGAACATCTTTAAGACTTGTTTTAGATGGCATGGAGGTATATGCTTATAATCTCAGCAACTTGGGGAAACTGAGTTTAGAAGATCAAAAGTTCTATGCCAGCCTCAGTAACTGCTGCAAGGCTCTGTCTCAAATTGAAGAATACAAAGGACTGCGGATATAGCTTAGTGGGACAGCACTCCTGGGTTCTATCCCAAGTGCCAAAAATCAAACCAAATCAACCAAACACAGTTATTTTAAAATCTTTCTCACGCAGACAACATCAGGTCTTTTCTAGGGACAATTTCTACTGTCATTTTTTTTTTCCTTGAATGGACCATAATTTTCCTGTTTCTTTATGCCCTCTGATTTTTTTGTTTTTGTTGTTGAAAAACTGTACATGTGAATCTAACAATGTGGTAACTCAGAAAATCAGAAGCTATTTTCTTTCCATGGTTTGCTATTCTTTTGTTATTGTTTTATTATTGTTGTTAGAGGATGTTTGTGCTGAGCATCAGCCTGATACACAAACTTAAGAGTATGATCATTTTCTCTTGGTATGCATGATAACTTTCTATATTTTCCCATACACTTAGTTGTTTTGAATGTCCTTGTCTTTAATGACTGATTAAAGGAGAAGAAGAAAATTAAGGGGTTGTGAGGAAGGATGCCCTTTAAGTCCCCTGGAAACCTCTTCAGTCAGAGGTGGAAGGTCCTGAAACAATGGAAGACAGGTGCAACAGCAATGACCCTCCACATACCACGTCTTTGTTTGCACGTCTGTGATCAGAAGCAACAACCAGTGACCAAAGCCAAAGTCCCTAGGTTGGAGGATAAGGTATTTTTTGATCACCTGGACTCCAAGAGCTGTGTGCATACTGCTTCAGAACACCTGCATGGCCACCCACTAGAGGGTTGGAGGAGGGGCATGGGTATCTGCTACTGTGCTAAAAACTGAAATTTAACATCCAAACCTTCCTCTAGAAACCTTCGATAAATTATAGAGTTCTAAAATAGTTACATTAGACAGATTCTGCCAATATAATTGTTGTCTAGGTGGGTGGATTCCTGATGCTTCCTACTCTAACATCTTCTCAGAACTCTTTTTTATAAAAGTTGATTAAAAGCTAAAGATTTAAAATAACTTCACAGAAATAATATGATAACAATATATGTATTTTTTATAAATTGTAATTTAGAGAGGTTCTTTTTTCATGTACTCAAGGTAAAGCATTTGCATAACAAAGATGCCAAAAGTGAGTCTTTTTTCTTTTTTAATGAGTCACTTCTCAATGAAATGCCACATTGTAGTCCCATCTGCTGGTAGGCCCCAGACTCAAATATATGGACATCTACTCTGTAGGAGATTCTGCAGTTTTAATGGAACACATCACAACTAAAAGCAATGAAATACCATTCATATCAAATTAGTACCATTTCCTAATTTAGTAACCTAATTTCCCTTTAATACCCAAGCAAATACAATAGAACATGATTTACCTATCAAGTATCTGGCTTTTTCTCTGATTACTACATTTTCTTAATTTTTTTGTCCTTATATGGCAATGGAGTATATATTCTACATTAACATGATTATAATTTAAAATTTTAATAACAATTGTTACCTGCCAAAATATATACATGACCAGATGACTAGAAACTGTCATAATTTATCCATTCCTAAGTGAGCCATGATGACAAAGGGAACAATGGAAGCAGGTCTTGTCAGGATGTCTAAACACATACTATCTTGAAGGATACCAGCTCTCTCTCAGGTATTCAGATTTTGCACACTGTTCTGTGGTTGTCTATTCCTAAGGTTTTCTATGCATGTTTTATAAAGAGGTCATTTGTGTAGCAGATCATCTAGCTGAGGATCTAAACCTGTGTATGTTGACAACCTCCCTTTTATATATGGCTAAGAACTGTCATAATTTATCTACTTTTAAGTGAGTCATGACTTTGAATAGCAATGTGAATGATAATGTTAATCTATCTACATCACATGCAAGTCCCTTATAAAAAGGGATCATGCCTTATTCTCTGTATTCTCAGCTACTAGTGGGATCCCAAGCACAAAGTTTATGTTTAAATAAATGTTTTTGGAGTGGAAGTAAATTCAAAAATGAAGTTTCTCACTAGTTAGCATAAATAAATATGACAATTAAAATGCTACAAGTGGAACACATTTCATATCTTAAACTTTCTATATACTGATTCAACATATAAGTAATACTTTAAGCTTGGTTATGTTTATTTTATTGAATAAAGTTTAATATGTAAAATGAAGTTAAAAGTTACTGACGCATAAAATTGATCTGTAACACAGATTTCAAGACTGAGAATCAAATCTACAATAATGCTATATATCCCAATGAAGTAACAGTATTCCTAATCATATGTGCAGATTTTGAATGGTTCAATATTTAAAAATTCTACCAACTATAAACTTATTCAATTGTACCTTTGTCAATACCTAAAAATACTCCAAATCAGTATTTTATCAAACATGAATGAAAAAAGAATTATAGTTACCTGTTAAATAGTAAGTAAACATGTATGTTTCCCTCACACATGGTATACACAAATACATACCATGATTTTAAACATAACCCAAATGTCATTTAGAAATTACAACTCAAAATGAATTTGAAACTCAGGAATAATACAATCAAGTCCAAACTCTTTGTTTGATCTGTAGCATTCTGATATGAAAAAGTAAACCACTTGTAATTTTCTATTTATCTTTCTGCATAAATAAATGAAAGATATTTCATAATCTTAAAACAAACTTAACCAAAGCAGAAGAATAAATTGAATATTTTAAAATATCTTCTATTTCCTAGTTGTATTCGTAGTTATACTTAACATTTAATTATCTACAAAGTGAACATTATTTATCTCTCAGAGATGAAGAAGCAGAGGCTTCAAGATATTAATTAATTTAAAGCAGAGCTTAAAACTGCCAGTGTAAAGTCATTATCTGGACAGGTCTGATTTACAAGAAAGTTTTAGGATGCTTCTCTTCTACTCCACAGTAGCTTGTATTCTATCACCAAAACTAAAATAGTTCAGATTTTATGAGTATTCAAAGAATAATCAAAGAATAATGATAATTCAAATACGGCTAATCATTAAGATTTTTTTAAAAAGTACACGACAAAGGATTTAAATGACCAGGAAAAGATAACGTGATGTAAAAACAAATATTACATGCCTCATATTCTACCTCTTAATATTCCTTTTCTGAATTTTCCATTGATACACTTAAAATTTTAATCTTCTCTGGGCTACTTTTATCTTCTCAGGATGAACCAAGGGAATTTCAATGCCCAGCATTGATTGGACGCCTTTAGAACTCTTTGTAAAACAAAAAGAAACTTGGCGACATTAAGGGGCAAAAAATGTTCACTCTCTTCCCAGCTACAAAAACAACCATGTTATTTCACATATTAAAGCTAATTTTGACAAACTAGTGAACTGTGACCATTCATAAATGAATTTATCCTATTCTCCTGTTCAGTAGTCTTTAAGATAGTTTTTTATAACAAAGGAATCTTTTCGGACAACAATTTACACTATCTAGAGATTGTAGTCATTATTATAGAATGTAAACCTTTAATGTATAAAATCAAGAAAATAGTCTAATTCTGAATAATAGCCAAAATTTGTATTCACTGCCCTATTAATATTTTTAGTTAAAATCTTAAAGGTATTAAACATGACAATCAGATTCCTTTGCAAAATCAAAAGGATCAATGACGTTTTTCTATCATGGAAGTATGATAAAACTGTAACTTTCGTGAAGTATTTTCTCAAACTAAAAACTTTTTGAGTCTTCGTTTATATTAAATTATCAAAAGTAAAACAATTTAGATCTATTAAAATTCAATCTTCAAATACAATATCTTTGGACAAAACAAAAACTGTGCAATCATTTTTAGGTTATAAGCATTTAGGTAAACTACCAGTATTACTTTCCAAAAGAAAAATGAAATTATCTTCTTGATCTTTTAATTCTAAAGAAATAACCAGAAAACTCTATTGTTTGGCTCTTGATGTTTTTTCTCCCTGCTTAATAGAGTGAGGGGTATGAAAGGTGTTGGCCTTCTCCTCAACGGGTGATGCCCTACAAGATAAAACCTCTTTGCAGTATCAGAAAAAACAGAAGAGGTCTCATACTGGCATAATTCTTTTCATCAAGGTACAAATTCCTAGCAAATATTGTTATTTTTACTTGACAAAACTTTTTTTTTTTTTTTTTTTTTTTGCGGTACTGGGGATTGAACTCAGGGCCTTGTGCTTGCGAGGCAAGCACGCTACCAGCTGAGCTATCTCCCCAGCCCAGACAAAACTTTTTATTAACTTAAACACCCATCTTTTATATTTAGACTCAAAGTATCTCCTTACATATTACCTGTTAGTTACAAAAAACAATAGTAACAATACAAAAAAGAAAAATACATATCCAAATGATTAAAATTAATATTGCCAACAAAGGACCAACACCCTTCCTTAGCCTCCACACACCTGAAGAAACATACCACTGATGCATCCTAGCCAAAATGGATAAGCTCATTCTAGTAACAAGGAAAAAGCAAACAAACATAAAAGATGCAAAATTACTGGACCATATTCTTCAAAACATTAACCTCATGTAAGACAAGGACTGCGAAACTGTTCTATGATAAAATGACTGAAGAGACCCACAACCAAACATAAACCATGACCTTGAGCTGGATCTGGTACCAGCAAAATGAAAGTTGCAAAAAGGGACGACATTTAAACAATTGATGAAACTAGAATATGAATTACAGATAAGATGGAAGTATTAAATCAACTTAAATTTCTTAAATTTATTAGTGAACTGCAGTTATGTATGAGAATATCTGTGTTCTTCAGAAGGGCAACACTAAAGCGTTAAGGTACAAAGTTTTGATGGATGCAGTCTCTCAACTGGTTAAAAATATGTATGTGTATAAAAAGGGGAGAATTATAAAGCAAAATATTAAAAGAAGATACGGAAATTCTATATACTATCCTCAAAGCTTTTCTGAAAGTTTGAAGTTATTTCAAAATTAAAAAATTAAAAATCATTCCTTAAGATTACAAAGCATTAATGTGTTTTCACTATAAACAATAAATAAAAGCAGTGTGAGAGAATAATGTAATTAGTACAAATGATTCAAAGGATGACAAGTTAAGGAGCTTGTTTTATCAGAAAGCTCAATATACGACACTACAGTTTTCTTCATTAAAAACGGTCTAGCTACAAAAAAGAGTAAGCTATACTAAACTGCACATGATATTCTCGAGCAACTTGAGAACAGTTTATACATCCTGATTGCATTTTGAGTAGCACTTGTCTAATATATCATCTTTTTGCAATATGTCAGTCAAAAATAACTTATTCAACTAAATAAGTACTTAAAAATTATACATTTTCATTTGGAAGAACATACACCCAGTTATAAGAGTTAACTGTGTGTGGTACAACTGAAGGTGAGTTTTATTTTGTTCTGTATTTTCTAGTGTTTCTATAATAAATATAGATTATTTTTGTAGTAAGAAAAGCAAAAGTAAACATTTAAAAATTATAAGTGAAAAGAATTTAAGAGCCATCATATTTCTAAGAATTCAAATCCTATAGCAAAATATATTTTGTCCTAATGTTTACATGTTGCCGATTTTCTTTTCTAAAAAGATCTCACTTACAGCTGATCTTGAAGCTCCACAATTATATACTCTAATTGCTCCTTCTCTAATTTATGGGCCAGTTCAGAATCTTCAATCCTTTGAAGTAGTAGTTTATTCTGGGAGACAGATTTAGACAGTTCATTCTCTCGAAGTCGTAAGAGTTCTTCAAGATACCCCTGGAAAAACAATATCACTGAGATAACAGCAAAGACCCTGAAGACAAATGCTGAGTAGCTTAAGTCTCATTTCTATTTCTTGTAATAAAATAAAGTTTACTATGAATTAGTAAAAAAAGATGTTTTTAATTGAAAACAAAAATTTAACACATATTCTCCATTCTTCTTCCCTAAAGTCTGAGCAAATGTATTTACAGTTTAAGAAAAATCTTAAGTTAAAACATTATAATTTCCAAGCTCATAAATACATACCTCCTACTTCAAGATACATACCTAATTATAGAATGCCCAATCAGAAAGCTTCCTCTATGTGAACATTTTTTTTAAATGCAGATATTAACATTTTAGTATTGACATGTTAGTGGGAGGCAGTATAATGCTTTTGTTAGACCTGTGCGCTTATGGATTGTCCAGTATCACTCCAGATTTACCAGTTATTAGCTATGGGTCCGTAAGCAAGTTACTTAACCTCTCTGTTACAGTTTCATCTCCTAAAAAAAGTGGGAACAACGTGAGTACCGAGTTAGGAGTACTAAATGAGTCAAATATGCAAACTGCTTTACCAACAGTCTGCTACATCATACATGATATGTAATTACTAGCTATTAACAAACAGCTAACAGATATGAGACTTAGATCTCTTATCCTTTTACTCATTTCCTCTTAATTGTTCTACATTCTGTGAAACTTTATTAAATGTATCATCTAACTTTTTGTGCTGAAATCTTAAATCAGACATTTTAATTTTCAATAGCTCTTTCATATTTTCCAATTATTCCTTTTTTGGGGGCGGGGGTGGGGATTAAACCCTGGGCTGCACATGCTAAGCACACACTCTACCACTGAGTTTAACCTCAGCCCCATTCTATTTTTAGTTTCAATGTGCTTTCAACTTCTGAGGATACTGATCAGGATCTTTTCTTTGTTGTTTTTGTTGTTCTTCTAGATCACTATATGGTATCCTACTCATGTGTCACCAACTGTTTCAGCTCTTTTAGCTTTATGATACCTGCTAATATTAACTCATATTATTTCCCCCTCACAAACTGATTTTCCATTCTTTTTTCCTGACAATTCTCAAACATTAATTTTTCCATAATAAAATCTCAAAAATTACATCTTAACATAAACTATGTAAATATTTTCAAACAATAAATAATAATTATATTTACCACTCAGATCAATCAGCATGCTTTTTAAGAGCCAATGCCAGGTCCTTTTTAAATTACACTCTTCTGCCTCTTCTGCAAGTATAACAATATCCTGAGATCATCCCTTGCTTTTCTTACTAGTTTTATGACATACGTCATCTCAAATAATATATTGTTCAGTTTCCCCGAGTTTTGTCGATATTCTTTGAAATTTAGGTGTCTTTTTTTCTTGTCTACATTGATGAGCCTAGCTTACTCTCAATACTTGTATGAATTGCAATTTACAGACAATGGTCATTTGGATTATTTTCAGTTTTTCATAATATAAACAATACTGCTGTGAATCCATTCACAGTTATGTTTCCTGATACACATATCCAGTAGTTTCTAGGAAACATGCCTAGGAGCAGAATTGCTAGACCACAGGTACCAGATAATGTCGAACTGTTTCTTATAATTGCTTTTGTTTTATATAATCATATTTTTACCTGATATTATATTCACATGATCTTATTACTATTAAAGTTATATTGAATTCATTTAATTTTTTGAAGAATTTTTTTTTTCTGTTCTCAGGAACAGTAAGTATAAAATCAGGATCACTGACTTTAGAAAATTTGTTAGAATTTACCTCAAAACCATACAAGTCTGATGATTATTTTGGTAACAGGCAGATAGATTTTAGACTATTCAATTCTTAAAATGATTATAGGTCTATCAATTTTGATAAATAATATTTAAAGAAACTCTTCATTTAGTTTTATAAGGCACTGACATAAAATGGTTACTCTTTCCTTTTTTGGGGGGAAGCAGTACCAGGGATTGAATCCAGGGGTGCTTAACCACTAAGTTACATTCCTAGTCCTTTTTATTTTTTATTTTGGGACAGGGTTTCACTAAGTTGCTGAGGGCCTGGTTAAATTGCTGAGGCTGGCCTTAAGCTTGCTATCTTCCTGTCTCAGGCTCCCAAGAAGTTGGGATTACAGGCACACGCCACCATTTTTGGGTAGGTTTCTGCTGCTTTTATAGGTATGCCATTTATTTTTTTATTCTTAAAATTGTCTATCTGTGCCTTAACTTTTATAAAAATCATTCTTGCTAAGATTTATCACTTTTGCTAGTTGTTGCAAATAATCAGTTTTTGTTAATTTCCATTTATGTTTTCATTTCATAAGTGTCAATTATTTCATTTTTTAACTGGTTTGATATTTTTTCCTACTGTTAGATACTCATTTTTCACTCTTTATATGTATTTGTACAAGTATCACACAAGTTGCAACTTACAACTGTTAATATGCATTGTTTTCATTGACCTTTATTTCTATTTTCTCATTTCTTTTTAACCCATAATTTAGAAAATTTTTAAAAAATTCCACTAGGTGATATGTGAGTGGTGGTAAACTTTTTACAATATCTAACTTTATTGCATTGTGATTACTGTTATAACATGTTTTTAGTATCTGTGATATTTGTATTGTGACCTATATATTTGATAAAAATTATTTAGCTATTCCATTTGTGCTTAATACAACTGTATATTCTAATTGTCAGAATTTAATGTATTTTAGTTCAAGATCAAGTATTGTTTTGTTCAAGCTTACTATATCTTACTGATTTTTTGTCTGTTCGGTCTATAAATTACTTTGAAAGACATTAACGTTACCTACTACAATTTTGGATTTGTCCATTTCTCTCCTACACATTCCAATTAATTTTTGCTTTATATTTTTCATGGCTACATTATGAAATGTATGTAAATTTAGCATTGTTATACATACAATCCATAAGCGTGCAAGTCTAACAAAAGCATCATACTGCCTCCCACTAACATGTCAATACTAAAATGTTAATATCTGCATTTAAAAAAAAATGTTCACATAGAGGAAGCTTTCTGATTGGGCATTCTATAATTAGGTATGTATCTTGCTGTAGGAGGTATGTATTTATGAGCTTGGAAATTAAAATGTTTTAACTTAAGATTGTTCTTAAATTGTAAATATATTTGCTCAGACTTTAGGGAAGAAGAATGGAGAATATGTGCTAAATTTTTGTTTTCTTTTTAAAAAGGCAATGTCTTTCTTTAATCTTAATAATGCTTTGTCTATGTTTAATGATACTGATACAGAATTCTTTTTTTGTACATGTACAGCACTGGGCATTGAACCCAGGGACACTCCACCACTGAGCTACATCCCCAGCCTTCCTCATTTTTTATTTTGAGACAGGATTTTACTGAGTTGCCCAGGCTGGCCTGGAATTTGTGATTCTCCTGCCTCAGTCTTCTGAGTCACTGGGATTACACACATGTACCTCTCTGTACCTGGCCTGGTACAGAATTCTTCTGGTTAATATTTACCTGGTTTATTTATTTCCCTAATTTCACTTTTTTTGCTGTTATATTTTATACATCTTTATTATAAATAGCATATAAAATTTATAATTATTTTCAACAAAATCTATTTGCCTTAACTGGTAAGTTTATGCCATTTACTTTTATGGTGATGTTGATTTTTCTGGTTATTATTCAAATCTATTTACACTGCTTTTTTTGTTATTTTTTAACACACCTATTTTTCTTATTTGCTTCCTTTATTGTGTGAATCAAGTTCTTCTATTTTTTTTTCTTTTCCATTAGTAGTCTGGAAGTCAAACATTCTATTTTTATTCTTTAAATTGCAACTCCTAAATGTTAACTTTGGAAACAGGGATGTACATTACAAAATGTCTCCACCCTTCACTACCATCAAATCTCTGAAGTCTGTAGTTTCCATCTTCCTCTTGCTTTTTGTGATATTGTTAGTCAGTCTTTTAATTTTACTTTGCTTTTATACTTCCAGTGGTGGGCTGCAGCCAACTTGTATGGGCTCCCACGAGCTGATTGTTAAAATTTTTAGAACAGTAAGTTGTTGAACATTGATATTATTAAAGATAAAATTATATAAACTTACGACTAAGTAAATTATATAAAAGAACTACTCAAAACTCATCGTTTCCTAAGTATTTTACTGTTATCCATGTTATTACAGTCACTTATGTCTATTTCATCTTTCTGGCAGAAATACTACATAACATTGTTCTACTGTACATTTCTTCCCAATTCACATCCAGAATGTCATATTGGTGGCTCTAAGTTGGCCACGATGGGAGTATTTACCCCAGAGAAATTGGCAAATGCTACAAATTAGTACTCCTCTCTTCATCTGCTCTGTAAGAGCCAGTTATGAAACATATTCCAGGACACAACTGCCATCCTACAATGGTTCTTATTGTTGCTATTTCATGTAGTCTATTTTATTTGCTCTTGTCTTCTAGGTCCAGTTTCTATTTTGAATGATGGTGGGCCTTATCTGATGCTCCCATGTGGATATTAAAGCAAAAGTAGCTAAAGTTAAAGGATCATATACTTATCTCTATCTCTGAGGCCTGCAGGGGTGTTAATTAACGTATTTATTCCTCCTGTTTTCAGGTCCTTCTATGTTCCTGGTCCCTAGTAAATTCCTTTTCTTTGAGAGAAAGCTTTGCATGAAACTTCAAAAAACAAACAAAACTGTATTCTAAGCCAGGCACAGGGAGGCACAACTGTAATCCCAGTTACTCAGAAGGCTAAGGCAGAAGGATCACCACAAGTTCAAGGTCAACCTGGGAAACTTAATAAGACCCTGTCTCTGAATAAAAAATAAAAAGGTTTGGGGATATGGCTTGGTGGCAGAGTGCCAAGAGGTTCAAATTTGTAAAGTAACCATCATTTTCAGGTTTTTACAAAAGAAAAGCTCTCAGATGATCTTAGTCTGACTTCTTGCTGCCACTAGAAGTCTTCTTTAATAGGTTATAAATGTTTCCTTCATATAGATTATATGAATTTTTGTACCTATTATAATTGGGATATTTTTGATATTTATATATAGAAAATCTATTTATATTTATAAATTTATTTTATGATCATTTTCCTGGGTATATTTCTAATATTCTATTGTAATTCTACTGTGCTTTCTCTACATATATCATGTATGAATAATAAACATTTGAAGGAAAGGGAAAAGGAAAAACAGATAATACAGTAAAAAAAAGTAAAGGTCACAAACTCAAAATAAGGTAGTTCATTTTTCTTTCTGTTATATGCTCCACTTTGCCTAACACAGTGTTCAGCAGACATGAATTGTTAATGTACCTAATTAAGAAAAAAGACGTATCTGAGCTTCACAAACTCCTATTGTTTTACAAAATGAGTAACAAAGACTAAAATATCGTTTATAAATTAAATTGCTTACGAAAGAATAAAATGGATTATTTTATATTAAAACATAAAAATAATAAAGAGTTTAACAAATGAAAGCCTCTCCTACAACTCTGCCTGATTTTTAATTAAGGGGACAATTCAGAAACAGAAGGGAAGTAACAATGGTACATAATTTTATTAAGTTAAAAGATCTTTTGGCATGCAATAAGTGGAGTCAAATTGAGTGATTTCTGACAACTGGTAAGTACCTTCTGTTCCAGGGTTAGCTGATACTTATGTCTCACTCTCTTACACTTGTTGAACCAGCTGTTCTCATCCATGATGAAGGGAGGCCCCACCTTCTCTGGAGTGCTGCTTCCTGAGCTGCCACTGCTGCCCAGAGTCCTGAGTTCTTCCTCATCACTGCTGATACTATCAGAGCTGGGAAGATCAGAGGTTAAAATAAAAGATGAAAGAAAGTGAAAAATATATTCCAATTTGATTAACATCCCTATATTTTTAAGCTACTAGTGAGCAAATCCAAAATATTTAGCAGTAAATACAGAATAATAATAATAATAGTAGTAGTAGTAGTATAATAAAAATAATACTTTAACTTCCTTAAAAAAATGGCAAGCTAGCATGGACTGCTGACTTCCTTTCACAAAACCAAGTCTAGAGATACTACAATTCAAGTGAGACCTAAAGAATAAGGAATTAATGTTAAAACCTGTGAGAATGTTCAGAGGAGAAAGAATGAATTTCCAGAGGGGAGAACCAGAAACTTCTTATGTGCTGGAAAGAGCTTTCTAGCAACATTCCTTTCCTTGGCTTAGGTGGATCACTGCCTGTCTAATCCCCACTGCCAGACAGAAAAAGAGCACTACCAGCTAGTGGCAGTGGGTATACGCAGGGTAGTGTTCAAGGTCAGTTCCACTCTGGCAAGAAGATAAGTTTGGAAAAACCAGTCACTCCCAACCATTTTCTATTGGGAGGAGAGAGAGCCAGATGTTCAGCAGAGAGAATATTCATTACATTTCAAATTTTAAATTCTGTAGGACATCAGTTTGGCAGAGGAACAGAGAATAAGATTAAAAAATGAGAAAGGAAGTGGAGAGAAAAAGTGTACTTGTGACTGCCCAATTTAGGGTTTAAAAATAATAACAATGATGACTACCCTTTGTGAAATTTTAAACACTGAATAACAGACCTAAAGTCTGCACAGCAACCACATACATTAAGAAAGAAATAGGGCTGGGCATGGTGGCACATGCCTGTAGTCCCAGTGATTGGTGAGACTGAGGCAGGAGGATCACAAGTTTAGGTCAGCCTCAGCAATTTAGCAAGACTCTCTCAAAATTAAAAAAATAATAAAAAAGACTGGATATGTAGCTCTGTGGTAAAGTGCCCCTGGGTTCAATCACTAGTACAGAAAGAAAGAAAGAAAGATCGTTCAAGTAGTGCAAATACTTCATTTATTTGGATGAATGGTATAGATACTAACTTAGATAATTAGATGTTGTTAAAATTTAATTCTTCATGTTAAAATTAATGGTGTAACAGTACAAGAGAAATAGGGTATAAACTAATAGAGGAATAAAATGGGGGAGGGGAAGAAATCAATCCAAATAAAGGCAAGAAAGATGAAAGGAAGAATGGAGAAAGAAATGCAGAAAAGAGAGAAGGTAGGATAGATATAAAGCAAAGTATGCAATAGAAAGATGTAAGTACAGCTATATCAGTAAATATCCTAAGCACTTCACTTAAAAGGCAAAGCCTATTGGAGTAGATTTTTAAAATTCCAAATAGTATCAGTTTTTAAAAACCAAAAGGTTGAAAGCATTGTAATTCATAAACTTCTGGTGTGTATTTTCCCGCATGTTAACAGCTTAAATTAGGGTATGCCCTGTAACTGATGATATTTAACTATTACTGTCAAGCCATTTGCTTATGTACTAATGTCTGAACTGAGATGCATTTATAATGGAAGGCATGTTAGACTATATGAAATACAGTCTTAAAAGAGATGAAAATATGAAAATTATTAACTTAAAGAAAATTGATGAAACTCTATTAATAGCAAACAAAATAGACTTTAAGGAATAAAAACATCATTACATATATATGGTTATTCCATGTTGATAAAAAGTTCATTATATCAAGAAAATTTAAGAATTATAAACTTGAGTGTATTTAATGTTAGCTTCAAAAAATAGAAAACAAAAATTAAAATTACCATAAGAAAAACTGACTAATCAAATATCACAGTGAAAGAATTTAGTATATCATCTTTTAAAAGATTAAGCATATTAAAAAAAGAAAGAACACAAAATATTAGATCATAACCATTAACAAGCATGATCTGAATATAAGACCTAATCATTTGGAAAACTGATGAATTCTAGACTCAACAAATTTCAAGGACCTATGAACATGCAGACCACATTTATTAACCACAGTAACAAAAAGCCCTGAAAAAAATCTGAAAACCACACTTCAAACAAACCTTGGTAAAAACACACATATATATGTATGTATGTGTTATATATACATATGTGCTTATAAAAACATACATACATATTTGTGAAATATTTTCAACTGACCTAAAATAAAAAACAATTTATCAAACTTATGAAACATAGTTAAAGCAGGACTTCAAAGAATATTTACAGTCTATATACTTAAAAGAAAGTTTAATTATTGAAAAGAAAAGATTTGTACAAATTTCAGAAAGAATACAGATAAGAACAGATTAATGGAATAGAAGGCAATGATACAAGAGGTAAAAAAAATACTTTCAAAACATAAACTGACAACACATTAGCAAAAATGATTTTTTAAAAAGAAAACAAAAATAAAAATTATGAAATTAAAAGTAACAAAACTACTAGTTAGTGCAGGATTTAAGATATTAAAAGAAATTTCTTTGAACATCATGATATAAAAGTTTGAAAATGTTAATGAAATAATTTACCAAAACTAAATTAATAAGAAATAGAAAATTGGAATGATCATGCAAATATGAATGAAATTAAATCGGTAATTTACAAAGAATACTTCCATCAAAGAAAACATGTGTAATGGTTTTACTAACTGAGCTCCATCAAATATTCAAAAAATGTTTCTGTAATTCTAAGTTTCTACAGAAAACAAAGAAAAAATTCTTCCCCAAAACTTTCACAGCATCACCAATATACTTTTTTCCCCACATATGTACTTTTTTATTGAACCTGTTAATATTAACAGAGTTCTTGCACTGGCAAACTATGACAGGGATACAAAGGAACGAGTACAATGGATAGTCTCATCCGCCCATCCTAAGGTATATTAATGCTTGCGACATATGCATTTTGACAATTTCACAATCTTTTAAAAAATTAAGAGTTGGAATTTAAATGTGCTGTAGGTCTTCAGATTTCCAATATAGTATGCCACTAAATAAAACTTCTCATATTCATCTTAGTTCATTTTTCAATACCGTAACTCCCAACAAAATTTTGTGAGATAAATGTGTACTTTTCCAGGATAATATATAGTTACTTTTTAACATTTAAGTTTCTAAATGAAGTTTTCAGCTTAACCAAGATTCTCTTATTTCTTTTTCTTTTTTTCAAAATATTTATTTAGTTGGCAATGGACCTTTATTTTATTTATTTATATGTGGTGCCAAGAACCAAACCTAGTGCCTTGCACGCGCTAGGCAAGCGCTCTACCACTGAGCCACAATCCCAGCCCAAGATTCTCTAAGTTCTTGTTTGATCATCCCCCCTTGGCTGTCTCAGCTATTCATCCAAATACATCAGAAGCAGGCATCCTACCTGCCACCTCAAAGAATGCTGACATCACTGCCCAGAAGTGGCTGGCAAGTCCTGTCAGGAGATCCTGTAGCACTCCTATGATCCAGTTTCTGCACTGACTTATCAAGACTGAACTCCTATAAATGCTCCCTCACCAGGACAGTTTTACTCATCCATGTGCTTCACTCTGGCAACTGCAGGTCTGCAACTCCTGTATTTGGCAAAGGTATTTATTATAGAGAAACCCAGACCCTGAATCAATAGGTTACTTACCACTATGAAATGTTTCTACTGAACCCAAGATACAAAACTAGGAAACTGCCAGACTACCTCATTAGATGGAAATAAAATTTTCAGTAATCCTAGGATCTTCCTCAAGTCCTTTTAAGGACTAAGTACTACAGGATAGTTTACACTGTAATTATTTTAAATATGAGCTACATCACTGTCTTTCGTCCCTGCCTTTCCAAAAGAACACTTTAAAAACACACCAAAAGATTGATAATTCAGCTGGCTGGTACAACCACTGCATCTATAGAAACTTAAATACCAGAACATTTGGGCACAAGTATATAACTAATTCTTATTAAAGATCACACAGGACATGAAACTTAAATAGGTTTTAGGTGAAGTTTTTCGTGTGTTGCTTTGAATCTTTAAGGACAGATCACAGAACAATCCCTTAGTTCCCATGACTGTTCACTCTACAATTCAGACCTGATTATAGGAAGCTTTAGCAGCACCTGAAGCAGAGCCTCCAGCATCTACTGCCTTTTACATCAAAAGTTATTTGGCTCCAACCTAGGGAAGAGCAAATTCAGAAGTTTCACAATTCCAATGTATATTTCAGGTAACTTACTTAACCAAGCAATATGCTCTGTCAAAGAACTTACTCAAGTCAAAGCAAAACAAACAAAAAAGGCCCCAATGTGGAACACTGAAAAAGCACTATTCAAATAAAAAAATTACTGAAAGAAACAAGATTATTCCCTCCCCTCTCCTTTTCCCACTTGGTGGACATATTTAGTTACTTCAGACTATGACTAAAAATTTAAATTATAAATCACAGCCTTACTATACAGATGATCTGAACATATCAGTTCTTTTGAAAGATGCATGTTCCAGGAAGTCTAATACAGTCAGAGCCTACTACAGAGAATTCCTCAGGGTGGTGCACAGGACAGGCTAATTCAGGTCACTTAAGTCTTCATTTTACAGCAGATCAGAACCCAGCTGGCAAAATTTAAGTACGATTTCTGATATGAGTCCGGTTGAGGTGGTTTCAAGGTTCGCATCAATACTTTATTAGCTGGAACCTATGAAGTCCACACTTAGTGCAGCACACCTGAGATAGTCAACCCTCTCCAAGACACAGTACATGAGCACAGAAAGAGTTCTGAAATGAATACTAGAGGGAGGAGTTTTTTGTTTGTTTTCTGCTTTTGTATTTGTGGAGCAACCATGACAGAACATTGTGGAATCGTTCACACATTTATATAAAAATGAAAATCCCCTAGATCCGTCATACATGAAGGACAGTTCTGACACTTTAAACTTCCATAGTAGAACAGGGCTGGCCACTTAAATCAAGTGTCTGCCTTGTTTGCTGTAGATTCAACAGAGATTAGACAACAAATGGCTGTTGGTGATTGTTAGCTATGGTCTAATCACCTTGGATAACTGTACTGGGTGTGGCTACTTTTCTGATTTCCAACTAGTTGACTAACTAAAGTTTAAAGGCCTGGTTTTGGGTTCTGGTACTGGGGATTGAACCCAACAGTGCTTTACCACTGAACTATATCCCTAGTCCTTTTTATTTTTTATCATGAGCAGCACTAAGTTGCTGAAGCTGGCCTACAACTTAGGATCCTCATGCCTCAGCTTCCTGAGTAGAATCACTGGGATAAGGGCTTTTTCAAAACTTCATTCCTATCTCTATTTTTGTATTTACTACTTCAAAGTTCTTCTCCAAATTCTTTCCCTTTCAGCTACATGCTTGGCAGTGGACTGAGGGATGAGAACTATGTATCCTTAACTAATTCTTGTGGTCCCTGTGTCTATTGGTTGTAGTTAGCCTTGGCCCCAGGAGGCCTACACACACCATTAATCATTGCCGGTTCTTAGGTTTCAATAACAATTGCTAGAGAAGGAACTGTTTTATCCCAGAGACCTGAGGATTGTGTCACATCACCACCACCTCTATTTTTCTCTCAGTTATCTCTGGATTGTCTCTTTTCATTATCATCTTCTGTCTTTTCATTTATTTGCATTGCCAGAACTGAGTAAACAGTAATCAACCATTTTTTGCTCAAATTCTTTCCACTCATCTTCATCCTTGTCTTAGCTTTGGTGGTGGCCTGCCTCCAACCCTGTCCCAGTAGAGCCAGCAAGCACAGCTCTTGAGGCTCAAGAGCTAAAGCAAAGGGTCAAGGCAGCTGTGCACTCAAGATGCAGGAAAGAGCTATGCTCCATCCACTGACATGGCTTAACTGAGTGGTAACTGTAGGCAGGCAGGGTGTGGCTGGAAGAGGTAGGTCACTGGGGACATGCTTTGAGGGTTTATATTTTGTCCCTGATGAGCAGAGCTCTCTCTGCTTCCTGGCTGCCATATTCTGAGTACTTCACTCCACCACACTCTTCCACCAAAAGAACACAACAAAACTGCTGGATATGGTGGTACATGCCTGTAACCCCAGAGACTTGGGAGACTGAAGCAGAAGGAAAACAAGTTCAAAGCCAGCCTTGGCAACTTTTTAAGGACCTAAGCAACTTGGTAAGACCCTGTCTCAAAGTAAAAAAATAAAATAAAATAAAAAGGGGCCAAGGATGTGGCTCAGTGGTCAAGTGCGCCTGGGTTCAATCCCTGGTACAAAAAAAAAAAAAAAAAAAAAAAAAAATCAAAGCAACTATCCTACATCATTCCCCCCAGAAATTATGCCCTAAATGCCAAAAAGAGCTGGGGAAGAAACTAAAAGATGAGACATACCTTACACTAAAATCAAAGACTTATATTTACTTTGGTGAAACATGCAAATACCAATATCTTCATTAAGAAGAAAATACATCTCAGGGGTTTAATATATACGTGTTGATTAAATCTCTACAAGTTATAGCACCTCCCCAAATAAATACTGTTCTATAATGAAAAATAACAGGCTCCTATCCCCTTTCTGCCTTCCTGCAATCAAATTCTTAAGGGACAATAATGTTTCTTTACTCTTGTAAATTATCTCTACTACTATTGATCATATACCAATTTTTTTATTTTTCAGACATTATCTATTGACCTTCTATTATATTGCTTTTCTTAATAGCTACTATTATTAGTTAAATCAATAACATTTTTATTTATTATAACAATGTAAATGTTACTTAGGAAGAGATACATCATTGTAATATTTTCCTTTCTTGTTAGAAATTAGAAAACAAACATTTGCTTTTCTGAGAGATTCTAATTTTCTTCCTTTTATCAATTTTCCTTTATATTCCTCCATATATGTTTTCAAAAGCTTTGTCTTATCAAGAGCTTGTAAGGTCTTTCCAAGGTGCCTTTCAGAGTCCCTCCATCCTCTTCTACGGTGAGCTGACTACTTCCTGGACTTGCTGTCATCCTAGGTTGTCACCCTCCTTTTCTCAGCACTCTACCACCTGTAACTGCTCTATCTGGGCCCTGTTTCTTCCTTGGTTTATTCCTTTTTCAGGCTGAAACAGCTTCTAAAAACTATCTAAGAAAGGTAACATGGGAGACTACTGGACTGGTTCATGACTAAAAATTCCTGCAATCTACCTTTGACCTTGAGTAACTACTTGGCTGATTACAGAGCATCAGACTAGGGGCTGGGGAGGCAACTTAGATGGTAGAGTACTTGCCTTGCAAACACAAGGCCCTGGGTTCAATCCCCAGCACTGTAAGAAACAAAAAAACAGTATTAAAATAAATGTTATTTTCCTTTAGTGTTTTGAAAGCCTTAATTCAGTATCTTCTAAAATGCTGTTGAAAAATTTACTTTCCACCGTACACATTATGTTTTTTTCTCTGAGGAATTTTCTCTTTTCCTTTTTCTATGTCTGAAATTCCACTATCATTACATAACCTTTTAAACTTACTGTACTAAGAACTCTGAAAACTCTAAGTCTTTCAAAATTCTGCCTTCCTGATGGCAGAATTTGGCCATTTGGCTTCAAGTTCTACTTTTTCCAGCGCAATTCCCTTTATGTGGGAAGGTCTTCAGGGCTGTGCCCAAATGGGCTTTCTTGTAACCTTTATCATGCCACTTCCTGTCCCAGCCAAAACTATGGAGCTTCCTGGCAGTACGAAGACTGTGACGCTTGCCCATCCTGCCAGTGTCAAGGGGCTGAGCAAAAGAGCTGGAAAATTTTCTTGACCTTTACCTTTAATAATTTCTGCCCTTCTTTCTTCTTAGACCATTTACTAGTCAGATGTTCAACCACTTGGATTGATTCTCTATGCTTTTTTATCTCACTTTTCCCATTGTTTCACCTTCATTTTAATGAACTTTTGAGGAAATTCCCTGAATCTTACCTTCTAATTTTCAATTTGAATTTCCTAATGTATGTTTAATTTTCAGAAGAATCTTCTTGTTCACTACTTAATTCTTAAAGAATCTTAATCTCATTTTAAGGATGGACGTGTCCCCAAAATCATTCAAACTACTAATGAAGAGGCTTTTTCTTTTTAAGTCTTTTTTATGTTTTCTGCATCATTGCTGTTTTCCTCATGGGCTTTGATAGTTTCAATGAATTCCCATGTTTACATCTGCATGCCTTCTCCTAGCCTTACTATAAGATGCTTCAAGGATTCTACAGGATCAATGACCCCAACTAGTTCTATTCTCATTATCATTCTTTTGACTCTCTTGCTCCACCCTGTTATGTGACTTATTTGGCTTCTTATGTGACTTATTTGGCTTGCTCCACCCTGTTTATGTGACTTATTACTTCTATATTCACTTTTTTATTGAACATTTTATTGATCATATCTCTTTAACCTCATCTATACCTTCTCTTCATTCTCTCCAGCACACTCCCCACTATGGGCCCTCAAATACATCAGGCATTCTCTTGCTTCAGGGCCTTTGCACTCCCTCTGCCTGGGCTGTTCTTTCTCTATATATCTATATTCTTGTTACCTCAGCTTTACTACAATATCATCTTAAAAGGAGGCCTATCCTAACCACTGATTTAAAATTACAATTTATCCACCCACATTATCCTATCCTCCTCCTCTATTTTGGTTACAACATCTATCACTGACAAACTATACATTCTATTTATGTAAGAGACAGGAGGGAATTTTTATCTGTATTGTCCACTGCTTTTCCCTCAGCATTTAGAACAGTGCTTAGAACATAGTAAGTATTCAGTATATATTGGTTGAATTTCCTACTAGCCAATGATGACTTTCCTATTCTCCATGTTTCTGTAGATTCACACATTTATTTTTACATATAATTTCAACAGAGTAGCAGGACATAGAGAAGGCAAAACATGTGTTCAACTCATAGTTCTTAAAAAGTCCCACTTTCTGTAAGCTGCAGTCTAAATCAATCAACTTTGGGTTCTGAGAACAAGATTTGTCAATGAACATTTACCTTTGAGCATGTATGTTAATTTGAAATATATGTTTGTTTTAAAAATGAGAGAAGACTGGGATTGTACAGAGGTACAGTGTGTGCCTAGAATGCATGAGGCCCTAAGTTCAATCCCAAACATTGCAAAAAAAAAAAAAACCTCAAAAACAAAAACAAGAATTAAGGTACATTTTCAATTAATAGTTAATGAGAGAGAGAATTATGCAAGAATATTAAAATTTAAATGCTCAGTTTCCAGATATTCAGTAAATGACTGTTCATAAGAATAAAAAGGGATGAATAATAAGAAAGTTCCTCTCAGAAAACGAAGAGAATAAATACCCCATCCTTTATCATGTACAAGTATAACATTTCATAAAATATTATTAATGCTCATGATAACTGCATAAAGTACTGCTCTATTATTTCACAGATTATTTGAACAAATATTCATTCAACAAAGGAAGAAAATGAGAATAAGAGATGATAATTATTTGATTCAAAATCCCCTAAAAAGGGGAACTGGTATTACACAAAAATTTTTTGACAAAATCCATTGCTTCTCAATGTTTCAAAGACTAATGCTATAGAAATAAGGTAAATGGGTGGTAAATAAAAAACATGACTATGGGTTGATGCCAGGTAATGGAGGGTCTTTATATTTTGTTAAAATTTAGTTATTTCATCCAATGGACAATGAAAATTTGTTATTCTTAAAGGTGTTTTAATTCTAAAAGAAAAGAAACATTGCAAATAATTTTAGTAGAAAAATGATATTCAAGAATTTCAGGAGCCATTTAATATTTTAAAGAGTAAAATATTTTAAAAACCTTTATTAAAGCAAAGAAACAAGTATTAATACAAAAGAAAAATGGCTGACTTTTAATAAGAAATCTTTATAATTCTTCACTATTCATAATTGAAGGAAAGAATTCTTATCAATTAATTAAAATTTTATTTTCAATAAAGATATATAAAGGATAAAAACAGACTATAAAATTTCTAGCCTGATAAATCTTGCTGAAATTTCTGAAAATATAAGCTCCTTTAAAGAAATATTTTTAATCCTATAAATATGCATTAGAAAGTCTAGAACACATTCATTAATTCCCAAAACACATATCTATGGCATGTCCATTACATGCTAAGTACTAGTCTAAGCACTGGGTACAGAAAAGTGAACCAAGGCCAAAGTCCTTGCTTTTTTTGGAGACTACCTTCAGTGGAAGAAGACAAATAAGCAATACACCCCAAGTTAGACAGCAGTGATCTTTCTGGAAAAAATTAAGGAGGGAAGGGTCACAGGGTGGATGGGATGCTATTTTAGGTAGGAAGTTCATTGAAGGCTTAATTAGTAAGGTGACATTAAGCAAGGTTTTATAGGGAATGAATCATGAAAATATCTGAGAGACTTTTGGGGGGTGGGTATAGAGGATACAAAGAACAGAAGTCCTAACGCAGATGTGCTTACTATGCTAAAGAAATAACAAGGCCAGTGGTCCTAGAGCACAGTGGAAAAGACAGCAAGAAGCAAGAGATGAGGTCAGAGACATAGGTATCAGAGGTCAGCTCAACTAAGGTATTTCACTGTTTGCTTTGATTCAGACAAAAAGAACTACTGGAGACTTTGAAAAGAGGAATATAATAATCTGACTTATATTATAAAAGGATCACTCTGGCTGCTCCATGAAGAATTAATTATAGGAGCCAGAGGGTAGATATATGGATACTGTTGCAAATCTCTAGGTTTAAATTCAAGTAAAGATGCCAAAGTATTTGCAGACAGAGGCTATGTGGGTTATAGCAGAGAAAAGTTAAGGTCTCCTCATTTTTCACCATAAATAACCATAATTATAGAACTATTATTCTTAGAACAGGAAAAACTACAGGTAGAAAAGTTTATGGAGAAACCAGGAGCCTAATTTTGTACATGTTATATTCAAGGTGCTTATTACACTTCCAAATGAAAAGTGTCAAGTTGTCACCTGGATGAATTAGTTAGAGTTTAGGTGGTATCCCAGGTAGAAGCACATATCTGGAAAAGAATGGCATCTAGATAGTATTTAAAGTCACCAAATACTGGAGGAAAAACTACCTGGAGAGTGACTATACACAGAGCAGATGTTTCAGGACTGATATGAAATACTGCAACATTCTGAGGCTGGGAGAAGAAGAAACACCATTGAAATAGAGCGAGAAGGCACAAAGAGGACAAAAACCAGAGGAGTTTTGAAGGAGTAGTCTCCTCATCCTACTTAAATCTGGCAATGAGCTGTGACTGCCTACTTCAGCAGGAGGAGTTTTTTTTTTTTTTTTTTTTTTTTTTTTTTTTTTAGCAGGGGGTGGGAATTAAAACCTAATTTAAATAGTTCAAGAGAAAATGGAGGCCAAAAGCAACAAAAATGGAAGCATATTTGTAACAAAAGGAGAGGGGAAAGAGAGAGAGCCAGAAATAAATGTGGTGTTAAGAAAGTCTTGTTTTTGTTTGTTTTTAAGACAGAGAATGTAACAACAGGCTTATATGCTGATGTGATATTATGATATATAATTTTTGGCTTTTGTCCTGGCTCATAATTTCCCTTGTTATTTCCAAAATGACAAAAGCAATAAAGTTAAAGTACCTGGGCTTTTGTCCTTGGTTCCTGAAGCCAAGAACAATAGCTTCAGAGCAATAAAGGAGAAAGTCTTCTGCTGTGATGTCAAGGGACTTTAGGACTCAGAAACAAAATCTCTTTCTCGCTGATCTTCTTCTGCCCTCCTTTTCTCCTGTGGTAGAAACTGGAATTTCTCTTCCTCAAGGTTGGTCACAGAAACTAAAACTATGCTCCAACTGTCTCCTGCCTTTTGTCTTAGAGCTTGCCATAAAGCAGTTCTCTGACCTGACTTGTCCTATAATGTCTCCAATTCAGAAGAGGTCTTGCTCCATGTTTCATACTTGGGGGGAAAGAATGCCACACAGAAAGGCCAAGGAGACTCTGTTAAGATAGGCCTCACTGGGTTTCCCTACTCTGTTATCATCAGATATTACTCTTTGTCCAATTCCATATCAACAGGCTGTACGAATTTCAGTCATGGCTAAGTAATGAAGTCTCCACAAAACTCCACAAGGACAGGTTTGAAGAGCTTCTTGAAGGCAGATCATATGGAGGTTTACAAGAAGGTAAATGAGAACCTGCCCAAGTGCTCTGGGAGGGTGGTGCACCCCAACTCCATGGGGGCAGGACAGATCTTCCAGACCTTGTCTTGTATATCTCTTCATCTGGCTATTTATTTGTATCATTTAGAATATCCATTCTAAGAAGCCAGTATATCTAAGAAAGTGTTTCCCTGAGTTCTGCGAGGCACTCCAGCAAATTTACTAGGCATGAAGACAGGATTGTGGGAACCCCAATTTTTAATCAATACATCAGAAGTCCTAAGTCGAGACTTGTGATTGCCTTCTGAAGTAGACAGTGACTTACAGAGCCCTATCTCCAGGTGGACAAGATCATAATTAAATTGAATTAGAGGGCACCCAGCTGGTGTGTACTGCAGAACTGCTTGCTTGTTAGGTGGTAGGGAGAAATCCACATACATTTTGGAATCAACAGAAGTGATCTGTTGTGAGTGTCTAGTAGGAGAAACTGTCTTTCCACTATGTCCTCAGAGTTTAATATACAGAAGAACTAGGAGAGAGGGGTATTTAATGGAAGGGAACAACTGCTGATATGACCTCTCTGGAGGGCAATTTTACATTGTATTTCAAAAGCTTTAATAACACACACACACACACAAATTTATTCCAGAAATCCCCCTTCTATTATTTTGACTTAAGGAAATAATCATTGCCTGGGGATGACAGTGCACCCTGAAATCCTTGCTACTTGGCAGGCTAAGGCAGGAGATCACAAATTAAAGTCCAGCCTGGGCTACTTAGTGAGACCTTGTCTCAAAATAAATGAAAAAGGGTTGGGGATGCAGCTCAGTAATAGAGTGCTTTCCAAGCATATGTAAGATCCTGAGAAGAAAGGAGGAGAGCAGAGGGGAAGAGAAGAAGAGGAGGAAGAGGGAAGGGAGGGAGAAAAAAGTGAAGGAGGAAAGGAAGAAAGGGAGGGAGGGAGGAAAGGAGGAAGAAAGAAAATGAAAGGACAGAGGAGAGAAAGGAGAGAGAGAAAGAAGGAAAGAAAAATGAATGAATCATGAATCTACATAAGAAGATACAATTACAAGGATGTTAACTATAACACTGCATCTAAGGACAAATAACTGAATACACCCTAAAAGTCCCCGAATAACTGGGCAAACATCCTACATAGACAATGAAATTCTATTCACTTTAGGAAAGAATGTAGAGGACAGTTAATAACATGTATAACTGTTCACTCTAGAGTTTTAAAGGAAAAAATCAGTACATGCATATAATATTTAAATTTTTTATCAAAGAAAAAGTATATCTATATATAGAAAAGGCTGGAAAACTATCTTACAAAACATTAACAATGTTTCTAGAAGCTGTTTCTTTCTTTTTTTCCTTTCCTTTTTCTTTTTTTGGTACCAGGAATTGAACCTAGGGGCTTTAACCACTGAGTCACATCCCCAGCCCTTTTTAAAACTATTTTTTATTTAGAGACAGGGGCTAAGTTTTTGAGGCTGGCTTTGAATTTATGATCCTTCTGCCTCAGCCTCCTGAGCCACAGGGCATACCCAAATGCACCCAGCTAGAAGCTATTTCTTGAAGGTAGATAATGGGTGATTTGTTTTTCTTTCTACCTTTCTGTATTTTCTAATTTTTCTTCAGTGAATACATATAACTTTCTATATAAATTATAGTAATTTGGGAGGAAGGAGAGAGTCTGATGATTTCCTAAAATTAGGAACCTAACTGGGTTTTTTATTTTTCATGCTCTCTCTCTCCCTCACATTTTTCTTTTTGGTTCTAGTTATACATTTTGATATAACTTCACATGTATGGAATATTATTCTAGTTAGGTTTTTTAAAAAAACTATGCTTAGGACAGGGATTTAATTCAGTGATAGAGCATATGCCTAGCATATGTAAGGCCCTGGGTTCAATCCCAGCATACAAAAAAATATGATGTGTCTTCAGTTCTATGTATTTCTAGTTCATCATTTGTAAAATTGGGTTAGTGATGCCTACCTCACTGATTTTTAAGGAGTAAATTAATTAATAGAAGTAAAGCTCTTAGAATAATGCTTTATACATAGTAAAGATCCAGTAACATTACTACTCTTATTTAGAACTATGAGACATCTTCACAAAATGTACATAATCCAACATTTCCCAAAACACTGTTAACTGTATGCCTTCTTGCTATTATTTCTACACTTAATGTACTAGAATTATCCCTTTTCTCAAAGGATCAACTTACTCATTTTAGATATCTGGTCATAATATACTATTTCTCTTTCTTCCTCCCCATCTAAATTATTGTCAAACACCTAGCTCTGAAATATTGTGTGATCTCTCACTAGATAGTGGTTATCTTGACTTTCTTTTGGAAGCACCAAAAGTTCCCTTATTTTTGACACCTATGCTTCCCTGGCTTCTAGGAAAAAGTCTTTCATACATTCATTTTTTTTTTTTTCAAGGATTGAACTCAGGGGCACTTAACCACTGAACTACATCCCTAGCCCTTTTTTTATATTTTATTTTGAGACAGGGTCTCACTGAGTTGCTTAGGGCCTTGCTAAGTTGCTGAGGCTGGCCTTAAACTCAAAATCCTCCTGCCTCAGCCTCCCAAGTCACTGGGATTATCAGTGTGCGCCACAACACCTGGCTTTCACACATTCTTGAATATATGTGTGTATGCACCCATGTTATATATATATATACATATTTTACACACACACATATACACACACACATACACACACACAGAGTAGCTTACAGTTTTGGCCTGATTATGAATTTAGGATTATATAAAGAGTATTATGCTAGCCGCAAGATCAATTTTTCTAGCAGAACTTGGAAACGTATATATTTCATCTGATTAATTTCAAGGCTGATGAGTTTGTGGGAAATCTAGAACACATACACAATAATCATAGTAGGATAAATTGGTACAACTCTTTTATAAACTTATTTAAGAGTCATAAAAGTTTTCATCAAATTTTCTTAAAATAACTGAAAATTTACAACAGAAACCAAAGGCAAATTGATTTGTACAAAGATATTCATTACTCTCTATAATGGAGGTAAAATGGAAAACTAAATAGTGAATTATAGTTTTGAAACCTCACTGGACTACTGCAGGGCAATTTCAGTTATTACTATTACACAGTGATTACAGAAATATAAATATATGTATGCTTTTACATGTAAAAATTATATAAGAGGATTGCAATTATATAAAAAGTGTATTTACATAAATACTAAAAATACAACTAATTTTATACTATTTAATAATTTCTGATACTGAAACAAATGTTTTATACAAAGTAGTTTAAAGCACATCATCATTGCATAAAACATATAATTATAAACTAAGATTTCAAAACATTTCAAAATGGTAGGTACCTTTGTGTAAACTTCAAATATGGTGTATAGTCTATTACAGCAGGAAAGTTGCCATCCAATCCCTGTCCTTTAAGGCAGAAGCTAAGACAAAAGATAATAGATATTCCATATTAATACATAAATATTAAATCAAAGTTAAGTATTACAAATAATTTCTTGCTAGAGACATTTCTTTTTATCAAATTTACTTATAAATAAATACCTCAAAAATATTCTACCTTCAATACAATAACAAAGCACTGTACAAGTTAATACATAATGTATCAAGTAGCAAAAGTAAAATGCTCTCTCTACTTGACAGTATCTTTGTCTTCAGGCTTTCAACATGTCACTAGAGAATTTTCAAATGAGGATTTGCTTTTCACATTCATAAACTCTCAGGTGACAATGCATATTCCTTAAGAAGATCTGACTGGTTAGAAAACAACAGTTCCTGAAACTATCCAAATGGTGAAAAGGCTTAGATCTTAGACCTACAAAGGATGTTGAAAGTTCTCTAATCTCCATTCAATTCTTCTGAAATCATGAACAATGAAAAGCTTAAGTGACTTGTTGAAAGTTATACTGAATCTCATAGAGCCAATAAAGGAAATTCTGATCTTCTGGTTACCCAATTGAGTAATTTTTACTTTTATATGATGTACATATAAATAACACAAAAGATGTTCAGTTTTATGATTACTATTATTAGAAGAAAAAAGTCCCTCTTCTAGGAAGATACACAGGAATATGTAGAAGAGGTAGGTTGATCAGCAAGGAAAAAAAAAATCATCTATGAATTCCCACCTTCAAAAGATTTAAGCCAAGCCAACAACCTGCCATGTAAAAAGTTAACATTCTTACAAGGGCCAAAAGGACAATCTTCCTACTCCATCATATTCATCCTAAGAAACTGAACCAATTAACTGAATACTAGTTTATTACAAGTATAAATAGAGGAAAGTTGAACTTTTGTAATGACAGATATATGGAAAAGAGTGATTTACTAGAAAAAGAAAATGTGAGAATTATTTTTTAACTCAGGAGTTAAAAGACATTTCAGTCTCTGACAAACACTTTGATGGCTAGTATAATTTGAATATTTGAGAATTAGAATATAGCGCTTTTTAAATTTTTCTATAATCTAGACTTTATCTAATTTAGACACTGTCTCAGTCTCCCTCATAATTAAGTGAAAAACCTCCAATGATAAAGTATGCTAATGTCTGCAAAGCATGCAAATATCCAAATCTTAAAATCTGCTGGATAATTCATTTGTAAATTTGCCTGGTATTCCTTTGAGAAATTCCAGGCATGATTTTTAACCTCATGATAAAAACTTGGTGGGAATGTATTCAGTGATACAGTACCTATGAAAGTGCTCAGAGTGCTTGAAAGAATGTGCCATGTTAATCCTGGACAAGTTTAAATGGGACATGTACTGTTTTGATTTAAAAAAAAAGTGTATAAAAGTAAAGAACAAGTCATTTCAGACTTATTTTGTTAATACTCTTGTATTTTCAAATGCTATATATATTTCAATAAAAATATAATGCCTCCTTCATTTCTGTCTTTGAGTTTTCTTGAAGACAAACTTTTACTTAAAATATACATAAAATCTGGGTTCAATTAAAGAAATGTAAAAAGATGCTTCCGAGAATCTAGAAAGCACAATGACCATTTCTAGTACTTGTTCTTAATCGGGAACAATTTTGTCTTGTTGATAATAAAAACAAAAATTAACAATATTATTTGATATCCTAAATATATAACACAAGGAATGTAAGATATCCAAGATATCCTGCCAGAATTTCTTGTTTGGGACTACATTTAATGTATTTCTTTTCATTTTTAAAGCATTAGCTGAAAAATTCCAAGACTTGAGCTCTCCCTTCAGTGCTAGTTGGGTACTGCTTGGGGGGTGTAGTCTAAACTTTCCTTTATCCAAGTTAGAAGGCAAGCCTATCAACTCCCAAAATTTGAGAATCTCTTTTCTAAGAGCAAACTCATTTAGAAAATTAATGGATTTGAAAGGGAAAAACAGGAATCAAATATCAACTGTGTGTTTTACTTAGAATATTAAAAGAAAAAAATCCTAAGTAGAAATTATTATGAGGTAGAATAATTTAAAAACCAAATTCAGTTAGTTAAATATTTAGCACCTGAAATCAATAGCATTGAGTCCAAGCAGCATGCCAGCAAGCATATTTGCTTCTTCACCCAAGACAATTGCTCCATCTTCATAAAATCTCCTAAAAAATGAAGTGGGTCATGAAATAAATATTAAAAATGATTAAAGTCTGACCTAAAGAAATCACAATCCAAAATAAAAAGCACAATTTAAAAAATTGATATATATGCATACATATGTATACATATATGCATACTTTCACCACTGAAATCTTGAAGCTATTCAGAAAAAAAACAAAAACAACAAAAAAAATCACCTGTCACCATAACAAAAAAACATTCTCCCTAAGTGTTTCCACTTCTCTTAAAAACAGTTCAAAAAATGAGGCTGGGGATGAAGCTCAGTGGCAGAGCCCTTCCTAGCATGTATGACGCCTTGAGTTCTATCCTCTACACCACAAAAGAAAACAGAAGTCTCTAAAATGACTCTTTTGGTGGGCCTAGAGTGTCCCAAACTTTTCCCTAATAGTGAGGCAACATAAATGTAAAATAAAAAGTTGTAAATCCAGGGTCATTTATACTGGTCTATTTCCAAAACTGTGTTGAAACTAGTTCTACTATTACAACAAAAATAATTTTGTTTTTCTGTAATCCTAAGAGTTACTGACTAAATGCTCATTAGTAATTTATGTTAACCTTAATGCTGCAATACTAACAGAACAGATGGGCTACCAAGGTGGCTACATATAAAAAAGAAACTACCCAACATCCCTTGACAAAAATGTGAATGTGAATCTGTTATTGCTAATTCCTATAAAGTCTCTGTTTTTGTTAACAGTTGCTTTTAAAATTATTTGAAAAATACTGTAATAGCATCCAATGTATTCTTCCACAAAAGGATGTAAAATCACTGAATTTTCTTTTGAAACATAGTACTATATAAAAATTAGCTGATGTTCATTAACCAGAGATTGTTACACTGTTTTATCTTATATTGAATATAGATAGTGAATATCACTTCACAGCAGTCTACTAACTAAAATAAAAACATTTTAGTAAATGAAATGTCTTTCCCTTTTCAGTATTCATGGATTTATAAAGGCTACAAAAAGACTGTAATATGTATATAATCCCACCATCAATTTTGAATAGTTGTTCAGTTTGCTAATTACTGTTATAAATATATCATTTGATACTTGAAAAAAAATCCTATGAAGTAAATGAGACGTAATCATCATTAGCTTCCAATATAACACCAAGGGAAGTATGAGGTTAAAATAATTTGCTCAAGCTCAGATAAATGAATTGCTTGAGGAAGCTATCCAATTCTTACAGACTACTACTTGTGAAGGCAAAATATTTAAAGAGAATTTAACCTATGTTTTGGTTCATATGGAATTTTAAATGAATTAAAAGTATAAAGAGGAAAATAAGACAACTATCTACCCTCTGACACATTTGTAAGGTTGCAAACAAATAAATTAGAGAGCTGTCTTGGAATAAATGTTTTTCTGTTTCCTTGGACATATTTAGAATTGTTTTTACTGATTTAAACAAAAGGAGAGAAACTAAAACTTCTAGCATAACAAAGATCAGTAAAATAAATGGAAGAATTTCTAGACATTCAATTGAAAGGTTCTGCAAAAAGATAAAAAATACTAGACAAAGACATGTATCTGAGATTTTTTTGTCCTCACTCCAATGGTTAATTTACCTGTTAATCAAATATATTACAGATTCTTGGAAGGATTATGCTTCCAAAGGTTCTAGAACACCTTTTCTATGGGACATATTCTTTAGAAAGGAATTCTTTTTTTAAAACGGGGAATCACCTACCACTCTTGCATTTCTTATATAAGAAAAGATCTACTTTTCTTTTATTCCCCATTTGAGCCCACCATAGTTTAAAATTGCATTTTAAGAGTTAGGCAAAATGATTCTTGCTTGCTTCCTAATGTCAACATTTCTTTAGGAATTGCTGAAGAATACACAAAACAAAACAAACACTTACTTCATAGATTTTTTTAAAGTCTAAAGTCCTGTTATATTTGTATGTGCATAATATTGTTTTAATGGGCTTTTTGGAGGGAGCTTTAGTTTTCCTCATTAGTATACTATATTAATTTTTAAGTTAATGGTTTTTTAACAATAAAGGAAATGCTTCCTGTATGTGAAGTTAATAGTTCTACTCAAATAAAAATTAACTCAAGCATAACACTCCATAAGCCTGATTTAATATAATAGCAAAAAGGGAGAAAGGAGGTAAGGACATAGGGAAGAGGAAGGGTCCGTTAAAGAGGATTGTCTGTTATATCTGAACTTTCTCACTTACTAGTATGGGCTAAGATGAAAGGATTATTCAGAAGATATACTTCCAGTGTGAAATAACATATTTAAAAAGTAATTCTGTACTTAAAAGAATACTGAATGGAACTACTGTGAAAAGATAATATTTCTATCATTTCATTGAAGACTTAAGTCACTTATGCATATTAAAGAGGTAGAAGCTATTTGGAAACATTAATTTTTTATTCTCTTAATAAAACAAACAATTTTTATTGAAAATCTGATTTATGTTTTTTACTTTCAAAGACTTCAATAGACTTTAAGATTTCAACCTTCTCATTTTATCTCACAGAAAGACTGAAATGCTAATAAGGTTTGTTTATATAACTAAGGTTATGCAATTTATAAACCAGAATAAACCCTGAAATGACTAATCCAATAAGGTGTAAACTTATAAAAAAATCCTTTCTTTTTGTTAAAAATATTTTTTGTTCTAAAGAAAATATTTTTATGAGAAGAATCTAACCAAAACAGTGTACTGAATTCCAAGAACATACTATAAATATTGAAAGTACCCAAGTAAAAAAATACATAAAACTTTCATTTAAATACTTATATATTATTAGACAATATTAACTATAGTTCTATATTTTAGAGGCAAAAAGAAATTATAAGCAACTATTTGGTAGTGTGATCTGGAAGAAATACCTTCAGTTTTTATTAGGTATACACTTTCCATTTATTTATATGTTGACTAGAAAAGTATTAGTAACCAAGAGAGTACTTAAAGTCTTTTAGTACTTAAAATAATATACTTTTTTCTTATCACATGTAACAATTCTAATTGAAATATATTCCTATAATGCTGTCTTAGCATTCATGCTATAAGGTTATTTCAAGGCCTCTTGGGTAGTTTCATAACAAATAACCTTTGGGATGATAAATAGTCAATATAAACTATGTAACACCATACAATATTTTGCTTTGAATTTTTCTTTTTTTGAGAGTCAGAAGTTATTCTATACTCAGAAAATACAATATTAAAGAGGAGAAAACTTACACGTCAAAGAAACTTCATTATCAACATTCTTGTTCTCTTCTCCAATTTAATCTATACATAAACAACTACAAGGGGGGTAATATAAGAAAATTCCCCCTTATGACGTGCAAAACAGATGTTATATTGTATTCAAGCTAAATCAGAATGAAAAACTGACCAAAATCTGAATCTCCAAATGTCTTGCTAAAAATATGAGATTCATTAATTATTTTATCAACAAATATATAATAAATTCCTACTATGTGACAAGAACTATTCTAGGTACTATAGTTATAATGATGAACAACTAGACATGGTCTCTCTATGGAGCTTATAGTCTAGTTAATAGGCCACAAACAAAAGAAAATAATAATTACACATGATGACAACTAATATAAAGTAAATAAATTCTTTTTCAAGGGAGAGGTAAAAAAAAATTCTCATTCTGGAGAGACATTAAGAAAGGTATTCGCAAGTGTTCAACTTGAAACCTTGGCACGCATAAGTCTGTTCACACAGGGCTTTGCTAGTCATGTAACATCAATAATAATAGTGAATATTTATTGATGGTTAAGGATAGCTATAACTGCTTTCAGGGAATTATCTCCTTTAACTTTGGCAACACATATTTTTCTTCAGAAAGATTAAGGAACTTGCCCAAGATTCCACAGCTTAAAAGCAGTGAAACCAGGATTTGATTCCAAAAAATGTGATTGCAGAGCCTGCTGGTTAAGTAAAGAGAAGTCACTTCAGTAATTTAAGTGAGAATTGACAAGAATATTTTTACCTTTAAAACTGGCTGGAAGCTGTATGGCTATTAGAAGGGGGCAAACTGGAAGCTTAGTTGGGAGGCCAACAGGTTCAAGTGTAGGCCACAGATAAAGGGATATGGATTACTCTAATAGTCCTGGAGGGAAAGGTAAATAGATTAAAAAAAATTAGAGATTGGATCAATAAGACTTGCTAATGGACTGCTGATAGGAATTAAGAGAAAGAGAAATCAGGTATGAATTTCAGGCCCTGGCTTGTTCAACCATGTATGTAGGCAGTGAAATCATTTACTAAGAAGGAGTGAACAACAACAACAAAAAAATTACAGGAGAAAAAAAATCAAGATAATCTGAACTATCTAGCTAGAGATTTAAATGTGATATCATGATATGGATAGTATTTGAAGCCAAGGGGATGGATGAAATGCCAGAGGGAAGAGAGAAAAAAATTGAATTGAGAAAGAAAAGCAGACAATGCAAGACCAAGGCCAGAGAATACTGATATTTATCATTTGCAAAGAAGAAAAGACAGAAAAAGAGACTGAGAAAGAGCAATTAAAGCAATGCAAGGAAAAGCCAAGGGATGTATATAATTTGAAAGCCATAAGGTTTTTTCAAGATAGAGGAAGCAGTCAATTGATACTGATAGTAGCTAGAAGATGCTGTGCAATACAAAGAAATGTACATTAAATAGTGTAGCTTGTTGTTATTGATAGTCTTTTAAAAAGATCCTTGGTAGAGTACTGAGGACAGAAGTCAGACAAGAGTGGAGAGCATTTCTGAAGAAATGCTAACAATGTTTATAAGGACTTTTGAGAAGTTCAGTGATAGAGTAGAATAGGAAGCGAGCAGTAGTAGAGGGAATGTGGGTTCAGAGGATAATATTTTCTTTTTAAAGTAGGAGATGCCAGTGTAAGTTCCATATGGGTGAGAATGATCCAACAGTAGCAAAGAGATTGTGGCTGAAAACAGGGAAAAGTGACAAGTAAAGGAAGAGGTGAATAAGGGAGAATCCAGAAGAAAGACATCTTCAGTAGGAGAGACCTTCCATTACAACGAAAAGAAATAGGAGAAACTGGTTAAGGTGTATGGGGGACAGCAATAAGGGCATTTATGTATGATAGGCTTTCTAAATGAAGTATAAGGCAAGGGAATTGGTTGAGAATGAGGGCATGGGGGAGCTATCTCAGGTTTGCTAAGAAAGGATGTGGTATATAACATGGTCATTATGGGGGAGCGGAAAAGCAGGGCTACTAGAGAAACCAAGTAGGATTGTTGGGTACTCCTCAATGCTAACTGATGTCTATGATACTGAATCTTAAGATCACTGTAAGTTTTTATCATATGAAACATCACAAAATTATTAAAATAATTTTATAAATTAAGCATGCAACATCACAAAATTATTTCACTCTATCATATTTTCTTTGATTTGATGTTTTATAATTAACCTTAGTATAAAAGTTTGCTCATTTAGTGAATGGTTACTTTGTAGAAGGAATTGGCTAAGAATGTTATCTAATTTCATGAATTATCAAATCTAACCCTTAGAACTCCATGAAATGGGTATTAAAATTATTGTCATTTTACACAGAAAACCTGAAAGTTAGAGAAGGTAAGCAATTTACTAGTTTATTCATGGAGATAGCAGAGAAGTGAACTAGGATTCAAATCCAGGTCTATCTGAACTGAAGTCAGATAATCTCATGCCACTAGGTATATTCTTGTATCACACCAAACTTGCTATTGTTCAGTCCTATGCATAATAGGACTTCTCAGGGTAAAATTTATGACTGATTTAACTAATAACTTAAATGCTTGATAAATATGCATCTAAGAAAGCATGAAGAGGGGCTGGGGTTGTAGTGGTAAAGTGCTTGCCTGGCACGTGTAAGGCACTGGGTTGGATCCTCAGCACATAAAAATAATTAAAAATAAAACAATAGTATTGTATACATCTACAAAAAAATTTTTAAAAAGCATGAAGAGTTTTATGAATTTAATCTCTTTTGAATAATAAATTCATCCCAAACATTCATTTACTTGAGCTGATTTTTAAACAAATTGACAAAGCATGTAGGACCTTAATAATACTGTGAAAATTTACCCATTTGGAGGAGTAGTAAAAGGGATTATTATGGTTTGGATATTAGGTTCCTGTTAATGCAGGAATATTCAGAAGTGAAATAATTAGATTACGAGAGCTGTAACCTAATCCTAGTTTAAATGGACTGACTGGGTGGTAACTATAGGCAGATGGGGCTGGCAGGAGGAGATGGATCACTGGGGGTTGCTTTGGAAGGGTGTTCTTCCTGTGGCTCCTTCTTCTCTTATGCTCTCTGGGCTTCCTGACCCTGCCATGAACTGAGTGGCTTTCCTCACAAGGTCCTTCCCACATGATATGCTACCTTACCTGGGGCCCAGAGCAATGGATTCCTCATCTATGGACTGAGACCATTGAAACTGTGAATTCCAAATAAACTTTCCCTCCTCTTAAGTTGTTCTTTTGGAATTTGGTCACAGTGATGCAAAAGCTAACTAAAGAAGGGATATTGTCAAATTTTTAGCAGAAATAATGAAAATAATAGCATCATTTTGGAAAGCAATTTGAAAATATGTGACAAGAACTGAAAAACACTTATCATTTAACATTGTGATTCTATTTCTGAGACCTATGTCAAGGCAATGATTCTTTGGGCGGGGGGGTGGAAACTGCAGATTATTTCATACTCACTGTAGCATTATTAATCATAGTGAGGAACCACATAATCAAGCAACAGGAGGATGAAGTATATTATGGAACATAAAAGTCACATTGTATAGCCATTAAATATTTATAAAAGCATTATAGTAAAATACTTAGTACAATGTGAAGTAGAATTAAAAAGCAGAATGCATAACAGAAGAAGCAGTACAATGAAATCATTATTTTAAGAATATTTTCAGCAAAAGGCTGAAAGGAAATATGTCACATTTAATAAAGCTACTCTTAGGTGCAGCAGTAAGAATGATTATTTCTCCCCTTAATTAAAGTTTTTGAAGTTCTCTGAACTTTCTATATAAGGAGGAATATTATAAATAATATTTTAAATAAAATTAAAAGTATCCAATAGAAACAGAAATCTTTAAGTACAAATTAGAAGCGACATTAAGTGGAAATTCATTACTTCATATGCCCCAAACTCTTCCTGCAAAACCTGTTCTTGTAAAACTCAACAAAACCAACAGGAAATATCTGTCATTTTTCATTTGTCCTGTTGTCTATCTACCACTGCGAATTAGTCCTAAAATCTCCAGCTTCTAGGTTTTCTTTGATCCTTCCAAAATCAAATAAGCATTACATAGTCTAGATATCTGATTTTGAGAATAATTCTATGTTCTCATTTCTACATGATATCTGAAAAAGTAAACTCAAAGAAGCAGACAGTAGAATGGTGGTTACCAGGAGCTTGGGGAACAGAGAGGATTGGTGAGATGTTAGTCAATGGAAGTAAGTTCAAGAGATCTTTTGTACAACATGGTGGCTATAGTTAATAATATATTGTATTCTTAAAAATTTCTAGGAGAGTTTTAAGCAAACTCACCAAAAAGTATGTGAGGTAAGGAGCATATGTTAATTAGCTGGATTTCCACGTGTGTGTATATATACATATGCATATATATGTGTGTATATATATGTATTTCAAAACAATATGCTGTACACAAAAATTACATACAATAGTATCTGCCCACTTAAATAAGCAAATGAAATGTTAAACACTAAAATACAAGAATATATCATTTCATGAAGAATTTTTCAGAATTAAAAAACTGAAAATCTTTTTCTGGTCAGATGTTAAACTAGCACTAATCCTCATTTGTATTTTCTCAAGAAAACTATAAGACCACCACTAAGAGAAACTATAAAAAACAAATACTGTATTCCACTATTGGGTACTAGTTTTACTTCAAAAGACAACCTGCATAGAAATGTCATTTCTTGTAGAGGGATCTAGGGGAAATGATTTCCTTAGGAAACAAATAAAATGAAGATTGGTCCATAGGAAGGGAGTGATGACAGAGGTATATTTGAATTATTATTCCTCAGATACAAACTTAAAAACAAGTTTTGAAACAAGGTTTATCAAAAGAGCTTTCAGATATTTAATGTCATGTTTTTTTTTTACAAGACAAAAAAAACAGTAACTGAGAATCAGAACATTTAAAACTGAATTATTCTAAGGACAATCTTACATTTAAGATTTTATATTTTCTCATTCAACACAGTGAAACTCATTTTTCTTCCTTCCATTACAAAAACCTGTATTATTTTTTCCATATCCCCACATACATTTTCAATAAATCTTTAAATTTTGTACACATCTTTTAAACAGCTTAGTATACATACCATACAACTGACCCATTCAAAGTACAGTTCAATAGTTTCTGGCATATGCACAGAATGTGCAGCTGTCACATCAATCAATTATAACATATTTTCATTACCCCAAAATAAAACCATGTCCCCATTATCAGTCACCCCACATTTCCCTCCAAACAATCCCCTAGTCCTAGTCCACAGACTATTAACATAATTTCTGTCTCTACAGATGTATTTATTCTGGATATTTCATACAAATAGAATTACATACTATCTGGTCTTTTGCAACTGACTTTGACTTGGCATATTTTCAAGGTTCACCCATTTTATAGCATATACCAGCTGGTATTCCATTCCTTATTAGACTGAATAATATTCCACTGAATGCATATATCACATTTTGTTTATTATTCTGTAGATGGACATTTAAATTGTTTCCACATTTTGGCTATTATGAATAATGCTGCTATGAACATATGTATAAATATTTTTTGTAAACATGTTTCCAATTCTCTGGGAGATAGATATAAATATATAGATATAAATACAGGTACATAAGCATACGCCTAGGAGTCATACTCTGGGTCCTATGGCAGCTCAAAATTTAACCTTTTGAAGAACTGCCAGACTGTTTTTCAAAGTAACTGCACCCATTTTACTTTCCAATTTTTCTATATTCTCATCAACATTTGTTATCATGTGATACTGAGTATAGAAATATTAGTTGATAATGCAATAATATCTCATTGTGGTTTTGATTGCATTTCCTTGACAACTAATGATATTAGGTTTCATTTTGGTATTTAATAGCCATTTTAGTATTTATTAGTACACCTTCACAGGAAAAATATTTACTATTTGCCCATTTTTAAATAGGTTGGCTTTTTACTAATGACTTGAAAAAGTCCTATATATACATTTTAGATGCAGTTCCTTATATTTTCAAAATCTTCTCCCACTCTGTGGGTCACCTGTTTATTTTCTTGATGATTTTCTTTGAAGCACAAAGTGTTTAATTTTGATTGTGTCCGATTTATGTATTTATTTTTCTTTGTTCTCTACATTTTGGTATCATATCTAGGAAACTATTGCCTAATCCAAAGATTTGCATCTATGTTTTTCTTCTAAGAGTTTTACATTTAAGTGTGATCGTTTTGGATTTTTTGATTAGGTTATGAGGTAGCGGTTAAAAGTAACCCTGAGTAATGTTTATTTTTTCATGTGAATATGTTGCCTCCCTTTATTCATGGGAGATATGTTCTGAAATCCTTGGATTCTTGAAACAGCAGATAATATCAAACTCTACTCAGATAGCCTCTAATTTACATGGTTTGAGTTCTGATTTTTTGACTTAAGGTTGTTGAAAAAACAAATTCAGTAGAAACTGTACTTAAAATTTTGAATGACGTTCTTTTCCTGGGCTGACAATATGTATAGTATAAAAGCTATTTGCAGTGCTGGGCAGTGGCAGTGAGCTGGAGCTCCCAGTCAGCGGTGCAATCACATGGTTACCACATATAAAACAGACTTTGAGTCAAATGATTCTGTAAGTGTCCTGAGACTGTTAAGGTGGGCCATGCTAAGACATGATGATGTTTGGGAGATGTAAATATATTAAATGCACTTTTGAACTTATAACATTTTCAATTTATCACAAGTTACTGAAACACAACCCCATTGTAAGTCAAGAAGGAGCTATACATATACTGTTCTATCCTACATGTACATATCTACAATAAAGTTTAATTTATAAATTAGGCACAATAAGAGATTAAAAACAATAATAAAATAGGACAAGTATTAACAATAGATTTTAACAAAAAAAGGTTTTAAAACTTGTGAATTGTTTACTTCCAGAATTTTCCACTTAATATTTTCAGATTGTGGATAACTAAAAACATAGAAAGTAAATCACTGGACGTAGGATGATTTAACATAAAACTTGAAAATATATTCATACTCTAAAAACTCTTTTTTGGCTTCTAAAAGATGTTGGTAACATTGCTGTTTTATCTACGTTACTATAATTGAAAACAGTACTTTATTAACTCATCTTTGTTATTGTTTTGCAGGACTGAACATAGGGCCTTGCACATGCTAGACAAGTGTTCTACCACTGAGTCACTCCCCAGCCCTCATATTTCCTCTTTGTGATAGCTCAGTAATTTACAAAGTTTTATTTTATACTTTATTCCCTCCTTTTTATGTACTAAAATTTTGTGAAAATTAACATTTCTTCAGAATACAACTTTTGTCATAAATTAAACACTGTGGTATAACTACAAAGTACTACAGGGGTTTCCATGAAGCTATTTCTATCTTTGTATTTCCACTCATATCTGCTATTTCAAATTTGCCCATATTTGTTTCTTCATAAATTTTCTAGTCATCTTTTAGTCTGTGGGTGAAAAGAAATCAAATTTAAGCAAATTAATTCAGTTCTTACTTCTCATTTGTAGGTCTTCCTAGTAACCTACCAAAGCAATTCTCCACTTTTTCTTTTTTAACTTATTCTAATTCTCAATCTTCCATCTACCAACTCTGGCTTCCTGTTTCCCAATAACACTCCATCCCTAAACCATGACAGTCTCAATATTTGGGTGTTTTTTTTTTTTTTCCCTATTGCTCCCCAATACATCCTCCACCTTAGCAAAAAAATATATATATATATATGAATTTCTCTAATACTTTAGAGCTATAATCATGTAGCTAAAGAAAACTTGTATTTCTGCTCCCCACCCTTCCTCCACCCATACTATTCCTGGATTTTCACTGATCAGTGCCTTCAAAGTTGCCTGCCCAAGCTCCTCCTCCTGTACTGGGTAAACACTTGTTCCACTATTATAAAGGATATTGTTACTCTTGTGAAGTCAGACAGAACAAGAAGAAATCCACTTGACCTAGATCCTCTCAAGATTCCTAAAGGATTAGAGATAATTTCTCGCCCTTCTAGAAGAACTTACCTCAAGAAGCATCCAAATTAAAGGTAAGGTACAACTACTTTTTCTAATAGTTTGCTAATATTTTACAAACCTAGCCTTCCAACACCATTGGTCTGCCAAGGGTTTGGCATTCAAATTTATTTATAATTAAAAAGTTTCTTTGGTTTAATTTCAGTAAAAATTATAGCATAAGTAGTAGAAAAAGGAAACAAAAGTTCTCATTTTCACTTTTTTTTTTTAGTTACCTTCTAAAATGAGATTCTAAAATAAATCCCTACTTTCTTTCTTGGGAATTACAAAGCCATTATATTCACATGTAAACGCTACTATTTTTGACAAATGTACACGCACACACACACATATGTATCTATATACTAAGCTACATTTGTTTGTATAGAGTATGTTTTTGTATTAGTACAAGAATACTTTTACTTCACAGACTTTTTTAGAGCTGAATCATTTCCTTTTTATGAAAAAGCATGGCTAACACCGAAGAACAAGGCAAAAAACATTTCCCTTTAAATATTTAAATGGCTTGTTCTAAAAATAATCTATTCAAGAATTATTTCTACCCCACCCAATCATATAAACTAAGAAACGAGACTAACAATTTAGAAAGACTATTACTGTTTTAATTTCTATTTAGAAGACACAATATTATAATTATCTAAGATCAGTATTGCAAAAACTTGGTTTTAATTTCATGAATTTAGGATTTTTAGGTATCACCTACTAGATTCTGATATGACTCTCATTTCTTATTTCCAAAGCTTCAGTATTCTCAATACTTATTTTTCATAATTAAATTTATTTCCTAGTGATGTGTTTCATTTTATAAGGGGTTGTTTCAAAGGTTTAATAGTTTATCGTCATCTCATTATCCATCTTCAGAATATCCCAAGAGTATCATGGTACCAAGAACTCAATAAATATGTATCAGATTCACTTTATGCAAATCCTTTTTTTTTAGCTAAAGCTTTCTATCTTGTTCAAATTTAGAGTAATTCTAATTGCTTTCCTTGTATCTCCAAATAAAAGGTTACTATTTTATTACCAACAAAGATAGAGGCATGTAGGTAAAGATATTATAACTTGTACTAGTTAGTTTTCTAAAAAACTATGTCATAATAAATGTCCAGACTTTCTCAATATTGATGTTGAACACTATATTAGGTCATGAAATTTAAGATTTTGGATATATGAGTTCTTTGTGCCTAATTTTCTCTACTAAAACTGGTTCTAGTTGTCACTACTAACTTCTCTTTCAGAATATGAGTAATAAGGTAGAAATAAGTATGGTACATTGGAAGAATCAAAGGCAGTGCTGCCCAGTAGAACTTACTGTGAGGAAGTCAGTGTTCTATATTTGTGCTATTCATTAGTCACAAATGGTTACTGAGCACAGAAATTGTGATAAAGCAACTGCAGAAGTACATTTGAAATTTAATGAAACCCTAACGAATTTTAACATATATAGTCTTTTGTGGTTAATGGCATTAGACAGTACAGTATAGGCACTGAAATTATCAAATATTTTTATTTACAAATATTTTGATATGGATAAAATTGGTTTCCTCAACAGCAACAAGTGTAGATCAGTACACCAGAGATAACAGGAATGAACTCTGTCCTAATGTGAACCTTTTTCCCCAACATCCATGAAAAAATAATAAGGTTCTGCTTTTTTACATGGCACAGTATGTCATTCCTTTAGTCTATGTAATTCAAGAAAAATGACATAGGTACAGACTATTGTTAAAGGCCAACCAAGCAATCATTTATCAGATACATGAAATAAGAGTAAATTGATTCATTTATATTCTTTACAAGTGAAGAAATAAGTAAATGCTGAGGTGTGAAAGGGAGAAATATGCTAAAGGAATCCTTATAGTAATTTCATAGGTCATTCTTTAAATTGGTCCAGGAAAAGCCTGTGGGGAGAATGAGCTCTTATCTTTTAAGTGTTGAAAGAGCGAGAATCAGAAATGATTCAGAAAAGATATTCCAGTGATGGGTCTATTTTTTACATAAACCAAGGTGGTTTATGTAAAAATATGTATGTAATATATATGTAATATGTAAAAATATGTATGTAATAGGTATGACAAATTACCTATTCCTGAGAAAACAGTGGATTTATCTGAGCAGTAAGAAAGGAGGAAATAAAATAGTCCAAGAAGCTAGATGATTCTTGACTCTATTTTGATTTATAAATTTTTAGGTTATTTTTTTCAAAAAAAATTAGAAAATTAAAAGAACTTTTAAACCTGGTTGTTTTGAAGTCTCTCAGAGCTGTAGAGATGTATTCAGATAAGTGTTTTTCCATAAGTGCTACTCTGATCCAGGCTCTACCCTAAAAGGAAGAAGAAAGAATCAAATATGAAAAAAATATATATTTTCCCTACTATGTCATCAAAAATATAAGCATCTTAACACATAAAGAATCTCATTCAAAATACACATTTAATAAAGACTAAGAAAAATATTTAGATAAAAATAGGTAACTGTTGATTACAAAAAAATATATATTTTGTTTCTCAGAACATACAGGGTACAGCATGTCAAACTTTCTATCCTCTGATAGGATAAAATATTAAACTGAGTTACTTGCATTAGAGGCTTCTTTTAATCATATAAAGAAATCATAAGATATATCCTCTATTCGAGACCCAAAGCCAACATGCTATTAAAATAAGTCCCCTTATGAAACAGGAAGAACAGAGTCCTCTCTCAGTAATATCACTCTAGTATACTATCTAGGAGAATTTCCCACTCTAGCCTTCCAGAGGGACAAAGGTTTTACATAAGTGATAATGAGCCCCAAACTGCATGATTAATCATGGGACCAAATTATAAGTTACTGAATTTGGAGTCCCCTGAAAATTCTAAAAACTATTGCAAAACATTTAAACTAGAAACAACAACAAAACAACCAGGGGTTGGGGGTGTAGATCAGTGGTACAGTGCTTGCCTAGCATGTGTGAGGCCCTGGGTTTAATCTTCAGCACTGTGAAACAAAACAAAACCCCAGAAGTCAGCACATTCTAGCACAGAATCACAGAAATACTACCATTCTTGATTGCATTTTAATTTACTGAAAAGAGTTTAATACCTTTCAATAGCTAAGTCAATCTTTTTAATTCTCAGAAGTGTCCCTTATAGATGCTTTAGAATATAAGAGATATTTGTAGAGAAATTTTAAAATTCAATTAATTTTAATTTCACTCAACCCTTTCACAATCTGGAAAAAAATAATTATGATTGACTTTACAGAAAACCAAAAACACTGCAATGGCAGTTGGGAATACAGGCACACTAATCAATATGTACGATGGTCACCTACCCGTAAGGGAGGAAAAAGTTGAAAAAAAACTATGAATCTAGTGAATCAGACAAACTCTTGGATAGGAAAGGTAAAAAAAGAGTCAATCTAGGCAGTGATTAAACTAGGCTAGAAACAGTAATAATGCTGGGAAGAAAATGAATGATTTGTGTGCAGTTAGCATGTCAGTAAATTGCCTACCAAGCTCAACACCCTCTTTCAGCTTGCCCTGTGCTCAGTCCATTGTTCCCTCTGAATAAGGATTGGAGAATTTACAGCAAGCTACAGTTGACTGGAACAAAGGAAGAGGCAAGTCATGAGCTGGCCAGCAGTGTCGAGATTTTCTCTTGAAATTTCCTTTAAACACACAGAAATCAGCAGCAGTGTCTTGAATCAAAAGGCTACACTGTCACCTACACAGAAGCAGGGAAAGTTGCTATCCCAAGAAAATCAACATGGAAAACTGCTATTACTGACAAAGAAATGTGGAGAAAGTTCCACTTCCTGATTTACTAATCACAATCCATACAGAACGGGGCTGCACTTAAGTTTCCTGTCCTTGGTGTAGGAGGAATTCTCTGTTAAAAAACTGCTCATTTTAATGGTCTCTTTTCTTTCCACAAAAGAACTTTTACTATAATAGAAGATAAGCAGATTTTAAAAGGTTGTCGAGTCCAAGAAGTAGAAAAGTTGAAGCTACTAATAAGCTTATAAGCAATAATAAGCAATTTAAACTTATCAGTTGATAATGCACTGAAGTTTAAATTAATATGATAAAAGGAGTCAACACTTCTTAAGAATGTAATTAATATGTACTAGGCCCTGTTTTAAGAGCTTTATGTATACTTAGATAGTTAACCCTCCCCAAAATTATGTGAGGCTAGGTTACTACTATACTAGCCCTACTTTATTGTTGGAGGAAATAAGAAATGTAGAAGAGAGGAAACTCATTTTCTCACCATCAAACTGACCAACATAATTACATTAACACCCAGATTCTCTACCTTCCTTGATATTTCAGGTGATGAACTGTTATCACTTAAGAGAGTGAAAAATAAGTCAGAGAATGAGAGAGGACATTTGCTTTGTATACATCTGACAAAAGACTCTCATCCAAAAAAAGAGAAAACAAAAAGTTCTTTAAAATCCATAAGAAAAAAAGCAACCCAATTTAAAAATGTGCTGTAGGGTCAAGAGTTTTTTTATTTCTGATTCGATTTCATCAGTAGATATCAGAATATTCAGATGTTCTCTTCCTTTCCAATTAGTTTTATTAAGTGATATTGTTCAAATAATTTGTTGAACTAATTTTTCAAATCTATCAGTAGTAAGTTATTCATAATATAGTTTTAGCATTTTTTAATGTCAGTAGGGTAGGGCAGATGGACTGGCTTCTTCATTGCTGCTATTGATAATTCATCATCTCTCCTTTCTTCTTGAATAGCCTTGCTAGAAGATTATCAGTTCTATTAATCTTTTTACAACATAAACTTTTAGTTTTGTTGATTTTCTTCTGTACTTGTTGGAATTTTACTGAGTTTTTGTTCTTCATTTAAGCTCTTTTCCTCTAAGCACAAATTTTTATGTCATATTTCATTATTACTTTCAAATATATTTAGTTTTGATTATGATTTCCCCTTTTATCCATGATTATTTAGAAGTTCTCAATTTCACTATAAAAGTGTTTTTTACTATCTTCTTGTTACTAATCCAGCTTAATTCCGCTGTGGTTAAAGAACATACTCTATATGACCCTAATCCTCGGAAATTCACTGGAATGAATTATGGCTCAGCAAGTGGTTAATCTTGTATATGTCCTGTGTGTATTTGATAAAAATGTGTATTTTGCAGTTAGCTCTTTTTTAAAAAAATATATTCCATTGTCCTAGAATTCAGATTTACTTCTATATTTTGAACTTTTTACAATTAATTAGAAGCCTATAATCTCTATCACTCAGATCTGTTTCAATGTCTTTTTTCTTGATTTCAGTCATTAATCTTTGTTGATACACTTGATGAATTCTGACTAATAATATACATGTTTACAAAATTTTTGTAGCAATTCAGATACCATCTTTCTCCAGAGCAAAAACTGTTTTCTTGGCAAGAGTACAGAATACTAGAAAATCACCCTCTACCACTTAGGGCACTGCCGTTAAGCCTTTTTTGTAGTAACTTCTTCCCAATTTACCTTATTCCCAAAGTAAAAGCTTGTTGGGGCTTTAAACAAAAGCCTGGAGTGTTTATAGTATTCTTCCATCTTGTTTGTCCTTGAACTTTGACCTCTGCATCTCTAGTACCACACTGGTGAAATCTTCAATTGGCTGTTTGATCTCTTATGTGCTTTCATCAAGGTTTATGGGCCTCATGTTCTGTGCTACAGATAACTAAGAGTTGGGTGCAACCACTTCAGAAAAATGCACTCAAAACTTCAGACACATTGTCTGCAATTCTTTCCCCTAAATCCTGGCCTTCAATGGAAGTTCCATGCTCCAATTTCTATTTTTCTAGCCTAGTTCTGATAACAACTACCTCCACCTCCACCACTCTCTGTTTTGCCTCCATATCTATGATGTGAACAAAGGTCCTCAGGCTCAAGTCAACGTGAATGTGAAGTTCACCCCATGTAACCCTTCCCTCCAGAATGTGGTCACTCAAGTTCTCATGCCATGGTTCTTCTCTTAAATGTGTTGCTTTGCATATTTATTCAATCTTTATAGTTGTTCTTGGCAGAAGAGTTCCCCTGATATAAGCTATTTTGTTGTCCACTGGCTCCAGAAAACAATTCTTTTTCTTACTTCTGTGATTATCTCTTCTTTTAGATTCCAGTTGTACTCCTGAACTAGACTTCCACTCTGCCCTTCTCGGTATGCTCCATAAAGTACTGAGTTGACCTAAACATATAATCAGATTACAGTACTCTATTGTTTAAAACAAAGAAAAAAAAAGAAAAAGAAAACAAATCCTCAAACAGCTCCTCACTGCACTGGGAATGACATCCAACTCTTAATCTTAACCATTATCTTCTAATCTACACCTTGCCTATTCTGCTCAATATTTGCACAGGATAGTTCTTTCCTTAATTTAAGTCTTGGATCAAAGGTTATTTCCCCACAGAAGTCTTCTCTACAACAGTATCTGTGTGTCTTTCACTACCACTCCTATCCCTCTAAATTCTTAACTTGTCTGGATTTTTTTTTAAGGCACTGAGATATTAATATTCATATTCCCTCTCTCTCTCTCTCTCTCTCTCTCTCTCTCTCTCACACACACACACACACACACACCACACACACACACACACACACACACACACACACTTATTTGGTCATTATATTATTAAAATGTAATGTACAAAACATCTGCTCTTTGTCATCTTTTCCACCTCTCGAGTATAAGTTTCTGGCACACAGTAGGTGTTCAATATATACTTGTTGATAAATGGGTAAAACTGAAGGAGATAAGTAACTTGCTTATAGTTGCTCAGTATTGAGCCACCGCTAACAAGTAGAGAGAAAAAATGACATAATGATAACAGTATGTTAGGATGATTCATCTGAAGGTAGTATTTTAAATGGATACTATATAAAACAAATGGGTAGAATCAGAATATCTCTAGTTTCTGCCTGGGAAACTATTTTTATTTTGGTATTTTTATTTTTAAAACTTTCCAAGATTTGTTACGTTCTTCCCAACTTGGGACCAACACAATAAAGATCTGGGGATAGGAAATTTCAAGTGAAGGTTAAGCAGAGAGAAAAAGATTTGGGCATCAATAATGGAAAATTGTAATTAAAATGTTTTCTTCTCAATGCTCTTATTGTAAAGTTCTACTATTTATAACTCTGGTCCATCTGTGGTTAATACCATCTCTGTCTCTTTCAGTGGAAAATTGGCTAACTTACCTCTGAGTTATAGCTGTGACAATGCCAGCTACAGGAAGAGGGACAGAGTAAGCAAGAAGATGAGACAAAAAATAAGTAAATAAAAGACTAGGAAGGATTGAGAATATATGTTTTAAGATTGTATTAAGTACTATGTTCTAATTCTTACCTGGTGTAGGTGCTCAATAAAATTTGCTGTGTTGAAGTATGTAATACATATCATATGTGGTCAGGTGATGTGACTAGTATATTCAGAAATACAGTCAATTCCATAATAATAGTAATATAGCAAAAGTAACCACAAAACTGCGAAAGTCAAACTTAGCTAAAAACTGCTCTTAAAAGTTAAGAAAAAGTGGGGAAACACCTTACACAACATATATTAGAAGGTAGAAAGAACTCAAGAACAACAAAGGGCTCATATTTGAGACCAGGAACATTAAAAAGCAAAAAAAAAAAAAAAAAAAAATTTCTTAACTTGAAACCAAAGGACCTAATGCAAAGACAGTAAAAGTCATAACTAAAGATAAAATTAGTGTTGGTTTTCATCACAGAACATCTAATATGTTTATAAACAATTAGGTAGGAACAGATGGGGACGATTCAGGTGAGTTCAGAAAAGCATGAAATAAGTTGGTGACTCAACAGTCACCAACTGTTAATCTTCCAGGAGTGCTAATTCCAGTCTGAAACATGCAGTAAGTTCAGGATAGTAATTCCACGTCTCAGAACCATTGAATGTTACAAAAAGAGGCACTGCTGTATACCTAAGAGGGAAAGACTGTGGACATGATCTTCAGGTCAATTTTTCCATTCTACTTTTATGCTATGTCTAGATTTTGGGAAATAGGCTAAACTTGTCACAGTCTAAACCAAAGAAAGGGAATGGTCTGCAATTTCGTTTTAACCTAAAGAGATTACATTTCAGATCTCTCATGGTGACTGGTTTTTACAATATGAGTTTAAGTGGCATAGAGATACCAGGACACAGACAATCCTAATTCAATCAATTCAGCTAGATTTAAAGAATGGGGCTGTGAATGTAGTTCAGTGGTAGAGCACTTGCCCAGCATGCATGAGGCTCTGGGCTCAATTCCCAGTATTGGGGGGAAAAAAAAAAAAAAACATTTAAAGAATGTTTCTATACGGAATTGGTCATTGCTCCATAGTGCAAACTGTCATCTGCACAACCCTAAAATATAATCAGAATAAATTTGGACCCTTACATAGTATTTTTAAAATAAAGGTGTTTTGGTCCCAAGTACACCGAATTATAAATTATTATCAGGTACATTTGGTGCTTCCGCTCTGGCATATTTTTTCTCATGTGTTAAGGCAGGATGACAGTGGTGCATATGCTAGAGAGTCCTTCAAGATTGCAGCTCTACAGCTCTACAGCTTCACAAACCTGCCATCTGAGGCATTTGTTCAATTCTTCAATCCTGATACCTGACAGTGTGATGACTGAATAGATTAAGTACTTTGCTCTACTCCCTGTAATGAATAAAGACAGATCTAATCTTTGCCCACAGACTTCTCCCAGTATAATCAAGCAAAACATAGAATCTTTCTCCACTAACTGGAATCTGTTTGAGGCATGAGCACAACAAAGATATAAACACAGGATTTGGAACATAATTTTTCTGTGGTGTTTTGATATTCAACACTAGTTCTTTACAGAATAAACATTAACTCTCTGCGGGACAACATCCTGTTGTGCTAGGACTATTCCCAAGAGTCTCATTAAGAGAGGTGGGCAGCCAGGGTTTGGTTCCTTTGGTCCACCCAGGTCCAAATGCTACATTTCTAATGTTTGTTAACTTCTCCTTTACCTTTTGTATTTTGGATAAATGCTAGTTCTAAAAATATATCCTCTCTTCTATTGAAGAAATTTAGAAAGCATGTGTCATGTACATGGTCTCTGACTTAATTTGAAAATGAGAAAGTTTTATGTATCATAAGCCTTCATTTTATTTTAGTTGTAGATGGACACAAAACGTGTTATTTTTATTTTTATGTGGTGCTTAGGATTGAAGCCAGTGCCTCATACATTTGAGACAAGCACTCTACCACTGAGCCACAATCACAACCCATAAATCTTTATTTTTATAGATATGATTCATCTAAATTATAACTCGCCTTTTAATCTTAACCTAAAGAAACTAAGATATTATTCTTAAACCATATGAAAAACATGAAAGTGGAACTGACCCAACTCAACCAAGATGCAATTACAATTTTATAATTCTAAAGTAATGAACTGAATTGTCTTGATCTTCAAAGTGTAAATAACTATTTTTAATATTTTCTACTCAATAAATATAAATAATAAACATAAATAAAATTCCTACTTAAAGCTGATATAGATCAGTAGCTCAGTCTTTTTTACAATTTTAAAATTCTTTGAGGACCTTAAAGGAGTCTTTACATAGGTTATATCAAAATTTACTATATAGCAAATCAAAACTAAAATTTTTAGAATATTGGGTAATTAAAAAAAATTACATATTTACATAAATTAGCATTTTATGAAAAATGACTCTTTTTCCCTAAACAAAAAAAATTAGTGAGAAAAGTGACTTGGTTTTTTTTTAACATTTTTTCAAATTTCTTTAATGTCTGGCTTAATAAAAGAGAACTAGACATCTGCTTCTATACTCCTTCATTTACAGTGTGTTGTTTGGTTGAAGTATATGCAGAAAATCTTGCCTCACACATAGTTGGAAAAGGGAGTCTTTCAATAGTCTTCTTAGATAATTGTAGATATTCTCCCTTGATTCTACAACAAATCTCAGTAAGTGATAATTTCTTAAAAGGTAGTTGTAACATGGACTGTATACCCAAGTCACTAAAATTTTAGTATCATATTACATTAAATTCCTTGGCCTATTTGACACTTTGAATTAATCTTTTACCCACAAATGATTTTGTAATTTCATGAATTGTCATTATAAAAATGTGAGTTTTACAGGTCTACCAAATGTAAGAATGTCATAAACAGTTATAATTGCATTTGCTAATACCAGCAACCATGTTATTAGAAAAGCCTTTATCAACCTTTATCAAGCCATCAAGTTAAGATGGTGAATATAAGTTTTCCACAAGTGGAGTTTTTACTTCAAGCTTTAGTTTTACCATTGGCAAAGAAAAGAATCAACTGCTTTCTGAAGTGACTGCTCCAGGAAGAAAGCTTATTTCTTTAATTTTGTCCAAGAAAATGTCTGCCAAATGATGAAATCTAAAAATTAGAGTTTTAAAGTTCTTTCTAGTAAAAAATAGTCTAGATGAAGACTATTCAAACAATTCAAACTCTGCACAACTAACTGCCTTTCTCTAGGCAACAATAATATATTAACAGGCTACAGAATTGTTTATGACTATTTCTACTTTTGTCACTCAGAAAATTAAAAGACATAATCAGAAGTTGAGATTTAATAAAATTAAGGTTTACTGCATCATCACATTCTTACATGAAACTGGCTTTTTCCATGCTGAGTGTATGGTGGGGAAGAAACTCAATTACTACTAATACAGTTTGCTACTACCACCTCGATTTGTGCCAAGGCATCAGCATTTCCACTTATCATTATTTGTGCATCAGCAGTGCAAATATTACACAGTAAAAGTCAAATAACATGAGGTCATAGAACCTTACAGAGAGGATCTGGGAGTACCCCAGATTTCTGCAGGACATAGAGAGTCACTGGCTTAGATAATTCAAGACATTAAAACAGGAAATATTTTACCACACTTCTTAAAATGAAATTTGTGGTGAGTTGTTTCATACATTCCTGCTATTCAAGATGCAACAGTGAAGACTCAAGAGCATTCTAAAATAACTACTTGCAATGAAAAAAAAGAAAAAAAAAGAGGATTCCAAAAGATTTTTTACAGTAAAGAATTCAAATATTTTCTGTATATGTCAAAACCACTTACAATTAGATTACACACAGTACATATTATCAACGTCTTACCTTAGCTCTAGAGGAACTGACATTTTCCATATTTTCAATGCTGCAGATACAATTCTGTGAAACTTTCCGGCAAGCCACTCTGATATAGTCCCAGAAGCTACGAGGACTTTCATAACCAAACCAGGTTACTTGACCTTCAGGAGATAAATTGTAATACAAAATAAAGAAAACTAGACTAGAAAATTCAAAATGCAAGAACAATAAAATTCTGAAAAAATAAAGAATACTATAATGTGGTAATGTAGAAAAGGCATACATCTAGGCGTTGAAAAGTCTCAAATGTAATCCCATTTTACCTTTAGTTGTGTTACTTTGGAAAACTGATTTAATGAATCTTGATCATAGTTTTTCTTAACAATAAAATCAAGCCAAATAAAATAAAATGGAATTAGATGTTAAAATATTTTGTAGCTTAATATTTTATTATTTAAGACAGTTATATAAAATATACAGGAGACTTCCTTATGTTTCCTGTAAATGAGTTAAACATGAATTTGAACATCTCCAACTGAATTCTAAACTTTATTTGAAAGACAGAAAAAATACTGCCAACTCTCTTCTTCCTTTTCATAGGGACATTTCAAAACTTGAAACAATGTGTGCTCTATCCAATAAGCAAATAAAATCAGTATCCCATATTCACTGTTGATTCACAATCTTCTACTAACCATATTAGAAAATCCCCTCTGTTGCTCATTTGCTTTCATCTAGTCTCTTAACTCATGACAACTCCAGGTATTTCTCATCCTTATCTCTCAAATTTGGGTAATTATGTATCTACTTATGACCAAATGCTCTACTATATATATACTGTATTAATATATCTATGTAGGACTCTGAGTATTAGGTCCATTTATGCTCTTAGTATTTTTAAGAGGGATATATGAGCATCTTTATACTTTCTTCATTTGTCTGGAGTAATAAGTCTCTCCCAGCTAAGTTGTTTAATCTTAATGTAGACAGATTTGCTTTCATATTTTAAATATGTGCCTCTTTATTTTGAGTTATTTATTCATTTCAAATCTTCTCTTCCCTAGCAACAACTTCTTTCCAGAGACATCAAAAAGTGTTTCCTGTCACCAAGCATCATTTTTTAGAAGCAATGTCTGTCTAAGATGGTATTTGAGTGACTTTCAATAGTAGCACATTGGAATAATTGGACTGCTTTCTAAAAGATGTTCACCCCTGGCTTTCCTGCAAACTGAATAATCAAACCATTAGGGAAGGGCCAGGCATGGATACTTTATGTTCCCCTGTAATTTCTAATGATGTACTGAAGGTTAATTAACCAACAGAAATCCAAATAGTCATGATTCAGCACTCAGGACACCTTAAAAGCCCCCTTTCCTCTTCCAGTAAGTGTGTGATATATACAGTTAGTCCCACTGTCGGCATAGCACCCTGTGCTTACTCATTCTTATAATTATTTCTTTTCTAGATTATCTCATGTTAGGTGATAAGATCACTGAGTCAGGAATTGTGTCTTATTTTTCTTAGATCAATTTCCAGCACTTGACACCATGTTTGGGCTCACAGTAGGCATTCAGTAAATTACTTGTTGAACAAATAAACTGGTAAATAAGACCAAAACAGATCACCTTAATTGCAATGAACAGGAAATTTAAATTTTAGTCTTTTCGTAGTAAGTTTTGATGACAATCTTATTTTGAGTTATCTATATATACATTACAAATACCAAATATTTTAGACAAACATATTTACCTGTGTCTATACATAATAAAAACACCAAAAGCACATGTAAATAAATTCTTATTCAAATAACTATATAATTCAGTATCTCTTTAAAAATCAAATCTTACTACTATAAATAGAAATCTATAAGGATATTTAAAATCTCCCTTCTCTATTCTCTTTCCATCATTTTCCTTTGGCCCTTCTCTGAGTTAAAAAAATTCCCAGTACAATACTTCCCTACAGCTGGTCATTAGGACATTTTTCATGTTATCCAGCTGTTATCCATCTGAAGGACAGATAAAGGGGAGGGAGGATGATTTGGAGGTTAATAACATGGGTTTCTGAGTCAGGTGGATCTGAACTAGACTGCTTTCTAGCTATGTGATACTGAGCAAATATCTTAAATTCATTCTGTAAGTCTGAGCCTCTTCTATAAATTGAGAGTAATGCTAGCACCTACCTGACATCATTAGGATTAGATGAGATTAAGTAGCACTGGGCCTAGTTAATATCAAGTATTAGAAAAGTGTTCATTATTGTTACTGTTATTACTGTTAAGGAAAACAAGTTCCCCTTGCACCACAAAACAAAGCAGGAATAACACGCAAAGTTAAATTTTCCTCATTACTTGTTAAGAATCTAAAGAAAACTTTGAAATTTACTTCCTAATTCAACCTGTTCCCATATCAACACTTCTGAATGCACCTACTCAAAATGTTTTTAATCTCAATTAATCTTTCTTGCCTTCCATTATCTGGCATCGGTCTATAATTTTAAGATGAGAGGTATAGCTACGAAGAAATGGAATACCAAACACTGTCAGAAAAGAAGGAATCGCAAGAATTCTCTGCTACACTTAAATCCTCTGTAAAAGAAAGTATAGGAGACAAAAGTCAGAGAAGCAGGCCAAAAAAAAGGCAATACTGTATTAATTAGTACAATCACCCAGAGATGGAAACAAGGAGAAAGGTGAAGCAAAGATTTCCACCATCAAGAATTTCCTTTGTATATGAATCTAGTCCATTTGCATAAGGCATGATTTACTTTCCTACAATACAGTTTTAAACCTTCTTAAGAGTTCCAAATGGCTGAGGGAAATAATTTGTAAATTTTACAGTACAGTTGTCAAAGCCCCCATTTTAGAGGAAAGGAAACAAATCAAGGCTTGGGTTGAACAAAGGAGTGGGCGCTCTAAATCTTAGGACTGGTGCTACAGGGTAGGCTACACTGGCTACAAAGACTTTAACCCAAAAGATAATGGCAAGGTTTCCCAGATTACAGTCTGAAACACTAATCAACAGGATGGCATATCATCATAACTTGCAGGGCCTTAAATAAACCAGGTTATCTTCACAACACTTTTATCAACTTATTGACTCAAAACACTAGATGTGAGGATCTTTCTTCCTGGTCCATGTGCTTATAACATTTCCAAGTGAGAATCTGATTCAAGACACTGAGCTTTTCACATTCAGAAGGACCTGCTTTAAGAGAAAGTAGATTTCCTTCAAATAACTTCTCACATAAATTTTCTACATATTTCAGAATTTTATTGAAATCATTCTACATCTACAGAGTTAAATTTAATTAAGTACAACAAAAGTGCTCAATTGGTTAGTTCAGATATTATTATTATTTCAATATCACTTTTGCTTTAACAGATTAATTACTAGTGAAAGTTCATAACTAATTTTTAACAGGAGGAGTAAAAAGCAGAGCTAAAAGTTGATCATGTCTTATTTAAAATTAAAGACTGAAGGAACAAATAACCACTCCTAAGATATTTTCATCTTCTTTAAACATAACCACAAAAGCAAATCAAACAGCAAGAAACTAATTTATATCTTGGAAAAATTTTATTCTAAAGAAGAGATATGCTGTTACTAACGATTTTCTTTTTAAAGTTCTAGATGAGGAGAGACATATAATATGCTTTCAGTTATAAGTATTCTTAGACGTTGTCATTGCTTACCAATGCCAAACAAACTGCAAAACTGCCCCCAAACCATCAATCCAATTCCAGTTCATTTTAGGCACAGAAATATATGGTGAAAGGGTTGTTGAACTAAAAGACAATCTGCTACTGACCAGCTATAGTGTCTTCCCACAAAAATACCTTATTTTCAGCATCAAAAATGGCCTATGACCTCTAGGGTCCAATGTTACCTAAAATTACTTTCTATATTCTAAAATGAGACACGTATTCATATCCTGTAAGGTGTCTGTGCTTTGCTGTATCCTGTTTTATGGCCAAAATTAGATCTTCTAAAAACAGAAACTGAATTTTCTCTAGTTCTCTACTAAGCAGTGACTAACAACAAATCATCTTTTAACAATGTAACAGAAAATATAAATGAATCTGTTAACTGACTTCATTTCTCTACTTTTTGCAGTGGTAAATGAAATTGGTCTCCTAACTGAAGTTCTGTTACTGTTAAAATATATTACCTACCTGACAATAGCAAAGACTATTTATTACTTTTAGAGCTGTTCTTCATCTAGACAATCTATGAAAAGACAGCTAGTCCCACCAAATTTTAATAAACTACTCTATTATAAAATGTTGTATATACTTAAAGGAAATTGGTTACTTATGGATTATTTTGCCACTGTGTTAACATTTGGATATTGAGCTTTTTAACTTTTCACTTTAAATTTTATAGCAGCAATTCTAACTTTCTTCCTAACTTATAAGAGCCAGCTTAACAATCTTTTATTACACAGAGAAAATTCCCACAGATGCAAGAAGTCAGAATCCTTTCCTTTAACAGAAGTATTGTTAATATTAGTTGAGATTTATATTTAGATCACGCAACTTTGAAGGTTAAATTTTAATTTCTACTTAAAATCTTGTATTAATATTCTAAAAGAGGAACAAAATTCAACACTGAAAAATAATTTGTTACACTTTAATTATAATCTGACTCAATTGTACTTATACTAGCTCTGTATGTTTAGACCTAGAGGGACTGAAGCAAATCATCAAGGCATTATATCATCTACAAAACATAATTAGTATCTTTTGGTACAATTTTATATCTAGTTCACTGGTATGGAATATATTACAAACATATAAAAATATCTTAAGTATATATCTATACCAAAAAATAAGACAAATTACTTTTTCAAAACAAAAATTAAGATAATCAGGTTCAACAAAATGTGACAATTGAATTGACTCACTAGGTTTTTTATCCTAGTGATTTTAAACACTCCCAATTGGAGTACAAAGGTTTTTTTTTTTTTTTTTTTTTTTTTACTTCCACTAGCATTAAGCATTAACATAATGCTTAAAATGATGGTGTATTGAATACTGAAGGCCAGAGTACCTACAGAGAGCTCCACTTATTTGTATAGCTTTGAAGAAATAAAGCGTAATTTGTTTTAGTAGTGATTAAGATTACAGATATAGAACATAAAGCAAAAGTAATTGTTTAAAATGATTATTTGTGGGAGTTAGGATTAAGGAAATAAAAAGACATTTGTTTCCTACACTTCATCCTTTGTCCTACTATAATCTTAAAATAATAATGACAATTTTTTCTAATCAAAAATATAACAAAAGGCTAGACCATAAGCATGTTTTGTATACAGCAGGAACTCAATAAAAAACATCTTAAATAAGTACATAAAGGTATACATTCTACCTGGGAGGAAGGAAACTAAAAAATATATTCCCACTAGTGGTTCCAGAATGACAAAGCAGTTGTGGTTGATAACTCCCATCTATGTTTTACTGAGTGATGAGAAAATTCACACAACTTCCCTGAGTCCCCAGTTTGCATGTAATTAAATACTGTTGTACAGCACTTACAAAACTGAGGAAATAAACTTCATGTTGTTAAATTATAATAAAATAAAATATAAAGAACACTGATATGCATAAGTAAAAAAAAATGTGTAAGATACTTTGAAAAAACAAACACAGGGCACAATGTGGATAGAAAAATGAAAGATCTACACAGTCTACCACATCTGTGTCTCTACCATTCATTCTTTATTCTCCTATATCCATTTCTAATATTTTAACAAATATTAAATTTGGAAATACATATCTAAAAGTATCTATAACTCAGTACCCTACTTGAAGGTCATATTAGAACACAATGTTCTTGCTACAACTACAAAAAACTTAAATGAAAATTTCTGAACATGGAAGTACAAATCAAAATAGGTTTCTCCTTGCAAATAATACCAGTTCTTAATGTTTAACCCATATTTATTAGCTCTACCATGAAACAAGGTTCTATATTATTTGTGATTTATAGATTCAAAAATTGAGCAAAGCAATAACAATTTTCATGAAAATATTATTTAAAGGATTTTATTTCAAAAAGTATATCAAGTAAACTGTTACAGGACCAGATTTATGCCATAACTGAATCCCTCATACAAAGTGGTAAACAATTCATTGAATCTATTATAAAAATCAATTTATAGGCTTAGTTTTTTAAAGCTGTTATTATGCTACCTTTCATGCCCTAGTTATATGCATTGTTTTCATCTTAGCTGCAAAAGACCATGAAAAATTTTTCTACTAATTAAAATATTTCCATTTACTTGTGGTATATAATTGCTTTGATCATAATTTAATGCCTCATTCTATACTAATTAAAAGTAATCAGAAGTATCAAGATCAAACAATATACTAAATTCCAAATCATTTATAGTCAAATTTCATCAACTCTCTCATTTTATAGATAGGAAAAGAGAGGCCCAGAGAGACCTGCCAAGATCCAACTCATCCCTTCCCCTGTGCCTCATGCTGACCTACTCCTTTGGCCATAGGCAGGACCTAACAGAAGGAGGAGAATCAGTGAGCTTGTTTTCCTGGTTGATTCTGAGTTCTCACTAACAGGTCCAGAAATAAGAGGGAGAAATGAGATAGTGTGACATGTATTGTATTTGGGGTAAATATTTTTCATATAAAATTTAAACCCTTAGCATGGCTAAGCGCTTGCCCTGCTCCAAATAATAAGTGAATGACAAAGCTGACATTATTTCAACATGGCCCAAGGCTTCCTTGTCTGTAGAAAGGGTTCTCATTTGTAACTGAAATAAAACATTTCGCTATAAAATGTTATAAGATATATAATGTTAAAAGTACTTTAAGTAGAAAAACAGTTTCAAAAAGTACTTTATTCAGGGGCTAGAGTTGTGACTCAGTGGTAGAACATTTGCCTAGCACATGTGAGGCACTGGGTTTGATCCTTGGCATCACATAAAAATAAATAAAGGCATTGTGTCCATATACAACTAAAAAATATATTTTAAAAGAGTATTTTGTTCAAGAACTACAATCATGCAAATACACTATTATGATCATACTACATATAGTTATATTAGTTAGTTCTGAAATTTCAGTCAAAAGAAGAATCCACTGAGAGATAAATACACAACAAAAGAACACTTAATCACACTGAAGATACAACATTTCCTGATCCAAGAAGTATGCACCTTTCAAAGAAAAGAAAATTAATACAACTTCATAATCTTCTTATTAATGTCAAAATTAGTCCTCATTACAGAAAAGATTACTGAGCAGGCTTTAAGCAAATGAATTTGCCTTGGTGATAAGGCAAATGTGATTCAAATTCATGAATATGATTATTCTTCCATATTTTTCATGTTAGCACTATTCTAACTTTAGTTTTCTATTCATTTCTATTTCTTTGGTGATGAATCACATTATGATGATTGATATAATTCAGTAATTGTTAACAACTGCTGAAGCAAACTTTTTGCTTCTGCTATATTTATTCTAATTTTCTCTTTGTGTGTATATATGTGTTTTTCTAGTAAAGATGCAAGTAGGTATCTCCATTTCTAAATGTGCCATCTGCTTATGTATGTATATATACATTTTTCTAATGAAGTTGCAGGTAGATAGCTGTAGTTTTAAACGTGCTAAGATGGATTATTGAAAAGAACTCCTCAATGAATCTGTAAACTGATGGCCATTTGCAGGGCACATAAACAACTAATTATAAATTATCAGATAGTAATTAAGGCTTTTGAAGTTTCTCTTTAATGGGCAATATTAAATAGAACATATTTTAATCTATTAATAATACTTATGTGAGTTTTTGTCTGAAATTCTGAATATTCAAGGCAGTATAAATGAGAAAAATTATTTGGTGAAACAGTATTTTACAATTGTGATATGTACTGTACATCAGCTAATAATAAAACAGTATCTTCTTTTTAAAAATATTTTTACTTGTAGATGGACACAATACCCTTATTTATTTATTTATTTATTTATTTAACATAGTGCTGAGGTTCAAACCCAGTGCCTCACACGTACTAGGCAAGTGTTCTACCACTGAGCTACAATTCCAGTCCCAGTATCTTCTTTTCTATGTGGCCATTTTTCATTTTAAGCAAGTTCTGAAATTAAAATGTATTATATGGAAATTTTCTTAAACTTTTAAAGGTTGCTATAAAATGCCATTTATAGTTAGTGGATATAGTAGAAATAAAACTATTTGCTTGTTAATTTAACAATTTAAATATTAAGTAACTAAATTACACAATATTTTGAACTTTAAAATACATAATGTTAAAAAAGAAATAAAAACTTTAAAAAAAAATTAAACCACATGAAAAATAGCACTAATTTACATAGTGACAACTATTAATGGATAAAAATTAATATTCCATAAAATTAGACTATTTTAATTTATGGATAATGAGGATAAAAGAACAATTCTAGATTATATCAAATGTGTTTGAACAAAGGTCATTAAGAAACAACTGAGCTTTGTATAAATTTAGAATAAAAACAGTGTATATGCAAATAAATAACAGGCATTCAAAATTTTAATTTACTACCATCAACTCTTAAACATGGCATATATTACAAAGAACAAATCACACATTAGAATGAGAACTTGGCATTAGAGCTCTGGTAAAGCAGCTTGCTGTGATTTTGTTGTTCTTTAAGGAAAATAGATAACAAGACACAAATTTATAAATGATTTTGAAGGGAAGAACTTGAAATTAGAAAATCAGAAAAATGAAGAAACTGAGATTATAGCATATAAAAATGAACACAGTCCCCTAAATGGTGCAATCTCTTCCTTGTTCTATAAAATGAAAAACATGTATTCCTTTAAATGAGTAATATTAGAGTATAAAGTAACCCAAGCTGTTGTTGGATTTGTGTAACAGAATTTACAAGAAAGAAAGAATCATAAAGTATGATTTGATAATTATAAGCACTGTAAAATGCTCTGTGCTTATTTTAAAAAATCACATACAAGGTAAAGTAGAAATGTCCTATTATTTTTTCTGATGAAAACTCAAAGAGCTATAAAACAGATAAACACAAACATGAAATACTACCAGGGTACATCCACTCATATTAAAGCCAACAAACTGGATTACCTGGTAGAGTCCACAATTTCTTTAACTCTCTGTCATATATTTTAAAAAGACATTTTAAAAAGTAGACAAATTTATCGATAGAATTTTTTCTTTCAAATTTATCAACAGAATTTGTCTTTCCAATAATATTTTCTTCTATGTGGTACTATTCCTCAGAGGCCAAATCTAAATTTTGAATCATTTGATTTGAAGGGGTTTTGAAAGTTAAGTTCTTGTAACTTACACCTGAAAATTTCCCCAGGGTAATTAAGTTAAAAACCATTAATAAATCTCTTCTATAAATAAGTAAATAGTTAAATTGGGAGGTTGAAATGACTTGAAACTTCTGGTCTGATTTTAAAATATAAAGGCCATTTTGTATCTATCTCCTAATAAACACAAATACAAATACCTGAGATATTGTTCCTACTTTCCACCTAGAAATACCCATAGCAGACACAGTAACTAGGAGTGCAATGGCAATCACATGACACAAGAGGTACGTTCCCAAATACACAGGAGTTCTGTTTTAGAATTTTAGATACTCAAAATTACATAAGGGTTGGGGTTGTGGCTCAGTGGTACAGCACTTGCCTAGCATGTGTAAGGCACTGGGTTTGATTCTCAGCGCTATATACAAATAAGTACAACAAAGGTTCATTGACAACTAAAAAAATATTTTAAAAACACATTAACAATATAACACTAAGAAAAATATTTCAAACGTTTTAAAACAAACTCCCAAGTGAAAAATAAGCATAATATGAAGTAACAAACTACCAACAGTAATTATTCAAAGAGACTATGAAGGGCCAAAAAAAGGGTCTTAATTGATAAGAGTAGGCTATATAAAAACTAGCTGTGTGATATAAAGTTATTTTTCTTTTATCTCAGAGTAATTAAAAGATTCACTCCACAAAACAAATATCCAAAGATGATTAATAGAAATTTTTTTAAAAGAATAAACATGAAACTATATTTAATTTCATTTGCAAGTGTTGTTATAAATTAAAATAACAATATATATAATATATGAACATGTATATAAATACATACATAGATATAAATACATTAGTGGAAGACCAAGAAAATACCTTTCCCCAAAAAATTAAAAGTGAGATATGGGGAAAAGAACAATCACATACATTATTGCTGGTACAGTCTTTCTGGTAGACAATTTAGCAATATATATTAAATTCAAAATGTATACACCTTTTGATTCCAGTAATTACAATTCTAATTCATTAGTTATTATAATCATTAGGAAATACTTTTTAAATTATGGTACTCAGTAAAAATAAATCAGTGGCATTTAACGATATGTTTAGGAAAAGGAAAATCTGAGGGTAAACCAATAGAAAATTAATTATGATTCACTCATGCAATGAATACTATGTAACTGTCAAAAATCAAATAGAAAAAAATGGCATATGAATGTTTGTAGCAGCATTATTTATAAAAGCAAAAATGTAAAATCAATCCAAATGTCCATTAACTGATGAATGGGCACAAAGAAGTAGTATGTCATACAGTGGAATATCATTCAGTCAGTAAAAGGAGTGAAAAAGTGATATGCAACAACAACAATGAACCTTGAAAACAATATGCTAAGTGAAAGAAGACAAACACAAAAGGTCATTTATTTTGTGGTTCCATGTGTATGAAATGTCCAGAATAAGTCAGGGGACTGAGGGTGAAGAAAGAGAAATGACAACTCCATTGATAGGAGTTTATTTTAGGGCTGATAAAAATGTTCTGGAATTAGATATTAGTGATAGTTGTAAAACTCTGTAATACCCAAAAAAAGCTAATCTGTGTATTTTTATTTATCTTTTTAATAGTTTTTAAATTGTGGATGGACCTTTATTGTATTTATTTATTTATATGGAGTGCTGAGAATCGAACCCAGTGCCTCACACATGCTAGGCAAGTACTCTACCACTGAGCTACAACCCCAGGTCCCTGATCAGTATATTTTAAATGATTAAAATAGTGAATGTTATGTTACATATAATCTCAAACTGTAGAGTATTAAAAACAAAATGAAATGATTATATAAGTAGAGTCATAAAAAGATATCTGCAATATACTAGGGTTAAAATGTAAATTATAACAAAGAAAAAATATAAAACATACACAAAGTTGCCAGTGGCAATTATATCTGGGATTTCTAGAAGTTTTTATTTCCACCTCCTACCACTTTACATTTGAACTTCTCATCATTTTCTTTCCCTTTTTTAAAAAATATATAAAACGCCATTAACAGGAATACAAACAAAAGTCAAATAATTTATGTGGTACTAACAATAAAATTTAAAGTGAAGAACCTAACCAAATGACAACAGAAATATAAGAAATCATGAGGGTTACAAGTTTAAAGAGAACACAAAATTCAAGAATATAATTTGGATTGAAAAGGATATGTGAAAAGTATGGAAATTTGAGTGATACTCAAATTTTTCCAAGTATTAACTTTTTCACTATAATTGCTTTAGAGACTAGGGTTTTCCAGTTTTAGAATATACTACAAATTTATTTCTGAAACTTAAAGTTAACAGAAAACATTAATATAGACGTTAATTTTATTCTCCGGGTAATTTAAGACTGAATTAAACTTACATGGTATATATAGTCCTGAATGTTTTATGAATTACTTGAATATTATGATTTTCTGAGATATAAAATCTGCGGAAGCTTCCCTAAATTTCCAAGTACATAACTTAAAAGAGTGTTTCTCAGAGTGGCCTTGACCATTGTCTAAAAGTCAAATTCTGGCAACCTCAGAGCCATTATCTCTAGCATCAGGTTTTGGCATGAGTATGTGGGTTTTTATTGGATGACTTGCGTTCATGTGGTACTACAGAAACAATTCAACTCTCATTTTGTGTGCAAATCAAGAATCAAAAGTTGGAAAGCCTTCAAAAATAAAGAAGGAAAACTAAAAAGCCAAATGGACAGGTTTATCTTTACCCATTGTTTCTAACAGTGTTTATACCATACTTCAAAAGATGGCCTCATGGGGAGGTGACTATTTATCATTCAAGTCAGGAAGAGCTTTGAGGTTCAAGCCAGAGTTTCTGAGCAATGCTTAGGTATCATAATAGTTCAACTTGATTAGAGAAATTCTAAAACTCCAAGTCACAAGAGTTCTAACTCTTTTTAAGTCTTAGTTTAAGAGATGTAAGAAAAAAAGAAAGATTATTATTTCTGCATCACGCATTCAATTTTCCAACAAATTTTCCCTGAGTGCCTATCATTTCTCAGACACTACTGGAGTTCTGGGATATACATCAATGAGCCAAAGAGACAAAGATCTTAGCCCTGGTGAAGCTTACAAAAAAGAAGAACAATAAATAATCATACTAAGTAATCACATAATATGTTAGAAGTTAAGACAAAAAAAAGTAACACCAAGAAAAAAAAGGTCAGGATTGCTGGGGGGCAGGGGGAGAGAAAGGGAAATGATGTAAAATTTAAGACACGGTAAGAGGGTTAGGCCTCACGGAGTAGTTCTGATATAGATGAGGAATCCACCAAGTTCAGACACTGGGAGAGGTGTGTCCCTTACACAGGAGCAGTCATGCAGAAATATGCTAGGGTGGAAAGTATCTGGTACAGTACAGAGAATGAAAAGACCAATGAGGACAGAGTGTCATAACTTTAGGAAAAAAAGAAAAGATTAGTTGTATGCAAGTATAACTGGAAAAAATGTTCAGGATCATTGCAAAAATCTAAACTGAATGTGAGTCAGCAAACCAATGTAAGTATAATTAGCAGATTAATTAATAGGAAATGACATCATGTTCCACTATACTTAAACATTATTTTCTTTAGTATGATTATTCAGGAGATTATTCACTGCTTGTTACTACATCACACTGAGCAATACTTCTCTTATGACATTATGACACACTTATATAACATTATTTGTCAATGTGTCCTCCGCTTGCCCTTCAAGACTGAGTTTCATGTAAAGTCATGCCTTATTAATCTTTGTATCCTAAGTGCCACCTGGATGAGTTACTGATTAAGAGAAATGGATGGGATAAAGAAAATAAGGTAAAAAATTAGGGGGAAAAAGAAAAGTTTTTTAAAAAGAAAGGAAAAAAAAAAAAAAGCCAATAAAGTATATATAAAGTATCAAACTTTAGGCATCTGCTCCAGTAAAAGAATAAAGAACTCAGGCTATCACTCATTTCCAAAGCAGAGCAAAAGTAGGAGTGACTGTTAGTCAAAAAAATAAAGGGGATAGTAAAGGAATGGTCCTTGGGGTTTATGGTGGTTGTGTTCTGCACCAAACTATCCAGCTTTCTAAAGTAACTGGGGGATCAAGCAGTTGGAATGTTATGGATTATAATGAAAAAGTGGGAGCCTCTCAATTTGAGGAAATTATAAATTTATTTTTTAATAAATTCACCGTAGTTCCATGAATTTGGAAAAGGGATGGAGTCATGTAACCAAATCCATAAGATCCATAATGGTTCCACCATGCTGATGCTATGTAGTCAACTCCCCAACTTTTAACACCTAGTAATTTCTGATCTATTCTCTGAAATTATAGTCTCAACTTTTCAAGAATGTCATATAAATGGAATCATATAGTATATAACCTTTTATAGTTTTGCTTCTTTCACTTGGCATAATTCATTTGACATACATATGTTATTGGGGGTAGAAATATTTTTTTCCTATTTATTACTGAGATTTTCCTTTGTATGGTTATATAATAATTTATCCTTTATCACTTGAAGGATATCTGGGTTGTTTCTGATTTTGAACACTATGAATAAAATAGTTATAAAAAGATTTTGTGTAAATAAAAGTTTTTATTTCTCTTGAGTAAAAGAGTGGAATTCTAGAAAATAAGGGTATATTTAACTTTCCTAGAAATTCACAACCTTTTCCTAAGTGGTTGTAGTATTCTGCATTCCTACCAGCAATATATGAAGTTCTAATTTCTCCTAATCCCCCAGAACTTGATAATAGGTATACAGTGGTAACTTTCTGGAATTTTAATTTGCATTTCCCTAATAACTGATGATATTGAGCATTATTTCATTTTGTCATACCATCTGTGTTTCTTTTTTGGTGAAGTACCTGTTCAACTCTTCCTGCATTTTAAAATTGGGATGTTGTTCTCTCCCACTGTCACTTTTTTGAACACGGGGGCACTTGACCACTGAGCCACATCCCCAGTCCTATTTTGTATTTTATTTAGAGACAGGGTCTCACAGAGTTGCTTAGCACTTTGCTTTTGTGGAGGCTGGCTTTGAACTCTCAATCCTCCTGCCTCAGTCTCCTGAGCCACTGGGTACTGTCACTTTTTATAACACTTTGAATAGTCTAGATACAAGTTTGCGAATATTTTCTTCTAGTCTGTGGTTTTTCTTTAATCTCTTAACATTGCCTTCTGGGTGATAAAAGTTTTTGTACTTTGATGAATTCACTTTACCATTTTTCATTTTCTAGATTGCACTTTTGGTATATCTAAAATCTGTATAAATGAACACAACGAAGATGTTAATTTTATTTAAGAGTTTTCAACATTTACATTTTACATTTAGGCCTATAGTCTATTTTAAGTTATTGTATGTGTATAGGGTGAGCTGTGGTTCTACATTCTTTTTTTTTTCTTTTTCTGCACACAGGTATCCAATTGTGTCAGTACTGTTTAAAAAGTTTATTGAATCCACCAGTGAATTATCTTTGCGTCTTTGTCAAAAACAAATCAAGCATTTTTGTGTGGGTCTATTTCTAAACTCCAGTCTGTTCCAAAGACCTACATGAGTAAGCTCACCCTAACAATACTATGACTGCTGTATCTTGATAGTAAATTGTGAGATAAGATAGTTTGAGTCTCCAGCTTTGCTCCTTCTTTGCAAAACTATTTTGCCTATTTTAGTTACTTTGCCTAGGCATAAAAATTTTACAATTTATCGTATCTTTAGTTTGTCCACAAAAAGTCTTCTAAAATTTTGAGATTGCATTAAGTCTGCAGATCAATTCGATTACATTGAGTCTACAGAACCGACGTCTTCTCATATAAATATGAATTCTCATAAAAATTTTAGAATCAACTTGACTACAAAAAGTATTCTAAAACTTCCAGATTGCTTTGAGTCTATAGATCAATATGGAGAAGAATAGGTTTTCCAATCTATAATGAAGAATTGTCTGTCCAAATGTCATTATATCAATGTTGAGAAATGCTGTTGCAAACTTCTGTAGATGGCTTTTAAGAGAGTTCTATACTAATACCTACTTTGTGGAAAGTTTTTAACTGGAATGAGTATTGAATTCTATCAAATATTTTTGACATGATATGATTCTTTTGATATGATTCTGTGATTTTTATTTTTTTAGCATTTTAATAAAATGAAATACGTTAATTGATTTTTAAATACTAAAATACATCACTGATTTCCAGAGTTTCATTTGTTAATATTTTACTGAGGATTCCAGTGTCCATACCCATAAGTGGTTTTGGCATACAGTTTCCTTTTAATATTTCATCTAATTTTGTACCAGGCTAATTCTGACCTCATAAAAAAAGTTGAGAAATGCCTCTTTTACCCTATTTTCTAGAAGGAACTGAGTAGAATTATCATTATTTCTTTTTTAATAGTTTGTTGCAGTCAACAGTGAAAATATCTAGGTCTGAAGTTTTCTTCATTGAAAGGTTTTAAAATACTAATTTAATCTACTGAATAGGTATATTATATATTTCTTCCTATGTTTTGTAAGGATTTGCCTTTCCAGAAATTGGTCTAGTTCATCCATATTGTCAATTTTATGATCAGAATTATTCAAAATATTCTCACATCATGATTTAAATGGAGGGCTTGTATTGATATGCCTTTCATTCCTGATGTCAGTTATTTACATTGTTTCTCTTTTTCTTTGTGAGTCCATCTAGAATTTCAGAAATTTCATTAATGTTTTCAAGTAGTGACTGTCACATCACTGATCATATTTATTGTTTTATTTCCCTGGTTTCTGCTTTTATCTTTATTGTTTCCTTCATTGTGCTTACTTTGGGTTTAATTTGCTCTTCTTTCTTTAGTTTCTTATGGTCAAAGCTTGCATTATTGACTTGAGGTCTTCCTCCTTTCTATATAAGCTTTTAATGCTTTAAATTTCCATCTTTGCACTACCTTCATTGCATTCCACAAAATTTCATATGATGGATTTTAATTTTTCATTCATTTGAAAATATTTTATAATTTTCCTTTAGACTTCCTCTTTATTTGTGAGTTCTTAAAAAGTGTGTTTTAAGTTTCAAATATTTGGTGGTTTTCAGATATCTTTCAGTTACTACTTTCTGGTATAATTTTGTTATGGTCAGAAAACATACTTTGAATAATTTTAATTCTTAAAATTTTTAAAGATTTGCTTAGGGTCTATTAGAAGGTCTATCTTTCTGAATATTCTATTTTCCTTTGAAAAGAATGTACAGTCTGCTGTTGAGGAATGATTTATAAATGTCAAATATAAATGTGGCATGTTTTATAAATGTCAATTAAGTCAACTAGTTCCTAACATTGCCCAAATCTTTAGATTCTTTTTGTCTACCTTGGTTTGTTGATTATTATGAGAGGAGTGCCGAAGTTGCCAAGTATAATTGTGAAGTTTTCTAATATCAGCTATTGTTAGTTACATACTTACATAGTATTTTTCATGTTTTTATCACAAATTATTTCTTTCTATGTATACCTTCATCACTGTCAGTTTTGACTGTTCTGAAATCTACTTTGACATTAATGTAGCCACTCCAGCTTTTTTTTTTTCAGTTAGTTCTGCCCTATCTTAAGATCAATATACTTAAAAGTGGGTTTCTTTATCTATAGATTCACTTTTTTACCTAATCAAAACATCTCTTTTTTTTTTTTTTTTTTTTGGGTGCTGGGGGAATCAAACCCAGGGCCTTATGCTTACAAGGCAAGCACTCTACCGACTGAGCTATCTCCCCAGCCCCTCAAAACATCTCTTTTAATTGATGTTTAAACCATTAATATACAAAGTAATTATTAACATGGTTGGATTTAGGTCCATCATTTTATTGTTTGTTTTCTGTCATCCTCCCTTTCTTTCCTGCCCTTTTGGATAATATGTTTTTAGCATCCCATTTTAAATTATTTAATAGTCTTTTGGATAACTCTCTTAGTACTTTTATAGTCACTGCTTTAAAGATTACAGTATAATGCCTAACTCTTAACAGTCAATAGCGTTAATATTTTGCCATGTCAAATAAAACATAGAATTGCATATAGCCCTTTATTTTCCAGTCTCTGTTTTAAAGGTCACTTTTATGACATATACAAATATTAAAACCTCCCCACAAGCAATGCTATGATTTTTGCTTTCAATAGCTATTTTTGAAAGGTCTTAAGAAAAACAATCAGCTATATTTACTTGAATATTTACCATTTCTGTTGCTCTTTCGTCATTCATGAAGTTCCCAGTTTTCTTCTGATATCAACTTCATGTAGCCCAAAGAACTTTTGTTAGCTTTGGTTTTAGTCCAGGTTTGCTAATGACAATTCTGAGTTTTTCTGAAATTTCTTTGTTTCCTCTTCATTTCTCAAGTGTGTTTTCACTGAACATAGAATTGTGAGTTAGCAGTTCTTTTCTTTCAGAACTCTAAAGATGCTGTTCCACTGTCTTCTGTCTTTCATGGTTCCTGTTGAAAAACCTGCAGTCATTTGAACTGTTGTTTCCTAAACATAATAAATTATATTTCTCTGGTTGCTTTCAAAAAGATTTTTAATCTTTTGTTTTCAGAAGTTTGATTTTGATGTTGTCTAGGAGTGGCTAACTGAACTGAATTTGTCTTTGTAGGGGTTTCTGAGTTTCTCACTTTGTTCAATTGTGTGTGTGTGTGTTGAGAATATGTGAGATCTATTCTCTTAGTCATTTTCAAGTATACGTTATTAACTATAGTCACCATAATAGGTTGCACCGTAATAATAGGTTGCACTTTGATGGATATTTCCTCATTCTTGTCACTCCATAGTCTCTGGTCATCAAAACTTCATTCTCTGTAACTAGAATTTTCACATTTTTTTAACAAAGATTCCATATGTAAGTGATATATAGTATTTGTCTTTTTGTGCCTGACTTTCCTTAGCATAATGTCATCCTGTAAGTTCATTCAAATTATTAAAAATGGCAGAATTTCCTGGTTTTTAAGGCTGAATATTATTCCTCGTGTACATACATGTACAACAGTTTCTTTATCCATCTGTTTGTCAGTGAGTATTTAGGTTGTATTCATATCCTGGTTATTGTGAATAATGCGGCAATAAATCTGGAAGAGCAAATATCTCTTTGAAATAGTGATGTTATTTCTCTTTTCTACATGCCCAGAAGAGAAATTGCTGGATCATGTTTTAGTTCTACTTTTAGATTTTTGAGGAACCTCCATTCTATGTTCCATAGTAGCTCTACTAATTCACACTCTCACCAACAGCATGTGAGGGATCCCTTTTCACCAACATTTGTTTCTTTTGACTTTCTGATAACAGCCTCCTAACAGGTATAAGGTGATATCTCATTATGGTTTTGACTTGTATTTTCTTGATAATTAGTGATACGAATCTCTCTCTGTATACCTACTAGCCATCTGCATACCTTTTTTGTAAAAATGTCTATTCAGTTTTCCCATTTTAATCAGTTTTTTTAAATTCACTTTGCTATTGAGTTGTATGAGTTTCTGATACATCCCAGATATTAACCCATATGCAATATATGGTTCACAAATATTTCCCAGTTATGTAGTATGGGAAGTCATCCTTATTTAGCATAATCAGACTAGGTTGAGCCATGGGAACACAGAGGCCTGGCTTCTAGGAACTGCCAGGAAGTATGTGGCGCTGCATGGGAGTAGTTCCCTGTCTCCTTCTGGAATATTCCCCCTTAAGAGAATGGTTCCCCTAACTCCACCCTATCCTATCCATCACAGAAGCAGCTCCTCCCAGTCCTTGCCTCCTTTACCTGTGTATTATAAATAAAAGAGAGTTGGGCAAATTATTGTGGTAAGAAGTCAGAGCTGGTATGGTCAGACCCGTCACGCCCCCCCCCTCTCATTTAAAAAGAGTATTGTCTCTTGTGTGTTTATTGAATAGATAAGTTTTTGGGTAGTTGAGTGATATACCACCAACATCATCCTCTGGCAGTTAATCCTCTTCTCATCCATGCAGGACATGGCAGAGAGGACCCCCACACTGTTGGGTTATCTTTTCATTTTGTTGATTGTTTTCTTTGCTGTGACAAGTTTACAAATAGATTTCTGTATTCTGTCCAGAATTTTTAGCTGCAAAAAGTGTAAGGGGACTATGGACTAAGTTATGCTCCCCTAAAATTCATATGCCAAAGCCCTTTCCCCATTGTAGCTATATTTGGAGACAGGGCCTATAATGAGGCAAGTAGAATTACATGAAGTATAAGGTTTGGAGCTAGAGACACCAAAGAACTCTCTTTCTCTTTCTAACTTTCGAGGACACAGTGGAAAAATGAACATAAGCCAGAAAGAGAGTTCTGACCAGAAAGTGAATCACTGGTTCCTTGATCTTGGACTTCTCATCTTCCAGGACTGAGAAATAAATTTGTTACTTAAGCTTTTTTGTTCATAGTTATTTTGTTAGAGCAGCTGTACTTACACCATCTTGGCAAACATTCTTAGTTAGCTTACTAAATAGTAACTTTTAAATGTTATATTGTGGTAAGCTATGTAGTATAAAAAAAGAAGATAACAGAACCCACATTGTTGAATAAAGGATAGAGTAGAAAAATAAGAATTTTTCTTATGAAAGTCATTAAAAAGAAGAAACGTATAGTTAAAAAAATCAGAATTCAATAATATATAGTAGAGGAAGAAGAAAAACCACCTGTAGTCAAAACTTTTTAAGAACTTTTTAAGAACTGATTAGATAAACGGGAATAAAGAGAGAAAAGGGGAAAATGCAGTTGAACTAGAAAATAAGTTAGGTATTTAAAAGATTAATAAAATTGACCAATCTCTGCCAATACTTATCAAGAAAAAAGAAAAAGGAATGAATAACCACCAAATAAACAAGTACTAAAAACAAAAACATTAAAACAAACAAAATAACTAATAACTGATGTTAAAAACACAAAAGAGACCAACTAGTTAACGTCTATATGGAGAGTCTTACCAAGTGTTCACTGATAGAATTTTGTTTCACTCATTTTTTTTATATTTACTTATAATTTATAATAACACATACCGATATAAAATATTTTAAAAACAGAAATCCTTAAAGGGTGACATAAAATGTGGCAAACTATTTTTTAAAACTAAATTTGAATTGTATATACCTTGTTCACTCATAAGTACAGTACACATCAGCCCTCCAACTCACATAGGGAAACTGATGTTTGTGTCCCTCCAAAATTCATGTTGAATTGGGATTACCCCATTGTTGTAAGTGGTAGGGCTTTTGGAAAAGTGATTAAATCATGAGAATTCCACCCTGGTGATTGGAATTAACATTCTTTTTTTTTTTTATTGTAAACAAATGGGATACATGTTGTTTCTCTGTTTGTACATGGCGTAAAGGCATACCATATGTGTAATCATAAATTTACATAGGGTAATATTGTTTGATTCATTCTGTTATTTTTTTCCTCTTCCCCCCACCCCTCCCACCCCTCCCACCCCTCTTTTCCCTCTATACAGTCCTTCCTTCCTCCATTCTTGCCCCCCTCCCTAACCCTAACTCTAACCCTAACACTAACCCCTCCCACACCCCATTATGTGTCATCATCCACTTATTAGCGATATCATTCATCCTTTGGTTTTTTGAGATTGGCTTATCTCACTTAGCATGATATTCTCCAATTTCATCCATTTGCCTGCAAATGCCATAATTTTATCATTCTTTATGGCTGAGTAATATTCCATTGTATATATATACCACATTTTCTTTATCCATTCATCAATTGAAGGACATCTAGGTTGGTTCCACAATCTGGCTATTGTGAACTGAGCAGCTATGAACATTGATGTGGCTGTATCTCTGTAATATGCTGATTTTAAGTCCTTTGGGTATAGGCCAAGGAGTGGGATAGCTGGGTCAAATGGTGGTTCCATTCCGAGTTTTCTAAGGAGTCTCCACACTGCTTTCCAGAGTGGCTGCACTAATTTGCAGCCCCACCAGCAATGTAAGAGTGTACCTTTCTCCCCACATCCTCGGCAACACCTGTTGTTGATTGTATTCTTGATAATCGCCATTCTAATTGGGGTGAGATGGAATCTTAGGGTGGTTTTGATTTGCATTTCTCTTATTACTAGAAATGTTGAACATTTTTCCATATGTTTGTTGATTGCTTGTATATCTTCTTCTGTGAAGTGTCTATTCATTTCCTTAGCCCATTTGTCAATTGGATTATTTACATTCTTGGTGTAGAGTTTTTTGAGTTCTTTATAGATTCTGGAGATTAGTGCTCTATCTGAAGTATGATTGGCAAAGATTTTCTCCCACTCTGTAGGCTCTTTCTTCGCATTGCTGATAGTTTCCTTTGCTGAGAGAAAGCTTTTTAGTTTGAATCTATCCCAGTTATTAATTCTTGCTTTTATTTCTTGTGCTATTGGAGTCCTGTTGAGGAAGTCTGGTCCTAAGCCGACATGTTGAAGCTTTGGACCTACTTTTTCTTCTATAAGATGCAAGGTCTCTGGTCTGATTCCAAGATCCTTAATCCATTTTGAGTTTAGTTTCGTGCATGGTGAGAGATATGGGTTTAGTTTCATTCTGTTGCATATGGATTTCCAATTCTCCCAGCACCATTTGTTGAAGAGGTTATCTTTTCTCCATTGCATATTTTTGGCCCCTTTGTCTAGTATGAGAAAATTGTATTTATTTGGGTTTGTGTCCATGTCCTCTATTCTGTACCATTGATCCACCTTTCTATTTTGGTACCAATACCATGCCGTTTTTGTTACTATTGCTTTGTAGTAGAGTTGAAGATCTGGTATTGCGATACCCCCTGCTTCACTCTTTCTGCCAAGGATTGCTTTAGCTATTCTGGGTTTTTAATTCTTCCAGATGAATTTCATAATTGCTTGCTCTATTTCTGTAAGGTACATCATTGGGATTTTAATTGGAATTGCATTGAATTTGTATAGCACTTTTGGTAGTATGGCCATTTTGACAATATTAATTCTTCCTATCCAAGAACATGGGAGATCTTTCCATCTTCTAAGGTTTTCTTTTATTTCTTTCTTTAGTGTTCTGTAGTTCTCATTGTAGAGGTCTTTCACCTCTTTTGTGAGATTGATTCCCAAGTATTTTATTTTTTTCGAAGCTATTGTGAATGGGGTAGTTTTCCTGATTTCTCTTTCTGAAGATTCATCACTTATGTATAAAAATGCCTTAGATTTATGTGCATTGATCTTATATCCCGCTACTTTACTGAATTCACTTATGAGATCTAAAAGTTTTCTGGTGGAATTTCCTGGTTCCTCTAAGTATACAATCATATCATCAGCAAATAGGGATAGTTTGAGTTCTTCTTTTCCTATTCGTATCCCTTTAATTTCTTTGGTCTGTCTAATTGCTCTGGCTAGAGTTTCAAGGACGATATTGAATAGAAGTGGTGAAAGAGGGCATCCCTGCCTTGTTCCAGTTTTTAGGGGGAATGCTTTCAGTTTTTCACCATTTAGAAAGATATTAGCCATGGGACTAGTGTAGATGGCCTTTACAATGTTAAGGAATGTTCCCACTATCCCTATTTTTTCTAGTGTTTTGAGCATGAAGGGGTGCTGTATTTTATCAAATGCTTTTTCTGCATCTATCGAAATAATCATGTGATTCTTGACTTTAAGTCTATTGATATGGTGAATGACATTTATTGATTTCCTGATGTTAAACCAACCTTGCATCCCTGGGATGAAACCCACTTGATCATGGTGCACTATCTTTTTAATATGTTTTTGTATGCGATTTGCTAAAATTTTGTTGAGAATTTTTGCATCGATGTTCATTAAGGATATTGGTCTGAAATTTTCTTTCCTCGATGTGTCTCTGTCTGGTTTAGGTATCAGGGTAATATTGGCTTCATAGAATGAGTTTGGGAGGGTTCCCTCTTCTTCTATTTTATGGAATACTTTGAGAAGTATTGGAATGAGCTCTTCTTTAAAGGTTTTGTAGAATTCGGCTGAGAACCCATCTGGTCCTGGACTTTTCTTTGTTGGTAGGCTATTGATGACTTCTTCTATTTCATTACTTGAAATTGGTCTATTTAAATTGTGTATGTCCTCCTCGTTCAGTTTAGGCAATTCATATGTCTCTAGAAACCTGTTGATGTCTTCAAAATTTTCTATTTTGTTGGACTATAGATTTTCAAAATAGCTTCTAATTATGTTTTGTATTTCAGTCGTGTCTGTTGTGATATTTCCTTGTTCATTCCGAATTTTAGCGATTTGGGTTTTCTCTCGTCTTCTCTTTGTTAGTGTGGCTAAAGGTTTATCAATTTTGTTTATTTTTTCGAAGAACCAACTATTTATTTTGTCAATTTTTTGTATTGTTTCTTTTGTTTCAATTTCGTTGATTTCGGCTCTGAGTTTAACTATTTCCTGTCTTCTACTACTTTTGGTGTTGGTCTGTTCTTCTTTTTCTAGGGCTTTGAGCTGTAGTGTTAGGTCATTTATTTTTTGAGTTTTACTTCTTTTATTGAATGCGCTCCATGAAATAAATCTTCCTCTAAGTACTGCTTTCATAGTGTCCCAGAGATTTTGATATGATGTTTCTTTGTTCTCGTTTACCTCTAAGAATTTTTTAATTTCCTTCCTAATATCTTCTGTTATCCATTCATCATATAATAGCATATTGCTTAATCTCCAGGTGTTGGAGTAGTTTCTGTTTTTTACTCTTTCATTTATTTCTAACTTCAATCCATTATGATCTGATAGAATACAAGGTAGTGTCTCTATCTTCTTGTATTTGCTGACATTAGCTTTGTGGCATAATATATGATCTATTTTAGAGAAGGATCCATGTGCTGCTGAGAAGAAAGTGTATTCGCTCTTGGTTGGATGGTATATTCTATAAATGTCTGTTAAGTCTAAATTATTGATTGTGTTATTGAGATCTATGGTTTCTTTGTTCAATTTTTGTTTGGAAGATCTGTCCAGTGGTGAAAGAGGCGTGTTAAAATCACCTAGTATTATTGTGTTATGGTCTATTTGGTTTCTAAAATTGAGAAGGATTTGTTTAACATACATGAATGAGCCACTGTTTGGGGCATAGATGTTTACGATTGTTATATCTTGCTGATTTATGCTTCCCTTAAGCAGTATGAAATGTCCTTCTTTATCCCTTCTGACTAACATTGGCTTGAAGTCCATATTATCTGAAATGAGGATGGATACTCCAGCTTTTTTGCTGAGTCCATGTGCATGGTGTGTTTTTCCCCATCCTTTCACCTTTAGTCTATGGGATTCTCTTTCTATGAGGTGAGTCTCTTGCAGGCAACATATTGTTGGATCTTTCTTTTTAATCCAATCTGCCAGTCTATGTCTTTTGATTGATGAATTCAGGCCATTAACATTCAGGGTTATTATTGAGATATGATTTGTATTCCCAGTCATTTGGTTCACATTTAAAATTTTTGACACATCTTGGTTCCTCCTTTATTTGACAGTTCCTTTAGGATAATTCCTCCCTTTGCTGATTTGCTTCTTTGTTTTTTGTCTCTTCCTCATGAAATATTTTGCTGAGAATGTTCTGTAATGCTGGCTTTCTTTTTGTAAATTCTTTTAGTTTTTGTTTATCATGGAATGATTTTATTTCATCGTCAAATTTGAAGGTAAGTTTTGCTGGGTATAAGATTCTTGGTTGGCATCCATTTTCTTTCAGAGCTTAAAAAATGTTGTTCCAGGCCCTTCTAGCTTTTAGGGTCTGGATTGAAAAATCTGTTGATATCTGTATTGGCTTCCTCCTGAATGTAATTTGGTTCTTTTCTCTCACAGCCTTTAAAATTCTGTCTTTATTTTGTATGTTAGGTATTTTCATTATAATGTGCCTTGGTGTGGGTCTGTTGTAATTTTGTGTATTTGGAGTCCTATAAGCCTCTTGGATTTGATTTTCCATTTCATTCTTCAGATTTGGGAAACTTTCTGATATTATTTCTTCAAATAGATTGTTCATTCCTTTGGTTTGTTTCTCTAAGCCTTCCTCAATCCCAATAATTCTCAAATTTGGCCTTTTTATGATATCCCATAGTTCCTGCAGATTCTGTTCATGATTTCTTACCATCTTCTCTTTTTGTTTAACTTTGCTTTCGAGGTTAAATATTTTGTCTTCAATATCTGAAGTTCTGTCTTCCAGCTGTTCTATCCTATTGGTTATGCTTTCTATGGAGTTCTTAATTTGGTTTATTGTTTCCTTCATTTCAAGGATTTCTGTTTGGTTTTTTTTCAATATCTCTAACTCTTTATTGAAATGATCTTTTGCTTCCTGTATTTGCTCTTTTAACTGTCGATTGGTGCTATCATTCAATGCCTGCATTTGCTCTTTCATCTCATCATTCAATGCCTGCATTTGCTCTTTCATCTCATCGTTTGCTTCCCTAATCATTTTAATTATGTACATTCTGAACTCCCTTTCTGTCATTTCTTCTGCCATGCTGTCGTTGGATTTTATTGATGTAACATCTAGATTTGTTTGGGGCATTTTCTTCCCTTGTTTTCTCATATTGTTCAGGAATCAGTGGGTCATTAAGATATTGCAGATTTCCTCTATCGACTTATAATGTCCCTGAAGATTGCTAGTATATCCCCTCTTATCCTTCAGTAGCCTGAAGTCTTGGAGGAAGTTGATAATGCAGAGCTCCACGAAGAAGCTGCCTCTCTAGGGGTGGTGACCCTCAGGTGGCGTATATTCCCTGCTAGTGGGCAGAGGTGCCTCCACTTGTTGACCAATGGTCATCCAACGGGGAACTAGGCTGCGGGCTGAGGCAAGTCCTGTTTGTGCCTGCGTCTCTGGTTTTACCGTCCCTGTGGGAAAACCTCACCCGGCAGGGAAGACTCACTCGGTGGGGACGTCTTGCTGATTAGTTCCCCTCCTAGAGGTTCCCCTCAATCTACAACTACTGCCTGGGCTGGGCTGTCTTCCTCTGCAACGTTCCCAGGGGCCCGGACCTACCTCCTGGGCCTGGGAGCCTCACCCTTCACAGGCGAGTCTCCTTAGGCTGCCTCTCCCAGAGACTCTGCCCGCAGTCCTGGAAACTTCGCTCCGCCCCTAGGCGTGTCTCTGTGCGGCTCTTCCAGCAAGAAGCCACCTCGCTCCTGGGACCCTGCTCTGCACCTAATCGCCTGGCTATGCGGCCCCTCCTCTGAGCTGCCACCTGGAGCCCCGTACAATAGCTCCGATACCCAGAGACCCGCCACACACCTCCTCCTCCGGACAGCGGCCCGGTTTCCGACGCAGTCACTAGGAGCCCAAGCAATTCACTTCGCGTCTCCTCTTCCCGCCAACCGCCCGTAGCCCTAGGCAGTCACTCTGAGTCCAAATGACCCGCCCTATTCCTCCTCCTCCTCCTCCTCTGGGTAGCCTCCCGGGTGTTCAGGAGCGGTGGCTCCGAGACCAAGTGACCCACCATGTTCCTCCTCCAGGCAGGCCACCGGTGTTCAGGAGCGGTTGCTTTTAGTCCAATCAACTCACCACTCGCCTCCTCCTCTGGCAACCGCCTGTGGCTCTGATGCAGTCACACCTAGACCAAGCGACCCGCCGCACTTCTCCTCTTCCTCCAGGCAACCCCCTGGTGTTCAGGAGCGGTCATTCTGAGTTCAAACAGCTCACCACGCAGCTCCTCCTCTGGCAACCGCCTGTGGCTCTGATGCAGTCACTCCTAGACCAAGCGACCCGCCACGCTTCTCCTCTTCCTCCGGGCAATCCCCCGGTGTTCAGAAGTGGTCGTTCTGGGTCTAAACAGCTCACCACGCAGCTCCTCCTCAGGCAGCCGCCCGGAGCCCCAGTGGTTGCTCTGAGTCCCAGCGCTGTGCTGAGCCGCCTCCTCTACAATGATCCCAGTTGTCCGTGTTTACCGCTCCAGTGGGGGCAGGGGCGTCTCGCCAAGCAACTCTACTTCACAAACTTCCCTGTGTTCCGCGGCTACTGCCCCATCCGGGATGCCTCCCCAGTGGGAGAGACTCACCCGGCGACTTTGAGTTGGTCCCAAGTCTCTCACTATCTCCTCTTTTGAATCTTGCGTCCTGGAGCAACGTGAAATGCAGCCGCCCCCTAGTCCACCTTCTTGAAACTCTTGTTTCACTCATTAACAGCAGCATCAATTAAATGTCATATTCCTCACAGCAGAGAGACAGCTGACAAATAATGAGGAAAGGGGTATATTTAAAAAATTAGAGTCCTAAGGGGCTAGGGTTGTGGCTCAGTGGTAGAGCACTTGCCTGGCATGTGTGAGGCACTGAATTCAATTCTCAACACCACATATAAATAAATGAATAAAATAAAGGTCTATCGACATCTGAAAAATATTTTTAAAAAATCAGAGTCCTAGTTTGAACAATGTCATAAAAAGATTTAGTCTTTACAACTCCTTACAGAATTTTAACTTTTAAAAATCATTCACCTATTTTCAGTGGTAACATTCAAAAAAAATTCTACCCTTCTACCTAACTAAATATTTTAAAATTAACAGTATATGGGGCTGGGGTTGTAGCTCAGTGGTAGAGCATTGCCTAGCAGATGTGAGGCACTGAGTTCGATTCTTAGCACTGCATATAAATAAATAAAGGTTCATCAAAAAACTTAAAAAATTATGAAAAATTAACAGTATATATAAGACAATTGTGATGACAATTCAGAAAAATACAGATCAGAAGAAAAACTGAAGCAGAACTGTAAGCATTAAAGAAAGTGAATTAGTAGTTAAAGCTACCTCTCCCCGCCCCCAACCTATACAGTTTTACTGGCAACTTCTACTACTAAATGATGATTCCAAGCTTTTACAAAATTCTTCCAAAGAATTAAAAAAGATTAAACACCTCCAGTTCATTTTATGAGGCTACTACAGCTTTGAAAACAAAAAGCAAGTATAAGACAGAAAAACTGCAGACAAATTTTACTGTGAGCATAGAACCAAACTTCTAAAATGTTAGCAAACTAAATTCTAAATCTGAAAAAAAAAATATAAAACAATATCTGAGAGTCCAGTTGGATTTATCCCAAGAATATATGGAGAACTTAACCTTAGAAAAACTATTGATGGGGGGCTGGGGAGATAGCTCAGTCAGTAGAGTGCTTGCCTTGTAAGCACAAGGCCCTGGGTTCGATCCCCAGCACCCAAAAAAAAAAAGAAAAACTATTGATGCAATTCTTTACCTTAAAAAATTAAAAGTGACTCCTGGATCTGGGAGAAGATAAAACAGATGTGCTTTCCTGCTAAATACAACTAAAAATCTTGGCAATTACATCACGGCATATAAAACAAATATAAGATTCTGAAGGTGGTGATAAAAAGGAAGACTGGCCAAGGACCTCAGAAACTGAGGGATGACATGAGAGGTATTTCCCCTGGCCTTTTTTTTGCCTCATTTATCCCACAGTGTATTGGAATCCTCAGCAACCTGTATGTGCAACACAGATAGAGAACAAAGGGCTGCTGTCTCTTGGCCTGGTGCAGTGGTGCCTATCTGTAATCCTAGCTGCTCGGGAGGATCACAAGTTCAAAGCCAACCTCAGCAAAAGCAAAATGCTAAGCAACTCGGTGAGATCCTGTCTCTAAATAAAATACAAAATAGGGCTGGGGATGTGGCTCAGTGTTCAAATGCCCCTGAATTCAATCTCTGGTACCTCTTTTCCCCACAAAAAATGCTGTTGTCTCCTCTTGAGTTTTCTAAATTATGTGTAGTGGTGGAGACAAAATTGTAACATTATCTGATGTGGTCCTAAAAATATGTATAATAAATATTTTAAATGATTATATTATAAAGGGGTTGGGCAAAGGACATAAGGTAACTCTTTAATTTCAGACTAGAAAATGATGATACTAGTAGACTGTGCCAAGACTTTCTATACATTTTTATGTATATAAATAAATATCTTGAACAACCACTGAAAAATCTGCACACACACACAAAAAAAACACAGTCAAAAACAATAGATAATTAAAAGTGAAATTCTAAGCAATGTACAGATAACCCACAGGAAGACAGGAAAAAGAAAACAAAGAAACCACGAACAGAAGGATCAAACACAAAACTAAAAATGAAAATGAAAAAAAAATCTATTATATTCACACATATTTTCTCACTGTATTCATTCTTCCTTCTTGATATTCCAAAGCTCTTTATCATTTCCTTTCCACCAAAAGAAAGTTCTTTAGTCATTATTTTTGGGTTACTCTGCTGAGACCAAATTTCTTTAGCTTTCTTTCTTGTGAGAAGGTGTTAATTTTCCCTTAATTTCTGAAGGGAATTCCATATATACAATTATCTGTTGACAATTCTAGTCTTTCAGCACTGGAAATATGTTGGACCACTACCTTCTGGGCTCCATGGTTTCTGACAAGAAAGCTCTTGACATTCGAGTTGTTTTTTAACTATAGACAAGGAGAGATTTTTCTCTGGCTACTTTGAACATGTCTCTCTGTCTTTAATTCTCAGAAGTTTAATTGTGTTGAGGCATGGATTTCTTTCAGTTTTTCCTCTTGGAATTTATTCAGTTTCTTGAATCTGTGTGTTCATATCTCTTGCCAAGTTTGGGTAATTTTCAACCATTCTTTTAGTATAGTATTTTTTCAGTCCCATCCTCTTTTCCTCTCCTTTAAGAACTCTGATGACAGGAGTCATCAGGCTCTGTTCATTTTAATTTTTCTGTGTTCAGATTAGGAAATATCTATTTTATCTTCTAGTCCACTGAATCTTTTCTCCCATGTCCATTTTCCTGTTGGGCCTATTCACAGAGCTTTCTATTTTGATTTTGGAGTTTTTTAGCACCAAACTTAATTGGTTCTGTGTATCTTCTATTTCTTTTTTGAGGCTATTTTTTCCATTTGTTACCATTTGTTTGTAAATGCTCACTGAAACATTTTTATCAAGGTTATTTTATAATCATTGCCATTAATTCTAACACTTCTGACATCTCAGTGTTGACATCTATTATCTTTTGTTGTACCATTTGAGGTCTTCCTAGTTCTTGGTATGGCAAGTGATTTTCAACTGAAACCTGGATATGTTCACATTATTTGGGACTCTGGATCTTATTGAACCTTCTGTTTTAACTCACTTTCTATGATACTATTCTAGTATCATAGGGAAAGTGGGTGTAGGTACTACTTCATTACTGCTATGTAGAGGGAGAAGTCCAAGTTTCCAAATTAACCTTCACTGAAATCCAAGGGGGAGTTCTCATGACAGCTGGTGGGGGTAGAAGTCCAGGCTTCCTACATGGTCTTCACTCACAGTGCACAGGGGGCAGCCTTCCTTCTGCTTGATGACAGGCCCTTCTGATGCCACCTCAGCATGACAGGGAAGTAGCAACTCATCACTGCTGGGTGAGATGGAAGACCAGGCTCCTCAATGTGTTGTGGTGTACACCAACAGCAGGGCGGGGATCATGACCAGTTAGGAGGGATAAGCTGCGGCTCCCCTTGGTTATTCTTTGATACCACCCCCTCATGATGGTTTGGGGACACCCTGATACCCAGCCTTATAAGGTTAGAATTCTGAGCTCCCCATCTAGCTGCTTCTGGGGTGGATGATACCATAGTTTTTCTGTAGTGTTTGGCTAAGGTAGAACAGATTATTGTCCAAACATTTTCTGTTTTGTTAGGTTGCTCTTTTCCTGGTTCTTTGGCTAGAAGAGAACAGGTACTAACTAGGATTTTGTTCTGTTTTGTTTTCTATTGACATTCGTAGATTCCTGGCTTATCCAGCACCTAGGGTGGGATGTACGAGACAAAAAAAAAAAAAAAATCCAGAAAGCCTACTACTGTAGCATTTCTGAGGTCCCTAGTCATTCTTCTTCTACCTTTCAGAGTCTCCTTGCGCTTCTTATGTATAATGTCCAGGGGTTTGGGGTTTTACTTAGTGAGATAATCAGATAAAGGTATGTCTACTTTATCTTCTCAGAAGAAGTCCTCCTAAATTGCATTTTTCCACATTTAATAGAATGAATAAGTCATGAGGGCAGGATTTTTTGTTTTATTCACTAATACATGCCCAACACAGTGGTACCTAGCATGTAGTAGGAACTCAATAAACACTAATTGAATATGTAAGTGAAAAAATATAATTATAGATCACCCATTACATTATAGTTTTGAATGAGTAATCGGAAATTTAAGTGGCTTAATGACAGATGAATAACACTGCAAGAAAGGTAAATCATGATTTAACTGACAGAAAAAAACAATAGATCAGCTGTTTTTTTCTCTATTATACATCAAAGAATTAAAGTTTCTTGAAGCTACCCATTTAATTTTGACTAAAACTAACTTTGTTTTGAAAAATAAGTCTCCTTCTCTATTTAATTTCTCTTCAATTAATTTCTCCTCATTTTGTCATTTTTCTTTTATCTTGTTTTCCTTGATGTCCAAACCATCCTTGGCGTTTTCCTTTTTCCCAAAATGGCTCTTCCTTTTAGGTTTCCTTGGATAATGACCACATAAAGGCTGAACTCTCTGCATCAGCCCCATTCTCAGCTTTTTCTTGCCTACAGTCAATCAACTGCTAAGAGTTCTTAACTCTCAATGCATACCATATTTTCTGCCTTCACAGGCTACTCTTTGTTTTCTTTCTTTCTTTTCTCCTGTAAAAACCTTAGATTTTATCAATTCTTTTTCTTTCTAAAAAATTCTTTAAAAAATGTTTTTAGATTGACAAAAATTACATAAATATATGTATATATACACAAATCAAATGCAATATAATATATATGATATAGAATGCAAATGGCATCAAATGCAAATAATACATATGGTATACTACATGCATACATGTACAGAATGTAGCTAATTAACATTGATTCCCTTCAAGTCTTAGCTTGCTCTGTGCTGCTATACAGAATACTTGAGAGTGGATCATCTATAAAAAACAGAAATTTATTTCTCAAGTTCTGGAGGCTGGGAAGTCCAAGATCAAGGCTCCAGTAGGTTTGGTGCCTGATTAGTCTAGTATGTGCTTCATAGCAAGAAAGCAGAAAGGCAAAAAAACAAAAACCAAAAAACTCCTTCCATCAAGCCCTTTTATACATGCAAGTGCATTCTAAATGTGTCCCAAACACCCTACTTTCCAATACCATTAACCTGGAAGCTCAGTTCCCAACACATTATTTTCAGACATAGCACTCACATTACTATGATTATGTGTGTGTGTGTGTATGTGTGTGTGTGTGTGTGTGTGTGTGTGTGATGAAAACATAAAATACACTCTCCTCAAAATGTAATAATACCTAATATGCTGTTATCAACTATAATTCTCAAGTTGTAAAATAGATCTTTTAAACTCATTGCTCCTCAAAAATTTCTATCTTTTGACCAACATGTCCCCAAGCAACACCACCTCTTCAGCATCTGGTAATCACCATTCTACTCTCTACTTCTATGGGATCCCACAAGTAACTCAGAAAATACAGTATTTGTCTTTTTCTGTCTTGCTTATTTCATTTAACATGTCCTCCAGGTTAATCCATATTGTCACAAATGACAGAATTTCCTTTTCTTTAAAGGCTAAATAATAGTACTCCACTGTGAATGTATAATAATTTCTTTAACTATTCATCTGAGATGGACACTTAAATTGATTCCATATCTTAGATAATGAGAATAATTCTAAAATTAACATGGGAATAGTAATACTTCTTTGACATCCTGATTTCAGTTTTTTTTTTTTTTTTGATACATACCCAGAAGTGGGATTTCTAGATCATAAAAGAGTTCTATTTTCACTTATTTTAAGAACCTCCATACTGTTTTCTATAATGGCTATACTACATTCCCACCAACAAGGCAACAAACAGTACATATCCTTGACAGTACTTGTCTACTTCAAGTCTTTTGCCCATTTTGTGATCAGGTTATTTGGGTTTTTTTATTTTTGTTTTTTTACTATAGGGTTGTCTGAGTTTCTTACATATTTTATATGTAAACTTCTTATCAGATTTATGGTTTACAAATATTTTCTCCCATTCTATAGGTTTCTCTTTACTCTGTTGATTGTTTCCTTGGTCACACAGAAACATTTTAGTTTGATCTAATCCCAGATGTCTATTTTAGCTTTTGTTGTCTGTTCTTTTGAATTCACACTAAAAAAAATTGCTCAGATGAGACCAATGTCATAGAGATACTCCCATTTTCTTCTAGTAGCTTTATAGTTCCAGATCTTACATTTAAATCTTTGATACACTTTGATTTTTGTATACAGTATGAGGTAAAGTTTTAATTTCATTCTTCTGCAAGTCGACATTCAATTGTGTCAACACTGTTTACTGAACAGTGTTTTTGTCTCTGGTTTATTTCATCCAAAATCAATGCTTGGTTTATTTGTCCATGTTTATACCAACACCATGCTATTTTGATTATTGTAGCTTTGTAATACAATTTGATGTTTCTGACCTGCAGTTTCCAGCTTTGTTCTTTTTGCTCAAGGTTTACTTAAGCAATTTAGGATCTTTTGTGGTTTTATGTGAATTTTAGGATATTTAAATTTCTGTTGAAAATGTCATTGTAATTTTGATTGATACTGCATTGAATCTATAGATAGTTTGGGTGGTATGGTATTTTATGCATATTCATCTTCTAATCCATGAACATAGGGTTAGCTTTCCACTTACATTCATGTGCCATATAACAAGATTTCAGTCAAGAGTAGATCATCTACCATGGTGATCCCATAGATATATATCTCCTAGTAATGCTGTATCCACCTTATTTTGTATGAATACAATCTATAATGTTTGCACATTGATGAAATAACCTAACAATGCATTTCTCAGAAAGTATCCCATCCATAAGCAACACATGACCATACTTGGATTTTTCATAGCCATATCCACCATCTCTAAAGTGAATGACAAAGGAAATAATATTGCATTTGTCCCTATAAAACTTCAGCTCAAGTAAACCAATTTTGAGAATAAAAATATAAGATCAGCAGTAATCAAACTTTTAAAAAGTCTTGGAATTTCACGTGGTTTCAACTTCATGTGAACCAAACGTGATGTAGAAATAAAAACAAAAATTAATGTGATCTTAAATTCTGACTAATACAGAATTCAGCCTATCTAACGCATTTTACATAGTCCAAATTTTAAGATAAATCAATGATAAATCTGAAGACTAGCTAAGACTGCGGTGATTCCAGAAGATTGAAGGAACTAGAAATATCTTACAAGAGAGAAAAAGAGCAACTGAGGGAAATATTAATTTTAAAATATTTATTAAGCACATTTTTGAAAAAAGTAGAAGAAAAAGATCAAAGCATAGTAAGATAGGTTAGTTTTGCATACATAAGAACTTTCTAACAATTTGAATTGTACAAAAAATGTGAAGAAGTACTTTAATAAGTTCTCAGAGATCAGAAATATTTATACACAAAAGACTATATGTCTACCATTTAGAAATATTTTTGAGTGGATTATTTCAGTAGGAGACAGACTAGCATAGAATAGTGTTTCTTAGTCTGGGATCCTTGGTGCTACCTGAAGTGGTGCTATGGAGAGTGGGGCGGGAAGTGCAATTGTCGCTGAGCAGACAAAATGCCTAAGCCCTGGCTTCAAGGAAAGATTGGGAGTCCAATTAAAGAAGTGTTATGTCTTAAAATAAATAAATGAAAGCTCAAAAAAATCACTGAATTGAAGAACCTGAACTAAGGTTTCTTATGCTTTTAATATTCTGTGGTTAATCCCTACTTCTCAGACATATTCTAGAAAAAATAAGAACATCATCTTATTGAAGGATTACTGCAAATAAGATTAATGTCTATGATTTAAAAGCCACCTTTTCTTCAATGATGGGTCTTTCAGAGTGAATTAAATAGATAATTGTGTCATCGCTTCAATTTCCCTGTGTCAGCATAGCCTATATTGTGTCTGAGGGAGATTTTATCTTTCGATAGAAAAATTTCATGTTTAAACCAAATGTCCTTTACTTCAATAATAAACACGAGATGTAGAAAAATACATCTTACAATCGCATAAAGCTATACATTTTAAATGTATATTTCTGTAAATAAAAATTTGTAAAAGTTAATATATAAATTTTAAGTAGCCTATAAATTAATACAAATCTTACTGCATCAGCTTTCTTACAGTCTTAGTCCCACTAGCAGAATTCTTATCTGTAAATCAACTAGGAACTGAATGTTCATTGTAGTATTTCTCAGAAGTAACAGTAACAGACGTGATTGTTTAGAAGTAAATCTGAAGGTTCACAATCTGTATTTTGCTGAGGTGTATGTAACTCAGAAGATGGCAGTCTGGTGTATAGAAGTCCAATTATGTGGTAGTAAGTTTACCCAATCACTCAGCAAGGGAATTTCAGTACGTCTTATTCTTTTCTGTTGGCAGTTTTCTATACATTATGTGAGAGAACTGTGTGCTAAAAGTATACCAAATCAAGGGAACGTGGGTCTTAAGATAAACAGATTCTGAATGTAATGCACCTCAGGGTCTCCAGTATTCTATGTGGTTTTGGTCAGGTATTATTTATAAATTTATGTATACAGTTTTAAAATATGATCACCACACATTATAGTAACCCTGACAATACCTCAAAATATATCCATATCTTTGTTTTTGTAAAAACGTGTTTAATAAAAACGTAATACATTAATGGCAGAAAACTGGGGAAACAAAGTACAGCAATAACCTTTTAAGATGCAAAATAACAACATCAATAGAAAAAGCATCAAAGATATTATGGACACCATTTTAACTGCATAAGGTTAACTAAATTTAGATTCTATTTTACTTCCCATATGAATTCATCCCTTTGCTCTGGGCCCATAAGATACGACTCAATGATCTAATGCTTAGTAAAACTTGGATGCTGTCAGCATCAAAAAGTATATAATACAATAAGCCTTGAGATTCTCACAATTTCTAGTACCAAAGATTACTATTATAAATTTAAAACTATGCTATTAAGACTTTAAAGATTAAATGAAAACTTAAAACATAATGATCAAGTTTTATTTTGAAGACTAGATAATGGAATTAATGTAAAAAGTTATTATTCAATAGTAAGACTTATACCATGTTATTCTTGATTTTTATCAACTATATTTTATAGATGTATTTTTTAAAATTTTAGAATTCACAGAGAACATATTCCCCTTTAAATTTTAAGAGATGTAAATATACTTACTGATTAAAGAAAACTGAAGTCCAACATCTCTTTTACATCTTTTTTAACCCAATCAATGCAAAAAATTTTTCAAAGATTCCTAATTTAAAGGAGTAGATGCTAAGCAATCAAAATGCCTAGAACACTTCTTTGTTAACTGACTTAAATATCATCTAGAACCTTTAGGATCAACTATCATTTATTTTAAGCTTTTATTATTACTTTTGGAAAGCAACGCTGTTCTTAAACATGGCAATAAATATACTCAACATTTTTAATTCATCCTAGAGTTAAGTATAAAATCAAGAACAGAGATTCTTTTCTAGGGACAAAGGTCAAAAGATTAGGTATTATGAAAGCAGTTTTATGTTTCTCAAAATGTAGCAAGGTTACTATCTAAATCACATGTATTATTTCTAAAATTTCAAGATTATGAAAAAAAAAAACACTTTGAAGAGAACAAACAATACAGTAATGCTATTACCTTTTAGCCGGTGACTTAGAATCTGTTCCAAAATAGCTGCAAAATTGTTAAATTCAGGAGAAGAATCATCAATTGTTTCAAAGCAAGAACGATCAATGAGGGTCTTCACAGAAAACCTAAGGAGAGGGAAAAAAAGATTACTGTTGCTTTTAGGCAGAGTTAATTCACTCACCTTGTAGGAATGAAAAACTGGGAGGAAGGCAATTTGGGGAAGAATTACAGAAAAATTTTATAAGATTATATATTCTAAAAATCTTATTTATTCAAATTCACTCTGAAAATAGATAAATTTAAACAAAACCAAGCTTTTCACTTGTATACTTAATATCTGCTGTGGTCTGAATGTGTGCCTTCCTAGAGTCATGTGTTCATACCTGAACCCCAAAGCAATAGTACCAAGAGGTGAGGCTTCTGGGAGGTGATACCTGAACCCCAAAGCAATAGTACCAAGAGGTGAGGCTTCTGGGAGGTGATGCTTTTATTGTTATCTTTATGGAAGAGGTCCAAGAGAGCTTGCTTACTTCTGTCCAGTAAGGACGTATGAAGGCACCAAACAAAAGCAATGGCCCTTACCAAATAATTAATCTGATGTCACCTTTATCATGATGCCTCCAAAATTGAGAAATATATTCATATTATTTATAAATTCCCAGTCTAAGGTACTTTGCTATAGCAGCCTGAAAAGATAGAGATACTAACTAAGACTTTTTTTTTAAACATTCTTAGTTGTAAATGAGCACAATACCTTTATTATTTTATTTATTTATTTTTATGTGGTGCTGAGGATTGAACCCAGTGCTTCACACATGGTAGGCAAGAGCTCTACCACTGAGCTACAACCCCAGCCCCACTAAGGAATTAAAATAGCTCTCTATCCTCACGGTCATTAAAATCAGAATCAAAATAAGATTTAAACTGCTGATTCCAAAATACTCAAAAGACACAATTTACTATGGTTTACTTATGATTTTTCAACTTTATGGTGGTGCAAAAGTATACCTCATAACTATTCTGTTTTTTATACTTCTGTACAGTATTCAATAAATTATATGAGCTATTCAATACTTTATTATAAAACAGGATTTGTGTTAGATGATTTTGTTCATCTGTAGAAAAAAGTGCTCTGAGCATTTTTAAGGTAGGTAAAGCTAAGCTACAATGTTTGGAAAGTTAGGTATATTGAACTATTTTTTACTTACAATATTTTCATTTTATAATGGGTTTATCAGGATGGAACCCCATCTTAAGTGCAGAAGCATCTGAACTAGTAAGAAATTTGATTTTGTGACTTAAAAGTTTTGGAGCGCAAAATAGAATAAAATGAGATGTGAGCATTCATGAATTGCAAACTCAGTTTGTTTTTGTTTTTGTTTTTGTACCAGGGATAGAACACAGGGGCACTTAACCACTGAGCACATCCCCAGCCCTTTTTTGTTTTGCTAAATTGCTGAGGCTGCCTTTGAACTTGTAATACCTCCTGCCTCAGCCTCTGGAACTGCTGGTATTATGGGCCTCTGCCACCATGCCTGGCTACATCCAATTTTTTAAGAACTATAGACAAAAAAACTTGCACATCTGTAAATACTACTTATATTTGTCTTTATCAAATGTCCTTTCTATTTCTGATTGCAAAAAATCAAATATTTTCTAAGTCTCAGTTCAAACACTATCTCTTCAATGAAGAATTATCTACCTTTATGTTCTTAACACCAACTAGCATTTTGTTTGCATCTCTTTTAAGAGACAATTACAGTTAACTTACAGCTATTGATTGTGCTCTCTATCCCTATCTTGTTAAAATATAAATTCCTCCAGGGTAGAAACATGCCATCTACACACTGGTATCTTCCTCAGCACCTAGGATAATGTCTTTAATATTGTACTTAATAAGTACTTGTTGATTTATTTGAAAATTCTATACTGAAAGACTGGCAAAGCAATGTTCAAATGCCTACCAATATCACGGCAAAATAAAAGTTTGTTTTTTAATATGTACAGATTTGCATATTTACCATCAAAATCAGGATACAAAACACTGTCACCTCTAACATCCCTTTGTCCTGCCCCTTCATAGTCATGTCATAAAAAGGAAGATAGAAGTGTGCCCAAGACAAACAGGGGAAATGAAGAGAAGGGTGTAGCTATAAGAACTGCTAAATTTTTCTGTAAAAGATACTGTCTGCATGATAAAAACCTAAGATGGTAAATCTCAAAGCACCAAATTACTTAAAAACCTAAGATGGTAAATCTCAAGGCACCAAAGAACTGAAAAACTAAAACAAAACCAAATTCTAAATACCCCAAAGCATATTAGACCCAACTTCTGTTATTTCTAAGTATAAAGATGAGTTTGAGAAAGCATTTTAAGTAATTTCTATTTGTATCGAGGTTAATAATTAAGAAAAGCAATGTTCCCCAGCTTTGCTTGATCATGGTGCATTTAGCTCTCCTGCCAACATGAACCAAAACTTCAGAAAGTAAAACTCTGAGGAGGGTCTGTGTTTTACTTCCAACTATTTAAATCTTCCCACTCAACACTTATACTATTCTAAAGTCATGTAGCAAGCTCCGTTTTGCCAGAGTAATGAGAATCTTTCTGCTATAACACAGTAACTAGCTAAGATGTGCTATAAAAACCAAAACTGAAAAAAGAATTTCAGTATATCTAAAAAATATCACACAGATGTTGAGCTATTTCCTGATAATGACATTAATATTAGTCATCTATGTCTCAAAAAGGAATGATTTTTAAATAATGAAATGACACTTTGATGAATATCTAAAAATACCAAATCGAGTCCAAGTAACAGCTTTTACATGAGTTAAAAAAATCAAAAATTAACATAAAAGCAACTCATAATTAAATATCTGAAATAATTTTTGAAATGTCTACTTCAAAATATTCTCTTTCCATCTTCAATGTTCAAAGAAAATTTTTTTAGCTTAGAAATAAAAGTGATTGGGCTGGGATTGTAGCTCAGTGGTAGAGTGCTTGCCTAATACATGTGTGAGGCACTAGTTTGATTCTCAGCACCACATAAAAATGAATAAATAAAATAAAGGTACAGAAAGAACATTTTAAATAAAGATAAAATAAAGATATTGTTTCCATCTACAACTAAAAAAATGTAATAAAGTATAAATGATTATTACTAAAATCTTCAAACTTCAAAAAAATGTGAACTTTTTATCCCTTTGACAATACACTGAGAGAAATGAGTTATCAAAACTATAGAAGATGTTCATTATAATATATTAATTTCTTCCACAATTTAATTTTGTAACATAATCATAATTTAAAATAATGTAAAAAGTATTGGAATAAAAAAATCAAAACTAAATTTATTTAAATTTTTATAGTTTTTATTGAAAAGAATCTATTTTAAAAGTACAAATTCAGCTCTAATATTTAAGGTCTTGTACTAGTAATATACACATTAACATACATAGAGATGGAGTAGGAAAATATCGAATAAATCTGAACATAACTGAAGTATATAAAACCATCTAGAATCATCACATTTCAAAATTGTTCAGAAAAGTTAGTCATTAAAAAGTTTTTTAATATACCGTTAAGTATCCAAATTCTGAGACAGTTCTGACTACTATTTCACACCCAACTTACAGGATTCCTTAGAATGTATCCTTATAGTTAGCAGAGTTAACTATTCTCTGCTATTAAAGTAATGACCATCATCAACAATCAACAAAGAGCTGACAGTCAAGAGAGATGACACAAATCACAGCAAACATAATACAGAACAGCGACTTCAGATGATAAGATTTGTTCAGGGGAAGCCTTATTTTCTTTCTCAGATTTTACATAAGAAACTCAAAAAAATTAAAATTAGTAATGTGCCTTCTTTTTGAGAGTATTATGCAAGTTAAGAATTCACAAACATCATGTGTATTTTTTCCTTTATCTTTTCTATAATATAAAACATTTTAAAATGAGAAAAAAATAATTTTAATGTATCCTTTTGGCAGAGATCTACAAACTATATTCCATAGGGCAAATTCAACTATTTGCCTTACTCTGTAAATAAACATTTATTGGAATAAATACAAAAAGTTCCAACCATCTCTGCTTGAGTTTGTAGCCCAAAACTCCAAAGTCTCTAGTCTATTATCATTTTTTAAAAATTTACTTAATGTAAAAATTAACTTGAAAGAGAGATATAGGAAGTAGTATATTTTAAAATCCTTAACCCAACTGTACTTTCAAAATTTCTTTTAAAAGAATATTGTTCCTCTGAGCACCTTAAGAATGAGACACTATATTAATAACATCTTGTCTTGCTATATAAGCAGACTGATTACAGGAGATTGCCCAACTTGAAAACTAACATTATATTCATAACGTTAAAAAAAATAGAAGACAATTTTCCAAAAAAACATTTTTTTCTAAAATTAGAAATCAAACCAAGAAAACTTCCAATCTTAAAATCAATTAACTCATTTGATCTTACATGTAAGAACACTCAATTAAAATTGTTTTAATAAAGAAAATTTTAAGCTGGATGGGGTATAGTCCCAGTTACTGGGAAAGCAGGAAGATCCCTTGGGCCCACAAGTTTGGGACCAGTCTGGCTAACAGTAAGACTACTTCTGGGGAAAAAAAAAAAAAAAAACAACTTCATACAATTGGATCTCATATCCCTTGTGAGTCCAACTGTTCTTTATCCAATGGCAAAATATTCAGGTAGAATACCACAAGTGAACCACTTCAAAACAGCAGCAGAGCAACCTAAAGAACAGGGGCTTGGGCATCAAAAGGTGCCAGGATTCACACCAGGCTCTTGTCCCATCCTTATCAGGATACTGAACTCATGTTCCTCAGTAACCAATTACCTAATGATTGCGAAGAAAAGGTGTAGCATATGCAAGACATCTAGCATAGTGTTAGCAATTACAAAAACTATATGTGTTTGCACACATCCCCTTTGTTTTCAGATTATCATCAGTACACTTAACAAGCATAGGAAAAAATGCAGGAATTCTGAGTTTCTGCACGTAAATTTATTTTTTTTAAAAAAAAAGCATAATAGATAGCAATCATGGAATATCAACACTAGAAATATTAAGAAAATGAAGGTTTCTGTTTCTAGTTCTATGGCTCAAAAGTGAACACACACACAGGAGGATAAGATCCAGTTGATCTGCATCAATCACCTACACTCAATGCAACATAGTATAAAAGGAAATGCATGTTTTTAAGTCAGATGTTTGTGTTTGAATTCTTGCAATGTTAGTCTTAACTATAAAATAAATCTGATTTTAAAAATATTATAATTAGAATTTCCATTATTAATCATAAAAGTTCAAGCTAGGATTTTTCCTCCAAAAAACATATTCTCCATACATAATATAAGCTGAATAAATATATTTTCTTCTCGTGCTAGATAATGATGTTTTATCAGGTTTAAAAACATTTTACTATTAATTTTGATACTAGAATTGGAATATAATAGATTTAGTTTTATAATTACAAATACTAAGAGAAATTTTTAAAATCTCAAAATCAAAATGTTATATTTGAAAATTTGGGGGATATTGTTTCCTTAGCCTTTCCTAAGGATAATCACAACTGGAGAAATTGGACAATAAATCATTTTTCTTATTATTGTTATTAATAACAAAATCACACATTATAAACATTTCTTTTATAAAATACTTTCTTAACAGTAGGCATTTTGAAATTCTTTCCTATTTTTGTGGAAAAAAAATTTTAGGGGTCTCAATGTGTTTTACAGGCTGACCTTGAATTCTTCATTGTCCTACCTTGGTAGTTGGTTTTACAAGTACTAGGTACCATGACTATTTGAAATGTTGTTTTTTAAAAATAGACAATAGATTACTTTGAGAAAGTAAATATAAAAAATATATTAATTTCAACTCGACCTTTACTCTTCTATTATTTTTATTTGAACACTGGAAGAGATAAATTTTTATCTTTGATTTCCACATAAATTTTAATTAGAATAATGCCATTCAAAGGAAAGCAAATTCTACTGCCAAAGTTAGTATCACGCACCAGGGTGACTTTTCAGAAATAAGTACTGATGGTTTTTAAATTCCACTTTCAAACTCAGTTTGTAATTGTCTACCACTATTATTCTTTACTCATTAGAATTACTCATTTAATAAGTCTGGTCACTATGTAATAGATACTGGAAATAAAATCAATAGTGAATAAAATATGATTCCTGTACTTGAAAAATTCACATTTTGGAAGAGAAAATATAACTAGATTATAGCATAATGAATGCTGTATTAATTTTTATAACCTATACCAGAAAATACTTGAGATTGCTTATGGGGTATATAAAATACAATTAGTTGGCTAGCATAAATTAAAACTAGAAAGAAAATGAAAAATATGTCAACAAACCTCCACTTCCAAGTAGGATGCAATAGGCAGTGATAGATCAGCACTCCCACAGAGTAAAACCAGAAAAATTGGGAGGGGGACAGTGTTACAGAAATCATAAGCTTGAAAGCTGCAGAGAATTGTTGAAACATTAAGAATTGGAAGAATCTAAAATTCCTGAGAAGAGAAAGTTCAAAAAGTGAGTTGACTTTTATAGCACTTTTACACTGGAATGTCTGTAAATTCTAAATGCTAATAGGGTCTGATACCCACAGAAAGCTGGTAATGGAGATAAAAATCCAGAAAAGCTTTTAAAGTAGATTTGGGAAGGTCTCAAACACTCTCCCTTTATCTGGGGCTTGTGTAGTACAAAGTAACTTGTGGAGGTACAGGAAACTAAAACCCTAATAAGAAAGTTTATGAAAAACCAAAGAAGTACTTGATATTTCTGGAAGACGAAGTAATAGTTCAGGACCTGCTTGAGGAAGGGAATTCAAAACATATCAAATCTAGACTGAGAACCCTAGATGTCCCAGGGCAAACAACAGGAAAGACTCATCAGAGTTGAAACCCAGTCTGGATTCAGCACAGTCCCTGACTGGATGAAGGTGATCAGCTACCACTCTATCTTCTGGAGGAAGACAGCACTAGTAAAAGAAGTGAGAACTGCCCTACACTATTGCCATGGACACTATGATGACGACGGGCGGTTTTGTTTTGTTTTGTTTTGTTTTTGTACTGGGACTGAATTCAGGGGTACTTTTGCACTAAGCTACATTACCAGTCCTTTTTATTTTATTTTATTTCTTTTTAGTACCAAGGAGTAAATGCAGGGATGCTAAACCAATAAGCCACCTCCTCACCACTCCCCCAACCCCTTTTTTTGAGACAGGGTGTCATGTCTTGTGTGACAGTTTTATTCAGTGCTACACCAACAAACTGGAAGGAGGATTAAGAAAAAGCAGACAAACACACAAGTAGAGGAAAAAAGCTGGGACCCAGTGGATCAGCTAAACTCTAGTGGAGAAAAACTGACTGACCATGAGCCGGCTCGAAATGTTCATTAAACCTAAATGGTTTAAACATCAAAAGGATTTGTTGTGAAAAAACGGAAGTTGAGGGTAATTCAGCTCAATTAGAGCTTATCGGCTTGCACTCATAACTCTCTACCGCCAGGCAGCAGGCATTTGACCCCAAGGCCATGAACTAATAAATTCCATGGCTGGCACAGAATCCCCCTTGAACAGAGTGTCACCATATCAATTGGGCAATTTTCCATCAGTGCCACTGCATCAAGAAATTCCCATGGGAGGTGTCAATTCTGTCTAGGTAGTTCAAAGACCCATAATTCATTTGCCGCTCCTGACAACAGGGTCTTGATGAGTTGCTGAAGGTCTTGCTAAATTGCTGAAGCTGGCCTCAATTTTATCATTCTCCTACTCAGTCTCCTGAGTTAACTGGGAAGGCCATGTTTTTCTAAAATTAAGTGGTGCATTCCATCTGTTTGTTCCACTGTGGTCTCCTGCATTAGTTATGCTGTTATGTGACACTTAATAGTTGATAATAGGATTAACATGTTTTAGTAAACTTTGCAACACTGTGACCTGACAAAAACAATTAAGAGGAGGAAAAGTTTATTTTGGCACATGGGTGGCTGATTCCATCGCTCTTGGCCCAAAGTGAGGCAGAACATCATAGCAGAAAGGCATGGTGGAGGGAAGCAGCTCCAGAATGGCAACCAGAAGCGGAGAGAGAGACAGAGAGATAGAGACAGATCTCTTCCAGTCACACTCCACCTGCCTACAGTTACTGCCCAGTTAATTAATCCAGTGATTAGGTTATGCCTCTCCCTGACAGTCTGATCTTTTCACCTCTGAAGCTTCTTGCATTTTCTCATACATAAGCTTTTGAGAACACCTCATATCTAAAGCGTAACAGTATAACAGGACTGAAAAAAAAAAACAAAAGTGCTAAAGAAAAAAATTAACACATGACATCCAAAAAATTCTAGATATGCCACAATATAGAATGACATGAAGAAAGAAAGAAAAGAGCATGAGGGAAGGAAAAAACAAATAAAAATGCATGTAAAAATGATTGAAAGATTCTAAATCAATGGCAAGAATGTGAAAATAACTATGCTTAATACATTTAAGAGAACAGAAGAACATAATACATGAAAGGACAGTTCTTTTTATCAGGGGACATAGGATAAAGAATCATGCAGAAATTCTAGAACTAAAATTCTAGAAATTAAAAACAAATCAATTGATTAAATAGTACAAGATACAATAGAAGTCAACATTAATGAACTGGAAGAAAACACAGTTTATATATATGTAGAAAACAAGAAGCATAAAGAGAAAAAAGACTAAAAATACAGAAAAGAATGAATTAAATGAGGCCTGGAAAAGTTTAACATAAATATAATTGGAGAGTAAGAAGATAATGGCTAAAGTTCTTCCAAAATTGATGGAAGAAAAATGGATAAGGTAAATTTGTGTTTTCTGAATATTGAGCATAAAATACAATAATATAATAATCTTGTAGAATTTAAAATATATGTAGGTTTTTAAAGTATGTTTTAGGGTGATGAAAAACAAATGGTTCTTAAGACCATTGGAGAAGCAATAATAGCCACAATTTTCATTATAATATAATAAATCAAAGGTAACTTTCAAAAGAATAGAAACTGAGTATAAATATATAAACAGAAAAAGAACATATGACTAACAAATTTTCAGAGTGAAAAACTGGGATAGTAGAATGGCTAGAACTATAAATAATACTTTATTAATAAACAGGACAAGAAAAGAGAAAAAATGAACATGAAACAAATATTAAAATAATAGATTTAAGTCCAAATAAAATAATGTTAAAATTAAACATAAATAAGCTACATAAAAGACTAAGATTATCAGGTTGGATAACATGCAAAGTTCAATTCTATCCTGCCTACAGGAAAATTTTTAAGTATCCAGAAAGTAAAAAGATAGAAAAGATACATAATACAAATAATAAAACTGTTTTAACTATTAATTACAGACAAAATAGTGTTTAAGATAGTAGTATTATTAAAGATAAAAAGGGAAATTTCTTGATGACAAATGAATCAAACTACAAGAAAGAGATCATTATTCTAAATAAGTACGCTATGAGTAATACTGCAAGAAAATACAGCAAAACAAGGACAACAACAACACTAGATTCACACTCATAAAGGTAGACTTTAACATCTCTTTCTCAGTACCAGATACACTACAAATACAAAAATCTAGTAAGGACAGAAGAGATAAGAATGATATAATTAATACAGTGGGCCTAATTGGCATGTGTAAATGCAATCAACAATAATAAAGTGTACATTCTTTTCAAGTGTACAAGAAATGTTTGTTGAAATTAACTATATGCTGTATCACAAAGCAAGCATTAATGAAATTTCAAAAGCTTAAAATATGTTCTCAGCACAGTGGAGTTAAGTTAGAAATCAATCAATAAAAGGTAACTACAAAACCTTCAACTGCTGGAAGGTTAAAATATAAAATTTTAAATAACCCATAAGTAGAAAATTAATAAAGCCCTAGCAAGAAAAAATAGGGAAGACACAAATTACCAGTATTAGAAAACAAAACTGGAAAAAACTTACTGAAACTGATAAGAAAAAATAGGAAATCTGAATCCTTCAGTATCTATTAAATAAATTGAATCTGTTACTAAAAGATTTCCCACAAAGACAATCTGTGGTTCAGATTGCCTCCCTGGTGAATTCTTTCAAGTGTTTAGAAAGAAATAATATCAATCTTATATAAACTCTTATAGAACAGAAAAAAAAAAACCCTTCTCAACTTGTTTTATAAGGCAAGATAATATTAACAAAACCAGGTACAGACACTATAAGAAATAACAATTATAGACCAACCTCTCCCATGAATAAATGTGCAAAAATCCCAAATGAAATATTAACTCACTGGATACAAGTATATGTTCAAAGAGATAACAAATCACAACTTTTTTTTTTAAATTTCAGAGTGGTTAATCATGCAAAAGTCAATCAATATGCTTACTATATGAACAAAAATACAGAATTGAATTATATATATCTTGATAGAAAAATAATTTGTATTTTTACAAATAATAGTATTCTGCATTAAATTATGCTAAAAATTCTTAGCAATTGAGAAACAGAAGGGAACTAAGAAAAAACTTACTCAAACACCTAATCATAAAATTTTGAATGTTTTCTACAACACTGTAATATATGGTCCTAGTCAATGCAATAAGACAAGAAAGAAAGGCATAAAGATTGAAAAATGAAAACAAGCATAAAAGAGTTTTATGAAATTTTTTTGAAAACTGTTAGAATTAATAAGTAAATCTGTACTTATTGTACTAGATACAAGACCAACATTTTAAATGGTCAATTTTATATCTACATACCAGAAAAAAATGATATTTTTTAATGATCTGTCATAATAACCTAAAAATATATCAAGCCACAATAAGTTTGACAAGAGATGTATAATATCTATATATTCAAAACTATAAAATATTTATGAGAAAAAACAATATTAAATATATGAATGCATGGTATCATGTTCATGGATTGCATATAAGTCTTAGTGTTATAAAGATGAGAGTTTTCCAAAAATTTTGACCTGACTTAATATAAATGCCACACTTGAGGGTAGTGGGGAAAGCATGATCTTTTCAATAAAAGGTACTTATTTTCCTTAAGGAAACTGTTTAAACTTGACCCCTACATATAACACTATAAACAGAAAAACGAAAGATGGATTGTTTTATAAATGTGAAAAATAAAACAAAGGTTTAGAAGAAAATAAGATGTTTTCATCACTTTGGAATAAGCTGATTTCTTAATATCACAATCAGCATTAGCCATGAAGGAAATTTAGACTACTTCCAATTAAGAACTCCTGTTCATCAAAACATACCATAGAGTGAAAAATAAAGCCACCAAATGAGAGGAGAAAAAAAACTGAGCAGAATGTTATGCTAGGTACACTTTTCTGCAAACATAAATCAATAAAATTTATATTAAAAATAGGGCATGCCAGAAATAATGGCACATGCCTATAATCTCACTTGCTCATGAGTCTGAGGCAGAGGATTATAATTTAAGAGTTCAACCTGGGCAATTTAGTGAGACTTTGTCTCAAAAAAAAAAAAAATGGCTAGAAATATAGCTCAGTGTACAGTGTCCCTGGGTTCAATCCCCAGTACCCAACTCACCCCAACCAAATGTTGAGGCATAGTAGAGCCAAGAATAAGGCTAAATGCATTACTGTGATGTTATATGTATCTTTCAGAGATTTGCTATAAATTTAACACTAAGATTCCTTACAATTATTGAAGAAAAAGACAAAATTGTCAGTTATATATCCATGTGTCCAGTAGATACAACTAAATTGCCCAGAAATACAATTGTTGGTGCTAAGACTGATATTTCTCACAGAAGTCTTTACCCAAAAGTAGCTACTTTTTAACATAACAATGTTCTTGACAGTAAGTTCAAGAAGACTCTCTGTGATTGCTTCTTATGATGACCCTCAACACACCTCAACATACATCATTTCACTGATGGAATCTTACTAATGCACAACTAGATAACCTGGGGATAGCACAGCAAGGAGCAACACAGTGTACAAACTCAGCTGCTCTATGATGATTTTGGAATGACCCAGCAATGAATTTTATAAACCTATAAGAGTGAACAGAAGAGTGGATAAGCCTCACACATTCCCCTGTGAATATCAAATCTCTAACCCGACTTTTGATATTTATCCAGCAGCAACGAAGTTAAAATAAATACCCACTAGTAAATGCCTGGGGGATAGCTCTTCTCTGTTGTCAATCTGATGTCAGTTCAGCAGGAGGACCTTTTGTGAATGCTGAAAAGTCTACATAGGACCAGAACTAAAAAGAGGATCTCCCCCGGTTGAGCACCTACCAGCAGGACACTAACAATTCTTAAAATGAAACAAACTTGCTCCAAAGCAATATACTTAATGCTGAGCAAAGTCCCAACCTAAAGTTCTACTTCATACAGCATGACAAACAGAACTTTAGTCAAAATTATTATAATCAATATTGGGTACAGTGGTGCATGGCTGTTAATCTCTGCTACTAGGGAGGCTGAGACAGGAAGATTACAAATTCAAGGCCAGTCTGGGCAACTTAATGAGACCCTGTCTTAAAACAAAAGGGCTGGAGATAAAGCTCAGTGGTAGAGCACTTGGTCCTGGGTTTAATCCCTAGTACTACAAAAAAAAGAAAGAAAAAGAAAAAGAAAAAAGAAAAAGCATTATTATCATTGTAATCAAGATATGAACACTTAAGCAAACAGTAACAAGGAATATGAGACACTGCATTTACAGTTATTTAAAGAATTAAACCACTAATAATATTTAGTAACATTTCACAAATCTAAATCTCTCCCAGCAAGCTCAAATACAGCAACATTTTTCTGATGGTTCAGCAGCCAGAATGTTGAGAAGTCAAATTTCTAAATTTCACTTAAGCCTCTGGGCATTTTTTTCTTTAAATACATTAGAAGTTTAGTTATCTGCTTTCCTAGCTCATGGTTATAATCAGCAAGTCAAGTCAGGAGTGTAAAGAAAGAACTGCTAGAAACAGTTGTAAGAAATAACAGCTAACTTGGTAGGAAGAAATAGCAGCATGTAAAAACAAAGAACACCAAACAAACAGTCTTAAGGGACCATTTAGCAAAAAGCTCTATGTACCTCAAGAGTCTCCAAGAGCAATCACTGCACAGTGTGCATCTTCATAGAAACATGTCCGGAATAAAGTCATCAGTAAGCATAACATTATGTTATGCATCATCTTGTTAAAGAAGGTAGGAAAATGCGTAATCCTTTTTGTAAAAGCAATTTATTCAAAGTGTTTTAAATATTGTTTATTGTGGTTTAAATTTGAGCACTAAAATTATAAGCTTCGCTTATAAAGAAGACTGCCCTTACAATAAATGCTGAGTAAAGCACTACAATTGATGGCACAATTTTAAGTTTAATTCAAACATTAGTTTCATACGATATGAGCTCTTTATTCCATGACTACACTGAAAAAAAAATGAGGTGATAATCTAATTTGAAATAATATTCACGTCCTGAAATACTATCTTGACCTATGTATATATTATTAAAAGTATTTTAATTGTGAAATCAACATCTTGTCTCCAACCTGCTTAACTCGACCCACTACCTCCCAAAATTCCTCCTTAGTTCTGTCTATCCACAAAACAGGAAAATTATGACTATATAGGGACTTTTTCTTAAGTATTGATTCAAACTGAGACAAATGGTATTTTTAAATGTTTATGCAAATTATTAAACATCTTTTTTAACACTGTGCTCATAAACATTGCTAATCCATTGAAAGAGAATTTAGACTTTAATTCTTTGCCAAAAGAACTAAGATCAAAGGAATATATCAGCTTTTCAGTAAACCATTAAGCTTAAAAATAAAAAAATGATTAATATCTTATTTTTCTATGAATGAAAAATGTAAGTTAAAAAAGTCTGAAGAGTTTTAACAATTTAGTTTTTCAAAGTATTTGATGATACAGAGCATGCAGGAAAAATACTAGTTGGTGCAGAGTTACAATCAGTCTATGAGTATTTTGGTAATTGAGTGTGGAAGATTTAGAGTTCTCAAATTATCTATTTTCTCTCCATCACAATCTGTGAAAAATGTAAACAAAACTGTACTTATTTGCTGACGCAAGAACCATACAAATGTTTTTAGTCTACAACGTGTAAATGTTCACTGGGAGAAAACATGATGAAATAATTAAACATATACACAATCACAATGAGCCAAATTCAGTTCAGCTTTTTTCCTTGCTGCCCTACTTAACTAAACAGCTCACTTCCAAAGTACAAAACTATAACAATATTGCCTTCATATAAGGCCTTAAACCTAAGGAACTGTGTACTTATTGCATATGACTTTATGCCGCAATTGTTCAAAGGCTAAGGAAAAAGCATTACAGTGTAAGTATGATATGTTGCAGTGGAGTTTTGGGTTTCCTTGTTTTTGTTTCATAAATTGTTCAATTTTTCCAGAATATAAACAGAGAATCACAAAATGGAAGGTTCAAAGTGTATTTGTTTATAGAAAAAAATGCACATGCCTCATCCTACTGCTATAAACACATATCTATCACTATTATACTGCTCATATTTGAAATAAGTAAAATATGAACATATTTTGGTTAAGAGCTATTACTATTTTCAGGACTATCACTGAAGGTTACAAATAATCTAGTTCAATATTATTTTACAGATAACAAAACCAGAAAATGGGAAGGTTATATGACTTGATAAAGGAGATGCTTACTAATGATGGAATCAACCTGGAATTCAATTGTATTTCCACTAAACCAACTTATTCCCAACTTAAATATCAAGACATTTCTGATTTGAGACATAAAAAGTGAACTCATTAAAAGACATGGTGAAATACCCAGGGTTTAATAACTCTGAAAGGTCAACCAAAGCAGCATAAATACATAATAGTACTTTGTTCGTTTTGCTAAATTTCGGGTGGGTCTATTAAAACCTACAAATGGCCCATAATTACTTTTTTCCAAAAAGTAAAATTTATTTAGACAAAGCTTATCAAATAGACACCATTACTAGACATGGATGATAATTTATATGTACCATCAACTATTTGGATACAAATAACAGTCTTAATATAATTATCCACCTAAGTAACTACACAGATTAAAATGTAAGCCAGGAATTGAAATTTATTTTAGCTACTATATTAAATCTATGTGTAAACTGTAAGTCAGCACTTATGTTCATTTCACAGTTGAAAATAATTATACAAATAAAATCAATGAAAATACAACTATTCCAGATAACCATACATATATTAGTGATGTTACTGAAATTTCTTAAACATAACTGAAAATTTAATTTAAATAAAGTTGAAATACAAATTACTTTCTTTTTCTAAACTGACCCTGATGAGGACATAAATGAAAAGCAAATGATCTAAAACCAGAGAAGAATAAAATCGAGAAACAAAAGGAGTAGTACTCACCACTGAATTTATTCATTCAATAAACATTTACTGTTAGATGCTATACTGGGAAGAATTATAAAAGACTAATCAAAAAGCAGACGACATCACTGCCTTGTGAAGTTTAACTGTGATGGAGGTTTTATGAAATACATTACTTCAAGAAGCATTGTATATGATGGAACCTTCTTTGGAAGTAAGCTCATTTTTTAAAATACCTTTTTAATATCTGTAAAATAAAGGTAAGAAAATCCACCTAGCTTATACTGTTCTATTTACCTAACTTTAAAAAATATTTGTCCCAATTTAAGAGAATAAAGCCTATCTCTCAAAAGTTGCATCCCACACAGTACAAATGATCAATACTCCATATTATTTTACAATTTACAACTCTAAGTGCCACAACTGACAGTGAGACAGATCTTCTTGCTAGATAGATGAACATTTATAATGGCCCAACTTTTAAAAAGTCACTCAAAGTTATTGAATATAACTCCTAATACAAATACCTGTAGTCCACTCTTAAGATGCTAGACACACTTTTTAACATGAGGATTTTCTTTTAAAAACACAGATATAAATTATGAAGGGGAAAAGGTATCATCATCAAATTCTGTGAGAATTACTGCTGGCTGATGATTAGGGTTTAATGGGACAATGTAATTTTAAAACAACTTAATGGATCAGAGAAGTTCCTAAGACATAGTTGCCTAGAATTTCATTTTTAAGAAACCCAGGTATAAGACTTAAAGAAAATATATCAGCATATTAAAAATCAGTTCTTTCTGATTACTAGACTACTAAACAATAATATTCCTTTTATTTTCATATTCTCTAGTGGAAGGGAAATCTACATTCACAATCAGAAAACATTTAAGGAAGGGCAGACCTGGGAATAAACCATTGACACTTAGACTAGGTATCCTCCACGGTCCCACTCTTCTGGTAATGCGCAAACAGTTCCAACTCTATAGTTATAAGTATGTACCCACGAACACAATGGCTGGCATGCTGTAGGCACTCAATAATTGTGGAAGGGAAGGGGTGAAGATATATGCAAACAAGCCAAAATGCGCTCCGATTTTGAGGCAACACAGTAAACAATCACAGCAACTACTTAACCAGGAGCTGGCTGACAGCTTAATGTGCACTAAATGAAAGAGCTCTTCCTCCTTACCCTCCTCTTTTACTCTGACACTAGACTGCACGTTCAAAACAAATCCTCCCCGGCCCCGCCCCAAGCCCTACCCGCGGTTGCCTTCAGCACAGGAACTGAAGGAAAGTCCGGGGCCTCGGCAGTGCCCAGACACCGGTTCCTCTCGCGGCCCCTGAACGCCGGCGAATACGCCCGGCGCAGCAAAGACTGCGACGCTGGGACCACCGCCCCTCAGCCCCGGGACCCCCGGGGACTCGCATGCCTGCCCAAAGCCCTCAGCTCGCGGCGCCAGCAGCCCCTTCCTCGCTCTGGCCGCCTACCTGCACACTGTGATCAGGTTCCTCCTCTCCACCGCAGCATTGCGGGCGCTCAGGCTCTTCTTGCCGGCGCCGCCACTGCCGCGGCTCCCGCTCAGGCCCCCCAGGCTCCGGGAGGCCATGGCGGGCTCACCCCCGTGCCCCCTTTGTCTCGAGCGACCCCGCACGCCCCCCACACCTGTTTCCCGGGGCCGTCGCTGCGTGCGCGACCGTGGGGCTGTGGGAGGGACGTAAGGAAGGAGGGAGGGTGTGGAAGACAGCAGGGGACTCGCACCCAGGGACTGACGATTGGCCCTCGGCACCGGTGCTCCAAACACACACACGCGCGCGCACACACACGCGCTCACACGCACGGACCACCTCCGCCCTCGCGCGCGCCGCCGGCCGCGGGGCGGCGCGCGCGAGTCGGCGTCGGATGCTCCTCTACTTCCCCAGTGACTTGGGCTGCCGGCGCGCGCTCGAGCCCGTCAGCCTCGGACGCCTAACCACCCACTCTTGGCCGCCAGTGGCGCCAGGGCGGGCAACTGCAGTGAGGGCCCAAGCCTCGCGCGCAGCCCCGCCCTCCCAGTACCTATCGGGTCAACGCTACAGCAACTGGAGCCAATCGCCGCACGAGGGCGGGGCCGGCTGCGCGGACCTTTAAAGCAATGTGCTCGAGCCCCGCCCCGACGCGTGGGCAGCTGTCAAGGCGCCGGGCTCGCGCTCGCCGCCCGCGTGCGGCAGTCAGTCGGCACGCAACCGAGCAGCACCGCTTTCAGCTCGGGGATTGTGGGATGCGAGTCACAGCGTGCTTGGGGCTAACTGTTCGGAGCTAAGCTTTAGCAGTCGAGCCTCAAGCTTTAATGACTGACCGCTAGTCCGGGAGCTTCAGTTGCTTCAGAGGAAAGGGTGCTGCAAGCGCTCGCTCTAGCACCGGACTAGAAGCCTGATTACCCAGAAGGGAGGGGGGTTCCTTTTGTCCTAACGCCCTCCCTGGACCTGATAAAGAGCGACACAATAGCCCAAAGAGGACAACTACCCATAGAATGTTCTTCTTGGGGCTTCTGGTGGTAGGATTTTTTGACTCTACACATCACACCGCTCCCAGTTCAGCGTCCAGCACAGCCTGCAACCGGGACTGACCGCCCGCGTAAAAACCACTTTAGGGCGAGCGTCTTGTGTTGTGACCCCAGAATTGGGGTGGATAGGGAGCCTAGGTGCGTTTCGGCCTTGGCGGAGCGGGCTGCTACCTTAGAGGGACCTGGAGCACTCCCTCCACGCGATGCACTTGTGGGGAAGTGCCCACTTCCCAGAGCTTCACCGCCACCTCTCAAGTGTTACTTTCAGGAGGCTCCCTGCTTTAGTCCACGTCCTCAGGCACTAGCTTTTCGCTACCATTTGTTCTGTACACCCTAGAAAGAAAAATACCTCTTCTCCCCGTAGGACCTAGCACAGTGCTGTGCATAGGACACGATCTTAGTAAATGCACCTTATATCTAATTTGAGGTCACATTTGACATTATTTTTACTGAAATTTCACTGTTTTAGTGGCTCCAAAATCCAGATATCTTCCACCTCTGGTTTTGAAATTTCTATCAAACAACGGTATAGCATATGTAATTTAGAGTAGAAATTTCTGTACTTATATATTATACACAGTAATACTGTGTACTCTATGTTGAATGCCTTTTTATACGGTGTTTTATATAATAAAACTTATGTTACTAATTGCTAACCAGAGACTGAACCCAAGGGCCCTTACCCACTGAACCACACACCCAGCCCCTTTTTAACATTTTATTTTGAGACACGGTCTCACTAGGTTGCTTACAGCCTCGCTAAGTTGCTGAGGCTGGCTTGGATCCTGTGATCCTCCTGCGTCAGACTTTGGAGCCTCTGGAATTACAGGTGTGCACCACCACTCTGGGCAAGGGGTTTATATTTTAAAGATCTCTAAAATCTCTCACCTACTGAGTCTGATCCCAGTAGAATAAAAATCTGTGTAGGAAAAAACATCTATTTCAACTAAGTTACTACAATGTATATTCACCCATTAAAATTATGAGGAAAAAAAATTTAGGCAGACTTTATATTTTTCACATAAATAAAAACAAGGGAGTTTTCCACATGCAGTTGTATGTAGCTAGTTAGTGCACTTGTTCTCAAACATTTCTTGTCTGCTCTACTAAGACATAGACACTTGTGAGGAGGTTTTCTGTCCTAAAAGCTACATCTTAACTTGCCTATTCTTGATAGCCCAATAGTGCAAATTCAGAAGTAGCCATCAGGAAACTGATGCACTGGTTATGCATGAAGTCTCAGTAAAATATTTATTCTGGCAAGGACAAATACTACTCAAATTGATATCATTATTTTTTAATGTTTTTGTATTTTTATACCTTTATTTTATTTATTTTTGTGTGGCGCTGAGGATCAAACCCAGTGCCTCACACATGCTAGACAAGTGAGCTATGACCATAACTCAATATTGTTATTTCTTAACTACAGAATAAAACTTCATAGGGCCAGGTGCAGTGGTATACACCTGTAATCCCAATGGCTGGGGAGGTTGAGACAGGAAGATTGCAAGTTCAAAGCCAGCCTCAGCAACTTAGTGAGGCCCTAAGCAACTGAATGAGACATTGTCTCAAAATAAAAAGCACTGGGATGTGACTCAGTGGTTAAGAATCCCTGGGTTAAAAAAATGCACAGGAAAGTAGAAAGCTAAAACTCCCAGACACATGTGCTTGGTATGTTCTGAGGGAGAGAACACAGAAACCTCTGAGGTATTTATCAAGACAGAATGAGTAACTGCATTGGAACAAGAAAGGTGAGATGTTGCTTTTCTTGAAATCAGGTTTCCAGGATCAAGTGTATTTTCCTGTCATCTGTACTTAGAGGTTATAGTTATGACTGAAGACTTAGTAAAATTCCATTTTAGATGGTTATGTAATTTTATTTTCATACATTACTTTTGGGGGACTCATTTGATATGTTGGTACTTATTTAACAAGATTTTGCCATAAAAAAGCATTTTTTCTTCACATCTAAGGCATATCATTAAGTTGCTAACTGGAGTCTTTATCTGATAATGTTTTACTCAGTTAACCAGAGCTGTATATCCTAGGTCTCTTTCTATTTATGTATTACTAATCTGGTGATTACTAATCAATGCTATCCTGTACATAGCATTCTACTATTATAACTCCATAAGTTTTCATACTACTCTTTGAACTTCTTTTTGTTCCTATTCAAATTCTTTATTTATTTGAGCATTGACATAAAGATTATTAAAAGATAGAAAAAGATTCACAATAAAAATCAGGAAAACAGTAAATACCTAATCCAACCTGTACAAATTCTTTAGTACTGAATGAGTATACCACCCACATCCACCATTTCCCTAACCTCCTTCTCATCAAAAGAGACAAAATTCCAGATATAACATATTTATGTACTCCTATACAAAATGCTATAAGACAAAGAGATCATTAAACCATAATTTATTTTAGTCAGAAAGAAGAAGTGAACTTTCTAACTATGCCACAAACCCAGCAGTCTTACAAAAGAAAAGGAGTGGAAAAATGGATGTTAACAAATGTTTTTAAAATCACAAATCAAGAATCACTATAAGCAGGGGCTAAGGTTGTGACTCAGTGGTAGAGTGCTTGCCCAGCTTGTGTGAGACACTGGGTTCCATTCTCAGCACCACATAAGATAAAAATAAATAAATAAAAGATAAGGTGACTAACTACAACTAAAAAAAAAATTAAAAAAAAAAACCAATCACTACAAGTAAAATCAGAAGAAAAATGGCAGACTGAAAAAACATTCTCAAAATTAATATCATGACCAAAGAGTGAATTTCCTTATATAGAAATCAATAAGTGCTAGTAAACGATGAGGTAGTAGAGCAATGAAGATGAAAACCAAATAGTAATGAGTAAAAGTCAGTGAAGATCAAACAATTTTTCTAAAAAGTCGTGAGCTAGAGGTGTAGTTCAGTGGTAGAGTGCGTGCCCAGCATGCTGGACGTCCTGGGTTTGATCCCCAGTACCACACACATACATACACACAAGTTGTTGTGGAGGGGAAGGAAAAGAGACTGGCAGTATAGAACATTGAGTAGAAGGACATTGATATTTTATTACTGTAGTGATTTTCCTTTTCATGGACATGACTTGTGTACATTTTAAAGCTGATAGAATGAATGCATTGGATAGGCAATATTAGTAATGTGTGTGAGAGAAAAAAAGATCCAGACATGGCATGGGTTATATCAATTAATCTTCAAAGTCATTCTCTGAAGTAGGTACTATTATACTGTCCCATTTCCAAACAAGGGAACAGACTTGAGACGTTAAATAACATGTAGAAAGTAGCACAGTAAATGGCAGCATCAGGATTGAAATAAAGATCTAATACACATAAAATCTATTGTTGTTGTTGTTGTTTCCTTTTGAGAAAGTAGCTCTAGGTAAGCTTGCATTGCCCTGCTTAGGACATGTCTGTGTCCATGTGCTAGGGATGTACTCAGCGTCAGAATCCTTGCCAGCATGTATAAGGCCCCACCGCTGCAGAAAAACCCGAAACAGTAAAAAGAGAAGACTGTACACATTGTCAATTACATCACTACTCTTGGAACAGTAGAGTCTCTAAATAACAGCACAGCACTTAGATCTCCATGAGCTTTGTAAGTAATGTGGAATAAGTGTCAACATGGGGGTTAGCAAGACAATCACCTGATCACCTTAGAGAGGGCAGCAACAGTTCTTTCACACCTCTCCTCTCTCACCTTTCTCATTAAACAGTAAGTACTTCAGATGCATGTTGTCCTAGACTGAATTACTTTATTCCTAAGGTGATTGTTGTCGCCTTCCTCCAGCACTTTAGTTTTCTGTCTATTCCTGTCCTCTCCTGCTTCTGCACCATATCATCATTTTTCTGTCACCTTAAAGACAATGAATACTCTTCAAAATCATCATAAAAACAAAATAGTATTCCATGGTATAGTTGTATCACAATTTACTTGATCAACTCCACATTGTGGAACTTTTAGCATGTTTCCAATTATAATATAGACAGTATTAACATTGCAATATCTGCATATATATGACTATTCCTTTAAGAGACCTTGTTTTCTACAGTTTTTGATTCAGAAATTACATATTGAGTCAGAGGATATGCAAAATTTTAATGGTTATAATTTAATTTTTTCCCTAGAGATGTTTCACCAATTTACATTTCTACTAACAGCACATAAGTATTCTTACATTCTTGTTCACTCGAGATAGTATTATTCTTTTTGCTTTTTGCTGTTATTCCATATAAAAAGCAAAGGGAAATACCTTACTTGTATTTTAACTTGTTTCTTAGCAGGGAGCTTACACATTTACTTCATGTTCTTATTGTTCACTTATATTTTGTTTTTTGGAGCTTACCTATTGCATCCTTTTCATATTACATATATATGAAAGCATTAGTTTTATTGTAGCAGCTTAATGTCATATTGGTGTTTTGCATGTATATCAAATACATTTCCTGATTTGTTATTTGCTTTGTTTCTGTGACCAATAGAGTTATTTTATTTAGAAACATTTAAAATGTTTTATATAAATAAAATTCATCAATATTTTCCTTTATTAGTTTTTCCTTCAGTTTAGAAAAACCTTTACCACCCCCAAGATTACATAGATATTTCATGGTTTCTTTTTCATATGCAAATAATTACTTTATATGAAGGTGTAAAATTGTAACTTTTTTCCCCAAATGATTAGTTATTTCTTCCAACTGTATTTATTAAATGATCAATTTTCTCTACTGATTTCAAATTTTTAATTTAGCATGTAATCATTAAATACTAATTTTGCATTTGCAATAAAGATTTACATTCATAATGATAAATTCAGAGACAGCTAACATCAATGTTTCACAACTTTTTTCCAGGTTATCTCTCCAGACAATAATGATATGTACTTAATTTTACCTAAATGGGCTAATTCTGCATTATATACATATTATATACATATAATATATATATATTTATATATATTTATCAGTCTGTTATTATTAATTTGTGTCCATTTATAATCTTTTCTTCTGCACAGAAATTTTAGATTTATATGCAGTCAGTTTTACATTTATATTTTTTTGCTTCCTGGGTTTCATGTGGTACTTAGAAAGCCTTTTTGTATGCTTAGATTATAAAAGGGTTTACCTATCTTGCTATAATATATTTATTTTTCTTTCTTTGCATTTTTGTATTTGATATTTATATTTATTTGATAATTATGTAAAAGTCAATTGGTGAAAGAGCCTAGTTTTTCCAAATGCCCAACACTTAACCAATATTAGTACTAAATAATAGATCCTGTCTTACTGATCAGAAGTGCCACCTTTGTCAGGTACTAAATACTTGTGAATATTTGCATATACTGATGGGTTTTCTATTTTGAGCCGTTGATTGATCATTTGTGAGCAAGTGATAGAAAGAATTTAAGTAGACCAAGGATGGGTGGAGCAAGCTGGCGGGTGAGTCAGGCCGCCTGCATCGCGGAGGAGACAGGCAGGCACCCAACCCGCCTGCCTTGTGGAGCTAGGCGGCGGGCAGCCAACCCGCTCAACCACCAGGCCGAAGACAGACTCCATCACTGAGCAACCCCACCAGATCACCACACCGAGGTCTGTCGCTATGGCGGAGCAAGCCAGCAGAAGAACCAGCCCGCCTGCATCGTAGAACTAGCCAGAGGCTTCTTTATAGGCTGGTGCAGGCATTTTGAATTATTCCTCAGGGTGTGGCCATCATCATTGGAAGGGCAGCTCCTTTCCTGAGACACCTACAGGAGGCTAGAGGACCTTTGACAAGACCCAGGAGCCAAGAAGAGGAGGTATTGAGAGACTCCGGACCAATTCAGAGCCACCGGGTGAGTCTCTCCCACTGGTCAGGCTCCCCGGATGGGGCAGTAGTCCAGAAACACAGGGAACTTCATGGAGTAGAGTGGCCCACCCCTACTGGAGCCAAGAACCCAGTCAACCGGGAGCATTGCAGAGGAGGGCCGCACAGCAAAAGGCTTTGACACAGAGTGAGGGTCCGAGGCCCAGGCAGTAGCTCGGTTCCCAGGGAATGTAGCAGAGGAGGGCCACTCAGCGAGTGAGTCCCTTGCAGGGCCGGGTTCCCCAGCCCAGGTGGTAGGTCAGGACCACTGGGAACATCACAGAGGAGGGCTTCCCAGTTCAGGTGGTAGTTCTGGACCCTGGGAACTTCTCGGAGGAGAGCTGCCTAGCAAAACTTCCCCACTGGGTGAGTCTTCCCCACTGCTGGGCAAGGCTTTCCCACCAGGGCAGTAGAACCATAGACACAGGCCCAGATCAGATGTGTCCCAGTCTGCAGTCTAGTCCCCCTTTGGCTGACCATCAGTCAACAAGTTGAGGCACCTCTGCCCACTGACAGGGAATATACCCCACCTGAAGGTCACCACCCCTAGAGGGACAACTTCCTAGTAGAGCACTGCATTATCAAGTTCCTCCAAGACTTCAGGCTACTGAAGGCTAAGAGGTGAGTTATTGGAAATCTACAGAGACAATATTAGTCAATAGAGGAAATCTGCAATATCCCAGAGTTCCACTACTAGAGAGGTAGATACCTGAACAATATGAGAAAACAAGGGAATAAAATGTTCCCCAAAAATCTAGATAGTATAGCAATAAAATCCAATGACAGCATGGCAGAAGAAATGTCAGAGAGGAGTTCAGAATGTACATAATTAAAAATGATCAGGGAAGCAAATGAGGAGATGAAAGAGCAAATGTGGGCATTGAACGATGAGATGAAAGAGCAAATGCAGGCATTGAATGATCGCACCAATCGACAGTTAAAAGAGCAAATACAGGAAGCAAAAGATCATTTCAATAAAGAGTTAGAGATATTGAAAAAACAAACAAACAGAAATCCTTGAAATGAAGGAAACCATAAACCAAATTAAAAACTCCAAAGAAAGCATAACCAATAGGATAGAACACCTGGAAGACAGAACCTCAGATACGACAAAATATTTAATCTTGAAAACAATGTTGACCAAACAGAGAAGATGGTAAGAAATCATGAACAGAATCTACAAGAATTATGGGATATCATGAAAAGGCCAAATTTAAGAATTATTGGGATTGAGGAAGGCACAGAGAAATAAACCAAAGGAATGAACAATCTATTCAATGAAATATAATAATAATCAGAATTTCCCAAATCTGAAGAACAAAATAGAAAATCAAATACAAGAGGCTTATAGGACTCCAAATACACAAAATTACAACAGACCCACACCAAGGCACATTATAATGAAAATACCTAACATACAAAATAAAGACAGAATTTTAAAGACTGCAAGAGAAAAGAATCAAATTACATTCAGGGGGAAACCAATACGGATATCAGCAGATTTTTCAGTCCAGACCCTAAAAACTAGAAGGGCTTGGAACAACATTTTTCAAGCCCTGAAAGAAAACAGATGCCAACCAAGAATCTTATACCCAGCAAAACTTACCTTCAGATTTGACGACGAAATAAAATCCTTCCATGATAAACAAAAGCTAAAAGAATTTACAAAAAGAAAGCCAGCATTACAGAACATTCTCAGGAAAATATTCCATGAGGAAGAGATGAAAACAACAATGTAAATCAGTAAAGGGAGGAACTACCCTAAAGGAACAGCCAAATAAAGGAGAAACCAAGTCGTTTCAAAAAAAAAAGAGCCAAATGACCAGGATTACAAATCATATCTCAATAATAACCCTGAATGTTAATGACTAAACTCATCAATCAAAAAACATAGACTGGCAGAATGGATTAAAAAGAAAGATTCAACAATTTGCTGCCTGCAAGAGACTCATCTCATAGAAAGAGATACCCACAGACTAAAGGTGAAAGGATGGGGAAAAACATACCATGCACATGGACTCAGCAAAAAAACCAGAGTATCCATCCTCATATCAGATAATGTGGACTTCAAGCCAAAGTTAGAAGGGATAAAGAAGGACATTTCGTACTGCTTAAGGGAAGCATAAATCAGCAAGATATAACCATCATAAACATCTATGCCCCAAACAGTGGCTCATCCATATACATCAAACAAATCCTTCTCAATGAAATCAAATAGACCACAACACAATAATGTTAGGTGCTTTTAACACACCTCTCTCACCTCTGGACAGATCTTCCAAACCAAAATTGAACAAAGAAACCATAGATCTCAATAGCACAATCAATAATTGAGACTTACTGGAAATTTATAGAATATACCATCCAACAAAGAGCGAATATACTTTCTTCTCAGCAGCACATGCATCCTTCTCTAAAATAGATCATATTTTATGCCACAAAACTAATGTTAGCAAGTACAAGAAGATAGAGGTACTACCTTGTATTCTATCAGATCATAATGGACTGAAATTAGAAATAAATGACAGAGTTAAAAACAGAAACTACTTCAACACCTGGACATTAAATAATACGCTATTGTATGATGAATGGATAACAGAAGACATCAGGAAGGAAATTGAAAAATTCTTAGGGGTAAATGAGAACAAAGAAACATCATAACAAAATCTCTGGGAAACTATGAAAGCAGTACTTAGAGAAAAATTTATTTCATGGAGTGCATTCAATAAAAGAAGAAAAAATCAACAAATAAACGGCCTAACACTACAGCTCAAAGCCCTAGAAAAAGAAGAACAGAGCGACACCAAAAAGTAGTAGAAGACAGGAAATAGTTAAAATCAGAGCCGAAATCAACGAAATTGAAACAAAAGAAACAATCGAAAAAATTGACAAAATAAATAGTTGGTTCTTCGAAAAAATAAACAAAATTGATAAACCCTTAGCCACACTAACAAAGAGAAGGCTAGAGAAAACTCAAATTACTAAAATTCGGAATGAGCAAGGAAATATCACAACAGACACGACTGAAATACAAAACATAATTAGAAGCTATTTTGAAAATCTATAGTCCAACAAAATAGAAAATCTCGAAGACATCAACAGGTTTCTAGAGACATATGAATTACCTAAACTGAACCAGGAGGACATACACAACTTAAATAAATCAATTTCAAGCAAAGACATAGAAGTCGTCAAAAGCCTACCAACAAAGAAAAGTCCAGGACCAGATGGGTTCTCAGCCAAGTTCTACAAAACCTTTAAAGAAGAGCTCATTCCAATACTTCTCAAAGTATTTCATGAAATAGAAGAGGAGGGAACCCTCCCAAGCTCATTCTATGAAGCCAATATTACCCTGACACCTAAATCAGACAGAGACACATCGAGGAAAGAAAATTTCAGATCAATATTCTTAATGAACATTGATACAAAAATTCTCAACAAAATCTTGGCAAATCGCATACAAAAATATATTAAAAAGATAGTGCACCATGATCAAGTGGGTTTTATCACAGGGACGCAAGGTTGGTTCAACATTCGGAAATCAATAAATGTAATTCACCATATCAACAGACTTAAAGTCAAAAATCACATGATTATTTTGATAGATGCAGATAAAGCATTCGATAAAATACAGCATCCCTTCATGCTCAAAACACTAGAAAAAATAGGGATAGAGGGAACATTCCTTAATATTGTAAAGTCCATCTATGCTAAGCCCATGGCTAATATCATTCTAAATGGTGAAAAACTGAAAGTGTTCCCCCTAAAAACTGGAATAAGGCAGGGATGCCCTCTTTCAATACTTCTATTCAACATCATTCTCGAAACTCTAGCCAGAGTAATTAGACAGATAAAGGAAATTAAAGGGATACAAATAGGAAAAGAAGAACTCAAACTATCCCTGTTCGCTGATGACATGATTATATATTTAGAGGAACCTGGAAATTCCACCAGAAAACTTTTAGAACTCAAAAGTTAATTCAGTAAAGTAGCAGGATATAAGATCAATGTTCATAAATCCAATGCATCTTTATACATAAGTGATGACTCTTCAGAAAGAGAAGTTAGGGAAACTACCCCATTCACGATAGCCTCAAAAAAAAAAAATACTTGGGAATCAATCTAACAAAAGAGGTGAAAGACCCCTACAATGAGAACTACAGAACACTAAAGAAAGAAATTCAAGAAAACCTTAGAAGATGGAAAGATCTCCCATGTTCTTGGATAGGCATAATTAATACTGTCAAAATGATCATACTACCAAAGGTGCTATACAGATTCAATGCAATTCCAATTAAAATCCCAATGACATACCTTACAGAAATAGAGTAAGCAATCATGAAATTCATCTGGAAGAATAAGGAATCCAGAATAGCTAAAGCGATCCTTAGCAGGAAGAGTGAAGCAGGGGGTATCGCAATACCAGACCTTCAACTATACTACAAAGCAATAGTAACAAAAATGGCATGGTATTGGTACCAAAATAGACAGGTAGATCAATGGTACAGAATAGAGGACACAGACACAAACCCAAATAAATATAATTTTCTCATGCTAGACAAAGGTTCCAAAAATATGCAATGGAGAAAAGATAGCCTCTTTAACAAATGGTGCTAGGAAAACTGGAAATCAATATGCAACAGAATGAAACTAAACCCCTATCTCTCACCCTGCACAGAACTCAACTCAAAATGGATCAAGGACCTTGGAATCAGACCAGAGACCTGCATCTTATAGAAGAAAAAGTAGGTCTAAATCTTCAACATGTCAGCTTAGGATCAGACTTCCTTAATGGGACTCCCATAGCACAAGAAATAAAAGCAAGAATCAATAACTGGGATAGATTCAAACTAAAAAGCTTTCTCTCAGCAAAGGAAACTATCAGCAAAGTGAAGAGAAACCTACAGAGTGGGAGAAAATCTTTGCCATTCATACTTCAGATAGAGCACTAATTTCCAGAATCTATAAAGAACTTAAAAAACTCAACACCAAGAATACAAATAACCCAATCAACAAATGGGCTTAGGAAATGAATAGACAATTCACAGAAGATCTACAAGCAATCAACAGATATATGAAAAAATGTTCAACATCTCTCATAATAAGAGAAATGCAAATCAAAACTACCCTAAGATTCCATCTCACCCCAATTAGAATGGCAATTATCAAGAATACTAGCAACAATAGGTGTTGGTGAGGATGTGGGGAAGAAGGTACACTCATACATTGCTGGTGGGGTTGCAAATTGGTACAGTCACTCTGGAAAGCAGTGTGGAGATTCCTTAGAAAACTTGGAATGGAATCACTATTTGACTCAGCTATCCCACTCCTTGGCCTATACCCAAAGGACTTAAAATCAGCATACTACAGAGATGTAGCCACATCAATGTTCATAGCTGCTCAGTTCACAATAACCAGATTGGAACCAATCTAGATGCCCTTCAATTGACGAATGGATAAAGAAAATGTGGTATATATATACAATGGAATATTACTCAACCATAAAAAATAATAAAATTATGGCATTTGCAGGCAAATGGAAGAAATTGGAGAATATCATGCTGAGTAAGACAAGCCAATCTCAAAAAACCAAAGGATGAATGAGTTCACTGATGAGTGGATAATGACACATAATGGGGGGTGGGAGGGGGGCAAGGATGGAGGAAGGAGGGACTGTATAGAGGGAAAAGAGGGGTGGGAGGGGTGGGGGGGGAGAAAAAAATAATAACAGAATGAATCAAAAACTATTACCCTAGGTAAATGTATGATTACACAAATGTTATGCCTCTACTTCATGTACAAATGTAACAAACATGAAACAAAATGGATCCCATTTGTTTACAATAAAAATAAATTTAGAAAAAGAATTTAAGTAGTGAAGCCTTATCATTTCTACTATTAAGTGGGGCTAGTATCTCCAACTATTCTTTCAGGATGTTCTGAGGTAATTCTGGAAGGTCTAGTCTTCTATAAAAATATTAGAATCATTTTGATACATTCTCCCCCAAAAATGCCTATAGTGATTCTGATTAGAGTTTCATTGAATTTATAGAGTCAGTAAAATTAATATCTTTGCAATATTTGTTCTAAAACTATGGTATAACTCTTTGTGTTCTCACATTTTATTTTACTTGGTGGAGATTTTTTGGGGAGTGGTCGTTTACTTTTGTTTTGCAGGATTTTGTTTTGTTTTGTTTGTGGTACTGAGATTAAACCCGGGGCACTCTACAACTGAACTACATCGCCAAATCTTTTTGTTTACTCTTATACTTATTCACTTATTTTTTATTCAGGATCTCACTGAGTTTCCAAATCTGGCCCCAAACTTTCAATCTTCCTGCCTCAGCCTCCCAATTAGCTGGGATTACAGGCATGTATCTGATAAAGTTTTATAGTTTTATCATAGAATTCCAGAGTGGTATTGTGACTAGATTTATTTCTTCCATCCTATTTCCTAACTAGTTATAATTTCCTAACTATAATTCCTAACTAGTTATATTAAGGTATCCAGTTTTTCACAATCACCTTTATTAATGTGCTTATTATTTTCAATTGACTTTGCAATTTATTTTATTGGCTTTCCAGATAAGACATTACATCATCTGAATTAATTCATGTAGCAGTTTTAACATTGATGAGTACTTGGTAAGCACTCAATAAACATTAAATAAAATTGGTTTGATTCTAATTATTTATTATATTATTAAGTTATCAGAGAGACTCATTTATCCACAACAAAATACATGGATTTATGTTTGCAGATTTTGACAAAGTGATTCTAAATTTTATCTGTAAGAATGAACATGCAAATATGACCAAGACCACTGGGTAAAGTAGAATGAGGGAAGATTTGATTTATCAGATATTGAGCCATATTTTAAAGTGTGGAAAACATTATAAAAATAGGCATTAGCTTAGAAAAAGAAAGATTAAAAGTGAGGCCAGTGGAACAACACTCAAATCTCTTTAACATCAAGAATTTGTTTTCAGGCTAGGTGCAATGGCAAATGCCTGTAATCGTAGTGTCTGGGGAGGCTAAGTCAGGAGGATTCAAAAGCCAGCCTCATCAACTTAGAGAGGCCCTAAGCAACTCAGTGAGACCTTGACTCTAAATAAAATACAAAAAAGGACTGGGGATGTGGCTCAGTAGTTGAGTGCCCCTGGGTTCAATCCCCAATACCAAAAATAAAAAAATAAAAGAATTTGTTTTCATAGCTAAAAAAGTGTGAATACCATTTCTACAAAATAATTTTCAAAGTTATTCTAGGCAAATGATCAAAGTGAGCACTTTTTAAGAAAATAGTCTTGGGGATATTTTGACGAAGATTAAATCTCAGTGCAAAATGAGGTACTCACAAACTTCTAAATAGGATTTTCAGCCATGATATCAAGAAAATATTGGTCTAATTCAATGAAACATTTTTCCCTTAGGATATTAAAGAAAATTCTGCTTGAGAGACCCATATAATTAAGAGAATTAAACTGCATATTAGTATCAATTGACCACAAGTAAATTTTGTTTAGGCGGTTTAAAATATACCAAAACATCAATGCTATTAATGATTTTCCCTTGAAATCTCAAGGTCAATTTATTTATTTTTATATGTGTATATATAGGTATTCCCCCTAAGATCTTGGGTTTGTGTTCAAAAATAGGTTAACTGCATCCTTCATCTCATATTGACCAGTATATTTACCAGAGTCAACTAATGAACATAATAAGTAAGGTAAAAAAATGCTGCCGTCATCATTCATATAATTTGTTAAATTATCTTTAATTCATTGTGGTTCATATACGTGACCCTGATAATGATGTTAATATCCTCTCAAATGTTTCTTGGCACAGTTTGGAAGACTATGGGTAATCGTTATATTAGTTTTCTATTGTTGTATAACAAATTACACAAATTTAGTGACTTAAAACACCCATTTATTAGCTGAAAGTTCTATAGGTCAGAAGTCTGGCACTCTTCTGCTAGGTTGGTTTTCTGCTCAGGGTCTCATAAGACTGAAATCAATATGTCAACTGAGCTTTGTTATCTGGGAGCCCTGAAAAAGAATTCACTTTCAAGTTCATCCCAGCAGTTGGCAGAATCCAGTTTCTTGCAGTTGTCAGAGTGAGGGCCTTGTTTTCTAGCTGGTCATTGACTAGGGCTCACTCTTCAGTCCTTTGCATAAGACTTCCTCCATCTTCAAGCCAACAACAGTGCATCAAAGACTTCCCATACTTCAAATTTCTAACTTCTTCAGTTTAGCTGGAGAAAATTCTGTGCTTTTAAAGGGCTCATGATTAGATTTGGCCCACCTAAATAATCTCTGGATCTCAAGGTCAACTGATTAGTAAACCTAGTTACATCTGCAAAATCTTTTGCCATACAAAGTAATATAACCACAAGAGTACTAATACCAGGGAGTAGAGAGCATGAAGGCCATCTTAGAACTCTGGTTACCCACAGAAAAGAAAAGCAATGTACTGCCTAAAGAGATTTCTTTTGTTAAATATCTGTTAATTTGGCAATGTCCTCCCCAACCCGATTTCTCTTTATATCATTGTAAGTATTCTGATTAAGCTAACTTGAAAATACCCATCAACCTGCTGGTCATTTTTCTTTACTCAATGAATATTTTTATTTGTTCATTATGTGACAGGCACCATGCTAGGTCATGGGGAAGCAATAGTGAGCAAAAGTTCCTGCTTTCATGGAGTTTAAGGTTTAGATGGGAGAGAGAGGTGTTAATCAAAAACTAGCTAAACATATGTTTATAAAGTATGATTAATTTTCCAAAAGAGAGGAGACCATACAAAAGGGTAAATTTGGGACAGGACTTCAGAAGGTCCTATTCCTATGGGAGACAATGTCAATAGTGCAACTGGAGTTGAACAATACCGTGGCACTGCAGAGTGTCAGGAACGGAAATGATGACTGAACCGAGGGATGAAGGAAGAACAGGAGTTAACTAGGTAAGGAGGAAGAACAGATTCAGGCAGAGGGACGAGCAGGTTCAAATGACCTGTAGCTAGAGGAAATCCACTGTGCCTGAGGTTAACGTGGCCAGAGCTCAGAAAGTAAGGGAATCAGGAGGGCACAGTTTGACGTAAGATCAGAGTGGAAGATAGGATTTGATTTAAACTCACTGATCACACTAAGAATTTTCATTTTTATCTTGAGAGCACTGAGAGTCCCTTAGAAGAGTGAGAAAAAAAAGGCTGATGAGATCAGATGTGAGTTTTGAAATTATCACTCTGGCTGCCATGTGAAGAATAACTGAAAACATCAGTAAAAAGTTTTGCCCCAAAATGAACTGGCAATACTCAAAATGCAGAACTTCGTTAGAGTTTCCCTAATGGCTTGCTTGTTGTAGTGTCTGTGATTGGAAGCTCTGTTTCTTGCTCGAAAGCCTGAGTGCATTCCTGATAATAGGTGCCACTACTGTGAAATCTCATGTCCTGAGTCAAGTTGCCTCTGAAGAAGAGGAAGAAAAACAATAACCAAAAACTCTGCGACTTTTTCAATAGCACACTGTGGTTTTGTTACTACATCCAGGTTTGGAGACTCATCCCACAGAAAATGTCTGAGAGATGAGTGTTGAGGAAAAAGGCTTTATCCAGTGACCAAAGAATGGAGAAGCGGGATAAATCAGTTTCTCAACTCGAGGGGTTTGAGGGCGACAGATATAAGAGGAAATGTGAGGGAAAAGGATAGGCTAATAAAGGGGAGGAATATTCATGTCTTTTCTGGAAATAGGTGGAGACCTTCCAGGAATTCGGGTGCCACCTTTTGTCATTCCTTTCACGGTCTGGTGTTTCTGGTCATGGTGGTTGCAGGTGTCTCTAACCTTAAAGTGAGGCGGGAGAACAGGCAGGTCTAGGTCAAGTTGACCCTATATTATAGTTTGGGAAAAAACGTAAGTGACCAGCACCTCTACGTGTAGCTCTGAGTAAAATCTGATCCAAAGGTTAAGGCAACAAAAGAGACAGACACAGTATGAAGGCAAAGATGCCAAGCCTTTTCACTTGATTCCAGTCACCCATCAGGCATTTGTAGGCCCAAGTGGAGAGTGTGTTTTCAAGGTCCTCAAAGAGTAACCTACACAACTGTTATCATCACTACCCACACATCAGAGGTGCGATCTACAGGAAAGTTAGTGGGACACTAACAATGTATTGTCCATCTATGTAACCTCCAAAATTAGTGATTTCTTAGTTAATTAAGAGCAAGTAAAGCTAGAGGATTTATTTAGGATTTTCCTCGGCAATAGTTTTGCCTCAGAGGAAGAGGACACATGTTGTTGCTCATTGTTTTCTAACATATAGCATAGTGAGGCTGATGGAAAACTTCTCCTCTGTGATACTTAACATATGCCTCATCAAAGTTTTGGTTTCCTGTGACATTATCATCATCTATCAAAAAATAAACAATTGGACAACAGATAGAGATTTTTGTTGTTGTTGTTTTGTTTTACTTTGTTTTGTTTTGTCTCAAGATGGGGGTCTCACTACATTGCCCAGACTGGTCTTGAACTCCTGGGCTCAAGTGATGCTTCTGCTTCAGCCTCCACAGTAGCTGCGACAATAGGCACCGCACCCAGAGCTGATGAATAATTTTTAAAAGGAATACTCTTGTGCATCCTTTGAAGATTGTAAGATTGCAAAATAGTCTTGGTTATGCCTGAGCATCTTCCCTACTTAAGTCAAATTCAGCAAGTAGCCCAAGGCCTTGAGCCATTTAATAATAGTGCCCCCAAAACCAGCAGATCTAGATAAACTTATTTTCCTAATTTTGTGATGCCCAGCTTGCAGTGTCAGGCAAAACTCTATTTCATGGGATAGATGAAATAGAATATATAACCCAGATCAGCTCATAGCTCTCTCCCATGAGCTCATCCTCCCTCTCCTTGCCACACATTTTCATTCCACACATATACCTTGTTCTTAACAGTTTGGCCAGATACCTCTCAGAAGAAGGAACAAGTGAATATGTTCTACTGAGCTCTTTTCAAATAATACTTGTCCTCCCCCCAAGGATGTACAATTCTAGCTCTATCCTTCATGAACTATGTGACTTTGGGAAATTACATTTTATGTATTCAGTTTTCTGATCAAGAAAATTGAGATAATGATGATAGTTCATAATTCATATGATTTGGGAAAAGATTAAATGAGTAACAAATGAAGCTCTTAAAACAGGCCTGGCAAATGTCGCATAAGTCTTAGTTCTTATCATTAGTTGTTCTTCCTGGAAGAGGCCCCAGAACATCAAGTCTCATGTTAGTGTCTCCAAAATTCTACTACATAATTTGGCAAAGGCTTCATGAATTTTATTTTAACATTTTTTAACATAAAAAATTTTGTCAGTTCCAGATAGGACAGAACATCTATCACATCTATCAGATATTTCCTCTTATCATAGTCTTACAACAAATGTTCTATCATTTTAAAGGTTTACCCAATAGGGGATTTTGACTTGTTTGTCCTTTTCTCACCCTGCACAACTTTTAAGACCTTGAAACACAGGAGTCACAATAAGCCAATAATATCCCAGAATATGCTCACAGTTGAGATGTCATTACTTCAAGTAATAGACAATACCAATACAAGAAACAAATAACCACCACTTGGGTGCATAAGTTGAGAGGATGGATGCTCATTATTTTAAACCACTACTATGACATTAAACTTAATGCTAAAGTCAACTCTCCTTAAAACATGTTATACTTTGTTTTAGTCAGCCTTTTCACTGCTGTGACTAAAAAACTGACCAGAACAATTTTAAAGGAGGAAACTTTTTTTTAGGGGCTCATGGTTTCAGAGGTCTTAGTCCACAGAAGGCCAGCTCCACTCCCCAGTGCTTGAAGTGAGACAGAACACCATGTCAGAAGAGTGGGGCAGAGGGAACCAGCTCGCACCATGATCAGGAAACAGAGAAGGGTTCCACTCACGAGGTACAAATATATTATACTCCCAAGCCATGCCCTCAATTCCTACCTCTTCCAGCCACACCCTACCACTTCAGTTACCACTCCATTAATCCCTATCAGGGGATTAATCCACTGATTGGGTTAAGACTCTCACAACCCAATCATTTCTCCTCTGAACCTTCTTGCATGGTCTCACAAGTGAGCTTTTGGGGGACACCTTGCATCCAAACCATAACAGACTTATAAGGCAATAACCATGGAGATATAAACTATACCTTCCATTACTATGAACATTATCTATCAACAAAGCCAGGTTAATAGACTCTCTCAATGTTTGCTTCCTTGATCTTCTGAGTATCCTCCCATCTCCAGGGGTCAAGAGGATTTCGTAAATCTTTACTTTCTACAGTTTGTATTAATAAATTCAGATTTTTTTCCCTAAATTAAATTAAATGTGTATTTTCAAACTTACAAACCCTGCACTCTAATAGGATCTCTTACTCTCCTCATCCTTTCTCCTTTGAGTACATCTTATTAATAAGCTAATTTGACAACTCTCACATAAATCTACATATTGTGTTACAGGGCATGTAAAGTCAATTTATCAGTCAGAGTGATAAGATTATATTCCTCAATTCCAAACTCTCCAGTAGTTTTCTTTCTTTTTCAGAACATAAATCGGTCTTCATAGTGACCTGCCAGGCCCTACAGGAACTAATCAAGTCATTTCGATATCGCCTCCAGCTCCTCTTTCCCCTTGGTCACTTTGCTGCAGCCACACTGCTTCTGCTGCTCCCTGGACAAGGCAAGGATATTCCTGCCTCATGATTTGCACTCTTTCCCCCTAGAAATCATCAGGGCTCTTTTTTCTCCTTCAGGTCACCTGTTCAGACACACCTTTCCTCTGAATTCCTTATCTTTCACTTCTATATTAGTCTCCACAGCACTAATCGCCATCCCTATTTTATATTTTCACTCATCTATTTGTTCATTTTTTTAATCACCCTTGCTAAGAGGTAAACTCTATTGGGGAAAAATTGTGCTTTGTTCATTCATGTAGACTAATACTTAACATGTAATTGTTATTACATCATTAATTTTGTGAGTCATTTAATTCTACCTCAGCTTTCTTTTCCAGTTTTATCTTTCTTTTTCCCCATTCACTCATCACTTATTAACTTTATATTGCTGGTGTTACAAAGATGAATAGGACAACCTTATCCCTTGAAGTCCTCAGAGACTAGAAGAAAACATAAACATGGACACCAACAATTACAATTCATTGACAAGTATCTTCACCATGTATTACACACATCAAAGCGGCATGATTATCTTTACTGACTCCACAGATGGGAAAGAAGGACTTATTGAGTATGTGTTCTCTGAGAGGACTTTGACAAGAACATTCCAGGCAGAGCACAGAATAAGCAAATCTGGGGCATGAAAGAAAATGGTGGGCTTTGGAGCTGCAATTGGATAGGTGACACTGAAGCAGAGAGGGCAAGACAGAAGACAGAAACAGGTAACAGAAGACAGAATTCAGAACCTATTGTGTATCATGCAAACCTATCAAACTATCATGTATCATGCAGCTGGGTGTCACTAAAAGTTACCATGCTCAGATTTGTTTTTCTAGCAAATTTAGAAAGAACACTGGTAATAATACAGAATTTGAGAGGGAATAGCGATCAGAGAAAAGAAGCTAATCGGGGGATTATTGTAGAAAAACTCCCCATGTTTTCCTTAATTACTAGGCCTCTCGTTAACTCAGTGGACTAAACACACAGTTTGACTTTACTCATTCACTAATTCAGCCACAGAAGTAGATAGAAAAGCTTCTTCCCTAATGAATTTATCGTGTAGTAGAAGAGGTAGGAAAAAAAAGATAGTAATTATTTTAAATACCTAAACTTGCTGACTTATGACACACCTCAGTTTGCTTTATTTTAGATTTAAACACTCCTCTTACTTAACATTCACCTCAAAGAATATCTTTATTTGATCTGATGCTTTGTGACATTAAGCTTGTTCATGAACTTTGAAAGGCTATAAATTAGGGAATGTTGTAATCTATAGCACATAAACACTAGTCAAGGTTTTTCTTTCATCGTCCTATAATTCATTTTATATTGTTTATTTATTTTTTGACTTGGGTAGAGAGAAAGCTGGCTTCATAAAGTTAAAAAAAAGTCATTTAGAATTATTTGATCAAAATGAGGAACAAGCAAAGAAAGAATATTAAATATTACCATAAACTCCAAGGATAATTTAACAGAGGCCAAGCTTTTACAGGTTGATAAAAAGAGTAAAGCTTGCAAGACGGGTAATTTCCTTTTCTTAGATCCAATTTCTGATTAAAGAAACGTAGGTTTTTATATCTGAGGGAAGGATGATGTTTTTGAAAAAAATAGAGTATCATATTTTAATCCAGCTGTCTCTGAGAAATAAATAACAAAAAGAAAAAAAAAAGAAATAAACTATAAATTTGGCATGGTTGTATTGAAAGTATTTGCTGTCTGTTCTTAAAAGCTGTAATTAAGTTTACGCACTGAAGCTGGTGGTCATAATTCTCTGTAATAGATAAACTTTAAACGCTACAAATAGTGGTTAGACTAGAAATATACCAAAATATTTTAGAGCATACATTTGCCAGGAAAGAAAGATACAGACTCAATGTATGTCAAAGTATTAATAAATCTAAAGGAAAAAATATTCAACTAGAAGTATCTGAATTGCTCAGTCACAAAACCTAGTTATTTTTCTAAGTGTTGGTTGTACCCAGGACATACGGGTTTGTGTGAGTATCTTAAAGTCAAGGATGAATTTTTACTCCTTGCCATTTGTTATAGGACCAGTGCCAAAGGGTCCAAGGTCTTCCACTAACATGTAATTGAATACTTAAATGGGGAAAAATAACATTAAAATAATATTTTAAAAATGTATAAATTCTTCATTCTAAATGATAAATCCTTGTGTTCTGATAAAACTTTATAAACTCAATAATTAAAAGGTTAAGTTTTCCAGGAATTTCCTTTGTTTCTTTTCTAGGAAATCACATAAATCATGTAATTCTCTGGGTAAAGAAAAATTATAAAGGAATTTTTTTCTACAGCCTGGGGTTGTGGCTCAGTGGTACAGTACTCACCTTGCACTCTAGGCCCTGGGTTCAACCTCAGCACCACATAAAAATAAAATAAAGGTATTGTGTCCACCTACAACTAAAAAAAAAGTTAATTTTTTTAAATTAAAAAAGATTTTTCTCTTTTCAAATTCTAAGCTAATTTATATCTTCAGACCACTTTATTTGAACAAATCGGGAAATTTTTCACATAGTTTAATTGTAAGATTTTGTTTCTTGGAGTGGAATTTTCTCACTGCCCCATGGTTTAGGAACCCCTTTATGCCTTTCTTAAGAACCTTGCCATAGACCTGGCTTTATAGCTGAAGGACTCTAGGAAGGATACCCTCCACAAACTCATATCCAGATTCACAGGGATCAACCTTCAGGATCCTGTTTTGTATTACTGTTTCTACTCTAAATTGTAGAACTTTGTCATGAGGCCATTCAAGTAGGATGCCAGGGCTCCTCTGCAATTGTGGAATCACACGCAAGCCATTCCCTAGGACTACATTCAAGAAAACATTGAAGAATACAAGGAACTTTGTAATCCAGCCAACTATAATGTTATCGCTTGAATGTGAGGTGTCCCCTCACATCCACGTGTTAGCCAATAAAAAAGGTTCAAAGGAGAAATGATTGGGATGTGAGAGTCTTAACCTAATCCCTGATGTGAATTAATCCCTGACGGGATTAACCAGTGGTAACTGGAGGCAGGTGGCGTGTGGCTAGAGGGAGGGATTCATTGGGGACATGGCTATGGGGTATATATTTTGTAACTGGAGAGTGGATTCTCTTTGCCTCCTGATCATGTAAACTGCTTCCCTCTGCCACACTCTTCTGTCATGATGTTCAGTGTTCAACCTCATCCAGAGCCCTGAGGAATGAGCCAGTCTTCTTTGTAGTAGGACCTCTGAAACCATTTGCCCCCAAATAAACTATTCCTCCTTTACAGTTGTGTTGGCTGGGTCATTGAGTCACAGCAGTGAACAAGCTGATTAAAACATATAGTAAAGTTCATATTCTAACTCCAAGGCTACTAGTAATTACTAAAGACTCCTCCCATATGCACTTATCCACAGTGACTATGACAACTTCTTTCTTCATTTAATTGCCAATCTTGTCATGTCCAAAGGTTACCTGGAGTGACATGTCATCCAGGTTCTAGCTATAAAACCTGCTCATCAAGTCATTCAAACACGCTAGCTCTTTAATTGCAGTAGGGCCTAATTTTGCTTTTGAGAATGACAACAACTGGGGCAGGATGGTTTGAAATCTTCACGACCTTGAACTGTGTTCCTTGATACATTGATGGAGACCATTTTAAGTTTCCTTCCAACAGAAAGATAATGCATCTAGAATATTTATTCTTCCAAATTCCATTGTAGCTGCATTTAGCATTAACTTACACCATTTCAGGAAAAAATTTAAAAGTGGAAATATAGACTTAAAAAAATATGGTTCTGTCCTTAAGTATTATACTGCCTGAAAACTCTCAATTCTGCTTCTTAAACATAGAATGTGGTTCTGAACCCAAAGAAATATTAAGAAGTGGTTAAATAGTGATTCTAGATTTCAAAGTTTCACATGGGACCCTGGATAAAAATTTCTTTTTTTTTTTTTTTTTTTTTTTTTTTTTTTTTGCGGTGCTGGGGATCGAACCCAGGGCCTTAGTGCTTGCAAATGGATAAAAATTTCTATTCTGTCAGACAGAATCTTAGTTTTTCTTTTAAAGTAAAGACAATCATAGCCCTACATAATCATAGCTCTACTTGTCTGGATTAAATGAGAAAATTAGCCACGTGCAGTGGTGCATGTCTATAATCCCAGCAACACAGCAGGTCGAGCAGGAGAATTGCAAGTTAGAGGCCAGCATTAGCAACATAGTGAGACCCTGTTTCAAAATTAAAAAATAGAAGGACCTGGGGATGTGGCTTAAACATGATTAATTTATATCTGTGTAACTTTTTTCTATAAAGAAAATCATAGATCAAAAAATTCCTTTGTGAAACTTTGTCTTGATTTTTTATCTACAACATATACACAAAATTAAAAGGCAAATCTTCATAGATCCAAGAATTCAGACCTACTCTAAGCATTTTTTTAAAAAATATGAATATACTATTTTCCATTATGATCTCAAAAGATAGGAATCTTTCTCTGAGAAGGTCAAATGAGAACAGTGATTTTGTTTGCCAGCTAATATTCTGCAATATTATTCTAAAATGTGGAATGAGAATTGAAAAAAGAGTGTCCAGGAGAATAGAGTAGGAGGAAAAGGAAGACCAATGATATTAATTCAGTCATTCCTCAATTCAGTAAATACTCTGTATTCAACCACTGTACTTGCTATGTTGCAGGTGCTGGGAAACAGAATGAATAAAACAGAGATGGTATGCCATTACAAAGACAAAGCTCTTAACTCAATAGGGAAGATGCGTTTTATAATGAGCAGAAGTTGCAATAGTGATATACAATAAGGGGGGACAGTCTAAGATACTTTGTAAGTTACTATCAAGGGGACCGAATCTAATCAGGAAGCACAGGAAATATTTCCCTGAAAAGTAACTTTAAATCATTTGTTGTACATTTAAATAAACCTCAGGCCTCAGTTGATTGACCTTGGAATCCTAAATATGTGATCTGCAGTCACTACTGTAGTAAATAGACTGCATTCTAGCATCTACAGTTCTACTGGATCATGAAGAGTGGTAACTAAATTGGGTTGGTCTGGCTGGTTAAGGACAAAAACAAAATGAAGATGAGAGAAACTTGATGTGAAGGTAAACAAACAAGCAAACAAACAAAAACCAGTTTAGACAACAGTATTGCCCTGTCCCTCCAACATGCATTTCATGTGCGCCAATCTGAAATCCTGACCATTAGAATCTCCCTCTCAATATCATAGAAAAACATCAAGCATCAGGCCAGAAAACCTACGTTGTTAATTGTGCCGTTTTTCTAACAGACTATCTGGCTTTGGTCAACTTCTTTGGCACTTCAGAGACTCAGTGTAACCAAGGAACTGCATATAAAGATCTCTACACTCTCTTATAAACACAAACATCTATTAATCTAGAGAGAAACACTGGAGCATAAGAATTATCCTATAGTAGAAATAGCTTCAAAAGCATTAACGTTTAAGGATTCCTAAGACCTTAACTGCACTATTTAAAACTTTTTTCTGCTCTGCTGTTTTGGCTCATTGTCAACTCTTCCATGAGGTTTCCCCTGACCATGCTACTTAAAATTGTGATCTTTCCCTGCCTAACTTTCCCAGTTTCCTTCCCCTGTTTTAATTTCCCCTTACACTTTCCACCTTTTAACATACTAAACCACTTTTATATACTTTTTGTTTATCTACCTATACTACCTCTAAATGTAAGTTCTGCCTGAACAGAGATTTTAGTTTTGCTCATAGATAAATACATTGTTACTAGAATAGCACATAACATCCAACAGGTACTCAATATTGACAAATGAATGAATTAATTCCCAATAGAAATTTTAAAATAAAACATTCCTTAAGTTTCAATTATAAAATCAGACCTAAACAACTGTGTGTTGATCTATGAGAACATTGTTTATTACTTATGGAAGTATATTTTTAAACTTTTTTATTTATTTATTTATCTATTTATTTATATCTGGTGCTGAGAATTGAACCCAGTGCCTCACACATGCTAGGAAAGCACTCTACCACTGAGCTACAACCTCAGCCCAAGGAAGTATATTTTAAAGAGATATGTCATTTGACAAATCCAAAACTTTGTTTAAAGAATAAGCAAGTGAACACCTGCTCATTGAACTGAGTTCACCTTGCTCCCTAGAGAGAGTTCATTCGAGATTAGGTAAGTTCAAAGTCTATGAATCATAAAGCAATTTAGAAAACTAAACAGGACATGACATTTTTAATGAACAGCTGCCAAGTAAAAAACGCTTTAAGGTAATGTTATTTTTATGTCAGGAATTCCTCAGTGCTGATGTCCTGAGGGTGAAAGGTTTGGCTATATAGTAAGAGAACAATTAAATAGATAAATAATGCTCCCATTCATATACTTATGGGATACCAAAGAAGTTTCCCTTTATGAATAATCTTCAGAAAAAAATTAAGCATATAAAAATTGGGCTCATTTTTATAGCCATATTTCATTTTTAATTGAAACTTTTGTAAAATAAATCATTCATTAGTCTATTAACAATAACAGTAACAACAATACAAGTAAGCATTCAGAATTTAGACATCTAGGTAGTAAGCTAACTGCTTCATATTCAGCATGTCATTTTACAATAAATTTAATAAGATAAATTTAAATAAGATAAATTTCAGTTGCAGTGAGAATTACTAAATCCTCCTGGAGACCAGCTTGAGCAACATAGTGACTCCATGATAAAAACAAAAATCAAAAAGGAGGAAACAGAACTGGAACTCCATCAGTTTGATACTAAGGTCCCTGTTCTCAATGCAATGATGGGTTGTCTCTTATTTCTAAAACTTTAGTAAAAGGCAAAATTTGCTATTATTGAGGACATTCAAAACGAAGCCACATCCAAAAAACAAGAGAGTTCAAACTACTTTATTTCTTGGCAGGCATCACCAAAATTGGCACAAGGCTTTCTTGAATATTTACTCTGAATGGCATAGTAGTCATTTAGATGTGTAAGTTTAGTTTTGTATGTAAAGACAGAAACAAAGCAGTCCCCCTATATGTTAATATTAACCTAACAATTTTTACCCCTGAACACACACAGAGTTTGAGGGACTTTGTACCTGCCATCTTCACATTTTCAGCATCCAGCAAAGTGCTTGCTATACAGTACTAAATAATAATTTCAAGTAAAGAAAAGAAGAATCAAGGAAAAAATACCCTTCAGCTAAAGTCCAGAGCTTGGGCTGGGGTTGTGGTAGAGTGCTCACCTAACGTGAGGCACTGGGTTTGATTCTCAGCACTGTATGTAACTAAATAAATAAAGTAAAAGGTCAGTCGCCAACTAAAAAATAAAATAAAGTCCAAAACTTAAATTCTTGAGGGGTCTGACAATTAAGTCCTTAGTTGATCTCTCCTCTTTATTGTGTTCCTCAAAAAGAAGTTTATGAGGGTTAGTTAGGAAAAGGGCCTCCAGGCCATTGATCTTCTCAATAACTCTTTTAGGTTGACATAAAAGCAGCAATTAAGAAAAAAAAATGTATCAAGGTTACATAGGCAGTTGGTGACCAAACCAAAGAAGGAATCCAGTTATTTCAGCCTACCGAGTATTTTCTTGTCACTTCAAGATTATCTCTATCTTACTTTTCTCCATTTTCCTTTCTCTCTTTTCTTACAAATATATTGAAGGAAATTTTCAGAAATCAGAGAACTTTTTAAAGAAATGCAGAGTTCTGGGAATTCCCAATGTTGTTCATTTTAGTCAGTTAATTTAACCTTCACTAACGTGACTGTTTGCTCCTTAACAAACAGCAAATCCCAATGAGAGACAGAAAATAGTAACCAGGATCCTGGACCTTTTCCCTTCTCCCAGCTTAATAAAAATGAAACAAAACAAAACAAAACAAACAACCAAAAAATCTTTCATTTTTGTTTTTCCATTATAAAAGTTAATACACATTTAATATAGGAAATCTGTAAAATACAAAAAAAAGTAAAAAACTCACTGAACTTCTACAACTAAAAGATAAGTTTTCAACATTTTGATGTATTTTTTCTAGTATTATAGCAGCAGATTTGCTTTCCAAAGTTAATATCATGTTGTCACAACTATCCCCGGCTCCTTTCTTTGCATATTAACATAGGCATTTTCTGATGTTATGACAAACTCATAAGCATATTTTTTATTACTATTTTCTTTAAGATAAATAATCTTAATTTATGCAGTCATACATATGTGGTTAAGTGCTTAAGTTACTTCTCACTTTTCACGGTTTAAAATTAAGCAGCAAAGAAATTTCTGTGCTCAATTTTTAAGAATCTTTATTTTGGATTATTTCTTTAAGATAATTTTTCTAAATTTTTCTTATATTAATAAGTCAAACATAGTTAAAGTATAGGTGGCCATATTTTTTAAAAATTCATTTAGCAATTTTCAAATATACTTATTTTACTTCATTCGCTCATAAACAATAGTATCATCTTCAAAATGTTTGCTACTTTAATTTGTAATTCTTTGTAATTTGCTTGAATATTTCGGTATGCCCCTCTTTGTTTACCAGTGTACTCTTTTCCTTTTCCATGTGAATTGCCTATTTTTGTCTTTTCCCCAGTTCTATTAGGGCTTTAAATTTTTTCTTATCCATTTATATGAATCCTTTATATACTAGAAATATAAATTTATTGTAATACTTGCAATAAGTAGCAACTTGGTTTGTCATTGTCTTTGAATTTGAATTTATTCAAGTTGATTTTTGTGTTTATTTGTGACTTTATTTGAAACATTCACTTATAATTATTTCTATATCATTATTTACTTTCAGCATCTCTCACTAACCCTTTTCAGTCATTACACTTACTCTCAAGTCTTTAATTCTTGTACATGTCTTAGTATTCCACTGACCATCTCTATCAGAATATCTGGGTAATAATGTGCTTTATACCAAACACTTCCCAAATCTTACCTTATTTACTTATTAGAAACACTGTAGGTGAAAACTATAGTTGTTTCCATTTTATAAAGGTAGAAATCAAGGTTTTCCAGAGGCTGTATAACTTATCTAAAGCTCCTCAGTTGGTAAGTGATGAAGCTAGAATTCAGATCTTCCTCAGTTATCACTTCATTCTCCTCCTTGATTTTACTCCCTTGTCCCCTCTCCCCTTAATTCTGTCATTCATCTAAAAATTATTCTTGTGTTATCACGGTAAGCTTATTTTCATAGAGGACAGTGACTTAAAGTTCTAATGGAACTTTAAAGATGGTAGCAGAGGTTGGTAGAGGAGATGGTGGGTGGCAACAGACGTTTTGAAGGACCCTAAAGATACCAATAGCAGTTTACCAATAACTTCAGAAAGCAGTCTTTAGTTTTTATTTTTATTTTTGGTACCAGGCATTGAACTCAGGGGCGCTCTACCACTGAGCCATTCCCAGAACTTTTTATTTTTCATTTTGAGACAGGGTCTTACAAAATTGTTGAAGCTGGTTTTGAATTTGCAATATTCCTGCCGTAGCCTCTTGTGTAGCTGGGATGATAGGCATGTGCTGCTCTGATGACATAGTCTCAGCAGTTGGTATTTTCAACAAGCATTTACTGAATCTTTGTGTAAGTTACAAAAACATACCAAGAAATCTATCATCACATAGTATGTACCAAATGAGAGGTGTAGACAATGATGAGTAGGATTGAGAGGAGTATAACTCATTTCTGCTTAGAGTAAATCAGTAAGTCACTTGATTTCCAATTAATTCATTGTTATATGATCACTATTTCACCCAATTTGTGGCTGTTGCAATACTTGCTAAATGATAGCAAAATAAACAACCTCTTTGGAAATTACCAGATTTACCTTAAGAGTTTCACTATTTTTAATGCAGGATTTTTAAAAGCAATCTGAGGTAATCAAATGAGTTTGGAGACAGTCATTCATTGTCCCATGTCATTAACACAGTCATATGTCCTTCACACATAAAAAAATCAGTTGCACATAAATGGGTGGAGACTTTATTATTGTGGATGTCTTATTATCCTTAGCACAACTGAGTCATTTGCTTTGCTCTTTGCACTAGTGACATTCGTTCTCTAGCTCACAGCAGTGAAGTTTGTCAAAGTAAATTTTTGTTCCTTCTTTCAAGATATTTTCTTTTAGTATATGTTTAGTTTGGACTCAAATTGGCTAAATAGAGGGACTAGGAGAAATGTGGGGATAAATCATTTTAGAGATCAGGGGATGAGATGCACCAGATTCACAACAGAAGGGTCATGAGGAGAACCTTCTGAAGAGTTAAAAAAAAAAAAATCTTAGGAGGCAGAAAAATAGCAGAAAAGCTTTTTAAAATTGGCAAATTTGTGATGAATACTCACAATAAAGGATTGAAGGAGTTAGAATATGAGAATTTGTCTGAAAATGCCATCAGAACCCGTACATTCTTCACAGTAAGTCAAAGCTTGTTGATTGATAGAAACACATGTAATAGATTTTCTGTTGGTGTCAGAATTATAAGGTCATAAAATTTCCACATTAAAGACATACATGCTTATTAACAATAACTATAGAAATTAAGAAATCAGAAATTGGAATTAAGATGCATTTTATGCTAGGTGCAGTGGCACACCACGGTAGTCCCAGTTCTTTGGGAGACCAAGACAGGAAGATTGCAAGTTCAAGACCAGCCTGGGCTATATAGTAAGATCCCATCTCAAAAAATTAAAAAAAAAATAATTTTGTGCATCAAGAGGCTATATAACAAGGAGAGCTAATGGGTACAGCTAAAACACTGGTGGGAATTCTACCTCTAATATCTAACACTCCAGTATTGGGAGAAACTCAACTATTTTTTGAACTAATGTGAAAAAATATTCTTTACATTTAAGATTAAGTTGTTTGGTAGATATTTGCATATAGTGTAACTTGAGGTGAGATAGAAAGGTGTGTTTCATTATAGATTAATGCTATTTGGATGATAAATAGTTTCAAGAAAATAAGGCAACTAGCCTGACAGTAGTATTTATGGAATCCTTACCACTGGAAAGCACATTACTAACCACTATACAACAAATAAATAAATTGCCCCAGCAACAGGAACCTTAGACTCCTTTGGGGGCAGCAAAAATATTACAAATAATTTGTAATCTCTATAAATGCAGGATATAATGTTTAAATCATATATCACCATGATTAGCACAATGTTTAGCATATGGCAAGCACTTACTCAATAACTGTATAATGAGTGAACTGCAACTGCATACTAACTGCAACTGATTGAACAGAAGCCCAAATTTGTGGAGAAACATCCCAATCATTTAAAAATTTTAAGCAATAGGCAAAATAAGAACAATGTCATAATCAAAAGCCTTTATGTAATTTTGTACTTGGTCCGCAATTTGCTGAGTCAACTTGCTCATTCATTCACCTAACACATGTTTATTGAGCACATACTATGCACCAGGGACTATTTCTAAGTGGTGTGCACAAAATGGCATGATATTTGAGTAAAGACCTGGGAGAAAATGAATGAACATGTGCAGTTAACTTAAGGGAAGAAAGTTTCAGGCACAGATAACAGTGCCAATGGCCCAAGGTGGGAGCATGCTTGTTATGTTCAAAGAACAGAAAAAAGGCTAGTGAGACTGGAGCAGAACAAGCAAGAGAAAGAGTAACTGATGAGATCAGAGGTAAGGGGGCCAGATCATGCAAGAACTAACATGTCATGGAAAGGTTTTGCCCTGAATGAGGTGGGAAGCCTTAGGACAGTGATATGATTTTACTTCTTTTACTCTAAAAGACGATCTTGACAAGGGTTGGGTGGGTAGAAGGCAGGGAAGCTGTTAGAGAGGGGTAAAGATAAATTCAGAGAGATCAGTTACAAAGTTGTTATAATACTAATGATGATAGATGCTAGGAGACGTGAAAACAGAGGTGTGAAATGGTATTATATTTATTCATTTTCTTTACTACTTATGTACTTAGTTTTTTTCCCCCCCCTATTGCTATTAAGAGTAAGGAGTTCTGTGTCCTGAAGCAGTAATCAGAATAATTGGTCAAATATTTAAGGATAAATAAATGTAGCTACATGCATGAATGCTGAAGGATGCCAAGGAAGGACAAAAAGTGATTTAAAATGAACTTTTATTATTAACATATAGCAAATATGGAGTATTTAGGGTGTTTCAGGCACTGCACAAGACTTAAACACACATATTACTTAATCTTACAATAACACTCTAAGCTATTATTATTATCTATTCTTTGCCAAATAGATAATTAAAGGAGAGAAAAGTAGTTTGTTTAAAGTTACACAGCAAAACCAGCAGAGAGATTACTTCAATCTGTTGTATTTATTTTTTTACTATGGAACCCAAATTGTTTAATGAATAAAATTAAAACAAATAATTTAAAGATTTACAATGTTTAGAAGTACATTGTGAAAAATAAAACTAGCAAATCACCTAAGAAGTACAGTAAGTTTGGCTGATATGGAATGACCATGTATGTGTTAAGAGTGACAATATGAAGAAGTGAGGTAGGAGAAGATGGTTTGGGGAGAAGTAATGAATCATAGACTTTAAAAACTGGCAACTCTTAGATACGATGTCGTGGGTGGCAGGAAGCCATTGCAGCATTTCTAAGATGAAGCCAGAAAATGATCGGTTTCATGGGGCTGGAAAAGGCAGCATAGCAGTGTACCATAGTGCAGCAGAATGGTTACCAGTGCGATTGAGAGTCTGTGTTTAAGCCCTGGGTCAGCCACTTACCAGCTGTATGACTTTGTGCAAATAGCATAAAACTGGGTTTCTCCCACTGTAAAATGGGAATAGTAACAACAAAAACCACTTTGTAGGGTTCTCCTGAGGATTAAATGCATTAACCTCTTTGAAGCAGGTGAAGCAGTTCCTGATACATGATCAGTGCTTATGTGAGTTATTGCTATTATCATTCCTGCATGTGTATTAGGACAGAGTGTAGCTGAGATGCAATCTTTAGTTTTGGGGGAGCACAGGTTGGTGAAACAACTACATAGGGTAGAGGACAGGAAGGTGTGGGAAGGCACACTTCATAAAGTAGAAACAGGGGCTGGAGTTGTGGCTAAGTGGTAGAGTGCTTGCCTGGCATGTGTGAGGCCCTGGGATCAATACTCAGCACCACGTATAAGTAAATAAAAGATCCACTGACAACTAAAAAACATACTTAAAAAAAAAAGTAGAAACAGTTGCTTGAATGAAGGCCCATGGGTGACAACATGGAAGGGGGAGGATTGGATTTCACAGGAAGTTGGTGAGGCTCAAGGAGAAATCACCAAGGTCAGTTTGGCAGGGGTGGTAGCAGTAATTCAAGACAGGTGTCTGTAAGTAAGTCAAGGATGTGGTGTGTATGTAGAAGACCTAGCACTGCCCATTGTTTTAGGGCCATTATATTTTATATCTATATTTTCATATCAGTTGGGCAAAGAAATCCAAAAAATATAATAGAAAGGTAGAGCCTTATTAAAAAAGAAAAAAACAACTTTGGGTTATTCTGATCTTTAACCTACATGTGTCCTTAACAGAGATCTTCACTTGAAGCTCAAGACTCTAGAAATAATACACAGCATACTAGAATGCTTTTTTAAAATAGCCTGCAATGTTTTAGAAAGGACTTAATGCCACTCACAAAATATATGAAGTCTAACAAGACTGCATAAATTGAAGGCGGGAAAAGGGAACACAGTATAAAAGTGGAAAGGGATAGCAGATGAGAGCCTGTCCATTTGCCTCAGGTGGACACGTGGTTGCTGGTAAATCTTTAAGCCTTGAACTGATGTGGCACACAAGCATATCCAATTAGAATAGAGAAAACTTAGTGACCTGTTAGAAAGTCTAATTAACAACTTGTGGCTTTAAAAAAGAAACCTTGATTGTGTGGCCCAGAAAAAAATAAATATAGGCAAGAAAAGTTGGAATACAGAGAGAAAATTATGACTTTTGATTATGTTGTTTAAAGACAGAAGATAACTTCACACTGCAGTAAAAAGTGAAGGGGTTTTCTTCTGGTGGTTGCAGCAAGCTGAGAGTTAAGGTGTGTCACAGAATTCAGACTAGAGGTTACAAAGATAACTATTTCCCCTGTTTATAAGATATATGTAAAGCTCTGATGTGAGCTAATACTGCCTTAATCTGAATTGTGAGGCTTGCATTTACTTGTTTTGAAGAAAACAGTGGACAAGAAAAATTTATATTAAATGTTAGCAAGTAACTATAGAAATTACAATTAAAATAACATAATAAAATGTTATTTTTAATAATCCATATTAAAATGTGATTATTTTAAAATGCCCTTGGGAAAACATGGACATTGATTAGCCAGCTAGAAATTGAAAATACTATACACTTCCCGCTCCTCGACCCCAGTCCCCACTACACACTTTTAAATGCCGTTTTATCCTCAAATGCTCATCTCTATGTATGACATCTCTCTTGAGTATATAAATCATATTCATTTTATAAAATTTTTAAAAATATAAAAGTAAAAAAGTGATAAACAGACTGCAAAAATTGTCAAACATACTGAAAAGAGACTTGGAGGAAATTTCTCCCAACCTTTTTAGAGTTGCTGCAAGAAAGGGAAATGTAACTACAGAATGGATAAGGACGGACGTTGTTTTATCAACTATATTAAATGTGATGCCAGAGAAAGTTTCCCTTAACTTCTCTAAACCCAGGGAGTCAATTGTGTACCTACGTATATATACGCTTCTATAAATAGAGACATAGGTGGACTTGTAGAGACGCGTCTCTGTGTATCCCTGATGATTCAGGCAATGTGGCCTTGGAGAGGGGTAACCGAAGTGAGGACATTCCTTTGGGAAATCCAAGCTGTTTCGCAACTTCTAACGCAATCAACGTTCAATCAAGCGGGCCGGGAGCAATTCCGCGTCTTCAGGCTGATTGGCTGGGCAGGACTGCCTGGGGTGCGAGTTACGCACACCCGCTTGGCTCCCCAGGCTACAGGAAGCCCGAGCGCATTTGAGCAGCGGTTTCTCGAAGCTCAAAGAAGTTGAAGGTGCTGCTCCTGTCTGACGGTTCTTTCTACTAAACTGAGACTCGTCTTCCAAAATCCGCGACCTGGTGAGAGTTCTAAAGGAAAACGCGAGGTAGGGGCGCGCGAAGTTACGGACTGGAAGGGACAGTTCCCAGGAAGAGTTGAGATGTTCAATTTCCAGAGTGTGGACCCCATCGGAGGAGGGCTTCTTGGGTGGGGGCGGTGGAGAGCGTGAAAGAATCTTCTTGGCAAGTCCATGGTGACAAGTGGGGTGAGTGCTAGTCACTCGAGAAGTTTCCAGCCCTTAGTTTTCAGCGCTAACCGCGCGGACGGGATCAAGCTGCCCCCAGCGCGCGAAGCCGCGTGGTGCCGGGACTGGGTTTCAGCCTGCAGGCGGGTGGATAAAAAAACCTTTTCCGCAGCGGAGAGTTCAGAGGGAGAGCTGCGTTGGCAGCCAAGGAGATCCAGAAAGCACCGCCGCCCTCCAAACGCAATCAATGCCGGCAGCCCAGCGCCCAGAAAAGCCCGTTGTGACCATCATGGACCGAGCAGTTGGTGCATCAGGGCGAGTGCTCTGCCCTGCCACGCTTGGGGATCCGCCGGGGAGTAGAGGTCAACCTCACCTCTAACTCCTGGGGGTCATTTGGCTAATGTACTGTGGTTTCTCCTCAGGTCGCGATGGATCTTGAAGGGGACCTCAATGGAAGAGCAGGGAAGAACTCCTTGAAGCTGGGCAAAAAAAGGTAGCCAGTTTGTTTCACGATTCTAGTTTATAGCGCTTGAGAGATTGGTCTATTTGTTTTTAGCCTTCAGCCCTGAAATAAATGTTGGGTGGTGGTGGTGGTAGTTGTTACTTTGATCTTAAGATAACCAGGTCAGTCTTTGGAAGCAGTCCCCCACCCGCTGTGCTTAGAGTAGAAGTGCATTGACTGAACTGGGCATAGTTTTTGCATTCTCTTTAGGTCTTGGTGAGTCTTTTCCCTCAGCTTCCTGGCCCCAGACAGGCCATGCTCACATCCCTTTTTAAAATTTTATTGCCTTAACAAGCTATATTGACGCCCACGCACCTGAACCATATGCTGCTTAGGCCCTGCTCTGTGGTCTAGTACCTTGCTTCTGATAAACAGCTACATAAACATTGCTTATTTGTGGTATGGAGGATGGAACAGAAGGCCAAACTTACATTTAGGTGTTTCTTTGTTTGTCTTTAACTATTAATGACTATATATGAAACTGTTAATGTAACTACAGGGAGAAAGTAAAGTTTCTCATATGGACTGCCTATGCAAGAAATTTTACACTTCACTCAGTAGGTTTGTTGTTAGTAGAAAGTGGTAAAGTGTAAGATAAAACCATATATCAAAAGTATTTCATTATTATTAGAAACAAGCTTTTCAGTGTAAGAGAATAGAAGTAAATGTGTAACTCAGATAATCAAAATAATGTTAAATATGAATTGGAAACTTCAATATAAATTTATGATTATTTGATAGTTCCATTTCCATCTGCTGAAAGGGACAATAGAAATAAGTGCTTCTAATGCCAAATCTTGTTTTCAAATACTATTCCTCACTAAATGGAATGAGCACTCCAAAGAAAAATAGCTAATTTCAGCCAAGTCTTAGGCAGGAAAAATACAAAATGAGCCTACGGTATTTTGTGGTACCTGAAAACAAGGAAGTGAAAGGTTAATGGAGTAGTCAAAAGACACAAGAGGAGGTTTGGAGATGTTTCCTCCACCCAAGTCTGGGACAATTTAATCATCAAAGAAAACAATAACCATAATTGATTTTGAGTTACTGAACAGACTATAATCGATGAATCCTGAGGAGAGGAAGGAAACTGAAAGAGGGTGTGAGTGGTGCAGAAAATTAAGGAACATTTACAGAAAAATGCAGTGATCATATTGGAACCTGCATTGTTGTAATTGATCCAGGCAAGAATTGTCAATGGATCCTAAACTATTTAGAGAAGTTGTGTCTAACAATTATCTCCACAATTTTTACTAATGGGAAAAAGAAAAACTGTACATGTCCAGTGAGAGTTTGTAGTTGGCATATTAATGGAGTGATCAGACTTAACATTGCTTCTGGTGGAACAGACTATGTTAAATAACTTAGCATGTAATGGAATTTAAGTACACAATACTACATAGAGAGTATGTTTGCAAACACTAATCTGAACCCGGTCAAGCTTCTAGACTATGGTGCTATCCAGTAGAAATATAATGTAGATTGTATTTATAATTTAAAACTTTCTAGTGTCAATTGAAATGAATTTTTAAAAACTTATTTAATAATATTTCCAAAATATAATCATTGCTACATATAATCAAAATTATTAATAAGATAGTTTACATTCTCTTTTTCATACTAAGTGCTCCAATTTGGTGTACATTTTACATTTACTATATATCTTTATTTGTAGTCAGTTTGGGACATATATACCCAAGATGTGGGACAAGTTATATACAAAATATGGTACATTCTTCAGCTGATCTTGTCTCTTTAAAATTCTCAATGTCAAAAGAAAAAAATAGGCACTTCTAAATTAAAAGAGGTTACAGAGACATAACCAGCAAATGTAACATATGAACTTTGATTAAATCAGAGTTCAAAAAAGAAAAAAAAAAAAACCTTTAGAAAGCATTCCTGGGAAAATTGAATGTGGATTTGATATTAGGTGACATTAAAATTGTCACTAATTTTCATACAGAATGATTCCATATTCATCTTACTTTTGAATAATTTATCAAAATATTAACAAATGTGTACAATGAATCAAAATGCAGTCTGTAAAAAATAAAAGCTATATTAACAAATGTTACCATGTGCTTTCAATGAGAATGTGGTTAAAAAATTAGTAATCGTTGAATCTAGGTGAGTTAGATGGGTAGTCACTATACTATTCTTGCCATTTTGTGTTTATTTGAAGTTTTTCCACAATATAAGCTTTCCATGTAAACAAAGAAAAAGACTCCAAGGAGTCTTTTGGTTTTTACGTTTTTTTTAAAACATAGCTTAAAGAACTATGTTCTTAAGACACAAACACTTAGGTATATTTGTGTAAGAAGTTTTGAGGGATTTATGAAGTGACCTGGTTAAAGAAAATTGCTTGATCCTTCACATATCTTCATTTTATTATTGGTTCTATCTTGGCCTAAGGAATTTTCAAATTAGAGACCATTCTTTTAGTTAAGGGTTCTTAATTAGCTGCTCATCATCGTTGAATTTAGTCTGTTCTTGAAACTATGTTAACATGGAATTGAGAAGTAGTACTTGGTTTTGCTAATAGAAATGCTGGGATAGAGCACTCACTATCTGGGATATCTGTATTTGCAAACATTCTTCATTAAAATGATGTTTAATAAGCCCCTTGCCTTTTTAGGCAGTGTTTCATGTTGTGGGGGTAAGTGAGTAATGTAGCAGGGGAGAGAGTTCATGTGAAAGTACTTCTAGTGCAGCATATCATAAGTCTGAGCTCACACCTTACAGCTTGGTAGTCAGAAGATAGGCTTTGCAGTTTACATCTCAACTTTTTTCCAGGCATGGAACCTTGGATAAGTTAGTAAACTCTTCTTGCTCTTCTGTAGTTTTTCTCATCTCTAAAAGGACAAAACGTGCCTTGCTCTGAGTTGTTTATAAATCATGTATGGGAAGTGCTTACAGTTGGTGACTGGAACATTCTATTTCTCCAAAGTAGCATCAATTTAAAGAACAAAAAAATAAATAAAAAGCTCAGCACTAAAACTCAACTATTTATGGCTATTTCTTTTCTCCCATCTTGGTCCCAGGAATATTGAAACCATGCCCTTACTGGAAATAGGGTGGAACCAAACCTGAAGATGTTTGTGTATTTATTTGCATCTAATATTGCTCCAAAGCCAAACATGAGTAAACTCTGGATTTTTTCTTTAGAAGTCTCTTCACCTCATTTGACCTCACTTGGTGAAAAGAACAAAGATGAATTTACTTTTTTTTTTTTAATTTACTTTTTGAACTTAAAAATCCATGCAAAACTAATGCTTTTCTTTTGAAAAAAAGTCTTTTGTATGTATGAAAAATGTAGCTGAAGCTGGTTTGTTATAGTTAGTTTGCTTTCCTGCCTAGGTGGTAGTTACATATAGTGGGTTACTGAGTTAGATGCATTTGAGTCTGGGCTTGAAATGATAGTTGGGCCTTTTATGTCTAAGGACAGCTTTTTGACAGTTTACAGACATCTTTTTGGTGGAACAGTTTTTCTAGATTGTATTTATTTTCATAATGGTCCACTTAGGGCTCCAGACATCCCTTCAGAATTAGATTTGTTCATAGAGTGATTGAATTACTTGTTTCCTCAGGTTAGTTATGCCCAACATTTGATCGTCTCTGCTTTCCATTAGTACAGGGAATGATTAAGAATAAATAATAACATCTAGAATATCTACTGCTGGAACCCATGAATGATTTTAAATTAGAATAAAAATAGGAGACTTATTTTTAGTATGTATTTTTCTAATCATGAAAGGGGTGTGTACATGTGTAATCATTAAAAATTAGGAATTATGTAAGGTACACGTAAGAAAACATTTTTACAGTTAATATCCAGTGGTAACCACATGGTGTATTTTTTTTTTAATTTTTCGTAGTTGTAGATGGACAGCATGCCTTTATTTTATTTGTTTATTTTTATTTGGTGCTAAGGATCAAACCCAGTGCCTCACATGTGCTAGGCAAGTGCTCTGCCACTGAGTCACAACTCCAGCCTACCACATGGCATATCTTTCTAAAATAAATGTAAACATTTATTTTTAAACTTCACAAATGATATTGTACTGTTAATCTGTTTTTTTCTGAAAAAGTATATTATAGACATTTTTCTTTGTTCCAGTTGTCACTGAATATAAGCTCTATAAATTGGTAATTTAAAAAGTTGTGTAGTTTTTAAAGTTTTATTTAATTCCTTTGCTATATTTTTCAGTAAAAAGAAAGAGGAAAAGAAACCAACTGTCAGCATGTTTGCAATGGTGAGTTTTGAATTAATTCATTATTAAAAGTACTTAGGAAATTTGACTTCTCCTTACCTAGAAAAGAGAGATTTTATTTGGTATAATATTTTCTTACATAGCATGGTAATGGAAAGGCAAAAGGAATTAGTTTAATTAGCTTATTTTCAGATGAATGATGATCATAGCTTTGCTGTGTGAATTGAGTTCTGTATTTCAGTATTATCCTAACTAGTTATGTTGCCAGTGATCTATTACCTCTGGAAACGGTTTTCCCTGTGTTGGTCTTTGTCATCTAGATTGAGGTAACCTGTTACATTGCGTGTTGCCTTTAATGGCTGTGAAATCCTGCCAGGTTTGAAGTCCAAGTTTGAAGCACCCATAATGATAAAAGGTAGCAATGGATTATTTATTACCATGATTTAGCATAGGCCATTGTTCTCTGTGCTGAATAACTGAGAATCTAGAATTTGAAAACCTTTCCGTAACTCTTTATTTCATTTTCTAGTTGCATGGTTGTTGTTTTAAGCTTTTCTTTAATTCCACTTGGAATAAGATAGAATTTTTTTGGTGTGGCTCGTTATTGATAATCTTTAAAAGTTTTTGTTTGTAGTTGTAGATGGATATCATGCCTTTATTTTATTTGTTTACTTATTTATTTTTTGTGGTGTTAAGGATGGAACCCAGTGCCTCACACGTGCTAGGAAAGCACTCTGCCAGTGAGCTACAGCCCCAGCCCCCATTACTGATAATTTTATTTCCCTGAACCTTCCTTTTTTTCTAATGCAAACTTCATCTAACCTAGGTGAACTGTTTCAGGAACTGAAAACTGGAAGACTAGTGAATCAATTAAGTCTTGCTGCACATACTTTACAATTTACACATACACACTGGACATGTTTTAAAATGTTGAGTAGATAGACTATAAAATGGATCTTGGTAAATTGAATATAAACATAGGTATAAGTAGGAAAAATGTCACGTGACTTTGCATTGAGGACTCTGTTATCTTATACCATCTTCATCTTGCTGTGCTGCATTTGCTTTTATTGGCTCCTCCTTTAGTTCTATTTCCACTTCTTTTGGAATATTTGAAAGATGAGACTCTAGATACTCAGACATTCACAGAAACCCTACTTGTATAACCAAATGACAGCTCTTGTTTGTTTTAGATTTTATACTCACACTCTAGTATGGAAAGAAATGTTTATGTTAAAATTGAATTTCTTCCCAACATTTAATTTCAGTTTTGTTATTTTGAGACCAAAGCGTTTCTGTCTTTTATGCTTTAGGATTTTTCTTTCTTTCCTTTTGTGTGTGTGTGTGTGTGTGTGTGTGTGTGTGTGTGTGCGTGCGCGCGCGCACGCACTGGGGATTAAGGTCAGGGCCTTATGCACACTAACCACATGCTCAATCACTAAGCTACACCTCTAGCCCTATAGCTTAATTTTTATTATTTACACATGAAACTTTTTTAAAAACCTAGGGTTCCTGTATTTTAGAAAATGTAACAAACTACTCTAATACTAGTAGAACTCAATTCAAGCCACAGAAGAATAAAATCTGGCGTTTGAATGTGAAGCAATAGTAATAACACACATATAACACTGCGGCATTGTTTTAAGTACTTAACGTACAAACTCATTTAACCTTTAGGATTCCTTTTGAGGTAGATGCTATTATTATTACAGTTTTACAGATGAAGAAATTGAGGCCAGACATTAATGTGCCCCAGGATACACAGCAGGGCCAAGATAGAATGTGTTCTAAGCCTTCTGTGAAGTACTACATTACTGAGATGACTTTTCTATGTCTTTTTCCTGAAGAGTGGCATAGAAAACAGTGAACCTAACTCATATACAAAACTTGTAAACACAAAGACATAATCAGAAAACTGAATGGTAAATGCTGATGGGACTGGCAGGGCTTACTAATTACAGTTTCTAGCTAAGAAAAAGACCCATGCATATTAGGGATGAGCAGAACTCTTTTCTGCTCATGGTGTCTGTTGATTTATTTTTACTAAGAAACTTGATCAATTTTGAGAAAGTGATAAAAGAAATATGGGACAGATTTAATACTTCCTACTGGTCTTTGCTTTATTTATAGCAGGCATCACTCAGCATTTATAGAAACACAAAAGTAGAATAAACTTGAATACAAGTGGGGGAAAACGGGCAAGCAGAAGGAATTAAGGGCCAGAGAGGGGAAGGATGGGCTGCAGATCCTGTACAAAATGAACTCCTTAAAGATTATACACTCCTGCCAGAAGTGTACTGCAGATTGAACTCTGAGCTCTTCACAGTATATATCTTACTGAAGCATTCATTATTTTTCTAAATAGATAATAGCTATCAATGTTAAGTACCAGGCATTTTTTAAGTACCCTCCCCATGCATTATTTGACTTAATCCACACAATAACCCTAGGATGTAAGAGCTTATGTTATCCTTATGTTCCAGATGAGGAAACAGATTCACAGAAGTTAAATAATGCACTCAAAGTCAGAGTCACATTACTAGCAAGGAGGCAGGCCCAGATTTTGCCCAGACATGCCTAGTTGCTTCTAAAAGCTATGATTGTTTATGAGAGTTTATGATTGGTTAAATTGTTATCTGCCTATAAGGAATTCTTTGTTAAATGCCGTTACCTTCTCACCTCCTGTTATTGAAGATCTTGTATCCTGGCTCAGGATATACCATTTCCTTCCTGGTCCTCCTACCAACTTGGGTGACTTTTCTGGTTATGGGAATAACTGTTCCTTGACCTTCACCACTGCTGTAATCTTACAAACCCATCTGAATTTGGAACTGTTCCCTTCTCTGTTTCTCCTTTTAAAACAGAGGGAGTATCCAGTTTTTAAAACTAATCATTTACTTGTACTTTGACTCCCATTTCCTCTGCCTTCTCAAGCACCTGACATTATCACTCTTTTTCTCTTCAATCTCTGTGCCTGAAGTGGGTTCTGCTCCCTTATCATTGACATGTCAAGTCTCTCTCATCTTCCTAATAACCTTGGAACCATCCCCCTCCTTGCATGTACAAGAGTTGTCTTTACTTTGTATCTCAGTTACACCTTCATATCAATTTTGAACCTATAGAAATTTGACTTTTGTCCTCAACACTCATAAAATTAAGTGGGCATTTAAAATTCTGTCTTGACCTCTTTGTAGCCCTTGACACCGTCCATCATATTCTTTCTTCTGTTTGCTTTTGTGATATTGGGGTGTGATGATTTCTCTCCCAGCTATTTGGCTTCTTCTTGTGTCACCTTTGCCTATAATGTTATTGTTCTTCAACTCCATATCTTAGGAGCCAGTGAGGGTGTTGACATTCCTCTAGGTCTACACAACCGTTTCCAAAAAATTTTTGATCCTTATGCAAAACTTCTTTCTGGTTTGTGTCTCACCCTGTGTGATCATACTACCTTTTAATCCATCTTCAGAGGTATCCTCTAAAACCTTCCAGGTACTCCTTCATTGAAGATTGTGGCATTGATTGCTTCAACTTCATTCACCTAGCTCCAGTTGTTCTTCAGAGTATTTTAGTAAACTTATAAAAGAGCCTACACTCAACATTCTCTAGCTTCTTCAGTTATAACAACCCCACACTACCTCAGTCGAGTCCCCATTTGTGAGAGATGACCTTGGGCTTATTCCCAGACAGTTTTTATCTATGAAGTCATAAACTCAAATGTATTACCCTTTGACTACAATTTCTGATTCCTTCCACCTTTGCCCTTCCTCTTGATAATTCCCTTTTTAACGTTGTATGTTCATCTCCTGTTGATGCTATAGCAAAATACCACTCACTTTATTGCTTAAAACAACACAAACTTATTACCTTATAGTTCCAAACTTGGAGGTCTTACTGGCTAAAACCAAGGTGTCAGCAGGATTTCCTTCTTTCTGGAGGAGAATTTGCTTCTAGAGGGCACTTGCTTTCCTGGCCCTCTGGCCCTCTTCCTGCATCACTCTACCCTCCTCTGCTGTCACATCTTCTGCTGATGTTAAGCCCCCTGCCTCCCTCTTAGAAGTAGCCTTGTAATTAATTGGGTCCACCTGAATGATCCAAGATAATCTCCCCATCCCTAGATCATTAACATCAACAGCCTCTGTACCAAAAAAGGAAGCATATTCAAAAGAACTTGGGATTAGGATGTGGATCTGTGAGAGGGACCTTATTCTGCCTGTCAAACCTGGTCAAGACTTTACTTTCAATTGCTCTTTCCTTGAGGTATTCCTCTTTCAGTTTTACCTTTCTAAATATCTCCCATAACAGCCACATCAAATCACTCAGTCCCTTCCTTCAAATGTTTGAATGCTTTTCCTTTCCACTTATATGGGCAATATAGAGTAAAATTGCATAGAAATCTTCCTTACTCTGCTATTGCCATCGTTCACACTGTTTGATCCTTGAGAGGCACGGCAAACTTATTTCCACCCAAGGATCTTTGTATTTGCTCTTCCTGCCCAGAATGCTCAGCCTCAAATCATCATATCACAGAACTGTATCCTTCTGTCACTGAGGTCCCTTCTCAGAGACAATCCCTGATGAGCCAGTCTAAACCAATGACCATGCCCATCAGTGACCCATGGACCTCTATGATATTTCTTCTGAATACTTAACCACTGGTTTCTTGTTCATGCGTTCCTTTTCTCTGAATGTAAGCTCCATGAGGGTGGGATTTTTGTATGTTTTGTTCAGTGTTGTACACCAAGTGCCTAAAGAAGTGCTTGGAACTTTAATAAGTACCTAGATTTTGAGTGAATATTGAATACCTCTATTCCTCATTTATTATTTACACTTGAGTGTAATCATTATGAGGACAAATGGCATGTCTTAGTCACTGCATTGTCAGTACTTAGAACCAGACATGACTCTTACTAGGTGCTCATTAATTATTTTTTAATGTTGAATGAATTAATGAAAGAATTCACTGACTTCCCTCTCTAACCTGGGCACCATGTTCCCATCTAGCCTGTTGAATATTACCTAAACTACTTTCCAGCAGCATCCTCTACTTTGCCCAAGAATCCAACTCTTAACTTTTGGCACTGATGAACCTTCCTTTCATATAGTTCTGGTTTACCTTGACTCTCTTTCCTATCAACCCCTAACCAAACATTTTGTTTCCTTTTTTTTTTTTTTTTTTTTTTAAGGACTCCAATTATAATTACAGTTATCTCTTACATTTCACCTAATATGTTACAACTTTTTGTCTCTTACCTTACAGTTAAGGTGAGAGCCTAAAAAGCCTAATTATTACATATGCAAAACCAATAATAGTAACCGTTTATGTTTTATATTGTATGATTCATAAAAGTTTCTCATATTCTCATTTTAATCCCTATAGCAACTATATAAGATTTTCTGTGTGAATGAATATTTTCCTCAGTTTATAAATATGGAAACTGAGGCTCAGGGTTAAGAGATCTGTACTAGGATTGTGGCTCAGTGGTAGAGTGTTCACCTAGCGAGGCACTGGGTTCTATCTTCAGTACCACATAAAAATAAATAAATAAAATAAAGGTATTGTGTCCATCTACAACTAAAAAATATTTTAAAAAACATTAAGAGATTCCCCTGCAAAAAGGTTCTTTCCTAATAAACTTTAGAGCTAGGACGTTTGATGGTGGCTTTTGTTCTATTCATGTTATGTTACCACTGTTCTCACGTCTTCTTTCCCTTTTTTTCCAGAAATTAAATTTGCTCCATATCATAAAAAAATTTGAGATTCTTACTCTGTGGACTTTCTGTACCTATTTCTGGAAACTTGCTTTTGTCTCTATTTACTCCTTTTTTTTTTTTTTTTTTTTTGTACTGAGGATTGAACCCAGGGGCAATTAACCACTGAGCCATATCCCCAGGCCTTTTTCAATATTTAAAAAAAATTTTTTGATTCATTGTACACAAATGGGGTACAACTTTTCTTTTCTATGGTTGGGTTGTACCCCTTTTTAATATTTTATTTTGGGACAGCATCTCACTGAGTTGCTTAGTGCTTCACTAATTTGCTGAGGCTGGCTTTGAACTTGTGATCCTCCTGCCTCAGCCTCCCCAGCGGCTGGGATTACAGGCATGTACCACCATGCCCAGCTCTATTTACTCTAAAGTTTGTTCCTTCCATTCTGTTTCAGAATCATCCCTTCTTTACCAAGCTTATGATGAAAATTTTCAAACATAAAAAATAGAATAGTAAAATTCACACTATATAATCATCATTTATAACTAATTAACATTTTGCCATGTTTTATCTGAAATTATGGATTTCATGATGTTCCATATATAACTAACTCAGTTTATATTTCTCAAATTTTTCTACAAAACATTTTCCTGTATAATATAATGCATTGATCATATTTAACAAAATGGATAATAATTTCTTAATATTGTATAGTGCTCTGTTCATGTTCAAATTTTTCTCATCTCCAAAAAATGTCTTTTATAATTAATTTGTTCAAAGAAGAATACAGTCAATGATAACATTTGGATATTATGTCTCCTGAGTCTAGAACAGATTTCTCCTCTTTTTAAATGACATTGACATATGGAAATGTCTGTACTAGTTGTCTTGTAGAATGTCCTACCTGCTGGACTATTTTGAATGTATCATTTAACTGTCTTCCATGCTTTGTATTTCTTATGTGCTCATGGTTAGGTCTAAAGATTTCATTACATTCCAACCAAATATTTTGGTAAGAAAATTGCACAGGTGATGCCATGTACTTCATGTCCATCACATCCAAAAACATCACATGCCAAGGAATTCATCTTTTCATCATGCTAACTAAATTCAATCACTTGTTTAGGTAATGGCAGATTGTACCCTTCCACATGCACACCATAAAGGGATCTCTACCCTTTGCAACTATGAAGGAATGTTGGGGCATTGTAGGAAATTTTTTTTTCATCTAATACTTAACATTATGTACTGATGATCCTCTGCCTCAGGTTCTTGAAATATTTGTTTATTCTCTAGAACATTGTTTAATCCTACTTTAGTTCCTATATTTTCACCAGTTGTCTTTTGGGAGATTTACCTATGCATGCAAGACTTCATTAAATAGTCGCCCTTGACCCTGAATCCCACTCTAGCAACTACCCTTTCTATTCTTCCTTTTGCCCCAAGATTATCTAAAGGAGAGTCAATATTCCATTCTCTGCTACTTAATCTCTAATTTTTTTCTTAATTCTATATATTTCTTATCTCTTTCTGGATAAGCTTATCCACTCCTGTGACTTCTGCTACAAATTGTGCCTCAGACTTTGAATTCTTTCCATGTACTTTCTGAACAGCACTTTCTGGATGAGCATTCAGACAAGACTCAGCAAGACTTCTGTCCTCTCTGTTCCCTCAAGCCCTTGTCTCTGCCAGCTTGTCCCAGCTTCCTGAAGCGTGTGTCTTGGTCAATATGCTTCTTGCTCCTTTTCCACCAAGAAGGGAAAAGCCATGTTCTCAATTTTGTGTCTCTTCTGTACACTATGCTATGGAAACCTCAAAGTATTCATTGTATATACTTTTTGCTTTCTCTTGTTCCTTTTTTAAACTCTGTGAGGACAGGGGTTCCATCTTTGGCATTTATTCTCTGGCTTTTATCTGTCCTTGAGTAGGCACTCAGCAAATGATGGACTGCTTGTTTTTCTTATGGCCAATGAATAGTTATGGAAGCAAAATATCCTGTGGTGGTGATGATTGCACGTCAATCATCTTCTTTCCTGTACTGAGGAATTTGCTATTTTAACCATTTAGTAGAGTCTCTTAAGATAAAATAGTTTCTTCCTGTCTCTCCCCCTTCAGTTTTTTGTTTGTTTGTTTTTTGTTTTTTAAGGGAAGAGGATGAATCCTCAGTTAAGACAAGATAACTTGTAGCAAAATCTAGCTTGTGCTTCAACAAAATATGAAACAAATGCCCAAACATTCTCTTTTTAAGGTTTTAAATTGTAAAGGGGATGATGTTTTGGAGTTATGGAAAGTTACGTCATCAACCCCATCTTAAGTACTTGATTACATTTTTGAGAGCTAGGAAAGATTTAAATCCAAATGCCTGAGTACTCTATATATTAGATACTCTTCTTATTCTAAACCTTAGGTTTTACTTATCATTTTATCTCATAATTTCACTTTCTTCCTTCTGCTTTATGGGCTGCCATTAAATTTTGTTACTGCCAAGGGCTCTTCCGCTTTTTATTTTTCTGCTAGTCAATTTGGCACTTATTCCCACTCATTACTACAATTTTTTTTTTTTTTTTTTTTTTTTTGGTACAGAGAATTGAACTCGAGGGTACTTGGCCACTGAGCCACATCCCCAGTCCTATTTTGTATTTTATTTAGAGACAGGGTCGCACTGAGTTGCTTAGCGTTTCCCTTTGCTGGCTTTGAACTTGAAATCCTCCTGCCTCAACCTCCCGAGCCACTGGGATTACAGATATGCACCACTGTTCCCTCACCATTATTACATTTTTGTAGGCTTCTCATTAGCTAACCTTAGGATTGATTTCTCTCTCCTCATGAAGTATATATGAGCTCTAAAATCTCACTTTCTGCTGCTGTGTCTTCTGTGTGGCCTGATCCCTGATCTTTGTTTTGATTTACATTCTCTGCCTAGACCTAAAACTTTTCATGCAGTTTCTTCCTGATGCCTACAATCGCATAGTGTATCCACATGACAACCACCTACCTTGGGGTTTAACTTTAATTGCTTCCCAGGTGAACCCTGAGCCCATTCATTTTTATTATTATAATTAACACATTTATTATGCAAGTGAATGGAATTCACTGTGATATTTCCATGTGTGAATACATTATATGCTGATTATCTCCCCTTCTCCCCTCTTCCCCTCTCTTTTCTACATTCCTGGCCACCTTCCTAGTTCCTGCTTCTACTTTCAGATCTTTCCTAACCCCGGATTCCACATATGAGATAAAACGTGTGATACTTTGTCTTTCTGTGTCTGACTTCTTTTATTTAACATGATGCTCTCCAGTTCCACCCATTTTCCTGCAAACAAAAATACTTAATTCTTCTTTCTGGCTGAGTAATCCTCCTTTTTGTATATTGTATCGTATTTTCTTTATCATTTCATCTGTTGGATAGGTACCTAAGTTGATTCCATATCTTAGCTATTGTAAATAGTGTCACAGTAATCATAGGTATGCAGGTATCTCTCATGTGCTGGTATTTCTTTTTGATATATACCTAAGAATGGGATAACTGGTTCAAATGGTAGATCTAATCTTAGTTTTTTGAGGAACCTCCACACTGTTTTCCATAGTGACTATATTAATTTACATTCCTACCAGCAGTGTAGAAGGGTTCCTTTTTCTCCATATCATCGTTTGTTATTTTTCATGTTTTTTAAAATAACCATTTTAACTGGGTGATATGGAATCTCACTGTAATTTAATTTTCATTTCCCTGAAGGCTATCAAACATTTTTTCATATATTTTTGGTCATTTGTAGTGTCTACTTGGATCATTTGCCTATTTTTTCATTGGATTACTTATTTTTTGTTAAGTTTTTTGTGTTCTTTACATAGTTTGGATATTAACGCTCTGTCAGATGAATAGCTGGCAAAGATTTTCTTCTATTTTATAAGTTATCTCTTCACTCTGTTGATTATTTCCTTTGCTGTGCAGAAGCTTTTTAATTTGAGGTAATTCCATTTGTCAATTCTTGCTTCTGTTTTCTGTGCTTTTGGAGTTCCACACAGAAAATTGTTGCCTGTACCTATATCTTGAAGTAGTTCTTCTATGTTTTCCTCTGGTAGTTTGAGGGTTTTGGGTCTTAAATTAACGTCTTTGATCCATTTTGACCTGATTTTTCACAGGGGTTATTGTTTAATCTTCTACACATGAATATCCACTTGTTGAAGAGGCAGTTCCTTCTCTCATGTGTTTTTGGCACCTTTGTCAAAAATCAGTTGACTGAAGATGCATGGATTTCTTTCTGGGTTTTCTTTTCTGTTCCCGTTGGCTAACCTGCCTGTTGTTGTGCCAGTTCTTGCTGTTTTGATTACTAAAGCTCTGTAATATTCTTTTTAAAAAATATTTTTATATATATTTAGTTGTTGATGGACCTTTATTTTTATTCATATGCGGTGCTGAGAATTGAACCCAGTACCTCACACATGCTAGGCAAGCACTCCACCACTGACCCACAACCCCAGCCCTAATATTCTTGAAATCAGTTATTGTGATATCTCTAGTTTTGTTCCTTTTGCACAGGATTGCTTTGACTATTTAGGGTGTTTTGTGATTCTGTTGAATTTTAGAAATATTTTTTCTAGTTTTATGAAGAATGTCATTGGTATATTTTCATGGGGATTACATTGAATCTGTAGATTGCTTTGGGTAGCATGGACATTTTAACAATATTAATACTTTCAATTCACAAACAGGATGTCTTTCTACTTTATGAGTATGTCTTCAATTGCATTCATCAGTGTTTTGTAATTTTCACTGTAGAGGTCTTTCAAATTCTTAGTTAGACTTATTCCTAGGAATTTTATTGTTTTGTGTGTTGACTGTTATGAGTGGGATTGTTTTCCTGATTTCTTAGCAAATTCATTATTAGTGTATAGAAAAGCTACTGATATTTTCTATGCTGATTTTGAATCCTGCTACTTTACTGAATTCATTTTTCAGCTAATAGCTTCTGGTGAAGACTTTGTTTTTCTGTGTATAGAATTATATTATCTGCAAATAGGGATAATTTGACTTCCTTCTTTCCTATGAGCATGCCTTTTATTTCTTTCTCTTGCCTAATTTCTGTAGCTAAAACTTCTAGTACTATAGTGAATAAGAGCAGTGAGAGTGAACATCCTTGTCTTGTTCCTGAACTTAAGAGGGAAAGCTTTCAGTTTTCCACATTCCAGCACTGATGTTGGATATGAGCTTGCCATATATAGCCTTTATTATGTTGAGGTATGATCCTATTATACCAAATTTGCTCAGGGTTTTTTATCATGAAGGGATTTTGAATTTTATCAAAAATATTTCTGCATCTGTTTAGATGATTATATGTCATATGATTTTTACTCTTTTTTTGTTTGTTTTGGTACCAGGAATTGAACCCAGGGGTGCTTAACCACAGAACCACATCCCCAGCCCTTTTTAATATTTTGTCTAGAGACAGGGTCTTGCTAAGTTGCTTTAGGACCCGTTCAAAATTCAAAGTTACAGAGGCTGGCTTTGAATTCAAGATCCTCTTGCCTCAGCCTCCTGAGCTGCTGCTGGGATTACAGCCAACCAACCCAACTGATTTTTATCCTTGATTCTGTTTATGTGATGGATTATGCATATTGATTTGCATGTTAAACCATGCTTGCATCCCTAAAACCAACTTGACCATGGTGTATGATCTTTTTAAATTCTGTTGATTTGATGTGCACATAGTTTGTTGAGGATTTTTGCATCTGTGATCACTGGGGATATTTCCCTATAGTTTTGTTGTTGTTGTGTACCTTTTGGGTTTTGGTAGCAGGGCAGTGCTGATCTTGTAGAATGAGTTTGGAATGCTTCCCTGCCTTTCAATTTCCATTCTTCTTACTGTGTCCTCTTCCTGTCACCATTTGGATCCAGAGAAGCATTTCTTGCCTTCCTGAGACTTCAGAAATTATGTGGATCTTCACTGGTCATTCATTGTGGTCAAACTCGACCTTTTCAGGAAAATTATTCTTTGAGGAGCATGAATCTGACTCAATCTTCTCCTCCTTGTCTTTACTAAGGCCTAATTATTTTAAAATTATTTTGCATTTATGCAAATTTCACTGTACAACAGATCTTCAACCCTTTTTTAAAATGACAAAATGTTTCCTGAATTGTGTCTTCTGAGGAGACTTTGCCATTCAAATTTGTTTCCATGAAATGAGAAGTGGTTTCATAGAAACCAGAACAACAAAGACTGGGTTACCACCACAGCCTTAGGAAAGATTTTTATAATTCTTACCAATCCTCATATAAGAAAAGAAGACAGATGGAGTCTAATATGAAAAATTAGGCCAGAACTCAATAGAAGAATCAAATGTCCATTTATAATTAGGCTGTTGCAGTAATTTAACAAAGGTAGAGGGTAGCTTGGACCAAAGTGTTAATTTACTCATGTGCAAAAAGAGCTTGCATTTGAAATATGTTTTGAAGGAAGAGAAAACCATCCGTGAAACTGCTAATTATGCCTATGCTCTCTACTTTCTTCTTTTTCTTAGTTTCGTTATTCAAATTGGCTTGATAAGTTGTACATGGTGCTGGGAACTTTGGCCGCTATTATCCATGGAGCTGCCCTTCCCCTCATGATGCTGGTGTTTGGAGAAATGACGGATAGCTTTGCAAATTTAGGAAGCTTGATCCCAGCAAACATTACTACTAATCAAAGTAAGTATTGTTTACGACACTTATTTTATTGGAAATCTCTTGAAGCAATGTTTGTGAAGTCCTTACTAAATATGTACTAATGTTTAATTTTGTGAGAGGTGGAGGGTCTGAGTTCCAGCTCATGTTTGTAATGAGTTTGAGAAGATAATATTCACAAGAATTAGGATGCCTAATAGAAATGCCAGCTGAGATACATAGAAAAGGAGAAGGCTCTCTGGAGTCAGAAATAGTCTAGAAAGCTTCAGGAGGAGATATAGGAACCTAAGCAGGATTTTGGTAAGCTGGAATCATTGTGAGAGTCCCTGACAGATTGGCTATGTGACTAAGAGGGGAATCCAGGTGATTCTAAAGCTTTTAGCTTGAGAAATGGGAAGGATGCATTTACTGTCAACTAAGATGAGAAAGATGGAGGAAAAATAGGTTTGGGCAGAAAATGTCAGAAATTTAGCTTTGGATATTGTCATGGGTTGGGCTGTCTGGAAGCAAATACAAAAATGGAGAAATAGGGCCAAGACAAGTAGGGCATGAGTGTGTGTGTGTGTGTGTATGTGTTTAGGATGGGAACAATATTAGCTTGTTTGTGTGTGAATGAAAATAATCCAAATAAGAGAAGGTGATAAGTGATGTTTGAAAGGAAGGGAAGAGATTTGTTAGAGTGATAGCCTTGAAAAAGGAAGTGATCCAAAGCACAGGAGGAAAGATTTACTTTAGATAGAAACAAGCATTTTGTCTACAATAATAGGTGGAAAGAGAGAATATTTGAATGTCAGAGTCCAAAGGTGAGTAGATGAGGATGTGAAAATCTGTAGAAATTTTCTTCTGATTACAGTAGCACCCCCTTATCTGCTAGGGATGTGGTCTAAGACCGAGTGGATACCTGAAACCATGGATAGCACGGAGTCCTATGCACTCTATACTTTTTGCTGTATATACAAATTTATGATAAAGTTTAATTTATAAATTAGGCATAGTAAGAGATTAACAACATTAACCAGTAATTGGTTATACTAATTAGAACAATATACTTTAATAAAAGTTATGTGAGTTGGTCTATCTGTCTCTCAAACTGTCTTTTTGTTCTGTTTCCACTCTTTTTCTTGTGATGATGTGAGATGATATATGCCATGGTTGACTGCAGGCAACTAAAATCACCAAAAGTGAAACCATGGACAAGAGGGGACTACTATACTTCAGTTTTATGCAGTGAGATAGTAAGCAAGACAATTGTAAAACAACCCTGTAAGAGAGTGGGCAAGTGAATAACTTGGAAAAAAAAATGTGGGTGTAATACACATACTCTTGAGTGAAGAGTATGTACATTGATTGATAATTCTGAGCTTCAATTTCAGGTCAGCTCTGGTTCAGCACAGATTGACTTAAACTAATGTACTCAACAACTTACAACTGAGTTTACCCTCAGATGTAAAAATGTTGAAAATGCCTGTTTGAGAATACCCTAAAAAATGTAGTGATACATTTAGCTTCCAATGACCCTTCAACATTGGAACTCTGTGTGTGTGTGTGTGTGTGTGTGTGTGTGCGCGCACACGCGCACACACGAAAATCCACGGCTTTGCACATCAACATTTGAACTTTTATGTCTGTGATGAATACTACACATCCTATCCCTCAAAACATGTACTTAAATATTCATACCAATTTGGAACCTCTGATACTTGTCCAGGGTTCTGGAAACTTCTTTGTAATCCTGAAGTATACAGTGTTTGCCATGAGGTAGGGAATACTTCAATTCTGTGATAATGGTTTGGGCCAGAAAAGTGGACAGTATGTTTGAGCTATGTAAAATTATTACACATTTATATTTCCCTTCATGGCATTCAAAGGGACCCATGAAAAGATGATGTACCACCTTTGACCCGGCACCTTTCTTCTATACCATTCAGCAAAGACAAGTCCTCAGTGCTTTCTGCATTCATTGGTTCCTCTACACCCTGTGTTTGGCAGTATTCTGTTCTCTGTCTTATTACCTTATAATGGAATAATCATATCTTTCCATGCTCTTTGGTAGCTCAACTGACCAATGTGTGCATGCATGCCTTTTCCGATCTGATCCACTTTTTCATGAAGCTTTAAATATGAACAGTGCCCTAACAGTATGAGAGGTGTTATGTTTATCATGCTATTCTTCTCTGTGTACTACATAAACCAACAACTGCTGTGGTTACCTATCAATAAAGAAATTATAGGTTATTAAAACAACTATTGAAGCTTGGTCCAGACTGGGGAGAGCAGACCATCAAATAACTCCTTGAAACTAACAGAACTGAACTCTCACAGACCACAATAAACTAAGCTTGTGTTATATCCATTGGTCTTTTTTTTTTTTTTTTTTTTTTTAGCTATATTAATGTTTGTGTGCATTATACCTTCCTCACCCAAACATTAATTTGCTCTTATACTTGTGAGGAAACAAATGATCTCTTTAGGTACAAGTGCCAGCCATTACCAGTTTTACCTGGACCATCCACAGATGTGAGAGAATAGACAGTGCTAGCTCTGCCTATCTTCAACCATGTAAGGACACAGCTGTGAACCAGAAAGGAAGTCCTCACCAGATACAAAATTTACCTTGATTAAAAAGAGAAAAACTGAAAGTAATTTATATTTATCATTTTTTCTTTCACTGCTGTAAAACTCTAAAGGAAACATGAGAACTATTTGTGAAATGCCAGCTCTCAAAATAATATGAGTTGAGTATTCCTTATCAGAAACATTTTAGATTTTGGACTTTTTCAGATTTTGGAACATTTGATATATAACAAAGTATCTTGAGGATGGGTGCCAAGTGTAAACATGTAATTCATTTATGTTTTACATATACCTTATACACATAGCCTAAAGATAACTTTACAAAATATTTTTTTAATGATTGTGTATAGGAAACAAATTTTTATGGTATCTTTTTGTACTGGTAGCATCATATCAATGCTCAAAAAAATTTGGATTTTGGAGCATTTCAGATTTACAAAAAGGGCTATTCAACTTGCATTTATATTTTGATGTTCAAATATGAGTGTATAAATAGTGCAGATTTTGTACGTTCTAAAACTTGGGCATTGTAAGTAAAGAAAACATCATCATCTGTGTCCTCAAAGCCAGGATTATGGGTGTGTGCCAACTAGGATGTTAGCTAATATTGAAATTCTTAATATTTCATAAGAAGGTCTATGATGGATCTGTTTTCTTCTGTTCAAGGCTTTCCTCTCCTTTTAACATTTCACTGGAAAAATTCTTGATAAATTTTGTTTACTTGGGTCTGTTTACTTTTTTTTATTGTAAACAAATGGGATACATGTTGTTTCTCTGTACATGGAGTCAAGGCATACCATTTGTGTAATCATAAATTTACATAGGGTAATGTTGTTTGATTCATTGTTTTTTTTTCCTCCCCCCCCACCCTCCCACCCCTCTTTTCCCTCTGTACAGTCCTTCCTTCCTCCATTCTTGCCCCCGTCCTTAACCCCAACCCTAAACCTAACCCTAACGCTAACCCCTCTTTCCCCCCATTATGTGTCATCATCCGCTTATCAGTGAGATCATTCGTCCTTTAGTTTTTTGAGATTGGCTTAACTCACTTAGCATGATATTCTCCAATTTCATCCATTTGCCTGCAAATGCCATAATTTTATCATTCTTTATGGCTGAGTAATATTCATTGTATATATATGCCATAGTTTCTTTATCCATTCATCAATTGAAGGACATCTAGGTTGGTTCCACAATCTGGCTATGGTGAATTGAGCAGCAATGAACATTGATGTGGCTGTATCTCTGTAGTATGCTGATTTTAAGTCCTTTGGGTATAGGCCAAGGAGTAGGATAGCTGGGTCAAATGGTGGTTCCATTCCAAGCTTTCTGAGGAATCTCCATACTGCTTTCCAGAGTGGCTGCACTAATTTGCAACCCCACCAGCAATGTATGAGTGTATCTTTTTCCTCACATCCTTGCCAATACCTATTTTAAATATAACTAATTTTTCTTGAATAATATGAGATAATCAGGTTTTTGTTTATTTTTATAATTGTTGAGGTACTGCTTTTTCTAAAAATTTATTAGTTGTTAATGGATCTTTATTTTATTTATTGATGTATGGTGCTGAGAATTGAATCCAGTGCCTCACACATACTAGGCAAGTGTTCTACCACTGAGCCACAACCCCAGCCCAGCCCAAGGTACTGCGTTTTCAAGCCAAAAAAAAAAAAAGACTAATTATAATCTGATCTCCACAATATATTATAAGAACAACAACAAATAAAAAAAGCCACATAGACCCTGACCCATGTTAAGTGCTTAAGAAATGGGATGAATAAATAAAAGACTGAATCAACTTTGTAGGTAAAGGATCCCTGACATTGTCTGGCCTGAGCCCATAATTTTATAGATAGAAAAGCCATGCCTAAGAAGTTGAAGTAATATGGCTGCAACAGGGTTTCTATTTTACAGAGCCAAGTTCCTGAATCAGGAATCCTGCCTTTTAGATTGGTCTTTTTTTCTTTTTTTCCTACTCTGCTGGTATTTTTCAAACTCTGCCTAAAATAGAAGCAAATTCCAACATTTTTTACTTGGTCTTTTTTCTCCCTGTCATCCTGTAGCTTTGATTTTTGGTTCTGTCGGGCAGGTCAGCCAGAAGGTACAGTTCTAAAGGCCAGAGGTGGAAGTAGCACATGTGAGGAAATCGTGGCTACTTGCAGTAAGTCCACCACACTGAGTGGCAGGCTCCAGCCTGGGCAGATGCCAGAGGGATTGATCATTTAGGCAGAAGATCCAGTTCCTCTTGCTTATCATTGATGGAGCTTTCTGCACTAGGAGACATGTTTGTGAGGCAGAAAGTGCTATGGGGATCATTTCAGTCTGTGCTTTACTCACTCTTCTTTCACCAGAGAACACTCACTCCACCCCACCCCATCTGTCATGAAAGCTCACCAGGGAGGACATCTCAAAAGGAGTTTGTTCAGGTTCAAACTAAGGGAGGGGAGTCTAGAGCCAAGATCTGCTGATGGCCAGCCCTCCTACCACCCACAGCAGTGCTAAGGTCACTCCCAAGGGTCTGACTACTTACATCCCCAGATACAGCCTGTAGCCAGAGCTATCCCTATGCCTTGCCTATCAACTCTAACTTTCTGATTCCTCCCTCTGCTTCCACTCTTGCCCATCTTAGTCCAGTTCTCCACACATTGTCAGAGTGAGCTTTTAAAAAGAAATCAGGTCACGTCTCTCCCATTGGCCTCCCATAGAATGGAATAAATACAAATTCAGTGCAGTGGTTTTTATGGCCTGTGTGACCTCGCCCCACCTGCCCCATCAGTCTGCGCTTTACCTATTCACCACAGGCTACCCACACCTCCAGTCTCTTTCCTGACTTGGGGAGGATTAGACCTTGCCCCATCTTTCTCTAATGGGTGCTGCTCATCACTCAGTTCTTCCTTTGAAAGACTTTTTGTCCCCAACCATCCCAAAGTCACTATAGCATCATGCCTTTACTCGTTGAGAGTCATTATTCTAAAATTATCTTGCTAATTTATTTTTTACTTGTTTATTTCAACTTATCAAAGGGGGAGGAAGGCACGGGGGCAGGGAGGAAGTTCCTGGGGATACGTTTGCTAGATATTTTGGCAGTAGTACCCTGTTATGTGAGATTTGGGGCCTGAAAGTAAAAGGATTTCCTGCTGGAATAGAAATTCAATAAGATAAGAGAAAGTGGCTCTGATTCTAGGTGGTATCCCCCAGTGTCTAGAAACTGCCTGGCACAAAAGCTCTGTGGAGGATGGTTTGAAAAGCACTTTTCAACTTAATCTCTTTATTTTTTTTCTAAGTTCTCAGTACTTAACATTACTAAATATACTAGTTGTTGAGTCAGATAAAACTGTACCATAATGTGATACCTAAACCGTATGGAGTATTCAGTCATGGGCAGTTTAGTTCCTTTGAAGCCTGGCTTGGGTTTGGAAAAGACCTTCCTTACCAGGTAGAATGGCCTGCTATATCTCTTTGTACTCTCATGTGAGACACTTATTTCCATGGTAGAAGAATGCTAGGTCGAAGTATTTTGACAAATGGTTTGACGTGTGGTAGTTCTGTGAGACCACTTGTCATTCTCAGGGAAGGCTGGGTTATAACAGATAGAATAGTCTGTACACTGTGGAGATAAAGATAAACTGAATATATGGTCCGATTTTCTCAGAGCTCGCATTGGTGGGAATGAGAGGACCTAAACATAGCAGTCATACTTCTATTCTAGAACTGACTTTGTAACTTGAATCGCGTGTCAGTTACTCTGGAATTCAATGCTAGGGGTAAGCTGTTTGATAAGAGGTCATATTTTACCTCATTTGTGGGGAAAGTATTATCTAAAAGAAAAATTTTGGGAAAGGGCATTTCAGGTACAAAGATCAGAATGAGTGAAATGTTGAAGGAAGAACATGGAATAGTTAGGGAACAGCAAACTCCTCATTGTGCTGCAAGCCAGAGCTCCATGAAAATGGGGAGAACTGGGGAGAGTGGGGTATAGGAGTTGCATGAGTTGAGGCTGGAAAGGGATGCAGTGAAGGTATTGTTTAGAACCCAAGTGGGCAAAAAATATAATTTTATTTTATACAACTTAATTTCACATTCAAATACTGTGACAGAAACCTAATCTCAGCTATTCTAGGGTAGCCCTTACCTTTCCTTGGGTGTGCTTGGAGGCCAGCCTAGCTCCAGACATGTGTTTTGGCCCAGTGCCCTCCAGCTCTGTCTTCACACAGCCATCCCTTTGAGTGCTTATGATCCCCTTTCTTAGGAGCATCAGGAACGTTCGGCTCCTTCTGCTTCTCTCTAGGTCCAGGAAGACACTGGGGAGCTGTTCTTAGGCTTCCTCAATTCATCATATGATCATTCTTTTTCAAGTTCTCTAGAAGAACAGACTTTTCTCTTGGAAATCAGGTATCAGGAGAGAGGAAAGCCTATCAGGAGACACGCTTTTCTCTCCTGGACCCTCAAGTACTTATACTGCTATCAATTCTCAACTGCATCTCTTCTCAGCACATGAAAAATACTTTTTTTTAGTCTAAAAAGGTAGAAGTTAGTCTCATGGAATTTAAGCAAAATATTTTTGCCTTGTTGTTTCCTTTCCCACCCTTCAGGGCATAGACTTTGGACTCACAAAAGTCAAGAAGAAACCTATATGCTATTTTCTCTTTATCTGTGGCAGCAATTGCCCTAGCTACTGGAATGAGGAAAAGGATGTGAGGATAAAGAAAATATCTTGAAAATCATTGGTTGATACTTCAAAAATATTATGCTGTCACATGTACTTTGTTACAAGACTGCAGATGAATCAATATGACATGTATGGACCTTGGATTTTATCTTTGGTGCAGTGGAAACAGCCACTGAAAATTACAAATGGAAACAAGAAAATCATGTTGTTTCCACAGATGAAATCTGATGAAAACATGATAGACCTCATTGAAGTAGAAGGACTTAGAAGTTTCTTATTAAAGTAGAGGTTGACAAAAGTTATTTTTAATAAATTAAAAAATACTACCCAAGTCTTTTCTTGACTTGGCTCCTTTCTCCTATTCTCTCTCTTTTCATATTTATTTTAATATTATCTGAGAAAAAGTTTAAACAATAATATTCTCACTAAATAAAAGATTCACCTTTCTAAAGAATTTACTCATAATGAATTTGTAAGTACAGTCATCATGCGTCAAACAGTATCCATATGGGATAAGCAGGTAATTGTGAGGAGATCCCTGAATCTGAGGGTAAAATAATAGGGGATGGTGAGGAGGAAAAGCAGAGGCTGAACACTACTTGGGTCTAGTGCTGATTGTCTTATGAGAATCCAATGCTTTTACTTTTTCTAATGAGAAATATGAAGGCTGGATTTTTGTATAGAATTTATCTAGTTTTAGATATTGGCAAGTAATTAAAACACACACACACACACACACACACACACAAACACAGACTGTAAGCCAAACAGTTTTTTGTTTGTTTTGTTTTACAGTACTAGAGATTGAACCCAGGGCTTCATACATGCTAGGCAAGCACACTATCACTTAGCTACAACCCCTTTTTTATTTTATTTTTGATACCCAGGATTGAACCCAGGAGCACTTAACCTCTGAGTTACATCCCCAGCCCTTTTTTGGGGGTGGGTACCAGGAATAGAACTCAGGGGTATTTGACCACGGAGCCACATCCCCAGCCCTATTTTATATTTTATTTAGGGACAGGGTCTCACTGAGTGGCTTATTAGCACCTTGCTTTTGCTGAGGCTGACTTTGAACTCTCCATCCTTCTGCCTCAGCCTCCTGAGCCACTGGGATTACAGGCATGCTTCACTGTGCCCAGCCATAGAACAGGTTTTTGAGGTCATAGCAGTTGATAATCTATATATTTAGATAAGGTTCTCATACTTGAGCAATATCACAATTAAATTATTAAATATACTATACTTACTTGGTGTACTTATTAAAAATTTAGATTTCTAGAGCCCTCCTTCCAGAAAGCCTGATTCTGCCTAATCTGGCTTAGTTTTATACTTCTAGAATATAAAACTAAACCCTAGTGTTCTTTGACTCAGGAAATATTATGTTTCAAAATAACAATTGACCATAAGTTTTGTTTTTGTTTTGATGGTACTAGGGATCAAATCCAGGGCCTTGCCTATGCAAGGCTAGCATCCAACCACTGAGAGACATTCTCAGCTCTCATAAGTGAATTCTTCAGAAAATTAAGACTCAAATTCAAGGTTCATAATAGTAGTTCTCAACACTATTAGATCTAGTTTCTATAAAACACTCTTTGATGCTGCCTTTGTTATTCTAAATGGGTCTCATAAAAGGTAAATTCTAAGACATTTTTCTTTTAAAAAAAATCAACATGTTTTGACTTTGTTTTGAGCTGGGGAAGGCATACTAGACTGGTGCTGTGCCATTCAGTCCCACCTGCAGCAACATGTTTTAACTTAAAGAAACAAAACTAACAGCAGCACAAATAATGTTAAAAATAGTTTAAAAATGCTTGAAAACAATGACTTTGGCCACCAAGCCCTTAATGAGAACACTTGTTTAAAATCTTGGTCTGAACTTCTTTTCTAAGTCTCCATGTTGTAAGGAATGAGGGTGAATGACCACAAGCTAGTGGTCCTGAACCAGAGCATTAACCCTGAGGAAGAATAGTATTTGAATAACTCCAGATACAGATTTGGGAATCACTGAAGTTGGCCAAGGTCATTCTCAGAGCATGCGTAGGATTCTGGGAAACACCAGAATTTAGGGAGGAGGAATAGTGTGGCCACAGTGGTAAAAGAACCAAGAGAATGAGTTTCAAGAAGCCAAAAGACAAGGAAGTAGTCAAGAGTCAAAGTGACTATTTTATTTAAAAATAATATAGCTTAGCTTCCCTACCCTGATAATCCGACTGACAATGCTATATAACCTAGAGAGTTTCTGGGTTTTCCTACTGGAAAACAAGATTAATTTTAGGATATTGTTTAGATATTTTTCTTCATAACTATTGGTTTGGGCAGTTAATCTTTTTTTTTTAAATTATATATTGTTTAAATTGATGATGGACCTTTATTTTATTTATTCATTTATATATGGTGCTGAGAATTAAACCCAGTGCCTCACACATGCTAGGCAAGTGCTCTACCACTGACTACAACCCCAGCCCTGGGCAGTTAACCTTTGAGAGTCATGCAAATAAAAAGTTTTACTGGGTTGCATGAACTCTAAGTTCATTTCAGCTTAGAAGTTTCAATTTTGTGAAAGCATATCTCAAGGAAAGAATTTTTTGAGGGTCTTAGAGAAGAAGGAAAGGTCTTTGGGCTTAAGAGCTTAATAAAGACTGATTAGAGGAAAAGAGATGTTGAATTGGAGGGGGATTAAAGAATATAAAGCTTTCATTCCATTCTTTGATCAGCAGGTATTATCTCTGACAAAGGATTTTACTCTCTACTTACATTCTATCATTTTGCCCAATTTTTATTCTGACTGATACACATTGATATTGGGAACTTGGTAATAGTAGAGTTGGTTTCTGATGAAAGAAACTATATATGTAGTATTCTTGTGTATATCAATGCAGAGAATCCAATTTTGACCTTGAAAAATATATGTATTTACACAGTCATTCCAGAAACCTGAACTTTCTCCAGACTGAAAAGTTGTAGTCCGAGTACTTTTTGGACATCTTCAATTGAATATCTTTTTTTTTTTTTTTTTTTTTTTGCGAGGGGTTGGGTACCTGGGATTGAACTCAGAGCATTGGATCACTGAGCCACATCCCCAGCCCTATTTTGTACTTTATTTTGAGACAGGGTCTCACTGGGTTGCTTAGTGCCTCGCTTTTGCTGAGGCTGGCTTTGAACTTTCAATCCTTCTGCCTCAGCCTCCTGAGCCGCTGGGATTGTAGGCGTGTGCCACAGCACCTGACTCAATTGAAAGTCTTAAGCACTAAAAAAAAAAAAAAAAAAAAGCGTTCACTTCTGATCTCACAGTCTTCCTTCCTCTGTTCAGAGCAGTTCTTTCTACTTTTCTCCTGGCTTATTTCCTACTACAGTAGCACCATTCTCCAGATGCTTAGGCTTGGAGGTCTTGTTCACTTTTTATTTCTACTGTCTACTATCTTCCATCGATAGTGAGATCCTATAGTTTCTTCCATTATAAGTCTTGTATTTTCCTTCCTTTCTATTCTCATTCAGGCCTTCTTTCCCTATGTAATTATAATAGTTCAAGTGCCTTAGTCTCTCTTCCAGTTAACCTTGCACACTACTGACAGCTAAATCTTTCTAGACCATATTTCTAATTATAGCTATTTTAGCTCAAAACCACTGACTGACTGCCAATCTGTTTTCATATATCATACCTGCCATGATAGACTATTTTTTCCAGCAACATACAACCCTTCTTAAAGCCATGCACAATACCTATCCCCCAGCCACACTAACTTACTTATTCTTCAAACTTGCCATATACTTTTGTCCATATTGCTCACTTTGCCAAAAAATACTTTTCCTCCCCTATTCCATACCCATCAAGGTCAGACTCCTCTGATGGGCCCTCTCGTATTGTAACCTAACATTTTGCGATGACCATAAGATTTAGTGTGCCTACCCATTGATCTAGCAGTCTTGTGATAATTTATCCTAGAAAATGTTTACCATATGTATATATGTATGTGCACAAGTATGTTTAATGCAACATTGTTTATTGCAGTATAATATTAGAAACAACTAAAATAGTTACAACGTCGAAAAAATAGATTCACGTATATACTGACAAGGAAAATGGCCATTGAATGTGGAATGTGATTCCATTTTTTAAAAGCTAAGCATGTATATTTGTATGTATTTGCACCTGTATATAAAAGCATACATAAAATCTAAAAATATATGCACAAAAATATTGAATAAGTGGTTGTGTGTGTGTGTGTCAGGGGATAAAGTTGTGAATGACTTTTTAATGTAATTGGTCCAAAGATGTTAGCATTTTGCTAATATTGGGTGATGTTCACTGATGTTTTTATACTATTCTTTGAGATAATTTGATACACTGTTCTTAACGATAATTATTTGATAATTTTAAAATAAAAATAAAAACTAGAGAGATGCAGTATTAGATTTTAAATATGTATGTGTCAAGTATGCATTGATATTTATTACCAATTTGCATGTCTTCTTGAAAATAAACCTCATTGAATTTAGTCTGTATGTGGTTGCACACAACCAACAAGGAAGTATTTAAGTGGATGACATAATGCTTATATACAATTAAAACTGAGTCACTTTGACCTATTTTATATAAATTATTAAGTGAAATGAGTTTGATTCAATTTTATGTGCTTATTTTTAATGGAGACCAAAGAGACATAAATGGTATGTTTGTTTTGTGGTGATCTAGGTGAAGCTGACTTTAAACTGAACATCAGTCTGGAGGAAGAAATGACCACGTAATTAAACATTTTTTTCTTACTATTGTCTTGTTAACATTTTCTGCATCAATCCATTTATAACATCATTCAAAACTTTGCAGTATCATAATGTAAAGTTTTGAGAACAAAACCATTTTTAGAATTCAAGGGGTATGCAGTGTAGAATTTTTGACATTACTTGTTCTTTTTGGTTATACATGACAGTAGAATGTATTTTGATATATTACGCATACGTGGAGTATAACTTCTCATTCTTGTGGTTGTTTTTAAAGAAAAATATTTGCTGCATAAGATGAACTAAAGTTCAAGCTAAACCTAAATTAGAATTATGTATGTACTGGCAAAGACAGAATGCATACACAGGGAAATTAGAAGAGGGCAAAGTAGTCTTTTAAAATATAGTTGAATTAAGAGTTGTTATTTTTAATGAGTTTGTAACCGTTTGTTTTTATTTTTCTGAATGTTTTCAATCATGATATGATAGATCAGCCTAAAGGAATTTTTTAAACCCAGCATCTAATTCTAAACAATAAAGTAAAATATCCCAAAAGAAATATAGTCACTCTGACCTAACACAGGGAAACTTTTGTTAATGATTTATGTGTCATGAAGTTTACTCCCCAGAGCAGTTTGTAACAGATATCCAAAGGTATGTAATAGTGAGTCAGAATGATCCTGTGTTACACTCGAAATGATAGGTTTAGGGAAAGTGGAGATAGTTGAGACACTTGATTCTATTTTTAAAAAATGAGAAGCAAATACCTCCAATTATTCCTGTGAAGAAGCATTATTTTTTATATTGGGAAAACTATAATGTCTTGGTTGTTTAAAATGTTATGTTAAAATACATTACCGACTCTTAAAACATGAGCTCTACTTGTTAAATGGAATTTCGTGTTAGCTCTTTCTTAGTGTGTCATTAACACTTTGATAATAATTAATCCAGAGTTACCTATTAACTAAAATTTAGTGTCCTGACTACATATTCTGTGATAAGTAAATTGCAAACTAGAAGGTAGAGCTTTGGGGGGAAGATTTGTCTAGTATGATTCCTGATGGGTTGAACTCAGAATTGTGAACAGTGACATCAGGGACTGTTTATTGCATAGCCATTTTTACAGCTTCTGCATGACATGCATTTTTATTAGAAGAGAGCAAGTAGAGAGCTTTGAAAAGTGGGAAAATTGGTATCCTGTATTCAATTTTGGAATGTTTGCCTGTAATCTAAAAATTAATTGCTATTGAAGCCCAAGAGTTGTTTGCTTTTTGAAATGTGAAAATTCAGAGCAAGAAAACAGTAATTCAACATTTCTAGATATCAAGCATCTGGTTTTATACGATGCTTATTTTTTTATTGTTGGAGTTTAAACTAGAAGGGCTACTGTTTGGTTCATTAAACATTTTAGGATAGCTCATGATTGCTGATGATGGCCAGTTGGGTAGATGATATAAAAATATCTTTTATTTTCATTTGTCAATTAGTATCTAAGCTCTGCTAGACTAACAGACCAAAAGGCCAGGGGACCACTTCTATCTCTTGGTTCCACTTTTTAACAGGTTCTGTGACTTCTATCCATCCTCTAATGTGCAGAGACTACCCCAAGAGGCTCATCTATCAATGCTGATCTAATAAAAGTAGATAGGACGATATGATGTTTCTTACCCGAGGCCCCAGCACACACAGTCTTTCACAATAACTGACATTCTTTCAGTGCTTACTATGTGCTAGGCACTGGCCCAGGTGTATTTCACACATTACTGCATTACTATTGTTACCTCCATTTTACCAGTTAGAAAACTGAGTCTTGGAAAGCTTAATAAGCAGCTCACTGAGATTACATTGCTGTTAAGTAAAGAGACAAAGAGGAATCCATCCTTACTCATCCCTCTATATTGACTCAAGCATAGTTCGATGCTGACCATTGATTCTGCTTGTTACAACCCCTTCTTATTTGTTAAGGGTAGAGAAATACCCAGAAAACTGAAAAAGTAAGAGTGAGTGGTCTGCTTGGGAGAGAGGCACTGATTAGAAAACAGAGTAAGTGCCGTCTTCTTGTTTTTCAGGTATGCCTATTATTATAGTGGAATTGGTGCTGGTGTGCTTGTTGCTGCTTATATTCAGGTTTCATTTTGGTGCATGGCAGCTGGAAGACAAATAAACAAAATTAGAAAACAGTTTTTTCATGCGATAATGAAGCAGGAGATAGGCTGGTTTGACGTGCATGATGTTGGGGAGCTTAACACCCGGCTCACAGAGTAAGTACCTTGTTTTATGCTGCACTCCAACGTGGTTCTTATTCTTAATGAAGTGAAATAGATGTCGTAAGATCTCTTAGGAGGTGTTGATGTATCACTCAGATGACTAAATTTTTTCTGAGCATCAACCTTGTCTTATGCACCTTTTTGTTCCCAGTCCCCTGGCAGGCCATGAGGGGACCTGCAAGACTAGCACTGAATAAGGCATTGGACTTGCCAAAATCAAAATATACTCTGAGAATATGCAGAAAAGCAGTGTGCAGTACAGCATCAATATCACACCTTCTAGTGCAATTTCCAATCTACTTGAAATTTCTGCATTGACAATTTCTTAAAAACATTAACTCCATTTCCTGAGGTCATTTGAACTACAGCTTTCTGTTGTTAGTGACAATTTTTTCTACTAGAAACTGACACCCTGCCAAATAAAACAAGCAAACACAACAGAGTCTAGATATAAATTAATATACCTAGCACTTAACAAAACTGGAAAAAAGTTCTGTGTGTACAATTCTGACATTATTTCTAACACTATCTGTTCTTTTAGTGATGTCTCCAAAATTAACGAAGGAATCGGTGACAAAATTGGAATGTTCTTTCAGTCAATGGCAACATTTCTCGCTGGTTTTGTAATAGGATTTATACGTGGTTGGAAGCTAACCCTTGTGATTTTGACCATCAGCCCTGTTCTCGGACTATCAGCTGCTATCTGGGCAAAGGTAGGTAAAGACTGCACATCCAGATTTTAAACTGCTCCCTGCAGCCCCGTGGAATGTTTTCACCATGATAGCCCTGGTTCTGAATTTGATACGTGCTCTCAAAACTTCTGTTCACAATGGGCAGGATAAGCTGATCTTGCCTCACTGAGTACTACCCTCGCCAGAAATCCATGATGTTCTTGGCCATGTGATAATTTGGGGAAGACAGGAAAGAGAAGGAAGTAGCTTTTACATCTCATCCTGTGTCTTTATGATATATGCTGAACTCCAAAGATCTGTGTTCTGTAGTGAACAGTGTAGTGAACTCACTCACAGTGAACTAACTGTATTGAACAATGTCATATTTAAGTTCAGGGAATGATACATGTATCCTACTCAATTAATATTTTCAATTTTAATGATTTTGGTTTTGTAGATTTTGCTTACTTAGTAAGTTGATATTACAGTTTTTCCATCACTGTGAATGGTTCTATGTTTATACATATTCAGATCCATTGTTAAAAAAATAATTTAAGAAAATAGATACTTTCTAGCCCTAGATACTTGTAGATTCTTAGCTTCCATTTCTCTCTCCTAGTCATGAAAGTAGCAATAGAAGTGGTCCTCCCAACTCTGTATAGTTCTTCCAATGATTTTACAAAACCAATTTCCCCTTTATGGGTTGGTATGATATTCCTTTTACAAACTGATTTGATGTAAGACTATGTATGCAGTAAAGAGATTGACCCATTATATAAATTTTTTGTTGTGAAAAAATTCTTGTCTACAAATAATGTAGAGAGGGAGGGTGCTACAAATTCATGTATCAAAAAGATAGAAGTAATGGAAGGCCAACCATAGCCAAACCTGACACAGAATAAGTCAGACTACAAGTATACTTTTAGAAATTTCCCCCTATGGGATATATGTTGTTTTGTTACTGCAAACCATAATTGTCATTTATTGAGCCTCTGTTATGTCAGGCAAATCCATGTTATCTTTCTGAAGCATGGGTCTTACCCTACTTTATGGAAGAAGAAATTAAAGTTCTGAGGACTCTGTCAATTTGTTACTCAGAGTAATAAAGAATTTAAATGGTGTTCCTAGTGGTTATCAGTCAGCTAAAACTTTTGGCAAAATCTTCTTGTTCTTAATTGATTTCTTTCTGTTTACTAGACATTTAGAAAGTTTGCATCTGCAAACTCTTTACATCAATTATTGATTGAAAAGTACTTAAAATCTGTTAATATCTACTTTAGCTAAGTTAGGAAAACAGACCATGATTTAGTATTTAGTAATTACCCATTGCTTCAGATAATATTTAATTAGTCGGAAGAGTCTTAGGCTACTTGCTGGGAACTAAATTATAATCTCCACTCTGAAATAATCTTTTGTTATGATTTTCAAAACATTTCTTTAAGTGTCTGATTGTCAACCACATTAAAAAAATAAATGTGTACTAATTTGAGAAGCCTGTTGGTCCCTGTGAGCAGGAGGCTCCCCTTTCCAACTGAGAGACACTATAGCAAAAGGCAAGAACAGGAAGGGCCCCAGTTCCAGCAAACAGCTTAGTCTGAGAATTGCCTTTGTAGCTGTGTGCCCAAGACACTCCTCCCCTGTCCAGAGATACTGGGGTACCTGGAGAGCAGAAGTAGGGGAAACTACCACCCTCTTCCCCTACCAAGAGATATTGCACTTCTTATCTGGAGACACCACTTTCACTTCCTCAGAAAGCAGAAACAGGAGCCAATAAAGGCCCCAGCGGCTCTATATAAGCCAAGCTGACCAAAGCACTACAAAAACTCTGACTATTAAACATCCATTGAAGCTACATATCACGAATGTAGGCCAAAAAAACCATGCAAAACCTAAAGAAGGTGACTGCTTGCTAAACTATGAGACTTGAATAGACATCAGAATCTCTTAAGATAATAGAAAAAATGTCCAGGATTCAGTAGAAAGTCACCTGTCATACCAGGAACCAAGGGTTTCACAAATTGAATGATGAGAATATAAAACTGAAAAGAATTAATTGGCCCCAATCCTGAGATAAGGAGATAGTGGAATAATCTGACAACAAAAAAAAGCTATCATAAAAATGCCTCACTAATTAACTACAATTTCTTTGAAGCAACAGAAAAAAAATCTAGCCTCCAAATGGAAGTGATTAAAAAGATCAAAATGAATTTAGAGAACAATAGATACAACTGGAATGAGAATCTTGCTGATGGCTGGAGGAAGTAGGTCCCTGGGGGCATGCCCTTGGGGATTATTTCTTGTCCCAGGCTCCTCGCTTTCTCTCTGCTCCCAGGTTGCTGTGAGCTGAGCAGCTAGCTCTCCTCTACCTTACTCTTGACCCATGATGTCCTGCTTCATCTTGGTTCCTGAGCAAAGGACTCACCAACCATGGACTGAAACTCTAAAACCATGAGTTAAAATAAACTTCCTCATCTTAAAAAAAAAAAGAAAGAAAGAAAGAAAAAGAATCATGCTGAGTGGGTTCAATCTATGTAAATGGGAATGACAGAACTGAATCAGGGAACTGGATATAAATAATAGAATTCATCCAATCTGAAATAGAGAAAATGAAAACAACTTCAGCGACCCACGGGATCATAACAAAAGATCCAAAGTTCATGTTATCATCAGAGTTCCAAAAGAAGAGAAGAAAGAGAATGGAGCTAAGGTGTATCTGAAGACGTCATGGCTAATAACTTCCTATTTTTGGTAAAAGACAAACCATCAGTTCCAAGAAACTGAGCTGACCCCAAATAGGTTAAATCCAAAGAAATTCATGCCAGGGAACAAACTACTGAAAAACAGACAAAAAAAAAAAAAAATTCTGGAAATAAACCAGAGAGAAATAACACATTACCTATTGGGAAAACTTACTTGAATGACAACATATTTCTCCTCTGAAGACATGAATTCCAGAAGGAAGCTACACAATATTTTTTAAGTATTCAAAACCAAGAACAGAAAAACTATGAAGCATAAATATTAGATCTGGTAAGACTATCTTCCAGGAATGACCAGAATGTAAAATCAGTAAGAACAGTTTGAGATAAAAGAAAACTGGAAAATATTTTCACCAGTATACCTTTTGTTGAAAACTAGCTAAGTGACGTTCTTCAAACAGAAAGGAAATGATAGGAGAAGGAATATTGGAGCATTAGCAAGAGATGAGGAACAACAAAAAGAGCTGAAGTATGGACATATATAGTAGACTTTACTTTTCCCCAAGAGATTTATCAATCCTATTGATGGCTGAAGCCAAAAATTGTAAGTGGTTGTAATGTTACTAGTAGACTCTTAAAAGTCACGTATGAATATTAATAAAAGTCCTTAGCACCATCTTAGCAAACCAAACCCAGCAATGTATAAAAAGAATTTTTCATTATAAACAAGTGGGATTTATTGCAGCTATGTAATGCTGGTTTAATGTTTGAAAATCAACCTGTATAAGCTACCATAGCAACAAACTAAAGAAGAAAAATACATGATCATATAAATTGACACAGAAAAAAAATCTGGTGATATTCAACACCCAGTGATGATAACTCTCAGCAAGTTAAGAATAGAAGAATGTTACTTCAAAAAATGTAAAGATTATCTACAAAACCCCTCACTAATATCATGCTTAATGATGGAAGAGTACCTTCCTCCTAAGATCAGGAATAAGTCAAGAAGTCTACTCTCACCATTCTTTTTCAGCAAAGTGCTAGAACTTCTAAGTTAATGCATTTAGTTAATGCATCTAGTTAAAAATATAACACCTTATACCATCGTTAATTAAAATTTAAAACTTAGCCACTTAAGTATATAGGTTCTGTGTGCTAAAAATTATTCCATGCTGTTAAGAAAAATCAAAGACCAAAATGAAGAGACATTGTGTGTTCCAACAATTAGAAGATAACACTTAAAGAAGTCAGTTCTTTCCAAACTGACTTGTAAATTTAAGACAGTTCCTATAAAAATTCAGTAAGGCTTTTTGTAGACATAAATAAGCAAGTATATTCTAAAAATGTATATGGAAAAACATAGATCAGAGAGCTACAGCAATTGTGGGGGAAAAAGAAGAGTTCACTTGGCTTACTGAATATTTAGTCATCAAGACAATGTGGTATTGGTGGAGGAATGGACCTATCGATCAATGAAAGAATAGAGAGCTCAGAAATAATTATACACATGTGCCCAGCTGATTTTTGATGCAGGTGCGAAAGTGATTTAATGGAGGAAGGGACAGCCCTTCCAACAATAGAGCTTGAGGCAAAATAGCAACAGCCTCAACCTAAACTTTGTATTTCATAGGAAAGTTAACTCAAAATGGATCACAGGTTTAAATGTAAAATCTAAAGCTATAAAACTTAGGAAAAACATAGGGAAAAAATATTTGGGATCTAGGGTGGAACAGAGTTCTTATACTTGACACCAAAAGCAAAAGCCCCACTTGGAAAAAAAAATGATAAATTTTACTTCACCAAAATTAAGCTTTTACTCTGTGGAAGCCCACATGAAGAGAATGAAAGAAAAGCTACAGACCAGGAAAGAATTATATGCAAACCACATATCTGACAAATAACTACTATCTAGAGTATAAAGAATTCTCAACACCCAATTAAAAAAATACAATTAGACAAAGAGCAAAACACATGAACAGACATTTCAGGAAAGGGTCTATACCTTAAGTGTACTAAACATGCACTCTACCATTGAGCGAGATCCCCTGAGTGTGGTTCTTGGCCCTGAAAAACAACAACAACAACAAGAACAAATTAGAACAGGAATCATTACGCTTTGGAGGGGGGTGGGTTAGTGATACTTTGTGTAGTTTATATGGTTAGTTAGAATAATGGAACTGTCGCCTATTTTTTTTTATATTGGAAGAATAGTAGAAGTTAGTTTTTAATATTCTTGAGAATAGGTTTGAGAGTTTTGTTCTTTTGACAGATATGATCTATTGAAAAGACATTTAATAAAGATTCTATCATGTTCTTGTCTGCTTGTAATTATGAAAGGTCATAGAAGGAGAAAGGAATTCATTATGGTACTTGATTATTCATAGTAAATTAAAAGAGCTTATTTTAAAACTCCTAATTCAAAAATATTTCTTGGAACCCTTCTGTTCTTAGCTGCCTCAGTCGTGGCAGTCTGAGGCTTCAAGGGGAGCAGAGAAGCATTGTTGAAGTATATTGTATGAGCCTCCTCTATTCTGCAGACCTGTTTGCTCAGAGATGGCTCTGACTACCCTAACTGTGCTGTGAATCAATGGCTCTGACTACCCTAACTGTGCTGTGAATGATTCAGAGAAGGGTGATGGGGAAGCCCTGGGAGGAGGACTTTGAAGTCAGGAAGGTCTAGTGAATCCATGGGATATTATTTGGGTAAAAGAAGACAGGTACATGCATCATGACATCTGCATACAGATGTCATTTGCCTTCATCTACCCATTCCTGTGTCACACACAGGAAAGGAAAAAGTACACTGTTAAAATCAACACAACTTTGATCTTTTCATGCCAAGAAGGAATAGACTGATGTTACTTATATAAATGAGCTCACAAATGCCTGTGAATTACCTATTGAAAGAGTATAATACTGTTTAATCAGAATTTAATTATAAATTGGTTAGATGGTTGACCACTTCAGCAATCCTGGTGTAAGCAGTAATTTTGGTCCTTTACCCATATGAATTGATCCAGGCTTCATAATAGTTCATGTTAGTGGCTGGTTTCAGAGAGAGATTCACTCCAGTGGTTAGGCTTTGAACCTGGTGGACTCAGGCTTAAATCCTGGATATTCTATTTCTTAGCAAATTAATTAACCTCTCATGTTTCCACTTCCTTATATGTGAAGTAGGGAAAATAGTACTCATTTCACTGTGCAACTGAGATGAATAAATAAGATCTTGTCCCTGTAAGATAACCAATAATGTTCTGTTTACAGAATAAATGCTTATAAACCAGACAGAAGGATCAAAGAGCTTCCAGGAAATAAAGACCTTCCTAGTGGCTGAATGTATTGTTTTTTACCAGCAGAGGAAACTCTGTACTTACCCTGGCTTGTGAAACCTTCCTGAAGTCCTTGGTCCCCTATGTTCCTCTAGCCTCCTGAAACTTAGCACTTTGAACCAGAGTACCAATAACAGTTGCTTTAAACATACCATATTTCCTTGATATTTGTTTTCTACATTTTATTGTGATTATAGTATGGTATATATTTTCTGAAATTTAATATTGCCCAAAAGTTCTAGTTATACTTATTTAGATGAGGTTTTCAGTGGGAAAATAAAATTTCTAATTAATCTAATTTATTAAAGACCATCACAGTCCATAGAGATTTTGAGGTAATTTACAGAGTGAATAGGTTTACTAAAAATGCAACATCATGACCATAGATAAAAGAAAGATTTTGTTCTTTACATGCATTAATATACAAACAGCATTTGTATATGTCTGTTTATTTTTACTTTGCAAAAGATAAAGATATCTGAAATTGCATTTTTAAACAGATATTATCATCATTTACTGATAAAGAACTCTTGGCATATGCAAAGGCTGGAGCAGTAGCTGAAGAAGTCTTAGCAGCCATTAGAACTGTGATTGCATTTGGAGGACAAAAGAAAGAACTTGAAAGGTTTGAGTTTCTTTTTAAAGTTGCTAGAAATGTTAAATTCTGTGTCATCTCATATACCTTTCAGGTTGACAGTGTTAATTATAAGAGTTTTTTCTAATATAACTGTATTTCCTTAAATAACTTAATGAATACATTATAGCATTACTAATATTCTGGAGAAGTTGTAATTCTAGTTGTATTCTTATATCTGCTAATTCAAAGAATTTTCTATAGTTTTATTGATGGGCAGGGACATAAAATAATTTACTAAGGCTGAAATGTGTTTTATATCTCTGTTGATTTTTTTTTTTTTTTTTTTTTTTTTTTGTCTATCAAGCTAATGCTTGATTCTCTAAGATTGAATATTTCCCATACAGTCTATAGGTACATTTTAATCTGTGGTTCATTCTCCTTTTTATCCAGGATTCTACTTAGTTGGATGTATTCCATAAGGTAGAAGATAAAAATGTAACCAAAAACCAAATTTGTACAAAAGCTCACAATCTTTTTTATTATGTGTTATTTACTGTTGTCCTTGTGACTGTTCTTTTATTAGCTTTCTGAGAGTAGAGTTATATATTTATGTTAATCAGATTCACTGATTTCTGAGCAGAACAGACTTTCTTTAAAATTTAATAGATTTTATGATAATATTCTGATATAATCTTTTAATGTTATTTTTACACACATTCTAAAAAGTGCTCTGAAAAAAATCGAACAGTGTGCTGATGAGGATGAAGAGGGCAGATTTAAGTATGGTGCCTGGGAAGGCCTCTGTGAGGAGGTTTCATATAGACTGAAACCTGCAGGATAAGAAAAAGCCACCCCTGGTGGAAATAGGGATGGATGGGTTGGAAGACTAATCTTCCAAATCTCCTGAGGTGCCAAAGACTTTCTGAACTTTCTGTGTTCTAGGAAATACCATAAGACTTGTATGACTAGAGTTCAGATAAGTGAGGGAAGTTTGAGGTGGGCAGGGGCCAGAATGTGGGGACTTGTAGGCCCCAGAGAAGAGCTAGGACCTTATTCTACCGGCCTGGGGAAGTGGCTGAGGGTATTAAACAGAGGAATAACCATCCATGTTATTTTGAAATCATTTCTCTGCCTGTAAAAGGCCTGGGGAATGGGTGAGAGCAGTCAGAGGGTGGGATCACTGAGAACAGCAGGAGGGATTATTGCAGCCTGATCTAGAGTGGAGACAGGAGTGATGGGTACCTAGATTTGAGATTTAATTTGAAAGTAGAATGGATATTTCTTCAGTTTCTTTCCAGTTTTCCTTCCCTTTGTCTCTCTCTCCACATGGACTAGCAATCAAATTTTGGTCTGACTTTCTCTTCAAAATAGCAGGTGCAGGAGGAAATTAACTGCCTTAGAATGAAAATTTAATCATAATTGTAAATGAATGTAATAGAATCATTTTGTTCTCCTTAATTTAAGAACATTTTTCTCTTATGTGTGCTTTGCAAATGTATTTGTCTATTAGTATTATTTTCTATTTGCTTAACCAAAATAATTCCTCCTTTTAAGTAGCTACTTGCATCATTGACAAATGTTTTCATAATAGTTAAGAAGATTTTCTAAATACTAATGTTTTGTTATAGTACTTCAGTTCATTTTAGGAACTTCTACTTTATCATTCCTATACTAAAGCTTTTAATGAATAAATGATATTAAAATCTGGTTTTATATTGACTGACTTCTTATTGAAAAACTAACCAAAGAACCTATGTAAAAAGAATATTGTTTATGTCTGCTCCCTCTTCTACCCCCTTATCTTCATTTATTTTTTATGGTATCTAAATTATTTTCTTCCTGTCGTTGCTTCTTTGTGTAAATGTTTCCTCTGGCTGCATAGGACAACAGCATATCAGTGAAATGGTTTCTACATTAGTCTTGGTAAGCAAGAATGGACATAGATGGTAAAGTGTGAGTCATAAACATTAAACATCCCTAATGTAATCGTGTGTAATTTATGCCAAAGTAGTACCTTAGATCTCAGTTCAATTCCTAAAGTGGGAGATATACACACATCTGCAGAAGCATGTTGTAACTGGCAAGTTAAGGCTTTGCATATTTTATCACTATAAAGTTCCATTTAAATTTGGTCTTTTGTGTACATGATCATCATATAAGTTTCATTTATCATGCTTTTGTAGTGATAAAGTAACTAGATTAAAAAAAAAAAAGTAGTCACAAAGGCCAGAAAGGGGATGATAGAGTATGAGTCATAAACATTACATTTCCTTAATGTAATCATGTGTAATTTATGCCAGATGGCACTTTGTACTTCAGCTCAACTCCTTAAGTGGGAGATATATACACACTTGTGTGTGCCATCTTCAGTGCCCCCACCCCAAGGAAACATGTTATACTGGCAAGTTGAGGATTTGTGTATTTTATGACTATAAAGTTCCATTTAAATCTGGTCTTCAGTGGACATGATTGTCATATGAATTTCATTTGGCATGCTTTTGTATTTGTGATAAAGTAGCTAGTCACAAAGGCCAGAAAGAATGCATGCTCTTATTAGTCAGGAGTTAAATTCTGCTGTACTAATGAAATTGATGTACTAATGACATGAATTCTTCAAAGAAAATATAACACTCTGTGTAACATTCAGATACTAGTGTATTTAATGGACCAAAGTCTCCCAAATCTGAATTCTGTGTGCCACTAAGTTCCTTCATTTCAATAATCATGAACTCCTTTCTGCAAGGCAGTACTCTAGGTTCTGATGGGAGTTCTGACAAAGAGTATAAAGACAGATAAGGCTCAATTATCATCTGTCCTATTTCTCTAATTTTACCTTGTTTCTATATTGGTAAAGTTTTCTCTTTTACTTTTACTCTTGCTCCTACTAGCTTATCTCCCATCTGCTTTTTTTAAAGCAATTTTCATATGTTTCATTCAAATGAAGGTGAAGTTACAGGCACCATCTCCTTTCACATTGACCTCAAAAATTGTCCACTCTTCTAAACTTTAAAAGTACTTGAAAACCTTTGAAACCAATAATAGAACTGGAGAAAGAAAATGTTTCACCAGACTCCAACATTTTTTATTGTTGTTTATGTTTGCTTGCTTGTTTTGTGTGTATTTCCTTATATTTGCTCTAAGAACTCTCATTGGGAGTTCTCCCAGACTTTGTGCTGTGCTTGGGTAACAGGCTATCAAGTGCTGAAATTTTTCTTTTTCTTTTAGCCCTTACAGCTTGAAGGCCTTGTGTGGCCCAAGCCATTTACCCTAACAGCAGGCAGCCATGGCATGACAAATGTTGAGGATATATAGGTAATGTGTAGAAAGAGTAAAAGAAGGAGACACGGATAAGTGCTGGTGGACTATTATATATTTTTAAGCCTCAATAATTTTTTTAGGCAGTGATTTTTAAAATAGACTTCTATGGAAACAAGATAAATTGTATGGATTAAATGTAAAAATATTACATAGCAATTCAGAGCACTCAAAATGCTCTCACACATGTAATCTCACAGTTGGTCCTTCCAAAAGTCCCAGCGGGAGGCAGGCTGGGGAACAAACTGTCTCTAAGGCTTCTTTAAGGGTTAGAGATTTAAATGACTTTCTTGTGTTTAGTGCTTTCCAGCACTATTTTATTAATTAATGGAAGAGGCATGCAGATTCTGAAGGGAAGACAACATTTTTCATAGCTTCTATTTTGTCTTGTGTATGAAACAATACATGTTCTAGATATGTGCTAAATAATGCTTCACTTATTTCACTATTGCTAAAACCAGAGAAGGAACTTTTAGAATACTCTCCCACAAATAAGTTAGTCCCTTTAAATCTTGTTTTCCTCTTCTACAAGAAGAGAATAAAATAGTAATAGCATTGTACAGTCAATGTATGGGCAAAAGGAAAATGAATGTGTCACTAGGATGAGCGTATTCTAGCTACTCAATCACCATCATACTACATTTACATATTGTCATAAGATTTATGAGTATAAGTGATGATTTTTGTTCTTTCTCCAAGGTACAATAAAAATTTAGAAGAAGCTAAAAGAATTGGAATAAAGAAAGCTATCACAGCCAACATTTCTATTGGTGCTGCTTTTCTGCTGATCTATGCATCATATGCACTGGCGTTCTGGTATGGGACCTCCTTGGTCCTTTCAAAGGAGTATACTATTGGACAAGTACTCACTGTAAGTTACATACGAGTCATAAAAAAAATTAGTCACTATTGAAAATGCTAATAAAACCAAGAGGCATTATCTTGACTTTAAAAGAATATATTCTGAACAGTTATTGAATATTCCAAAAAGATAGGTATTACTAGGTTAAAGTGGAAAGGCAGTTAGATGTATTCAGCAAGCAATTTTGTGGTCTGTTTTGCAAATCGCTTGCCCAGTTCCTCCCATAACCTAAATAGTAGGACCATCATCAATCTTTTTAGCATTTCTTTGAACCAAAATTAATACTAAGCACTTTTATTTTCCAACTTACTATTCACATTAACCGATGACAAAATACATAATTTATTTTCAAAGTACTTTAAAAGGCAACTAATCTGCCTCACAAATTGGTGAAAATATAACTTGTTAGTTACTCTTTCTCTTGGGAAGTTTCCTGCAAAATAGAGCTTTGTACAAGTACAGATGACTTGACATTTGATAGTATCTTCTTTCATTTAAAGGACGGTGAAATAATTGGCAAACCAAGTTCAGTCAGTATCTTGTAGGGAGGCTTACTTAGTTTCTTTTTCTTAGGCCAAGCACAAGTATATTGGGTGAACAAGAAACTGTATTTCCTTGAGTCCCTGTAAATAGTTCCTTTTCTCAGGATTCACATTTGTAATATGAATGTAATAATTTCCTCTTGGTTTTTTCAGACTGTTTTGTCATCTAGCATTTGTGATTAGGAATGGCTTTTACTAAAAAGATTTTTTTTTTAGGGTGGTGATGCTGGGGGTTAGGGTAAGTTATAGTAAGAGATGTGTGTCGCATAATTATAATATATATATATATATATAAGCAGTTTATTTTATTTTACTTTTGTGGTGCTGCGGAATCGAACCCAGGGCCTAATTGATCCTAGGGCCTAATTTAATTGATCCTAGGCAAGGGCTTCTACCACTGAGCTGCATACACCCCCAGTCCTAGATGAGCACCTTTAAATCCAGTATTCACTGAACCCAAATCTGCTTCACTATTGGAGTCATTTGGAATAGTGACTTCAGGCTTTGATATCAGACCAATATGTTTCTAATTCTAGCTGTGCCATTACCAGCTTAATGACTGGGGCAGCCATCTAAACTTTTCAAGTCTCTGTTGCCTCTTCTGCCAAATGGACATGATAGAAAGAGTATGCCTTTTCAGCATTGTAATGAGGACTAATTGAAGTAATAAATATAGAATTGCTTAGCAAAGTTCTTTCTGTATGAGTTATTGGACATTATAAGTCTGGTATGATTTATAAAGAAATGACTAGTGACATTTACTTCTCTTCAACTTCTATTAGAAATAAAGTTGAATGAGTCTTTACTAATAAGAAACTGATTTGAGCAAAACAGAAAACAAAAGCCTGTCTATCACACTTCAGAGAGAATGGTCTGGTGGTGAGCGTGGGGAAGACTTAGCCTGATAAATAATCAAGCCTTAGGTGTGTGTTTTATAATTTATAAAATATTTTCATGAGCTACAACATATAGAAAGAACAGTCTTTCCTATTTTTATAAATTGAATTTCAGTGATTATAAGAGAATGTCCTAAAGATATATATAAGTACTTATTTAGGATTTGGACTTGGGTCTTCAGATTCATCTTCTAGTGTTTGTCTCCATTTTACCCTCTTAGTGGTCTAAATAAAAATATTTAGCCATTGAAGAAATATAAAAAATGTTCTATTATAATATTGAATTAGAATTACATTGTTCTTTCACTAGAAACAGACTAACTGCATTTTAAACATTTTTAAAATTTATTTTTAATCAATGGATCATAACTATTACTTTTATGGACTGTAATATGTTTCGATATATGGATATGATGTACTGATTAAATCAAGCCAATTAACATTTATCACCTCATCTACTTGACATTTTTTGTGGTGATATATTTGTAATTTACTCTCTATATAAACTTTTAAAATACTTTTAATACTCAGTATTCTTGTGTTGCCTTCCCCTTTTAAAATGGAATTAGCTATGTTGGAAAGAAAAGGAAGTATGAAAATAATTGTGATCATACACTAAGTAACTTAATGGTTTTCCTCCCCATTCCTCAGGTCTTCTTTTCTGTGTTAATTGGGGCTTTCAGTGTTGGACAGGCATCTCCCAGCATTGAAGCATTTGCAAATGCAAGAGGAGCTGCTTATGAAGTCTTTAAGATAATTGATAATGTAAGTCTGGACTGGCGATTTATCCATCTACCTCAGAGATTTTTCTAGTTAGGAGTCACTTGCATTCTCACTTTTCTAGCTCTCCACGAAGGGTCACTAACAAGAAGTTACTGTAACCCACTAATGTAAAATTTTATTCTGTTTAGAAGCCAAGCATTGACAGCTTCTCAATGAATGGGCACAAACCAGACAATATTAAGGGAAATTTGGAATTCAGAAATGTTCACTTCACTTATCCATCTCGAAAAGAAGTTAAGGTATGGTGGCGATAAATGATAAATCAATGATTGAATAACCTGTTGGGTGAAGAGCTTGTTACTTTCCTTAAGAAATCATAAAAAAAGAAAAATTCATGCATATTTTTAAACCTAGTATTGAATTGACTGACAGTTCATAGATCCCATATCTGTATATGTGAATTGCCTTTAAGTTTATTTTTCACTTGTCTTGGTAGATCTTGAAGGGCCTTAACCTGAAGGTGCAGAGTGGGCAGACGGTAGCCCTGGTTGGGAACAGTGGCTGTGGGAAAAGCACAACAGTCCAGCTACTGCAGAGACTCTATGACCCCACCGAGGGCGTGGTGAGCTAGACGTTATTTCCATTACAGATCACTCTGATGTTGTGATTTCCACCTCAAGTATTTGAGAATCACACTTATTTTTTATTTCAGATCAGTATTGACGGGCAGGACATTAGGACCATAAATGTAAGGTATCTGCGAGAAATCATCGGTGTGGTGAGTCAGGAACCTGTGTTGTTTGCCACCACAATAGCAGAAAACATTCGCTATGGTCGTGAAAATGTCACCATGGAGGAGATTGAGAAAGCCGTCAAGGAAGCCAATGCCTATGATTTTATCATGAAACTGCCTCTTGTGAGTTACCCTGACCTTCATTGTTCCAGAGGTGTAAAGAATAGAACTCTAGCCAAAAGAGTTCATAGGAAGTTAGGAAACTACTGTATATGGGGAAAACCTCCTTACAAGGGAAATTGAGATTTTTTTGAGTTGTTAAGCTCTAGTAGTATCAACTAGTGGTAGGTATGTTTTTTAAAACTAGGGTTGGTTATTGCTAAGTTCTAAAGAACTGGACCCTATTGCCTGTGAGGCTTGGGTTCATGGGATTACTCCCGGATTTATAGTGATTTAACACATGAGCAACCTTATTCTTTTGCTAACTCCTCCCATGTATTTTCTGTTGTAGAAATTTGACACCCTGGTTGGAGAGAGGGGCGCCCAGCTGAGTGGGGGCCAGAAACAGAGAATCGCCATTGCACGTGCCCTGGTGCGCAACCCCAAGATCCTCCTGCTGGATGAGGCCACGTCAGCCTTGGACACAGAAAGCGAAGCAGTGGTCCAGGTGGCTCTGGATAAGGTCTGTGAGCCCTGGTTCAAACCAACTGATTTATGAGTATAACACCCCACTTTTAATTCTTCTTAATATTGGCCTTTATTTACATTTGTATTTATTATAATTAAATACCATTTAAACCATTATCAGTTGACTATATATTTACTGAAGTCAGAGATGATCGTCTATAGCCTTGATGGTTTTATAATGTCCAAAACACTGGTGTTCCTTAAATATAAATTGAATGAATGATTTTTTTTTTAACATGCAAGTGTGAATGTATTCAAACACCAAATTTCTCCCTCTTTAGGCCAGAGAAGGCCGGACCACCATTGTTATAGCTCACCGTTTGTCCACAGTTCGTAATGCTGATGTCATCGCTGGTTTTGATGATGGAGTCATTGTGGAGAAAGGAAATCATGATGAACTCATGAAAGAGAAAGGTGTTTACTTCAAACTTGTCACAATGCAGGTATGATATAACTCTAGAACTTTCTTAAATTATGTCAATGATAAACTAATGTTGCTGTAAGCAAAGCTACAAGTGTTATTTGATTTGATTCTCTTGAAAAGTAGAAAAAAGTACTGGAGGATTCAGGATCAGACCAGTGTTTTAAATATTGATTTTTTTCTTAAAAAAAGAGGAACTAAAGAATAAATAAAGAAAAGCTTAAAAGGGTTTAAAGGTGTGCTATTCACTATAATAATCACTAGCCATATATGATTATTGAACATTTAAATGGTGATTAATCTGATCTGAAATGTTTGTAGACAATGCACATCAGATTCTGAAAGCTTAGTACAAAACAAAACAAAACAAAAAAAGAATTGCAAAACATTTTGTATTGATTATGTGTTGAAATGATAATATCAGATATGAATATCTTGGATTATTAGGTTAAATAAAATCAAATTGAATTTTACCTCTTTTCACATTTTAAAAATATATCTACTAGAAATTTTTAAATGAGCAATGTGGCTTATATTATGACTCATATCATATTTCTATTGACTGGTCCAAAGTGAACTTGATTGAGCCAAATTTCCACAGAAAGGAGATGACCAGATAAGATTCATGGAAGGGATGTCATATTATTTCAGTATATTCACTGGAAATCTTTATTAAGTCGTTTTTATTTTTCCATATATTATACAGAAAGGAACAGCAGTTTAACTTCATCCATTCCTGAAATTACTTGAAGCAAATTATCATTTTCCCTTGTATCTGATGTTCATTGGTTAACTAAGGCTAACCAACTTATGCATGTTTCTTATTAATTTTAGACAGGAGGAAATGAAATTGAATTAGAAAATGAAGTTTGTGAATCCAAAACTGACATTGATGCCTTCGATATGTCTTCAAAAGATTCAGGATCCAGTCTAATAAGAAGAAGATCAACTCGCATGAGTGTCCATGGACCACAAGGACAAGACAGAAAGCTTAGTACAAAAGAGACCTTGGTAGGGAAGAGGATGCAGAGTTTTATGTCTAAAATCTCCCCGCTATGACTCTCTCTATATTAGTCTTTTTTTTTTTTTTTTTTTTTGTCATTGGGACAAAATACCTGAGAGAAATAACTTAGAGGACAAAATATTTATTTTGGCTCATGTTTTCAGAGGTTTCAGTCCTTGGCCAGCTGGCTCCATTGCTTTTTTGTCTTGTAATGATACAGAAACATCTTGGAAGGGTGGGGCAGAGGAAAGCTATTTAACCTCATGGGGTCAGAGGGACACAATACAGCCTTCCAAGGCATAACCCCTGTTGACTGTTTTCTCCAACTAGGCCCCACCTCCTATAGTTTCTACTACCTCTCAATGATGCCATCAAATTATTAATCCACCAATGGTTTCATTGACTGATGAGGTCAGAGCCCTCATAATCCAATCACTTTCCAGGAATGCACTTCTGAACCCTGCTGCATTATCAGGGACCAAGCCTTTAACACATGAGCTTTTGGGGAAATTTCAAATACAAATAATAACACTTCTAGTTGGGTGGGCCAGGGCTGGGATAGAAGTGGGAACAAGAAATAATTTTCCAGCATTATGTGCTATTCTCCAGGGTGTTCCTCAAAACAAAATGTCAACATGTTAAAATCAGTTTAGAATTTAAGTATAAGAATTTATAGAAAGATTTTTAGAATTAAAATTTATAATGTAGAGACTATAGTAGGTCTTCACATATTAAAATTTCATTTCTATTTAAACCTACATGTAAATGTTATTGTCACTTTCTGAATGTCAGGCCACGAGTTAAATGTCTGTGGAAATATCATTCATTCCTTTAAAAACAAAGGGGTACTGTAGCAGAATCTGTCAGTACTTTTTTGAAGCTAAATAGCCAGTAATTGATAAGGAAAAAGAATAGAATGTATTCATTTAAAAAATTTTTGTGCATATGGAAGAACTGTACATCATAAAATCAGTTATCAATTTTTTAAACTAACTTGTTGTTATATTTTATGTTTTCTAGGATGAAAATGTACCTCCAGTTTCCTTTTGGAGGATTCTAAGGCTGAATTTAACTGAATGGCCTTATTTTGTGGTTGGTGTATTTTGTGCTATTATAAATGGAGGCTTGCAACCAGCATTTGCAGTAATATTTTCAAGGATTATAGGGGTAGGTGTTTATGTCCATTTTGTTTTTTTTGTATTTACTTGTGAGTCCTAAATGAAGAATGAATGGAGCTTTTGTATTTGCACAAACTTACGTAAACCATCAAGAACACATCCTTTCACATGAAACTAACCAGCTCAAAGACATAAAAATAGAATCTGGTATGTGAAAGGAAAGTCAAGTTTGTAAATTCTTCTTTGTCTCAGTTTCTATCTAAGGCCCTGTCAATTTCCATCTCAGAGCTGTGGGGACCAGCTCCCTGAAATAGTCAATGAAACCAATAACATGACTTTTCTGTTCCACCGACATTGGGTTCATAGCTCCAGCACTGGGTTCTAAGCAAAACTCCAGAACAGTCATCTCACCAGTGTGCAAAGGGGATTGATTCCTCATGTATTTTTCAGACTGACTCAAGATTAAGCTGTTCTTTTAACATACACACTTGCCAGGACATGACCAGGCCTAGCATGCAATCTCTATGTCATTTTCATCTCCCTTGCTAAAACTGAAATAAAAAAAAATAGCTTCCTAAAAATTAAGGTTGACTCATGCTGGTTTCACCTGATTTAACAGTGACATTTTCAATAATAAGGTTACCAACTGGGCAGGCATGCTCTCTGTTTAGTGACAGATTTTCAGTCATCAAGCTGAGGATACCCTTGCCATACTGCTGAAAACATTGCAAAGAAAGAGATTGAGCACCACAAGTAGCATAAGCCAACACTAACTTTTGATTTTGAAACAAAAAACATATAACACAAAAAACATTTACGTCCGTCCATGCATGGCTAGCTTTTTTCAGGCTGATATTCATGTATTATGTATTCATTCAAGAAATATTTTTCAGTGTTTGCTTTGTGCCAGGTGTTTTTCTATGTGCTATAAAATTGCCAAGAAGAAAACAAAATGTCTTATTTTACAGATCTTGTATTCTAGGACAGGGGTCAGCAAACTTTTTCTATAAAGGGTAAGGGAGTAAATATTTTAGACTTTGTAGGTCATATGGATTCTGTTGCAAATATTCAACTCTCCCCTTGTGGTACAAATATAGAAACATATGAAAATGCTGTAATCCACTAAAACTTTAAATAAGCATCTGTCCTGTGGCCCGTAGTTTACAGATCCTGTTCTAATATATGTCTTGTAGGCACAGTGGTACACAGTGATGTCATCAGAAAAAAAATAGAAGTAGATGAGTTAGGAATGGGTTCAGCTTTTGGTAACAAAAATTCAACTTAGGAATAATGCTTTTCTCATTCCTGTTATACAGTAAGTCTGAAGGATGATGATGCAGAGCTGACACACAACTCCTAGGTATTGGGGTAGACAACCAGCCATCTCTCTTGTAAACAGTTTGCTCTGGGTCTGATTATCCTTGAGTCAACCCTGGCTGGCTAGCTGTGTTACCTTGAGCAAGTTAATTGTAATCTCTGTGCTTTAGTTTCCCTCTATAAAATGATGGTGGTGATAAAGCAATTCACAGAGATGATTGTGGGATAAGAGGAACAGTTCACATGGGTTTGCTAGAGTAATGTCTGGCACAGAGTCAGAATTCAGTGATTGTCAGTTTTTGTTTTTATTGAAATGATAGGGCCCTGTCAATTTCCATCTCAGGGCTGTGGGGACCAGCTCCCTAAAATAGTCAGTGAAACTAATAACATGACTTTTCTGTCCCAACAACATTGGGTTCTAAGCAAAACTCCAGAACTGTCATCTTATCAGTGTGCAAAAGATAAAGTTATCTGGGTTGGGTTAGGAATGTGACTCTTACAAGAATGATTTTGACCCTGCGAAGGGAGAGGTGTGTTTTCTTTCCCTGTGGGTAATTACTCTGTTTTCCTTGAGCCCAAGATGTTCTATTTGCCCTTCTAACTATCTCTGTAAGTTTCTACATATGGTACTCGGTCACCTGACTGCAGCTCCCAAGTGGTTATCTAACTGGCCATGTGACAAAGAATGTTGGCAGGAGCCTCCTTCCTTTCTGAAAAAACGAATGCATGAGCACCTCTCTCTGGTGCACCAAAAAGCACAGCAAGACTTTCCTTCCAGATACCTCCGAAGAGTTCAAAATGTCCATGTAGCAAAACAACAAATTGCCATACAATATAGTTCCTCACCAAAGAATGAGTATTTGCATTGCAACTATACATAGCTGAGTGGCACTTACTACTCCAAGAAGGAACCTGAGCAAAAAACATGTCAGATCAATTTATGAGTGACAGACCCCTTCTTGGTTGCTAAGGAAGGCAGAAGGCAGATGCCTTTAAGGTTCACATTAGAGAGGCAACCCTGATTCCCAGAATGCAAAGGCTCTCCTCACCCCCAGAACAGTGCCAGATGAGGAGGGGTCAGACCTGGCATGATTTCTTCAGTGACTGAACTAATAGTCCTTTAAATGTCTTCTCACAGGTATTTGTAAGAAATGATGATCCTGAAACACAACGACAGAACAGTAACATATTTTCGCTGTTATTTCTAATCCTAGGAATTATTTCTTTTATTACATTTTTCCTTCAGGTAAATGTCTGCATTTTACTTTACTCATTTTGGGGGAATTTTTGGCCATCTGTGTAATTTTCCTTTTAATTGCATTGCTCCTCTATTAACTTGGCTACTAACAGACACGGTGGTTTTCATCCTCTGTCTCCCTTGATTTCCTCCTCATTCTTTCCCACTCCTCCCTCAACTGCAAATATCAACATAATCCTAGGAAACAGTGTTTGATCTCATATTATGATTGGAAATGAAAGGTGGGAACTAAAAAAATGGGCTTCAGGAAAGCTCCAGATAAAAGTTTGAATATAAGCATTGCCAGTTAATTTAAATACTCAAAGAAATTTTTCCAGTATTCTAAAAGTCAATAACAATCAAGAACTTCCTAACAAGTTATACTGATTTGAAAAAGAAAAGTTTATCAATCAACTTTTTCTAAAGTTAAAAGAACCTTTTAACAATGGAAGAATGTCAATCCTCAAATAAAAACTGTAGGAAATATTTGTAGAGTCAGATATTATAGCTTGTGAATCATCTGGCAGAAATGAAACTGCAAAGGAATCAAGTGCTCTACAAGTTTAGTATGGTAAAGCACTCTGGGTTTTGGTGTTAGACCTAGGTTTGGGTACCAGTTGCACAAGTACCTGATTTTGAGTGCTTGGCAAATGAATAATAATAATAATAATAATAATAATAATAATAATAACGTTATTTTGGTACTGGGGTTTGAACCCGGGGTGGTTAACCACTGAGTTCCATCCCCAGCCCTTTTTTGTATTTGATTTAGTAACAGGATCTCACTGAGTTGCTTAGGGCCTTGCTAAGTTGCTGAGTCTGGCTTTGAACTTAAAATCCTCCTGCCTCAGCCTCCCAAACCACTGGGATTATAGGCATGTGCCACAGCACCTGGGCAAATAAGTGCTTTAACTGTCTAAGCCTCAGTTTGCTATCTGTAGCACCAGGGTAGTGCTGCCTCATGACTATGAGAGATCATGTACCCTAGTGTGCAGGCCTGAGTGAGGCCTTAGTAAATAACATCACATATCAAACGAATAAATGAGTGGCATGTTCTTGTTCTTCACAGGGCTTCACATTTGGCAAAGCTGGAGAGATCCTCACCAAGAGGCTCCGATACATGGTTTTCAGGTCCATGCTGAGACAGGTATGTTGCTGAGGGGTGAACTGGGATGGTGGAACTACTCCCTTGTACCTGGGGACTCAGGAATGGGAGCTCAGCCAGGCTGCTCAGACTGAGTTCCGGTGTAGGCCATCCTTTAGTCTCATCTCAGAGGTGTTGTTAAACCATCCCCACATCAATCAGAGGCCCTGCTGTTGTTGGATATATACAGGTGGGTACAAGGAAATGCATTGCTCTGAGACAGGTGGAGTCTCCTGAGTGGATTCACCTCCTGCCTTTCCTCTGAGCAGTTGTAGGCAGTGCAGGTGGAAGTGACTTTCAGTGCCCCCATTTCTTTCCTCCCTTCCTTGCCTTCTTTCTCTTGGGAAACCTTGGATACTCCATCGTGTTTTTTTCCATCCAAGAACATCATTTTTTTTTCCAAACTCATCCCCGTGGCCCATTTCTCTCTGCCCAGTTTCTTTGCGGGGTCTAGACTGATGGATACAGCACTTCAAACTGCAGCATTCCTATCTGGTAATTACTCAATGGACTGTCTTTCTCTTCTTGTACCTTCAAGACCCTTATAACAGTCACTCTGTTTTCCTTCGAAAGGGAAATAAAGGATTTTAGGAATGTAACCTATGGCAGTCTGGTTGAAAGGAGTAAGTTTATTTAATAATCAGGAAAATTTTATATGTAACTTAATAACATTCCTTTTGAAAATCACTAATCCCTTGCCATCGAATAAAATGATGCTCTAGAAACCTGCTCCAGACATTCCAGGACTATTTGAACCCTAACTGAGAAGCATCTGTGGTCTATGCTGGGATTTCTAGAGGATGTGCAGTTTTCCACCTGTCTTTGGTTCTGTCATCCTTTCCCACTCTTCTACCACCACCTAAAAAGACATATTTTTGAAAGTTTCTAGCTAGTGATGGACAAAGCCACGACTGAATCTGATGAGTGAGAGAGCACTGTTTGATGGGGAACTCTATACTTGGACCCTTGGGTCAAACAATATTTATAACAGAGATCCCACTTAGGCCAATCTTGGTCCAGGGCCAAATATATCATTACCCTGCCAGCTTCCAGGTCAAGTCCCAGGTCCATTATACTTTAGGAACTGAGCTGAGGGTTTGCATGATGACTTCTCCATGAATTAAGTAGAATAAACACACTAAAGCCTTCTGCTTACAAGACATCATACCAAGTCTGTAAGGCATTCAATTTGAATGGTTCCTGTCTTGGGGGAAGTTACCTTCCCATGGGGAGAAACTTAAATACTTAAGAATACTAAAAGTCAGATTGATATTTGCTATAATGAATTATAACACTCCCTCTTTTCTTCAATATTTTAGATAAAAATGATAATTACTGCTTTAATGCAAATCACCAGTTCAATAACCACAGTTATTTGTGGTGGACGCAAGTTCTTCAAACTCAACCTGGTATTTTTTTTAAAATATAAGTTGTTCCCAAAGAAAATTCCATTTGATATTGAATGTCACTTTTTAATTTAGATGTCTTTTGTTGATTTGTTTTAACCCAGTTTGTTTATTCCACCTGAACTACAGTTATCTAACTGCATGTTCAACTGCTCTATTTGGAGGTCTAATAAATGTTTCAGATGTTAGTATTTTCAATGTAAACTTTTTTTTTTTAGTACCAAGGATTGAACCCAAGGGTGCTTAACCACTGAGCAATATTCCCAGCACATTTTAAATTTTTTTTATTTTTAGACGGGGTCTCACTAAGTTGCCTAGGCTGACTTTGAACTTGTGATCCTCCTGTCTCAGCCTCCTGAGCTGCTGGGATTACAGGCATGCACCACTGTGCCCAAGTTAAACTTGAACTCTTAATTGCTCCATAGGCTTACTTACCCCTTACCTACTCTTTGCCCTTGTCCACGAGTGACAGTACCCTTCTACCAGTTGATCAGGGTGAAAACCACGGTGACTCCTCTCTCTCTGTTTAATATTGCAGTAACCTCCTAGCTAGTCTCATTGCCTCCCTCTTTATCCCAACCCAGTAGGTTCACCTCACAATAACCAGAGTCATTTTTTTAAAAAAGATAAGTCAAACCATATCTCTCTTCCCGAAACCTACTGAAAGTGACACATTCCTTTATCTCAGGATAAAGTCTGGAATTTTATAGTTGCCTAAAAGGCTATACATGATGTCCCCTTCCCATTCTCAGACCTTATCTCCTTTACCTTTACCCCTAACCAACAGACTGTCTGTTCCCCACACAATGCTTTTGGTGTACGTGTGGGAAGGGAGGATGGGAGGGAGCCACCTGAGGACAGAACTCTGTCCAGAGGAAGAAGCAGCTTTTGAAATTTCACACCAAGTTTCTTCTTAGGTTAGAAGCAGCCATTAAAGCTTTGTTGATAGTGTATGCACAGGTCAAGTGCAATTGCACCTCAGGTCCTTTGCATATGACAGTTCCTCTTGTTTTTGGATATGCTCATCTCTTCCTGCTCTAGGTCTCTGTTCCTACGCCAGTTTCTAAGATAGCACCTTCCCCTCACTTCTTTTTCCTTACCCCACTCTGTTTTGCTTCACAGCATTTATCACCACCTGAGATGGCATAAATGTATTTGCACCTTCTATCTTCAGAATCTGGGCTTTACGAGAGCAGCAACTTTGTTGTTACTGCTCACGGTTCTGTCCAATACTTAAAATCATGCTTGGAACCAAGCAGGCACTAAAAACTTACTCTGATGAAATGATCTATTTATGTGTTGGCATGTAAATCCCTTTCTTATCTATCAAATGTCAGATCCTGCTAAAGGCAGGGGATTAATTGATCAACAAAATAAACCTTATGACTTTCCTCCTGGAGCCAAGAGTCTCACAAGTAGGACTTCGATATGACGAAATCTCTTCTGTGCCGCAGGATGTGAGCTGGTTTGATGATCCTAAAAATACCACTGGAGCCTTGACTACCAGGCTTGCCAATGATGCTGCTCAAGTTAAAGGGGTATGTGACTCCTTTCTGCCGGTGTTCGACATTTGAACCTCAGCAGGAAACTGATTTTCTCGTTTTACTATTAATTATTATCATCATTGTGAAGAAAAATGTTAAGACACTAATCCACAAATATGTTTCATAGCAAAAAATGTTAACTATTTAAACATTAAATGCTGTTCAGTGTATAGATAACTCATAAGCTATCTTTTGTTATCACTGTGTTATTCATACTTTAACAAGATTCACATAGAAGAATGGTTCTTTAGAAAAGAAGTATTTTCACCGTGTCATTCAGGATCAGTCTGTTTTAGTGCTCAAACAACAGAAAATTGTAATTGCTACTGAAAAAAAAAGTTTATAGTTGCTGTTGGAAAGTTTGGGGACATTACAATTCAGAAAGGAAGCAATAAAATAGTCTTTTTAAAATAGGTTGAATAAAATGAAAAACACATGAAAAAATTAAAGCAAGGCATAAGGAATAACTTTAAACTGCTGAACTATTAAGTTTTGATTTTTGACAGAAGTGACAAAATTTCTTCTACAACTTTTTATGGCAAAAATCTACAAGTTGATGTGGAATTTGAAAAAAATGTCATCTCTGCTGTGTCTCCCCCTCACGTTGGGTCTTTATCTTCTATTCTTCCTGTAAGGCAGTACTATACTAACAATTCTATCTAACAGATGGAGTTTCTGGAAGAATATATTATGAATGAGGAAGAACAGAGAGAGTTATAGAATTACAATGCAAATCTTAGGAATTACTGTTTTAATATGGATCTCTTTGCTTAAAGCAAACAAATCAACAAAAATCAAAATTTAGATCAAGTTGTATAGAACCTAACCAGACAAAATGTACGCTGCTTGAAATAAATTTGGACTTTTAGAAACAGATAATGGTCTTGGCCTTATGCAGTGTACATTGTCCAAAACTGCGATGGGGAAATTGAAGCAGGATGGGCTGGTAGGGGCTGGCTGGTTGTCAGGGAAGGAAAGCCTCAGCGATGATATGGGCAAGAAGGAAGGAAAGATGCTGTTCCTGTAGGTGTCTGGAGAGGCCCCTCTAATCAGAAGATCAGCAAGGGCAGAGGCGCTGAGCACTGAGCATTCCTCAGCCATCCCTAAAGTAGTAGGGGTGACAGAGCAGCTAGATTAAAGTAAGTGAAAGAACGAGCCTTAATAGGAAATGTTCCATCAACCTATGAGTTTGTCAGCAGTATTTGACATTCTAGGTTGTTCTTGTTTTCAAGGAGGAACCTCAGTTTCCTTTCTAGGACCCCACTTTTCTTCACCACTGGCCACTTCCTCCCATTGTTCTTTGCTTCAGAGCCCTGACTTCAGGGGCCAGGACTTGCTATCTGCACAGTCTTCGTTAGCTCTTTCACCCAGTTTCCTGGCTTAAAAACCACCATTGCACTGGAAAATCACCAAATGTTTATTTCCAGATGACTTCTCTGCTGAGTTCCAGACAAAAAACCACTTGCCTTCTGGACATGTCCACATGGATGTTTGATGTGGACATGATGGACTGGCCATGTCCCACACAGAACTCTGAATTCTCCCCCAACCCATTCCTCCAACAATTTACCAGTTTCATTAAAAAACAACTCCATTTTGTTTTCAGTTGTGCAGGTCAAAAGTTTTAGAGTCATTCTTAAATTCCCTTTCTCTCAGATCCTTCATCAAATCCAACCAACATTTTTCGTAGGCTGAACTTTTTTAAAAAATCCAGAATTGATCACATTTCACCACCGTTCTCATGACCACACTAATCTAAAACACTATCATCCCTCTCCTAGATTATTGTAATAGACTCCCTACCTTTCTTCCCAGCTCCTTCTACTCATTCATACAGCAGCCAGAGTCTTTGTTTATATCACATAGCTCTTAGATGATTCTGGTGGAATTGATGGGGATTTGGAAGGAGTCTATCACAGGATTTAGTGTGGAGAGCAGCTTTAATCAATGCACCTGCTCATTTTTGGACTTGGGAAAGATTTGTTCAGTTACAGAGATCTCATGGCCATCCTAGCTGTAACTCCATCATAATCTTTTCCCAGGACCAGCCTCGCTTGGGCAGAAAAAAAATTTAGGAATGGAAAATAATATGAGCCATTTCCAGAGAAAGCAGATCTGAGAGCCAGAGCAAGATGTGGAATGAACTGAGGGTACAGTATTTCCAGGGCAGAGGAGATGTGGTAGACTGAGTTGACTTGTAGATAGACATCTGGTTTTAGGCTTGGCCATCACCGCACTCTGCCAAAAGTCATGCTTCATGCCCCCTCTGGGCATTCAGACTGAAGGCTTTAATGCTTGCTTACTATAAATGAAATTCTATAGCTTTCAACTCTGTGTATATTTTTTCCAAATCAAATCTAGGTTAAATTAAGCATAATAAGTCTTTCAAATAGGCCTGGATATTTTTGAATATACTTAATGACAAATATTAGCCTTAGATTATAAGTAGTCATGTACCTAACATTGGAAATTTCTACCATTTCCAGTGTAATATAATTGTCACTTTATCCTGCTAATTTTCAGAGCTTGCTTTAGTGATCATACTTTAATTAATAAATACCTTCTTGGTTTTAAAAAATTCAGAAGAGGGGCTGGGGAGATAGCTCAGTTGGTAGAGTGCTTGCCTTGCAAGCACAAGGCCCGGGGTTCGATCCCCAGCACCGCAAAAAATAAATACATAAATAAATAAAAAATAAAAAATTCAGAAGAGAGAAATATGTTATCAAAGTCTGGATTTTTGATCATCATCTACTTTCAGTTTATTCAGAAGTCACGGAAATCCTCATTTTAGAAACCCAGTGAACTTGTTGCAAGTAAACTTTTGTTTTCTAACTGAGAAAATAATTAATATATTTTCAGGAAAGTGAATTATTACAGTTCTTAAGAATATATAAGTGTGGTTTTTAGTTAATGTAAAAATGTGTCTCTAATTTGTTTTTCAGGCTATCGGCTCCAGGCTTGCCGTAATTACCCAGAATATAGCAAATCTTGGGACAGGAATTATCATCTCCTTAATCTATGGCTGGCAACTAACACTTCTACTCTTAGCAATTGTACCCATCATTGCAATAGCAGGAGTTATTGAAATGAAAATGTTGTCTGGACAAGCACTAAAAGATAAGAAAGAACTAGAAGGTTCTGGAAAGGTGAGTCAAAACAAAATACAGTTGCTTACGTAAGTAGAGGAAAAATTTCTAATCAGTGTTGTTTCGTTAGTCCCTGCTACTTACTATGTCCCGAGAGTGCTTATAATCACCATTCCTCAGAGAAGTATTTTTTACGATTATTTTGCAGATTAGAAACTTAAGAAAAGTAGCACACTCATCGTTAGGCTCAAAGACTGACACTGCTTCTCACTGACTTTTCTGATCACAGGCCTTTGTCTTTACACTCCTCTCTTCTTTCCCCTCCCCTCTTTCCTTCAGTTTCTTTTCCTTCCTCCACACCTCTCTTTTTCTCTCTTCCTCTTTTTTTTTTAAGTAACCTTAAATATGCTCCATTGTTGAGAAAAGTAGGACCTTTTTTATTATCTCTGATGGGGAAGGTTCAATATGGAAACGTCCTGGGGTCTTCATTCTATCTGGTTTAAATGATTACCACCATCCCTCTTATCATTCCTCCTTCCTTCATCCTACTTCTGCTTCTCCTTCCCCAAATACTTGTTTTTCTGTGTGCTTGTCTATTCTTTTCTCACTGCTTAACAAATACTTATGTGATATTACTGCATTTCCTGGCAAATGCTTTATTCCTCATAGTGACCCTGTGAGGGAGGTTCTAGTGTCATCTCACTTCCAGGTAAGGCTGAGCATTTTCAGGTAGTGGACCCTTGTGCCTTAGAGAGCTGGTGAGTCTTAGAGCCAGGACACAAATTCAGACACTTGTGTTCCCATTCTCTAGATGGAAGAAGACAACTTGGTGTCACATGATCTGGATCATTGTAGAAATGAGGGGTTAGAACAGGGCTGAGTTTCAAAACTGGATCTAATATCTAGATAGAAGTACATCTACCAATGGTCATCCCAGACTCCCCAGGGTCAGGGCAGGGATCTGGGTAGTTTGCAGTGGCTCTGGCTCTCAGCAGGCCCAGGGTTCCTTTGTCTGCAGGCCAGCCCCCTCACCAGTGTATGATGTGATAGGTCCTAGAGGATGTTCCTTGCCATGGGCACATTGTCCTCTGCCTCCTCATTTCCCAGACTCTGCCCCATCTCCAGGAAACTCCTCTGAACTAGCTTTGGTGCTTCTCCCCATGTCTGTGGGGGCCAGACCTCCTGTGAGATGTCTGGCAGGCTTTCAGCTGGATGGTGCTGTCCCTGGTGCTCCAGTTTGGTCTGGCCTGAGTAACCCTGGACCAGGCTGAGGAGGTCCTGTACTAATGACTTCATTTAATATTGTACCTTGGGTTTCTTTTCTCCTATGGTGTTGACTCTTCATTTGAAGATAAGCTGGAAAAATCTAGGGCAAAATATAAATAAAAAAGTCTTTAATCATATCATTATTTATTGAGGTGTGTAAAGTCTTAGAATGGGAATCTTAGACTGTTTATGGAAGAAGATGGCAGATACTAAGTTAATTCATTGTAAACCAAGGTCAGCACCTTTGAGGTGGTACATCAGAGATGAGACTCTCAGAGTCCTGTAGAAGAACTGAGGAAGGAGTGCTGACGGAAATGGTATGGGTAGATATGGCAGATTTTCTAAGTCAGACTGTGAGAGGGTCTCTAATTCAGTGGGGGCTCCAGAGAGGGACAAAGGCAGGCAAGCGAAAGTGGTAGTTGCTACACCAATCAGTTCTCGTAATGCTGAATGTCAGCCCCATCTGATCCTAATTCTCAGGTTATCATTTATTGAATATTTATTGAAAAGGGGCTTCATACCAAGAATTCTACATATGTTAGCTCATTTAATGCTCTCAAGAGTCCTGCTGAGTTATGTCTGTTGGAAGACGTCAAATATCTTGCCCAAAGTCACAAGCAAGTCTCCTAACTGATCTCCTTCAATTCTTGTTCACCTGTATTCTTTATTATTCTCACAAAGTCAGTCTGCTAATTTCTTACAAATGCAAATCAGATCATGCTAACTCCTGTTTAAAACCCTCTAGCGGCTTTTAATCACATTGGAATAAAATCCAATCTTTTACCTTGTCTGTAAAACCCTTCATGATCTGATGAGCTCTATAATCTTGTCTTGCGCTACGCTCTCCCATGCCCATGCTGCTCTGGTTTCATGGGTCTTCTTGCAACTCTTAGAACACTCCAGTCTGATATTATTGTGGCTTCTTCCTGTACCTTATTCAACTCTCAGACTTACTACCTTTTCAGAGAGGCCTTTCCTGACTTCTGAATTAATTCCTGACATTTCTCAGCCCTTAATGTTTTTTTTTTTTTTTTTTTCCTGTTTGTTGATTAATGGGTCATCTTCCCTAACAAAACATAGGGCCCATAGGGGCCAGGCCTACCTCTGTGGACTTGCCCTGAAGCAGATGGGAAAGCTTGGGATTCCAGAGCGGGTCTGTGGGAGTTCAGGGCCTGTTCATAACTTTGTGGTCAGGGCCTGCTTGTATTATCTCTGTGATGTCAGAAAGTGTTCATAACCTCCTTCCCAGTCTGTGATCTGTGCTTCCTAGTGTTCCATCACATTACTATGGACTAATGAGCATTCTTATAAAATAGATGCATTTTCCTTTTCAACATTAAAAGCCATAATCAAACTTCATTTTATTTGAAGATGGGAAGACAAGTATGAGGAGGTTTGCTTGTGTTTTTCATTCTAGAAGCATATATGCATTTTCCTTCCTCCAAAAGTATCAAGTACATGATGCTTTATGAGGGAAACAATGGCATTTACTCCTCCTTGAACTGAAAGTTCTCTTTCCTCCTGGTGATTACTGAGACTTTGTTTGAAACTCTGGGAATAAAGGAAGCTGTGAGGATGCAGGGTGCTAATTAAGGCTCTTCCTAATTGCTTCATTGTGCATCAAGATGAAGTGATTACATTGTGAAGTGATTATATTGTTCTACTCACCCTGCAAAGTCTGTCACTCAAACTCTCCCTTTTATTAAGTTTTATATACACTGAAAAGCAACATTTATACTCTAGCCATAGATAAGACACTCTTGCCTTAAAAAGTTACACACAAAATATTTCTTAAAATTTTTACATTAAAATTTACAATAAAATCTGCTTTTCAGTATACATTGCTATAGTTTGTTGAATGTTATTACTAATGCAGAAAACCTCTTCTATTTGTTTGAACCCTTATAATTAAAAATATTTCTAATGTGTCTGAACAAGGCTTGCCTTTGGGGAATTTGAAGGTCAATTTTTTCCTCTAATTTCATGCTTTCTGTATTTTCAGGATCTTCTAAAATGAATGTACATTATTGTTTAAATTTGTAAAAGAAGTTTATAAAAAACATAAGCCTGGGTAATTTCTTTCCTAAGTAGCTTTTGATAAACATACTTCAGGCTTGGTCTCACTGAATCAGAGAACATTTTTTAAAGATATTTTTTAGTTGTAGATGGACACAATATCTTTACTTATTTATTTTTATGTGGTGCTAAGGATCAAACCCAGTGCCTCACATGTGCTAGGTGAGCACTCTACCACTAAGCTACAATCCCAGCCCCTCAGAGAACATTTTTAATAAATAAGTTTTTATTTTTAAAAATGTTATTAGGGCTGGGGAGATAACTTAGTCGGTAGAGTGCTTGCCTTGCAAGCACAAGGCCCTGAGTTCATATCCCCAGCACAAAAAAAAAAAAAAAAAAAGTTATTAACTTTTTTCTTCAAATAACTTTTTGTACTAGCCTTCAAAAACCGACTTACGGGGCTGGGGAGATAGCTCAGTCGGTAGAGTGCTTGCCTTGCAAGCACAAGGCCCTGGGTTCGAGCCCCAGCACCCAAAAAAAAAAAAACCGACTTACTGTCTCATGAAATATTTGCTGTTATCTTTGAAGTTAGAAAGTGTGGGTACAGTTCAGTGAGGAATAAGTGAGCTTTTGTGTTTATAACATTTCAGTAGCAAATCACTTTAAAGTAATGCAATGTCTTTATTAGAATCAGTTCTGCCCTGTAAAAAGACCAGAGAGAGGAAGAACATCTTAAATAGTTAAGAGTGACTTCTCTTAATGACCTGTAATTTTTGAGTTTGAGGGGCTGAGAGGCCCTCTCTTCTACCCCCTCACGTTATAGATAATAAAAAGGAAATGAGGTGTTTCAAGTTTCCATGGTGACATAGACGGAAATCTGATTCAGTATGTCAGTGTTTCTTGCATTCTTCACATCCCTTTACCCATACTCCAAAGTGTAGCAAAGGATGTCCATGCCCTAATTAAATAGCCTTTCTGGAAGTAACATGCAATTAGGACATAACCAAATGATAGAAACTTTCTGGAAAAAAAAATTGGCAATATGTGCCATGTTCCTTAAAAAAATAGTTTATTCCCTTTGACCTAGTAATCTCAGTTTTAAGAACTTTTTCTAAGAAAACCATTCAGTATAGGCAAGTGTTTAGGTACAAGGATATTTATCACATCATTTTTGTTATGAAAACATTGTACAACAATAAAAGAACACCTGATGGGAATATTAAGTGGTCATTGAAATCCCATTATTAATGTATATTTAATGACCTTGGAAAATTCTCTTACATAAGGTAAAAAATAATGATGATAAGCAAGTCTAGAATTTAATCCCTATTTTGTTAAGTATGCATATGCTTAAGGGGAAAATTATAATACATAGCTAATGTGTAAAGTACACCAATATGAACTTTTTAATACATTCTTTATCTTTTCAACATTTTCTGAAAATTATTGAGTTGTTATGAATGGCAGTTATAAAGAGAAAAATAAATATTATGTTTTAAAAAATATATAAATAACTGTAAACTTAAATGTGACCATCATAGAAGAATGAGTCCTATAAGAGGTGTGAAATACCGAGTTCTTGGGTTAATTTTGTAAAACTGTGTAAATCTGTGTGACTTTGGGTAAGTGCCTTTATCTCTTAAAATCTTAGCTTCTCTTTCTGTAAAGAGGATAGGATAGAGTCAATTTCTCTCTCTTCCAAATCTGAAACTTTTATATAAATTACTCAGTATCCTTTTCCATAAAGAATATGTTCACAGGTAAACACTAAATGATAAATAAATAATATATAATCATAAAATTAATTTTATTAACCTGTTTTATAGAACTCAACTTAGTTGCCCCTGTTTGCCCTTGTGCCTCTTAGTGACAGGTGATCTCTGTTACAGATCGCTACAGAAGCAATAGAAAACTTCCGCACTGTTGTTTCTTTGACTCGGGAGCAGAAGTTTGAGAATATGTATGCACAGAGTTTGCAGATACCATACAGGTAATAACCACCTTACTGAAGGGTAAGAGGGGTGTATGAGGAGCCTTTAATCATCAGATTTGTTCTCAGAAGGATTATTTTGGCCAGAAGGTTGGGCACAAGTAGAGAATGTACCAGAAGGGAAGCCCTTGTATCCAGGAGGTAATGACCAGAAACAAATTAAGGCAGGGGCATCTCTGAAGTAGAGCCTCTCAGGGTGGGTAACAGATGTGAGGGGAGAGTAACAGGGCATTGCAAATGGCTCTCTGATGCCCACTTAGATGATGACCCTACTGTTGATGTGGTTGGGGATGAAAGCTCTTTAAGTCACCTGAAATTCAAAGTGTCCATGGGATGCTGAGGGGTGATGCTTCCTGAGTATATTTTTTTCATTCCTTTCTGTATTTCTCCTCTAATGAAAACTTTCTGTACTTCCTTTAACTTGGCCATCCCAGAAAGGGCCCAATCTCTCTGAGTCTCAGTTTCTTCTCTACTAAAAGGAGAGGGCTGGATTGTATAAATAGGTTTTGAGACTTTCTTTTTCAGATCCTTTTTTCTGAAAAGGTTCAAGTATTTTCTTTCATATGTGGAAGCTAGAGAGAATGTGGGGAAAAGAATAATAAAAAAGAAAAATAGAAAGGAGACCAGTAGAGTCTCCAGTATGACAAAGAAAAAAGCAAAGTTGATCATGGTTGAAACAGGAGTAGGAAGCCCAGAGGGCTGCCTACCCACCAACCTGCTCCTACCCACACCTCTGCATCACCGAGTTCTCTGTCACTCAGAAAATCTTAGAATGTTAATTCCCTTATAAAACCTTCTCTAACACCCCCAGAGTAAAGCGATGCTTCTTTTTTCCCATATTATTCATAAGGTACCTCTATTACATAAGTACTTATCTAGCTCAACTCCTAGGTCCCTAAAGGCAGGGACATGCCTATGCATCTGTGTTACCCAGCATGGTCCCTGCAGCTTATAGGTGTTGGGTAAATGGGTGTGGAATGAATATTCACCATACAATACATATGCATTCTGTGTCTAGTAGTTGGAAAAGGGAGAGGGAACTTTCATTTGAGTTCCCAGCACTCTTCACAGAAATTATAGGCTTAGCTTATTTTTACTTCGACATATTGAGGTGTAGTGAATCTTGCCTTGAAGATGAAGGCATTGACAGAATGGCAGTCATTAAGAATTCCAAACGATAATAAATGCTGGAGAGGATGTGGAGAAAAAGGAATGTGTATGAAGGTTGGTCAAAAGACTAGGCACGGAACCACCATATGACCAGCTATACCATTCTTCAGTGTTTATCCTAAGAATTAAAGTCATCATACTATAGTGATATATGCTTATGTGTTTATAGCAGCACAAATCACAATAGCCAAACTATGGAACCAGCCTGGGTGCCCATTAACAGATGAATGGGCAAAGATAATGTGGCATAAATACACCATGGAGTTTTACTCAGTCATAATAAAAAAAAAACTATAAATTATATCATTTGAAGGAAAATAAATGGAATTTGAGAACATTATATTAAGCAAAACAAGCCAAACTCACAAGGTCAAAGGTCTTTAGTTTTCTTTCACATGTGAAAGCTAGAGAGGAAAAAGAAAAAAAAGGTGGTGAGTTGGGGGGATATCTCATGAAAATCAAAAGAAGATTAGTGGAATACAGGAAAGGGAGCAGGGGGTGAGAGATAAGAAGGCAGCAGAAAGTTCTGGGGAATGATATTGGCCAAATTATATTGTTATATTGTGTACATGTATGTACAACTGTAATGCACCCATAAGGGGGAAAAATAAGATGAAGACACTGATACTCAGAGATGAGGCAGTTTCCTAAACTCATGCAACTAGAAATGAAGGTCAAACTTAATTCTTATGAAATTAATCCATTTTTATCTGTCACCTTTCTGAGCCCGACGGCCCACTTACCAAAAGTTACATTTTATGGTCTGAAATGAAAGTTGAGTAAGTTTTCAAATGTCTTCTTTTCAGAAACTCTTTGAGGAAAGCACACATCTTTGGAATCACATTTTCCTTCACCCAGGCAATGATGTATTTTTCCTACGCTGCTTGTTTCCGGTTTGGTGCCTTCTTGGTGGAAAAGGGCTACATGGATTTTGAAAATGTTCTGTTGTAAGTATTGGGCTATATTGGCAGTTTAACTCTGCAGGTAAACCTGGGGTGAATATGCTTCGTGTCTAGGTAGAAAGCTTTATGGTGAAGCCACGGGTGTTTGAGAAAGTGACCTTTTTGCCTCAGAGTCCCCTCCATGTGTTCCTTTTTAGCACCTGGTTTCATCAGAATTTCTCTTCCCAGTGCTGATGCACACAGCCTGACCTTTCTGAATCTGTGGTGTGGAGTGATTCAATTCAGAAGTCCCAAGATAGGCCTTGGCATTTGGGCAGAAGCTTAACCCTGCGCAAGAAATCTGATGGTTCCTTTTAAAGAGTTTTCCAACAGAGTAGCTCAGGAATGAAAGTACCACAAATTGGGAAGATTCTGGGATAAAATTGCATTTAAAATTTCCACTTTCTGCTCTTTCCACCATCTTTTCTTGCTGCCATAACGGTGCTCATGAATTCCTGGCTGATGCTCTCAAGAGCATCAACAATGCCGAAAAGAGGCAAACACCAGGTCCTTATTAGGCCGTGCTCCAAAGTCATCATCCAGTTTCTACCTGTGATGAAGCATGGTTACATTGGCGAATTTGAAATTAGTGATGATCATAGAGCTGGGAAAATTATTGTCAACCTCATAGGCAGGTTAAACAAGTGTAGAGTGTTCAGCCGCAGATTTGATGTGTAGCTTAAAGACCTAGAAAAATAGCAAAATAATCTGCTCCCATTCAGGCAGTTTGGTTTCATTGTATTGACAACCTCAGCTGGCAGCATAGACCATGAAGAAGCAAGATGAAAATACACAGGAGGAAAAATCCTGGGATTCTTTTTCTAGGGATGTAAAATATACATACAATAAAATGTATCAATTGGTTCTGCTTCTAAAAAAAAAAATTCTACTTTCTAATATTTATGACAAATGATATGCAGGTGCTATTGTGTGTTTGTGACCCAAAATTAAAATCAGGTATCATTGGTATTGGGGTTTCCATATTATAGAAAATTATACCTTGGTCAAGGAAAACAAGCCTGAACTTAATCATACTCCTAAAGTCCCTAGATAAGCCTTTGGTAGTGAAAACTGTGTGTTATCTTTCTGAGCTTCTAGAATTGGTGATAGCTAAGACACTGCCTTTGGACAGCACACATAATTAATAGCAATGCAGTTTTACACAGAATCACATAAGCCTGATAATATAATATGTTATTCTAGTATTTGTCCTATTTAGGCATCGATTTGTTTATGCATTATAGTTAATTCAGAATGATTCTAACAGAACATTCAAATTTCCACTTTCTAATTATGTACGTCTGATAAATGGTATACAGGTGCTATTTGCACTTGGATCAGGTAATTATTTGATTATATTGCTTTACTCCAAGCCTTTGAATTGATTAAAGTTCCTGACATGTGGGCATTTAAGTTTGAAAAATCAATCTTTCAAGTAAGTAAATGAAAGGGGAGACCTGGCTAAAAACCAGTCCGTTTAGAAAAGATCCTACAGGTTTCAGTTATAGTGAGGACAAGATTAACCATCTGTGTGATTTATTTGGCCTACTGGGTAAAAATACACATTGATGAACATGTCCAGAGGAGGGTAGTGAAAGGAATCATCAAAGAAGCACAGGCCCTTTTCAAAACTATTCCAAGTGCTGTCTTACGGAAAAGGAAGTAGATTTTCCTTCAGTTTTAAAAAGAACTTTTAAACAATGGACTTAATCATACATACTGCTTCCTAAAACAGAGGATGGAAGCCAATTTAGGGAAAATGTCCAGGCACAAATATTGAGAACCAGACTCAGTACTCTGAGGTCCTTCCAACCGTAAGTGGCTACGATTTCCATGTTACATGTCAGGAAGGCAAATACATCATGAGCACAGCATGATTTTGGGTGTATGACGACCTTTTTCTTTGTTGCATAGATCACAGGTTTTCTAAGAATGCGACGTCCTTTCAGCAATACCAACTATATTATTGATTGCCACAATAATGCTATGTATCAACGAGCCACTAAACCCCAGTGACATAGAATGATATTTATATTGCCCATAAGTCTGGGGATAAGTTCTGCTGATTTGGGTTGGGCATAGTGGCTCTCATCTGGGCTCACTCATCTGTCTGCAACAAGCAGTGAGAGAGAGAGAACACAAACAAGAGAACAAAGTATCAAGGCCTCGAGTCACAGGCCTGGTACTGTCAACAGTGACTTCCACCACATCCTGCAGGCCAAAGTACGTCACAAGGCCAACCCAGATTCAGAGAGTAGGAAAACAAACTCCATTTCTTGAATGGAAGTGCAGGTTAGGTCACGCTGCAAGAAGATAAAGATACCAAAAGAGAGATGATAAAAACGGGCTGTTTTGCAATCATTCACACTGACATGAACTTTTTAAGTGTTTGTTTTAGTTTTTGACTTCTGTGTCATAATTTTTTGAGTTGGTGCTCCCTGGTCATAGAGGGTCAGTTTACTAGTATCGCAGCCCTCACCATGTGACATGTTCTGCCTTTTGTTCTCCAGGGTATTTTCAGCTATTGTCTTTGGTGCCATGGCTGTGGGGCAGGTCAGTTCATTTGCTCCCGACTATTCCAAAGCCAAAGTGTCAGCATCCCATATCATCATGATCATTGAGAAAATTCCAGTGATTGACAGCTATAGTGTGGAAGGCCTGAAGCCAGTGAGTTTGCCCTTTCAAATATATAATTTGCTCCTAACTCCTGAATGAAAATATACAGAGGAAATTTAATAAAATTTGGAGTTTTTTTGTATGCTAGTGATCATATAAGGTTTTCTATATCATGGGTTTATTTTAATAAATGCTGATAATAAATCTTAACACCTAGTAATTTTATGTAACCAAATTATAGAGAGATAAGAATACTGCCCACTTTATAAGCAAATCCTATTGAGGTTTTTTTTTTTATTATTTATATATATATTTTATATATATATATATATTATTCTGGGGGAACAGATTTGAGTTACACTTTTGTGTTGTACATTTGTACTGTAACAATCCCTGCTATAAAAGCCTTGGCTCTTTCAGATCTTATTTATTCTAGCAGTTTGAGGTGAAGTTTGTGTCACAGGCGTTTACTCTCTTCTGACACCTGGTGGTAGAGGGAGTTAGTTCTACCCTGTGTTTTTATTATTGAGGCAATCAAATTTACTGGTGCTTTTCTCATCTTAGAATATGTTGGAAGGAAATGTGACATTTAATGAAGTCATGTTCAACTATCCCATGCGACCAAACATCCCAGTTCTCCAGGGGCTGAGCCTCCAGGTGAAGAAGGGCCAGACGCTGGCCCTGGTGGGCAGCAGTGGCTGTGGGAAGAGCACGGTGGTCCAACTCCTCGAGCGGTTCTACGACCCCCTGGCCGGGACGGTGGTGAGCACACTTTCGTATTCAGCTGATTTCTGGTTTTTCATTGTCTCAGTGCCTGGGTGTGCTTCATTCTTGATGATAAACCAAGGAGTTTCAAGCCTTTAAACAACAGCCCTGCTTAACTAAAATGTGACAAGCTAGATTTGGGGGTTCAAGCTGGGCCATCTGCCAGCCACCTTCTTCAGCCTCTCCTTCAACACTGCCAGCTACCCTGCTTTATGATCCACCTTCTCACTACCCATCTCCCTTGCCATGATGAGATTTCAGCTGATGTGAGAAGAGCTGGCAAAAGAGTGAAATATCCATAAAGTTAAATGACTAAAATAGGGACATCCATAAATGACTAAAATAGGGACACTAGAAAGGCAAGCAAGATGAAAGCCAAGGATAGGCAGGAGCAGGAGAAAATGGTCAGCAAGAACAGAGGCTATGCAGAGATTGGATAAGGTGAGGTCTGAGAAGACATGGTGGATTCTGGCGGTTGAGCTATTTCTGACATTTTACACTTGCACTCAAGTGGTGATAATAGAAAACAGGTTAGCACGGCTGAAGGTTAGTTAGGAGGGGAAAGGGAGATTTGAGTGGACACTATTAAGAAGGGTCAAAGATGAAAGACAAATAAGAACAATAACCTGGGGCTGGGGCTGTAGCTCAGTGGCAGAGTGCTTGCCTAGCATGTGTGAGGCACTGGGTTTGATCCTTAGCACCACATAAAAATAAACAAATAAAATAATTATTTAAGGAAAAAAAAGAACAATAACCTGAATGGGCAGGGTCCAAGGAACACATTTGGGAGTAGGAATCTGGAGCATTTTTATGGCCAAAGATGAAATAATACTACTGGGATAGAGAGGGCATTGAAACATCTTCCAAGACAAAAAAAAAAAAAAAAAAAAAAAAAAAGAAGTAATATTGGCACATTTGGGGAGCGAATAAAGAATATGGAGAAACGACGTTTTGTTTCCTGAACTAAGATGATGAGAGAAGAGTCAGAATTATTCATTCAGCAAAACTGCATGCCTCTATGGGATTCTTTTAGGTGCTAGGCATGAGATAGGAATTTGAAGAGAGTAGTGAATTTAAATGACTAAAATAGGGCAGAAAAAGAGCCATACTTGGAGGGAAGGAATTTACAGCAAGAAATTTTCATTATGTAGGCATGTATTGGTTGTACTCAGAGGTGATGTTCAAAGTTTTTAATAACTCGTGTTGTGTGGGCACTGACCAACAACCAGCTCCATATCAACCCTAATGACTGAAGTGAAAAGATAATTTTCAACCTGTAATCCAGGGTCCTAAAAAGGTAACACTAAAGAGGAAAATCTTTCCCATAGCAATCAATCACACATAAATGTTTTTTATCATATTTAAAGACAGTTATGGCTTTACTCAGTCTCTTATAGTTAGCAAAACTCTGTTCTTTATTTTTACTTCCCTATTTTATATGTTCTGTGAACTCTGATTTTGTGCTTCAATTTTGTGGCTAAAGTTTGAACAGAGGATTCTAAATGAAGTCCTCACTGATGTTTGAAGCACTCACAAGAGAATGTTAGTTTTCAGTCTCTGATTAAGGTCCTAAACGATGGTTATTAAACAGCATGTTAAACATTGTGCTGTAATGAATTGTAGAACAGTGTTTGCCCTCAAAGATTTTAACTAAGATGGGTCAGATGCATTAGATTAAAAAAGAAGTTAGACTTAGGACTGTTTTTAAGGGAAAAGTAGGATTTACATATAGGCAAGCATTCAAGGTGGTGTTCAGAGGAAGACATAATGCCAGCTGTAGTTGGTAAGTGATTTGATCTCAATGCAGAAGGAGACCAGTTCTGCTGATCTAGGGAATTCAGTAAGAGTAATGATTCTCAAGCTTTTCTGATTATAACCCATGGATTTAAAAAATTGCACAGCCAGCGCATTCATAAACACTTTCCAGTGGAAAAAATATTTGGCGGTAATAAAATGTTGGAGTTGAAAACAATAGTCAACAGTAAAATAATTACACAAAAAGAGAATAATTAATTATTCTATAAGTGCATAGACATAAGCAGAGCACAGTTTAAAAATGGGCCATATTAGTTATAGTTTCATGTAGAAAGCAAAAATTACTTTCAAGGAGGTCAGTGTTTAATAAAGGGAATTAGGTGCTTACTCCTTGGAAGGGCTGGAAAAGTGAAAATAAAGGAGGCTACTCCCAGGTTTCCAAGTCACAGCACTGTAACTGTGATCCTATGATTAGGAAATTACAGGAAGTTATGCCAATGTCATGGCTATTCCATACCTAAAGACACAAGGCTAGAGTTTGACTCTTGCAAAAACTTCCATCTGCCTTAACACATGTGTTAGTTCGTCATTGATGGTAATGGAGAATAGGCTCTGCCTCCCAGATTTTACATAGTGATTCTCACTGGTAGAACCTAACTCATTTCCAGAAGCCAGGAAGCCTGGGAAAGAGTTTTTAGCCTTCTAGTCCCTTGATACATGGACAGACAGACACAGAAGAACGTGGAAATGGATGCTGAGTGCATTGGACAGTAACCATCTCAAGAGAGCACTGAAAATACACTGAAAACAAAGAGTCCTCATTTATTGCAGGGATGTCCATTATCTGCTCCAGTACATTTGGATTAGAGCTTTAAAATACTGCCAAGTGGTGCACAGCAGCCAGACTTCTTAGCAAAAGTATCCCCAGTAAACTCAAGTAAATGTGCCAAGCTTTGTTTATAAATATCAATTAGTAGCCCATAATAATTTGGCAAGAAGGTTACTATCATTTAGTACTTACTGCCATATAAGAATAACTCTGTGGGTTTTAGCATCACTTAATCATAAGAATGGAAAAAAGGATTGACCTAGAGGACCACCCTGAAAATGAGAAAGTCCTATCAGTGGGCCTTCTATCATATTTTGAGAAACCTTGACCTGGAATGGTGTTTCTCAAACTTTGGTGTATATTAGAATGGCCTGGAGAGCTAGTAAAGAATTAGTCACTCAAGATCAAGTAGGTCAGGGTGACCTTTTAATACCCAGGTAATTCTGATGCCAGCTATAGCTTGAGAACAGGTAAGGTAAATCTGAAAGAAGATTTGGGTTAAATTGTAGAGAATCTTTAAAAAATTAAGCTACAAAATTGTTAAGAGGAGAGGATCCAAGTTTGTGAGACCTGAATGTTATATAACTTTAGGACTTCTATTAAAACAAAATTTCAAATTCGAAATAAAGTTCAAAAGTAAATATGTACTTCAAATGCAAAAAAAAAAAGCTCAACAAAATCTAAATACTGGGACTGTAAAGATTTGGACCCATTCTTTTTAGACAATTTACCATAAATGCTTATAGTGAAGAGCTTCCTAACATGCTGGCCTCCCTCCACAACACTGTTCACGTACCAAGCTTGACATGTGTTTAAGGGGCCTTTATTACCTTGAGCCCTCTCTGACCTTGCCTTTCTCCCCTCTCTGGTCATGCACCACAGCGAGTGTCCTCCCTTCCCTCTAGGATACAGATATAAGCCCCTTGTCATTGTTTGGTTATAACCCAGTAGGTACCTGGGCCAAGATAAAGACATTACCTTTTAAGAGAGGACAGAAAATAATTTTCAATTATGAGGCACTTGTTACCAAATCCATCCCATAGTGTTAAGATCCAACCCAGGTGCCCTCAATTACTAACTGCATGACTTTGTCCAAGTCACTTAACTTTGCTCATTTCCTTGTCTTAAGATACAGATTAAAATCATAGCTACCTTCTGAGAGTTGTTGTGCAGATTAAATGAGAATGTATGAAATATGCTGTTGCAGAACTTACAATATTGTCAGTGCTTGATTTTTAAATTTATTATTATTTCAGAGTACATATGCATGAAAGAATGTGTATTTAACATTTAAACATTTGTGCTTATATAAGCAAGTAATACATTTGTTACCTTCCGTAGAGGTAGCTAGTCATTGTAATTTGGCCTCACCTTATTCCTTACCAGTGTTTCCTTTCTTGATTATGTTTTTGTTTAGGCCGCAGTAAGCGGTTTCCACGAATTCTCCAGAGTTCCTTGGTCTTCCCACAGACCACAACCATGCTTCAGCCAAAGAAATTGTGCTTTCATCTGTTTTACATTCTGGGCTTCTAAATATGCTTTCCTTAAAGGATTTTTCTGTTAACACAGATTTTAAATAGTTTGCAGTCCTAGAATTGTACAGGAATGAGGGAGCCCAAGAGTTTGTCATATTCGGTGTGATGCATTTCTTCATCATGCTGAGATTATTCAGACTTGCCTATGATTACATTAGTTAGATAATACCTGTTTTCCTCCCAGGGGTACAAGCCTGGAAGACTTTTATTTAAGCTCTTTCTTTCCTCACATTTCCATTTCTCAAGTACAGTATTCCATCTATTAAGATTTTCTGTTTAGCCACATCCTTGTATGGTTTTTACTGCTTCTCTCCAGCCTCTATTTTTCCACCTCCACTTATTCACAGTGTAGGGAAGCCTGGAGCATAGATGCTCAAAATGGTCTCCATGGCAACTGGGCTTGGTACTAAGTAAGGTCATGTCTGTGTTTTCTATACCTGTACCTGCCAGCTTCATAGGCAGAAGTGTGTTCCTACAGCAAGAATCTATGTTGCCTCTGGCCAGCTAGCTCCCAGAGGCCCCCAACCAGCCACACAGGGTGCAGAGAGTGTGTGTGGCTCAGTACACTTATCACTACATTGGCAAAGTTCAAAGCTGAGTCACTGCTGTCTTCTTCAGAGGTCATGAACAGCTCTCTCACTTGAATGCCAGTAATTTTCTTGCAAAGCAGATCTATTCAACAGACCTATCTGCATCAGAGAGTAAGGCTTTTCATCAGCAAGATTATAAAGGGTCCTTCCCAGTCTTCTGCAGGATAATCAGGGGAACTGCATCACTAGAGAAAGGGCAGCCTTTTCTTTCCTCTTTCTTGGGCTCAGTATCCATCCTCTGTACTTCCAAGAGCATCACCTTGATCTACACAGTCACAAATTGCTCTCAGTCCTTGAGCTTTTTACTCTGTGCCTGGTGCTATGCCAAGCAGGGTCCATATGTGATCTCATTTAATCCTCGATTTTGTGAACCTATGAATCATCATCATTCATGTTTTCCCCCCAAGGAAACTAAGAGAAATTAATTCTTTTTCCCAAGAGATATAGTAGCTACCAAGAGATATAGTAGCTACCTTGCCAAGCTTGCTTCTGTTCCATTTAGCCATTCAAACTCAGGTCAGATCAGAAACCTTACATACAAAACCTATTATGTAGTCATAATTGTTATTTATTTCCATTCTGATCCTGGACACTTCTTCTGTGAAAAATTGAGATGTGAGAATAAAAGAATGCCAGAATACAACCCAGAAGTATGAGTCATCGTATTAGTTTCCTGGGGTTTCCATAAATGATCATCACAAATTTAGTGGCTTAACACCAAAAATTTAGTATCTTATAGTTTTGGGAGTCAGAAGTCCAAAATAGGCTAAAATCAGGGTGTCAGCTGAGTTGTGTTCCTTCTCAGGACTCCAAGGGAAAATTGTTTTCTTGCCTTTTCTACCTTGTGGCCCCTTCCTCTACCTTCAAGCCAACAATGACTGACCAAGTTTTCTCATATTGCACTGCTCTGATACTCTCCCGCTTTCCTCTTCCACAGTTAAGAACCCTTATGATTACATTGGGCTCACTAAGATAAGCTGGGATAATCGCCTTATTTTAAGGTTAGCTGATTAGCAGCTTTAATTCCATCTGCTACTCTAATACCTCTGACATATGTAATGTAATATATTCACAGGTTTCATGGATTTAGGACATGAATATCTTAGAGAAGGGGGGCATTATTCTGACTTATATATTAGAAACCAGTGTTAAAACATAATATGACATTCTCTCAAAGTATACAACGATGATGTTACTGGATTAAGTCTGACAATCCAATTAAAACAAACAAAAAAACCCTTTTCCTTAATCTCACAATAACTTGTTAGCTTTCATGTATGAAATGATGATGTCAATTTTGTTGAATTCAAAGTACACTAGTCCGAAAGTTGCCCTGTGAACTTTTGCTTTCAGCTGGTGGACGGTAAAGATATAAGGCAACTGAATGTCCAGTGGCTTCGAGCACACCTGGGCATTGTGTCCCAGGAGCCCATCCTGTTTGACTGCAGTATCGGAGAGAACATTGCTTACGGGGACAACAGCCGGGTTGTGTCACAGGAAGAGATCATGAGGGCAGCCAAGGAGGCCAACATACACCACTTCATTGAGTCACTGCCTGATGTAAGTCTGTCTTCAAATTAAGATCCCAGGAGCATGTAACATTCCTGTCCCTCACCTCCTAGCTCCTATCATATGATTTCTAAAGGACTGGTTTCCCAAAGGTGAAGAGAAATTAGCAACCAAAACACATATCCACATCTGTGTACAAGTATGTAGCCAAACTTTCTGTGCTGGTCAGGTGTTATGTTTACCTCATCATCTGATTTTTCTCATAAGGAAAAGGTGAAAGTGTTGTATGGATTTGGGGTTAGGAGAGAAGAATTTCCCAGGGGAATGATATCGAAAGCAGTTTTTCAGCTTCTAGGCCGGAAGTTCCACCCCATTCTGTACCATGTCTGGGAGACCTTTCCCTCCGAGTTCAAGTGTAGGGCCTGTGTCTCTACCTATGGACATGCTGCTTCTGGTCCTGCCAAGGAAGCAGGATGATCCTGCCTTCCCCCTTCCCTCCTCCATTTCTCCTCCTCCTGTCTCTTGGAGCTGTCCTCCAAGCTTCAGCCTCACTGAAGTCAAGGCAGGCAGAGAGCTGGAATCCATATGGGAAAATGGCTCTCTCTGAATTGCACTGAGCCATTGGGATGACCATGGTATCATGAAATCTCTAATCATTGTATAGTTCGTGGACCCCAGGCTCCATTTATAGAGAGGATTGTTCAAATCTTCCCTGGCCATTGTCTTTTGGACATCCTCTGAATCCCTCCAGGAAGTTAGATCACGAGAATCTCTCACCCTCTCTTAGGCCCTCTTAGGTGCCGTATTTTGAAATGCATCTCAACCTAGCTAATCTACTCTTTCCCATTATCAAGAGTTATGCTCTTTATTATGAGGAAGTACCCTCTAAAAAAATAAAGTTTAGTAGCCTCGAAGTGGTTAGGAAGGCAGTCTCCTAGAGGAAAGATGGTGTCTTAACTCTTTCTAAGATTGCTCTTTTCCTTGAGCTCTTCATCAGATACTGCAGCTCCCAGTCACAGGCCCCAAGGAGCAGGCGCTGTTCCCCCTTCTCCTTTAACAGTCGAGTCTAACCACGGAACGTGGACTCTTCTTGAGGCTAGAACCCTTAAAATATAAAATTCCAAACCTTTTACTAATAGGAAATCAGTTCTCAAATTTTGAACAGGAATCAGCATTGCATGGGAACTTGTTAGCAATGCAGATTTTTAGGCCCCACCCTAGCTCTGCTGAATAAGAAACCCTGCAGGTAAAGCCTACATTCTAACAGCCCAGGTGAGATCCATGCAGGCTACAAAACACACGAAAAGTAACAGTTATCAGTTCTTTAAATACATCCTGTCCCTCATGTTTGTCCACCACAGGGACCTTCCTTTCTGGACTCCTGGTCTCAGGCACACACAGCACACCTGTAGACATCATGACTCTTGGGCAGTGCCCAGACCAGCACACTTTAAGTCCAGTTATCTAAGGACCCCACTTCTGAGTGCTGAGTACTGGGGTTTGCTCTACCTTGCAGAGGCTGCTTATTGCCCTCCTTCCTATAGAGCTGCAGCACTGCTCTCCTCTGCCTCAGCAGAATCGGTGCTCTACCCTGCCTCAGGGAGACATGCTTCCATGCACCTGCTTCTGGAGGCAGCCACAACTCAGTGGTGGAGCCATCTGGAGCATCTGCCAAAACCTTGCCGGGGTCTTCTCACTCCATCTCAGGGAGAGACCTTGTTCTGAACACCACAGAACAAGGTTTACTAGATATAACAAATAAAAACAGGCAACCCTACATAGAAGATGAATTTTATAGCCAGTCTCCAGGTGTAAGTTGGATATCAAAGTGGGATTCTTTGGTATCCTTTTAAATTATTTAAGTGTTGGAAATAGTTTCATAAAGACACCAAAAGACTAATATCCCAGGAATTGTTCTTTCCCCACTTTAAAATCATGCAAGGGCATCACCTGCTGGTTATTAATAAGATGAGTTTCAATTATTATGTACAACCTGTTAACAAATCAAATTTCCCTTTTCCTACCAATCTTTGTTCCAAATATAATGAAACCAGAAGATGGACAATAAAAGGATGGTAACAGTATTATTCTTTATAAAAATTTTGGCATATTTACACTAAATACTTTATTTTAAGGCCCAAATGTCTGTTTTTCAGAAAGAGAGATTAAACCTACCATCTCAGGTTTTTTTATTGTTAACTCTCTATGAACTCCTCCTTATCATCTGAACCTAAATTTTTCTAATTATCCCATTAGAAAATTTTCCAATTTTCTGTGAGCAAATTGTGTTTGAACTTTATCACCAGTTCTAATTTCATAATAACCAAACCCCGTGAACAGAAATACAACACCAGAGTCGGAGACAAAGGAACTCAGCTCTCTGGCGGGCAGAAGCAGCGCATTGCCATAGCTCGCGCCCTCGTGAGACAGCCTCACATTTTGCTTTTGGATGAAGCCACGTCAGCTCTGGACACAGAAAGCGAAAAGGTGAGGATTTACACTGGGTTCATCTACACTTGAATCTGTTATCCTTAAAAGGTTTAAATTTACGCTTTTCTCTGCTATGATAGAGAACAAAATTTATCCAGCTATGTCGATTGTTGCTTATGTTGGTGGTGAACACTCTCCATACTGTTATTTAGGAGAGCTAAGACGGTACAAAGCATATTAGTCTTAGAGCCCTTAGGCTCCAAATCGGCAGCTCTGCATCACTGTGTGTGCATCTAAGATGTTGCATTCAGGAGTCGCATTTTCTCCTCCTGCTGGCAGCATCTCCTCGGCAACTGCATGAAGAGGTGGGAGGGTAAGATAAGGTTAAAATCTGGCTGTACCTTAAGATAAGTGTTGATGATCATTTCAGTTTGAGGAAAGGTTAAAAATTCAGCTGTCAGAACAACACTGATTATGAGATGTCTTCTGTCTTAAAAAATTTTTTAATTCAAGGAGGCTGAGTTTGGTCCTTATCTTTGGCTTCCTAAATTGGCTGCAGTGCTGGATTGGAGGGCTACTTGTAGGAAAGTTGTATGGCGAGACATGTTTGGAAACATTTTTCAGTGATTGAATGAATTGTATTTACTGCTGTAACTTTAAAAACAGAGACCAACTGTCTCAGAAGCAATTCAGACTGGGGTTCAGTTATCTTCTGGTATGACACATCCCTCAGTTGTATTTCACTGTCACCACTGTTTAAGGACATATGGAAAATTGGTGGGGCTTGTTACAGAGAAGTTATTATCAGATTTAACTTGTGTGACTATCATCAACAGGTTGTCCAGGAAGCCCTGGACAAAGCCAGAAAAGGTCGCACGTGCATCGTGATCGCTCACCGCCTGTCCACCATCCAGAACGCAGATGTGATCGTGGTGTTTCAGAATGGCAAGGTCAAGGAGCATGGCACGCATCAACAGCTGCTGGCACAGAAAGGCATCTATTTTTCAATGGTCAGTGTCCAGGCTGGAGCAAAGCGCTAGTGAACTGTGACCGTATGAGATGTTAAATATTTTTTTAATATTTGTTTTTAAATATGGCATTTAATCAAAGTTAAAAAGCAAGTACTTACTGGAACATGTAGTTATCTGTTTAACATTTTGTACCACAATTGAACATCATTTCATCAAGTTCAGAATCTTCAGAGACATTATAATTAAAGGAAGAGAAATAGAAACAACATCATCAAATGGGGGAGGGAGTAATGGCTTTAATTCCATTATAGAATTTATAAAAGGATTTCAGGCAGATTTGTTTTTGATGAAGTATGTAATTTTGTTTATACTTTCTCATTTGAACTGTAACTGACTGCATTGCTAAAGATTATATAAATAGCAAGAAGCACTGAAACATTTGCATATAGTGCCTATAATAAAGCTAAACTTTCATATAATTGGAGTCTTTTATTCAAATGTGTCTGTGTGTATACATACATATGTTTGCATATATAATATGTTTACACACATACATGCATACTTCCAATTGGAATATTGTGGATGATTTTGGCTTTTAAAAGTAGATTCTTTAAAAATTCATTCATTTGGGGGGAATTGTTTAACTCCCTAATAGTTCCTATTCTATGTCCTTTCACACAGACTGTCTGGTTTCCTTCCTCTTGGACTCGATCCTGCTGATTCTTGCATTTTGTTATTCTGATGTTCTCAGGCCTATCACACAGATCAATACAAGATTTTGAGAGGTAGAGGTGCAATTATGAAGTGTATGTTACACAGATGTACCATAAATATTTTGCATTGGTCTTATAAAGGACTCTTCAAGGATTTTAATATTTTTATGCTTTTAAAAATATAATTACTCTTTCTCTATCTTGATAACAAATCACTATTCTCAGCAATTAGTCCCTTCCAAAGGTGAGCCTCCTGATTTGCAGATATTTAAAATGTGCCATGAATTTGAATACATCCTGATACAAATATAAAAAGAAGAAAATATTACAAAGATTGGTACAATGACTACAAAAATTTTAAACTTAGCCCAGAATTAGTATAAACAAGATTGAAAGTCACAAGCTACAGGCAATATTTGCCATATTTATTGTAAACAATTGATATATTTAAAGAACTTCTAAAAAGACAAAATACACTTTCTCTAAGAAAAAATGGGCAAAGGATATGATCAAGTAATTCCCAAAGATGAAAACATGAGAAAAAGTGCACATTTTCAATAATGAAAGAAAGGAAGATTATAACAAATAGCTTTTTTTTTTTTTTGGCCTAGTAACTTGATAATATATTTTTAAAAAAATTCTACTGTAACAAACTTATTAGTTAGCTTGTTCACTGATTTAAATTTCAATCATTATTTAACAATGTAACAAGTCTTTAAAATGTGTATCCTTTAAGAGAGCAATTCCCATTGTAGAAATTTAGTTAAGAGATACATAAAATGATGCTTATTATAGCATTATTTGTAATTTTGAAAACTGAAAAGATCTAAATGTTTAGCAGTAAGAAATTATTCACTAAATTTTGGTGTATTTGCAAAATCCAATACTATTCAATTATTTTAAAAAATTAAAGAGAAGGCCAGATGGCCAAACAGACGTACCCAACATTTGTCTCCTCTTCCACAAAGAGAAAACAGAATAACAAGTTAAAAAAACTGCATTTTGAGGCAAGTAGCACTATAATTCAGCAAGAGAGGGACAAGAGCCCCATAAGAGACCTGGGATAGTGGCATAGAAAGTAGAACAAAGCGTATTGACATCTGTAATCCTGTTTTGTCAGCTGAGGGAAACTCCCCACAACAGGAGAAAGGTTGACAGGAGAGTTCCAGCAGAACCCTTTGTTGGGATCATGGGCAACCTCTCCACAGATCACAGCAACCCTAGTGACAGAATGGACAGGCTTGTAGCCCAGTTCATGGCACTTCCTGTAGTCTGCACTGTAGCTTTGCTTCAGAGAAGGAACTTATATTGCCATCTCCTTAACCTCCAGATCCCAGCTGCTGCAGTTTGAGCAGAACTACACTGCTTCCCTAGCCACTCTAATTAGCTTAGGCCACATAGTTATATTGGACTGATCTGCCCACCCTACTTGGCCTGGACTGCCACTGTAATCTGCTTCAGCCATAGCACAGCAACTCTTCCGATTGGCCTAGCCATGCAGTCAGTCCAAGCCACCTCAATGACAGGTGTGAGCAGCTGCCACTGTCTCCTGGGCTAAAATGTTCCATGCTTCATGCCCCTAATACCACAGATGACCCCCAGTCACCATAACCACTTCTAGGCATGCCACCACTGCGGAGGAAATATCCACTGTGCTCCATTGTTTCTGAACCACCATTTTCATTGCTCAAATGGCCACATGATGGGCACCCACCCCTGTTGCTATGTGTATCACAGTTGTTGGGCCACTAGAGCATCGCACCCCTACAAGGCACCTGGAGAAAGAAGGGCTGTCTGAGTTGGCCACCACACACACATCAAACCCATTGATTGCAACCCAAAGAAGATACAGGAGACTCTACTGTGGTGCCCAACTGAAACCAAAGCCAAAAGATTTTGTTTACCAAACTGAAACCCCAAGACACATATCTTTAGGAGAAAACCATTTACTACAAAAGTCAGCTAATAAGAGTGGTAGAGACAACTGATCCAGTAGATGCACAAATCTCAATGTAAGGTGACTAGAAATATGAAAAAACAGTTTGATGTCTCCAACAGAACAGAATAATTCTCTGACAACAGACATCAATGAAAAAGAATGTTGATGAAATTCAGAAGAATGATTATAATGAAACTGAGATTCAGAATAATGTAGACAATGCACTAAAGTTGGAAAAACAATTTATGATATAAATGAAAAATTTAGAGCTCTTTTAAAATAGGCAAATTTTGGAAATAAAGAATTTAATAAGTAAAATAAATCGAGTTGAAAACATCAACAGACTAAAGTAGAACAAGGAATATCTGAAGGTGAAGAAAAAGTGGAAAGGCATCGAAACCCCATTCAGTGCAATAATATTGTAAAACTTTTCTAATCTTTGGAAATGTGTGGGTATCCAGGTCCAGAAAGCCAATAAGACCCCAAATAGATATGAATAGAAAAGATCCACACCATGATATATTATGGTCAAACTGTTAAAAGTACATGACAAACACAGTTCTAAAAACTGCAAGAGAAAAGCACAAAGTCACATTTAAAGTACCTCCTTTAGACTAATGGCAGATTTCTCATCAGAAACCTCACAGGCTGGAGGGAACTGGATGATATATTACAAGTCCTGAAAGAAAACAACTATCAACAGAGAACATGCTATCTAGCAAAACTATCCTTCATTAATAAGAAAGAAAGAAAGATCTTTCAAGACAAGCCAAACTTGAGGGAATTCATCCATACCAGACAAGACTTAAAAAAAACTTACTCAAGGGAATCCTATGTGCAGAAGCAGAAGAAAGATAACTACCATCATAAAACACATGAAAGGATAAAACCCATTGGAGGAGATACATAAAAGAAAAATATAAACAGTCAAACCTTATCAGTACATGTTATGGTTTGGACCTGAGGTGTCCCCCAGAACCTCAGGTGTGACAATGCAAGAAGGTTTGGGTAATGAGATCCTTAACCCAATCAGTGAATTAATCACCTGGTGGGATTAATTGAGTGGTAACTGAAGGCTTATGAGGTATGGCTGGAGGAGGTGGGGCATTGGGAGGCATGGCTTCAGGGTATATATTTGTATCTGGCAAGTGAAGATCACTCTCTGTTGCCTAATCCTCCTGTGAGCTGCTCACCTCCACCACACTCTTCCTCTATGATGTTCAGCCAGCTGTCTATGAACTGGGACTTCTGAAACTGTGAGACCCCACATAAACTCTTCCTCCTCTACACTTGTTCTTGTCAGGTCTGTTAGTCACAGCAGTGAAAAAGCTGACTAAAGCAGAAGTTGGTACTGAGAAGTAGGGTTGTTGCTGTGACAAACCTGACCAAGTGGTTCATACGTTTTTCAATTCTTGTGAGAGCTCAAAAGACCAGAACACCAATAGGATGGTAGACAGTGAAGACAGGGCTCAAGAGGTTTTAGAGGAAAAGGATGACAGTATTGGTCATTGAACTAGAGGCCATTCATGTTATGTTCTGTCTTAGAAGTTGTCTGCATTTTACCCAGGTCCTGAGACTTTCTGTGAAGCTGATTTTAAAAGTAGTGAACTTTTTAATCTGGTGGAAGAAATTTCTAGGCAACATAGCATTCAGCAAGTGGTATGGATATTGCTGGTGACTTTTAGCCAAGTTCATTGGGATATTCAGGAACAGAAAGCAGAGCTGAAAGATTTGAAAAACTTGAATTTGAAAGGCAGGAGTAAAACTAGGGCTAAGAAAGTTGAAGTTGCTAAAGACATTACTGCCTCAAAAGAAATGGTAAAGACTTTGCCCAGAAATAAGAAAGATGGCTTTGGGGCATCTCAGGAATTGGCAAGATCGTATCCATCTCAGACTCAAGAAAGTAAAAGTAAAAATTCTCTTGAGAAGAGACCAGTGGGGTACCCTTCTTGCACAAGGGGACCTAGGAAGTTTTTTCAACATGCTGAGCTACCTAGGCATGTCAGCAGTGGCAAATTGCTTTGAACTCCATAGCCTTGGACTGATGGCTGCATCTGGGAATCTTTCCATGTGAAGATATAGAAAAACATGCCCATTTGCAGGCAGCCACTCTTATTGGGGCCAATTCCATACCTGGTATGGAATTTAGGAGTTCAATGGCTTTGAATTTAAATGCCTGCTAGCCTTGGGTAAAAGAGATACCAGTGTGCCTAAATAGCCTTGAGGTGCCTAGAGGAGGAAGAATTACTGAGCAAGTGATAAGACCCCCAACAGGGCCAATTTCCCACAGCCTCTCTCCTCTTGTTTATCTTAAAGAACCCTTCCTAACAATAAATTTCTTTGTTGTGTTCCCCTATAAAACAAAGGTTGGTGGGTTTTCTCCCTTCGTTAGGGATCAGACCCATCAGTTCTTCTCCACATGTAAAGCCCCCCCTTAAAATATAATTCTTGTGTCCTTTGTCTTTATTTCTTAATACTATTTTTTCAGCCTTTTATTTCTAGCTGGCCCATACCTCCGTATGGTTTACTTATTCCCTCACTGTGCAGGTCACAGCAAAACAGGCATTCAGAGGCTTCTGCACCCAGAGTCCCTAGATGCTTGGCTACTGCTCAAGATGGTGGCAGATCTTGGCATCAACCACCTGGTGTTGGTTCTGTAGGAATGTAGGAATTTGGGGTTAGGGGGTCATGGAGGCTTCCACCAAGATTTCAAAGGCAGGCCTGGGAGGTCAGGCAATGTGCAGCATGGTCTGAGTCCCTGTGGGCAATGCATGGAGATGTGAGGAGGAAGCCAAAGCAGCAGTGGAGACCTCTAAGATTAAGAAATGCTAGTACTGTGGAACATCTGAGGAAGGCTGCAGGGATTGAGCTGAGACAAAGAAAAGCAGCTTGGGCTGCAACCAACAGGGTCACGGGGTGGAGCTACATAAGCCCTGTGGACAGAACATCACCATACCATGTGCCCCAGATGCCAAATGTGGAACTACAGGATTTCAGTCTCTCTTTGGTTCTATCCCTTATTTTTATGCCCTTATTTTTCTTAATGAAAATGTTTACCCTGTACCTTTATATATTGGATACTTGTAAATCATTTTTGATTTTTATGGGCACTCACAATGCGAGTTTTCCTTGAATCTCAGAGGAGGCTTTGGGCTTGACCTTTTGGGCAGTCTTGAGCTGTTGAGACTATGGGGACTCTTGGAAATGGACAAAATATATTTTGCATTGTGAGATAAGTGTGAGCTTTTGGGGGCCAGGGTGGAATGTTATGGTTTGGATGAGGAATGTTATGGTTTGGAAGTTCATGTGTGAGACAATGTGAGAGGATTCATAGGAGAAATGATTGGGTTATGAGAGTCTTAACATAATCAGTAAATTAATCCATGATGGGATTAACTGAGTGGTACCTGAAGGCAGGTAGGGTGTGGCTGGAGGAGATTGGTCATTGGAGGCATGGCTGTATAAATTTGGTATATAAATTTGTATTTGGTGAGTGGAGTCTCTCTGCTTCCTGATCATCATGTGAGCCAATTCCCTCCACTACCCTCTTCTACCATGATGTTCTGCCTCACCCCAAGCCCCAAGGAATGGAAATGACTATCTATGGACTGAGACCTTGGAAACTGTGAGCCCCAAATAAACTTTTCCTCCTTCACAATTGTGCTGGTCAGTTCTTTTAGTCACAGCATTGAAAAAACTTACTAAAACAGTATGGTAAGACACCACATCACAAAGAAGAACTATAATAGAGGAAGAAAAGATCAAAGAATCTCAAAAACAGAAGAAAAACAATGGCAGAAGTTAGGTCCTTAGCTATCAATAATAACTGTGAATGTAAATAGAGTAAATTCTCCAACTAAACAGACTGGATGGGGGCAGGAAATAATTAATACATTGCTTACAATAAACTCACTTCATCAGTGAAGACAATGTGTCAATCAGCATTATATCACTGTGACCAAAATACCCAACAAGATCAAGTTAGAGGAAGAAAAGTTTATTTTGGGCTCCCAGTTTCATAGGTTCAGTTCATGGTCAACTGACTCCCACTGCAGAAGCAAAGGAAAGCTGCTTGTGGTGGCCAGAAAGTAGAGAGAGAGAGTAAGGGAAGGGGCCACAGCAAAGATGAATCCTTCCAGGGCATACTCTCAGTGACCTAACTCCACTAGCTACTCTCCACCTACCTACAGTTATCACTCATTTAGTTCATTCAAACTAAGATGGACTGATTAGGTGGCAGCTCTCATAATCTAATAATTTTACCTCAGACTATTCCTGCATTAACACAGGAACTTTGGGGGAACATTTCATATCCAAACCATAACATTTTACCCCCAAGAGCCCCCAAGAGCTCATGGCCATCTCACAATATAAAATACATTTAGTCCATCTCCAGGATTCCCCATAGTCTTAACAGTGTCAGCATTTCCCAAAAGATCAAGTCCAAAATCTCCAAGAGTTAAGGCAAACTCTTGACTGTTAGCTCATGTAAAAATCAAACTCAAGTTACATACATCCAATATATAATGGCAGAGAGTTAACATACTTATTCCAAAAGGGAGGAAATAACAGTGTACAAACAAGGGGTGGGATCAAACAAGACTGAAACCCAACTGAGAAATAAGGTCTGTACCTCCATGTCTAGTACTAGAACATATGGTGGAGAGCATGTGTTCTCCAAAGGGCTTGGGTAACTCTACCCCTTTGGCCTTGCTGACTGACTATAGCACTCATGGCTTCTCTTTTAGCCTGAATCTCTTCACAGCTGGCAGCTTTTCTTGTCAGACAGTGCATATTTACTGGCACCCCTTAATTCCTGGGATCTTCATTCCAACTTTGGCTCCACCTTCACAGCTTGATGCATCACCCTCTCGGGGGTAACCTGAAGGGATTCTGACCCATGCTTTTCATGGCCTCCCAGGTCTTCTTTTGAAATCTTGTGGAAGTTTCCATTATCCCTAACTCCAGCATCCTGCATTCATGCAAAGCCAACACCATGTGGATCAAGGTCTGCAGCCAGCTTGAGCAGTGGTTAAGCACCCTAGGTCCATGACTGCAGTGGCTTCTGAGTGCCTGGGTGGCAGAGCACAGTGAAGTAATTTCCTAGCCCCAGCTGTGTGAGCAGTGTGCCTCTACATCTCTCTCAAAGGAATTTTTACTTCTGCATCTTTGAGCTTGCAATGGATGTGGTCTTGCAAATTCCTGAGATTCCCTCAACCTCCTTTCCTATTATCTCTATATAAAATATTTCTCTGTAGTTGGTAATCTCTTCAAGAACCACACCTTCCTTAGTCCCAATTTTACAGTCACTTTTCTGGCTAAACTTTAAGTTTTTAAAATCCTTCCACTCTACTTTCTGCTCCTGATTTTCATTGTACACCTGGCTAAAAGCTGGTAACAATACCTATGCCACCTCTTGAATGCTGTGCTACCTTGAGATTTCCTCTGTTAGATTATTTAGTTGTTTATCTTTAAATATGGCCTAACATGAAGTCTCAGGACATGGGCAAAATGTATCATGTTATTTGCCAGAATATAACATGAATGACCTTTAAGTTCAATTCCCAGTTGAGCCCTTGCTTTGCTCGGAAACTTCATGAGCACAGTCTTTACTATTCACATTCCTATCAGCATTCTGGTCAATGCTGGAATCACCAATTAAGCTTTGCTTACAACAGTCTAAGGCCTCTCCATCCTGCCTCTCCATCTAAATTTTTCCAAACTCCTCTCACAAACCAGTTCCTAAGGTTTTCAAACAACATGGTCAGGTTAGTCAACAGCAACAATCTCACTTTCTGTGTTAGTCAACTTTCTGTCTCTGTGACCAAAATACCCAACAATACCAATATAGAGGAGGAAAAGTTAATTTTGATTTCAGAGTTTCAGAAATTCAGTCCATAGTCAGTTGAACCCATTGCTTTGGGTCCAAGGTGAGGTAAAATATGGTAGAAGACTGGCAGAAAAGGAAAACTGTTCAACTCATGGTGACTAGGAAGTAGGGAGGGAGGAGCTATAGAGAAGATGAACCCTTCCAGGACATGCCTCCAGTGACCCAACTCCTCTAGCTATGACCCTTCTGCTTAGTTACCACCCAACTACTCCATTCAAACTAGGATGGACTGATTAGGTTATAGCTTGCATAATCTAATAATTTTACCTCTGAATATTCCTGCATTTACACAGGACCTTTAGGGAGACACTTCATATGTAAACCATGACAGACACTGAAAGTAAAAGAATGGAAAAAGATATCCATGTAAAGGGAAACCAAAAGTAAGCAGGAATACCTATAATTTCATCAAAGTAGACTTAAAAACTGTTAGAGACAAAGAAGGTCACTGTGTGATTTATCAAGGGATTAAACAAGGTATAAAGATTGAATGTTTATGCACCTAATGCTGGAGCACCTGGTTTTATAAAACAAACATTATTAGATCTACATGGAGAGAGATGCTGCAGTGCAATAACAAAAGATTTTAACACTCCACTTTCATCAATAGACAGCTTATCCAGACAAAAAATTAATGAAGAACATCAGAGCAAACGGATCTAAAAGACACGTACAGGACATTTCATCCAACAGCTGCAGAATACACATTCTTTTCATCAGCTATGGAACATTCTCTAGAATACATCATCTATTAGGTCGCAAAACAAATCTTAATAAATTTTAAAAAGTGAAAAAATATATATTATCTAATAATAATGGTATAAAACTAGCAATTAATAACAAAATTAACTTTAGAAATTATACAAATATATGAAGACTGAACAACGTATTTTTAAACAAATAATGGGATATTGAAGAAATCAAAAGATATTTAAAAATTTCTCAAAACAAATGAAAATGGAAATACAGCATACCAAAACTTATGGGATAAAACAAAAGAAGAACCAGAGGGAAATTTAGGGACTGCAGGTATGACTCAGTGGTAGAAATCTTGCTTAGCATAGTTAAAACCCTGGGTTCATCCCCAGCACTGACAAAAGAGATAGGAAAGTTTATAGCAATAATGGTCTATATCAACAAAACAGAGTTCAAATGAATGACCTAATAATGCATATCTAGGACCTAGAAAAGCTAGCATTAGTAGAAGTAAATAAAGATCAGAGAAAACATAAAAAGATTTTTTTAAAAAATCAATGAAACAAAATTTTGAAAAATATAAACAACTAACAAATCTTACCTAGACTATTCAAAGAAAAATGAGAGAAGACCCAAATTAGTGAAATTAGAGATGAAAAAGGAGACATTACAACTAATACAGGAGAAATACAAAAGATTATTAGGGACTACCATGAACAACTATATGCCAACAAATTGGAAAACCTAGAAGAAATAGTTAAATTTCAGACACATACAACCTACCAAAATTGAACCATGTGGACAGCAAAATCCTGAATAGACCAATAATGTGTAAATGTTTTTCCAACAAAGAAAAACATAGGACTGGAAGGCTTCACTGCTGAATTTTACTAACACTTTAAAGAATTACTAATTTTAATTTTAATCAACCTATTTCAAAGAATTGAAAAGGAGAGGACGCTTTCAAAATAATTCTTCAAGGCCAGTATTACCCAGCAAAAACAGACGAGGACAAAACAAAACAAAAAACTATAATCAATATTCCTGACAAATACAGATTTAAAAACTCTCAACAAAATACTAGCAAATCAAATCTTACAGCACATCAAAAAGACCATTCATCATAGTCAAGTTGGAAATATCCCAGGGATGCAAAGATATTTCAACTTTTGCAAATCAATAAATGTAATTCATCACATGAACAGAATAAAGGTTAAACATCACATTATCAACTCAATAGAGGCAGAAAAACACTTGATAAAAGTCAACATCCCTTCATAATAAAAGCCCTGAACAAGTTAGACATAATTAAGAATAAATATGATGAGCTCATGTCCAATCCACAGGGAATGGGAAAAGGCTGAAAGTGTTTCCTCTAAGATCTGAAACAAGACAAGGTTGTCCACTCTCACCTCTTATTCAATATAGTACTGGAAGTTTTAGCTGGAATCATTAGGCAAGAGAAAGAAATTAAAGGCATCTGAATAGGGAACAGAACAGAGATCCCATAAATAAAAACACAACTACATACAGCCCACCCATTCCTGACAAAGATGCCAAAAATGTACATTGGAGGAAGGACAAACTCTTCAACAACTGCTGCTGGGAAAGTATGGATGAAGATGAGGAACTCTTTTAGCAGGAAGAGGGCTTGTTCATATGGCTTCCAGGTGACATCAGTGCAGAAGGGTTTGAGGCGTGGCACTCAGGATATAGACTAAACACAGATGCCTATGCCATTTGTTGAATTTAATCTTTTTCTAGCCCAACTTCTTTATTTTTCTCATTCTACCATAAAATTTATCCAGTAATATCCAACTCTAAGCAATGATGGTATTTCTGCTTGTTGCACCAGAATCAATCTCTGAAGTTAAGTTAAAATGTGCTTTAATCTGTTTCCTGACACACAAAGCAGACATTTTTCTCCAGGCCTCAGTAAGAAGTCTTTTTTTTTTTTTTTAAATCCATTTTTTCTTACTTCTCAGTTTCAGAACACTCCTGCTCCCAGTTTGTGAACCCTCTGGGGGGAGGACTGTGTCTTTGCATCACTATGTTCTATTTTGCAAAGTCCTTAACATATAGCAGAGTTCAGTAACTCTGTTCTTTTGCCAATTTTTTTTTTTTTTTAGCTATGCATGATAGTAGGGTGTATTTCGATATATTATACATACATGGAGTGCAACCTATTCCAGTTAGGATCCCATTCTTATGGTTGAACCTGATGTGGAGTCACACTGGTCATGTATTTATATATGAGTATAGAAAAATTATGTCTGATTCATTCTACTGCCTTTCCTATTCCCATACCCCCTCCCTTCCCTTCATTCCCCTTTGTCTAATCCAATGAACTTCTATACTTCCCTGCCCTACCCTCTCTCATTATGGGTTAGCATCCACATATCAGAGATAACATTTGTTTTTGGGGGGGACTGGTTTATTTCACTTAGCATGATGGTCTCTAGTTCCATCCATTTACCAACAAATGCCATAATTTCATTCTTCTTTATGGCTGAGTAATATCCCATTGTGTATATGTACCACATTTTCTTTATCCATTCATCTGTTGAAGGGCACCTAGGTTGATTCCATAGCTTGGCTATTATGAATTGGGCTGGTGTAAACATTGATGTGGCTGTGTCACTGTGTTATGCTGATTTTAAGTCCTTTGCTAAGTTTTTGATATAGTGTGTGCCTTCCTGTGTCCATTTGGTTTTACCACAAATTAACTTCTAGAGTTCTTTGTTAATATAACATATTAGAGGATGCTTATTTTACTAAAATAATATAATTTTACATAAAAATAGGGAGAGGAGCCTATTGTTGCCATAGGCCTGTGATTCTGCCTTATCTATCATGCTGAATAAAAGGGAAAACCTTATGTGAATTGTTTCTATGATTTTCAAAAGAAAAGAAAAGTCTGTGTGTGTGTGTGTGTATGGTTTGTTTTTTAAGAAATTGGGGGCTGGGGAGATAGCTCAGTTGGTAGAGTACTTGCCTTGCAAGTACAAGGCCCTGGGTTCAATCCCCAGCACCACAAAAAAAAAAAAAAAAAAAAAAAAAAAAAATTAGAGTAGTGTAGTAATAGTATGGTACCAACATCAACATCCTGACTTTTGAACTACAGTTACAACATGTCATCCTTGATGTAACTGGGATGACAGGTACATAGGATCCTATGTAAGATTTTTGCAACTTCCTGTGAGTCTATAATTATTTTCAAAGTTTAAAAGTTAAGAAAAATAAATAAGAGAACAGATGGTCAAACTTTAAATATTTACTGTGTTTGAAGTGATAAGAATTAGAAATAAACTCTGAAGTATGAGCAGAAGTTAGGCTGGTAGAGGTAAGAGGGAGGAGAGGAGAGAGAGCGCTCCAGTTAGAGGTAACGGCTTATTCAAAGGAGCATTTGAAGCGCAGGAAGAAGGACATGTGGTTGGAGCATACGGAGCAAGGCAGAGAATGGCATGAGACACACTTATGGTCTTCTTGTGAGGCATCCCCCAAAGCCCCTGTGTTAATGCAGCAATGTTCAGAGGTGAAATGATTAGATCATGAGGGCTATAACCTAATTAGTGGATTAATAATTTGGATGGACTATCTGAGCAGCAACTATTGGCAGGTGAGGCATGACTGGAGGAAGTAGGTCACTGGGGGACATGCCTTTGGAGATTATATTTTACCCCTGGCAAGAAACACTCCTTGCCCACCATTTTCTGACTTCCATTAAGTCAGCAGCTTCCCTCTGCCAGCAGATGCCGTAATTTCATTCTTCTTTATGGCTGAGTAATATCCCATTGTCTATATATACCACATTTTCTTTATCCATTCATCTGTTGAAAGGCACCTAGTTTGGTTTCATAGCTTGGCTATTGTGAATTGGACAGGTATAAACATTGAGGTGGCTGTGTCACTGTGTTCTACCACGATGCCACCTCACCTCAAGCTGGAATGATGGAATCAGCAGACCATGAACTGAACCTCTGAAACTGTGAGCTCAAAATTAATTTTTCCTCCTCTAAGTTGTTCTGGTCAGATATTTTGGTCACAGTAATGGAAAGCTGATTAACATATCCCTTGTAGGGTAAGCAGGAATGACTGCTCTCCTATGGGATCCCTGTCTGACAAAATGGAGTTTTAGGTAATTTTAAGCTGAGGACCAAGTCCTGAACTGTGATGATGGCTCTCTCTTGAAATCCAGCCACCTTCTATGAGAAGAAGTCCAAGTCACATGGGAGGCTGTTCGACTCACTTCCACTGAGCCCTCCACCCACTGCCAGCATTGAATGCCAGCCATACTGTGGGCTGGTGAGGTCTTCTGGTGACTACAACCCCAGTAAACATCTGACCACAATTGCCCTTGTAAGACAAGAACAGTTGAGCCCAGTCAATCCGTAGAACTATAAGAGAGCATAAAAACCATGCATTTTAAATCAACTGATAACCAGAATGAGTAATGAACCTTCTAGTTCTGTATCCTAAAGCACTTTCACAGACCCCAACTCCTTTGATCTTCAAAAGAATCCCTCCAGACTGCAAAATTTTGATGGGACAGCTGGTGCACCATTGTATACCACACCTGGCACAATGAAGTCCTCAATAAAAATATTTGTTGAATGGGAGTGCGATTTTCTACTCTCTGGGGAAAAAAAAGATTAAACAAAAGATTTTCTTGGAGCACTTTCTGTAACTGAAATCCTTTGACCCATTTGGAACTTTTAACATTAAGGTGAAAGACCTCTGTCCTTGGAGTCTGGAGAAATCGGAACAGCAAAGAGAAAAAGCAGGCATGCTTACAGATAAATGCACGAGGCAAAGATAAATGATGAAATGTTTTCACCTGGACTCTTTCAAAAGAGCCAGTTTGGGTCATAAGAAAAAGTGACCTTTGAGCTGAAAACAGAGCGTTTTCATTTTCTCCACAGGCAGCTAAATTTAAATGTTTTCCCTCTCAGTGATTGTTGCTTGATATACAGAGAAGTACCTAGGCTCTCCAGTCAGGAAAATCTGGGTTTCTGTTTGGACCGCCAACTTGTTAACAAATATGATTCATCAGGCAAGTTACTTATTTTCTTAAAACCTCTGTTACTTCACTGGCAAACAAGAGATTTCAATAGTTACTTCATTGGGTTACTTGAGACTAAATATCAAAGTATTTGGAACAATGCTCAATATGTACAACATAAGCAAAAAAAATGTTAATTGCCTTCATTTTATTTTATTTATATATATATATATATATATATATATATATATTTTGCTCTTCAAAGTGGTTGGTTCTCTTGTATGAAAATGACGTTTTGTGCTTATTCATTTAGCAGTTATTTTAAGTACCTCTGGAATAGATCTTGGGAGCACAATGATAAAACAAGGAACTCACATTTTAGGAAGCAGGAAATAAGTTTAATAATATTGGTGCAAGATTGCGGGGAGTAGTAGGGGACAAAGAAGAGAGAGATCATGTTTCCTGGGAGTGTTTTGAGTGTTAAAAAAGTTTCCTGAGCAACCAAGATGTTCAGATGTTCTTCAGGAGGTGAATAGATAAATAAAGCATGGCAAATCCAGACAATGGTATATTATTCGGTATTAAAAATAAATGAAGTGGGCTTGGGTTGGCTCAGTAATAGAGCACTTGCCTAGCATGTGTGAGGCAGTGGGTTCGATTGTCAGCACCACAAAAAATAAAGGTCCATCAACAACTAAAAAAAAAAATTTTTTTTTAAATAAATGAAGCTGGGCACAGTGGTGCATGCCTGTAATCCCAGAAGCTCTTTGGGAGACTGAGGCAGGAGGATTGCAAGTTCAAAGCTAGCCTCAGCACTAAGCAAGTCTGAGACCCTATCTCTCTAAATAAAAATACAAAATAGGACTGGGGATGTGGCTTAGAGGTCCAGTGCCCTTGAGTTCAATCCCCAGAACCAAAAAAGGTAATAGATAAAAATAAATGAGGCATGAAAAGACAAGGAGGAAACTTACATGCATACTACTAAGAAAGAAGTCAATCTGAAATGACAACATACTATAGGATTCCAACTTATGCCATTGTGGAAAAGGTAAAACTAGAGAGACAATAAAAAGATTGGCAACTGTGAGGGATTAGTGGAGAAGGAGGGCAAGATAATAGGCCAAGCACAGAGGATTTTTAAGGCAGTGAAACTATTCTGTAATGGTGGTTATAGGTTGTCAGAAACGTGTCCAGACCTACAGAATGCACAATGTCAAGGGGGAACCCCAATGTAAAGGTAATGTGAAGTGTGGATTTTGGACGATAGTGATGTGTCAGTGTAGATCCATCAGTTGTAACAAACATACCTCTCTGGTGGGGGATTTTGATCATGATGGAGGCTATGCAAGTGTAGAGATAGAGTGTATGGGACATCTCTATGCCTTCCACTCAATTTTGTTGTAAACCTAAAACTACCCTAAAAAAATAAAAAACAAATCCAAACAAAAATTTCCTGGAAAAGAGTGTGCATGCTTGTTGGATGGTCAGTGGAGGATGTGTGTGGGTGTGGAAACCAGTGTAGAACGGCCTAGAAGGTTGGAACCAGAAGTGATTCAGGAGAGTTGGAGTTCAGGGTGTTGAGTGTGGGAAGGACAGTGGTCACCACAGGAAGGAGACTAGATCAGGCAGGACCTGAACTTAAAAGGCCTAGTGTACCAGAATAAATTATGTTATTCTTATTTTTGCTGTGCTTCATTTAAAGCAGTGAGTGTTGAAATATGCCTCACTTTACAGTGTGGCTGCATTTCTACAAAGGTACCATACATAAGATTTTATAAAATAAATCACATTTTACTTTTTGATTTTGATTCTAAAAATGAAAATATAAAACTTATACTAATTCCATAAGAAAAGTGGGAAAAGAACAAACTTTAGGAATCTTCCTTGCAACTCCTGAGCATGTGTGTAGCCTGCAGAGAGCTTTCTGTCGCTGCAGAGGTTCAGCCTTGACCAGTGTGGGAGAGGCATGGAGACCCTGGCATCCTAGACAGGGACTCAGACTATTCTATTTGGGAAGGAGGGGAAAAGGCAAGGTGAGGGAAAGATAATTTTATTTTCTTTTTTCTTTTATTTTTGTCAAGAGAGAGAAAACTAAATACTATTATCAAAGTCATAAGTCTATTTATTTCTATATTTAATCAGTTTGTAGCTGAGGCTTCCTTATTTAGAATTCTTTTTTTTTTCCTTTCCAAAAGAGTTCATTGTCCCTCTTCAACTCTCTCTTATGCAAAACATCTCTATCAGCATGGGCAATGACCCCATTACTCCCACTCATTATAGTTTAAATAGTTGACTCAGGCAGGATTTATCCATGGATTTTCCATATTGTTTTGAGAAAGTACCAGTTCCAGTCAAGCTATGGATGAGACTACCTGGATCTGTGGCCACAATATTCAACCTTGTTAGACTAAAATATACAGGGGCAGGGGGGAACATGTGCCACAGACCTGAAAAGAAATGTGCCAAAATAGAAATGGTCAGGTAAAAGTAAAAAACAAACAGTTTTAGGTAAGGGAATACCTAAGAGTGTGTTTAAAAAAGTGTCAGAGGGTTTCACAAAAATTAGCATGTATGAATTAGTCTTTTGCATATACTTAATTCTGAAAGCAATATTTAATAGCTTAATTTATTATGGGTTATTATTGGTTAATAATAATAAAATTAAATTCATTAGTGTTTTAAATTGTGGAATTACATTTCAATAGATCCTAAGTTCTTGAAATTTGCATTTATACTAGAAAGGTCATCTGAGTCAACAGTTTCATATATTAGCATTGCAGATCAAGGTTGAGGTCATAAATTAGCTATGCAAATCTCTACATCAAATACCCGTATGCTTTCTATACTTCTTCATCTTTCATTCTATATCTTAATTGTGTGCTTATTTTTCACTGTTAATAGCTGTTTTTCAGATTCCAGGACTGGGTCTCGTTGCCTGTTCTTTTCATGCCTTTACCAGCTTAGCAGAATGTCCTCTTCAGAAGTACTACATGAGTCAAGTAGTCCAGAAAGAGTCATGATTGGATTATCTTTTGCTAGTCTCTGCAGTCTTCCATCTTGAGAGGTATACCAAGCTTCCCTTTGCCCTTCCATGTCTACTTTGCCCCTTCTTTCCACACTGCTCTCTGGAGGTTGCCCTGGGAGGTTGATTGCTGAGGGTTTAGCTGAAGTGGGGTCTTGGGAGGCAGAAAGGGTGGGTCACTGTTCTTCTCAAAGCAGTTGCCTCTACATGGAGCTCCATAGAGCTTCTGGTGAGTGCCTCCTTCCCTCGCCCATACTAGCCTAGGGGGGGCAATGACGCTTCTCCAAATAGGTTCTCCCCATATCATCCTTTTATAAAAGTTCTTTTGTTAAACCCTGCTTAAATGACCTAAGTTTGCATGTGCTATTTATGTCTTGCTGGGATCTTTACTGATACAGGGGAGTTCAAATTACTGTGGAAAAAAAAAATAGTTCTTTTTAGCTAATTTTTATTGGTGCATTTTAATTATACATGATAGTGAGATTCCTTGTGATGTATTTGAACATGCACATAACATAATTTGGTCAATTTTATTCCCTAGTACCTTCCCATTTCCCTCCCTTCTTCTTCTCCCAGGTCTCCTTCCTCTACAGGTCTTCCTTTTATTTTCATGAGATTCCCCTCTTTTATTTTTCCCTTTTCTCCTTACCTTCCACATACAAGAAAGAACATGTGATCCTTGACTTTCTGAGTCTGGCTTATTTCACTTAACATAGTGCCCTCAAGTTCATCCACTTTCCTGCAAATGACATAATTTCATTCTTCTTTATGGCTGTTTAAAACTCCATTGTGTATATATACCACATTTTCTTTATCTGTTCCTCTGTTGATGGACAACTAGTCTGGTTCCATACCTTGTCTGTTTTGAATTGTGCTGTTGTAAAAATGGGTATGTATGTATTTCTGTAGTATGCTGACTTCATTTCTTTTGGATAAATACTGAACAGTGATAAAATGAGGTCATATGGTGGTTTCATTCTTAGTCTTTTGAGGAATCTCCATACTGATAAGAATATATAATTCTTGGCCAGTGTAATGATTGCTTTTTCAAAACCTTGATAAACTTTGTAAGTCTAAATTTTGGTTTAGTTTTTAGCCTCTAATGTATTGAATTTCCCACCACAACCTTATCTGCTTTTTGCCTCAATTGAATTAAAATCACACCTTCTTTCTTCTAGGCACCATTTTTACACCCATCTGTCTTTGGAGTTGTTTCCCTGTTCTTGGAATTTTTAGAATTATTTCTCTTACAAGTAGCTTCATAGGTAGAGAGAATATAAATATTGTGTTTTCAATGGGTATTGTAGGGTGTGAGGCAAAGGGGGAGGAAATACTGACAAGTTAAGTGGGTTTTTCTTTGTAGTTTCTCAGATTCTTTCCTGTGCATTGTGAGAGCATGGTCGGCATCATTTCTCAAATCATGGAGCACTAGTTATCCCTGAGCATCTGTCGGCATTCCTCAGGTCAGTTTGTAAAACCTTGTTCTCTGAGTATGTGTTTCATTCCATCCTTCTCTTCTCCCATAAGTACTTATTGAAAAAGTCAATAAATATTGACAACATTGGTCAGAACTCTTCAGAGAAGTTTAAGATACCAAAACCCCTTCCTGTTAATCTACTGGTGTCTGCACATGTCAGTCTCCAAAGACATGTGGGCTGGGGTGGAAGGTGTCCAGCACTTCCTGTAAGTTCTAGTCTGAGGTGCTAGTAAAGACTTATCTGGTTATTTGTTCATAGGTCTTCTTTAAACCTTTAATCTTAGATTAGTTATGGATGGAGTTTCTCCCCTGGTCTTTCTGCCAGGGATGGAAGAAGGAATGAGCAAGAAGGGAGACAGCAGCATTTATAAGGTGCTTACAACATTCCAGGTACTACATTTGCTTCCTTCCTTTTTCTGAAGAAGCCCATGTTCAAGTGGGAGAAAAAAGATGTGAAAATAAGTATAATTAATGGTAGTATAATAAATGTAACACAATACTATTAATATAATTAATACAATGATTTTAGTCCATTTTCCATTACTATGTTGAAATACCTGAGGCAGGGAACTTTATAAAGAAAAGAGGTTTATTTAGCTCACAGTTTTGGAGTTTGTAAATTCAAAGTTGGGCAGCCTCATTTATTTGGCCTATAGTGAGGGCCCCTAGCTGCCTAACTTCATGGTGGATAGCATCATGGTGGGGGAGCATGTGAAAGAGAGATCATATGGTAAGACAAGAAACCAGAGAGCACAGAGAAGTCAGGCCCCTTTTGTAACAACCCTCTCTTGTGAACTAACCAGGGTACCACAAGGGCTACATTAGTTCTTTCTGAGGGCAGCATCCCCAATGACTTAATTACACTGCACTAAGCCCCACCTCTTGAAGGTTTCACTTGCTCCCAACATCAATGCACTTCCAACACATGAACTCTTTGGGGACAGTTTTAAACCTATCCAGACCATAGCAATAGTTGATATGTAGTATAACACATGGCTGAGTACATGAAGAGCTTGTATCCTGGTGTTTTAACATTATTTCATCTTTCTACTATGGCAAGGTATATAATTATTAGCATTTGATTTCATGGTATATTGTAGGGTAAGACAGAGGTCGGATTGAGACAATATTCATCTACCCCCCTTTTCTGATGTAGAAAAATAAACAGATTTTTATAAGTAGCATAAGGAACTGGATGTTACTAGAGGGTGAGAGGGAGAGTAGATAACTTAGAGAAACCTTTTTAATATAATACTTCAGAGTTTTTATTTATGGAAAAAAATACAAAGATTGGCTAATTCGATTTTAGAATTGTCTTCCTTTGCCTCTGTACCCTTTTATTAAAAATCAGTTTTTTAAAAAATCATGCAGCAACTTCTGGGGAAATGGAGTAGGCATACTTTTTCCTGATGTTCTGCTAAGTACAACTAAAAACACTGAATATTATATACCAAAAACATAAGACCAGGAGAAGTGGAAAGAATAAGGCAGACCAGCTAAGAATTTGAGATTCAAGGAAGGGCAACTCATTGTGAGTCCCTGACCAGTTTATTGGGTGTGTTGTTTGTTTGCCTCTTGTATCCCAGACTTGGACCTGAAGAAGGCAACAACCCAATGCCAATACCCACAGGCAAAAATCTCCTGCTCTCTAGTCAGAGAACCAGGAAACAAGCAGGCTAGCTAGAGAACATATTTAGAACATAGTCACCAAACATGATGGGAAAAACTGCCACCAGTGAGGCCCACACCAGCAAGGGCCTACAAGGAGCCTCATCTTCCAACTTTGAGACAGTAACAAGATCCCTTAGCCCCTCCGTCCACCCCCAACTAGGATGATGTTAGAGAAGGTCAAGTAGGAGCTGATTTATCATCCTTACCTGGTCAGATTAACCTGTTGAGTCCCAAGTTTTCAACTCAGTGAACATTTCAATGAAATTGACAGAGGTTGGAAATCATAATTTAGAGCTTATATATATACATGTATATGTATATTTTGAATGCTCTAATTAGTCACCTATTACTTTTCTCAAAATAAATTTCTAAAAACAATATTCATTTCAAAGTGACCATAAGCAGCATATTTGTTGTTCAACTTAGTTTTTTTATGTGTGCTATTTATGGAATGATGAGATATAATGGGTTAAAGCACCTCTCTCCCTTTTCTCCAGGATGGTGTATGAGGAAGCCTTGTGGAGACTTGGAACTTTCACCACCAATCAGGGGCAATAAGGTCACCTCCCCAACCCCATGGAGGCCTGGTGGGGGGATTAACAATGTATCCCCACTTCTTTCAGCCAGGGAGATATCAGCAGAGGGCTAGTGGGGAACCAAAACTATAATGTCCAAAAAAATCAAGGGACACCCTTCCCCTACCTCACCTCAGGTATCAATGGAAACCAATTGGAGAACCTAGACTGCAATAATGAGGCAGCGCATCCTTTCTTGGTTGGAGCAGTGTAAATAAAATCCAATTTTATTATCCATAGTGTTTTAACTTGACCTACTTATATAGTCTTTTCAGTGGTTCTCTGAATACTGTGCATAACTTAGCAAGTCTACTGTTGTCATCATTTCACCTGTTCAACTGAAATGTAGAAATCTTATCTGCCTTACATCCATTTACCTTCTACACCAAACAGTATTACAATTTTTGCTTCCATCATCAAAAAATATTTAGAAAATTCAATAGGCGAAGGATATTTTATTATATAGTATTTATCAATGTCTTTGCTTACCATGTTCTTCCTGATATTCAAAGGGTTTTTCTTTTGCCATTTCCTTTCTGTTTAGAGAACTTCTGTGAGCCATTGTTTAGAGTTGGTCCACTGGTGATAAATCCTCTTAGTTGTGGCTTTGGGCCTGTGGTAAGGCAGAGCATCATAGCAGGAGCGTATGGCAGAGAAAAACTGCTTCCACACAGTCAGGTACAAACAGAAAAAGGAAGGAAGTGGGGTCCCACAGCGCCTTTGAGAGTATGCTCCCAATAACCTATAGACCTCCCATAAGCCCCATCTCTCAAAGGTTCCACCATCCCCCAGTAGTGCCACTCTGGGGACCAAGCCTTTAACACATGGGCCTTTGGGGGAACAATCAAGATTCAAAACCGAGCAGCCACCAATACAACAGAATGGGGGGAAGGACCACAATGCATATCTCATCAAGCTAAAATAGACCTAGACACAGAATTGAGGCCATCATACATACCCTCTTTAGGGAAAGCAACTGTTCATTTATTTTTAAATGTAATTTAAAAAGTACTTTGGTAGGTGGAATTTGTTCTTCTCTGTTGACTTTCACCTATAGAAAATTCTTTTTTTACAACATAAGTCTCTTATGCTATGGTTTAAAAATATGGACCTCTCAAATACATACTTACTGAGAACTTGAGTGCTAGGGCACTAGCAATACAGATAAGCATGGCTTCTGATTGGCAGTGGTCTTCCTCAGGGATATAGAAGCAGGAGCTGGAGTTACATGACGAGAAAAGGAGTCCTAATTCTACAGGTAATTAGCCGTGTAAAAGTCACTTACTCTTGCAAAGTCCCAGTTTGCCCACCTTTAAGCTGGGAATAATAACTCCTCACTTAAACATGCTTTTTATTTTTGAGAACCAAATTAGATAACATATGCATGTGATAGCCTTTGTAATTTTGTCAGACACTATATAAATCTGAATGACTTTTGTGGTGGAGTCATGCCTTAATTTCTTTATATCCTCAAACCTTAGCACAGGGCTAGGAACATAGTAAGTAAGGACAGCAATTGTTGAATAGCTACATAAATTAAATAGAAAAATACCTTTATTCATATGGATCTTATATGCAATTGAAGTGTCAACAGACAACATGCATAAAAATGCATAAATCATATAGTATACTTGAAAGATGATAAATGTCCGGGGGAATCAAAGCAGAGAGAGCAGAACTCAGGGTTCTGTAGGTATGGAATGCAGTTTCTAAAGGGGACATCAGGCCTGTCTCATTGAAAAGATGATCACTAATAAGACACTTAGGAGGTGAGAGTGTTAGCCCTGAGAATATCTGGGGGATAAGAATAACTAGTACATATACCCTGAGGTTGAGTTCTGTCTCGCTTCTTTAAGGAATTTCCCAGAGACCATTTGGCAAGGAGAGAAGTAGAAAATGAGAACAGGGAAGTCATGAATCATGGTGGAATATGGGAGAGAAGTGGAGGCCACTACAGAATTGTGAGGAGGGAAGTGACTTGACTCACATTTCAAAGAAATCACCAGCTGTTCTTTTGAAAACTGAAAAAGTTGGAAAGAGGGTGCAAAGACAGAAGCCAAGAGACAGTTAGAAACTGTTGTAGTAATGCAGGCAATAGTGGCTTGCCTGGTGGGGGTAGAACTGGAGGTATAGAGAAGTGGTCAGATTCTGGAGGTGTGTTGAAAGGAAAACCAACAGGATTTCCTGACAGACTGATTATGGGGTATGGAAGAAAGGGAGGAACTCAGGGTGACTCCAGTGTTGTTGTTGACAGCTGGAAGCCCGGAGCTGCCAACTGAGAAGGAGAAGCCTGTTGAAGGGGCCTGTTTGGGGAAAAGATCAGGAGTCCATATTGGGACTATCATGTTTCAAGGAGTCATTAAACCCCCACATAGGGTTGTCAAAGATGCGGTTGTGTATGAAACTTGGAAATTCAGGAAGGAGGTGTAGATTAGAAATAAAAAGTTAGAAATTATTGGATACAGGTGGTATTTAAAGCTGAAATTGGCTGAGATGTCAGAGGGAATGAGAATACAGACAAGTCCAAGGGGTGAGCCTTGGAGTACTCCAGTACTATTTAAGAAGTTAAACCAAGAAGGAGGACTTAAGGAAGACTGAGAAAGAGTGACCAGGAATACATCAGAACATCAAAATCAGGTGGCATCCTGGAATCCACGCGAACAAAGTATACCCAGGGAGAGTGATGGATTTGTCAAATGCTTGAATTTGTCAAGTGAAATAAGTACAAGGAATTGACCTTTCGATTTAGCAACGTAGAGTTTATCTGTGACCCTGACAAGAGCAGTTTCGGTGGTGTAAAAGGGTCAAACTCCTGTTTAGATTGGGTTTAAGAGAGAACAGGAGGAGAGGAAAGAGAGAAAACGATGTAACTCTTTCAAAAAGTTTATCATCAAATCAAGGAGCGAAATAATGATGGTAACTGGCAGGGGAAGTGGGTCAAGAAAGTTTTGTTGTTGTTTTTGTTTTTTAAGACGGAAAAAAATAACAGTGTGTATGTATGCTAGGGGAATGGTCTTGCAGGGATGGGAAAGTTGAATATGCAGGTCAGAGAGGGAAGAAAGACTTCACAAGATGGGGAGAGGGAATGGGATCTGTAGTACAAGAATATAAAGGATGACTGACTATAAATAAGGGCACGAATCTCTCACTTGGAGGAACAAGTGGGAAGGCCCCGTTGGGTACAGATGCTGATTAGTGGGAAAGGTCCTTGCGGGAGATGATGGCAGTTCCTTTCTGAAAATTTCATTGTTGTCAGTGACATAAACACAGTAATTCAGCAGAATTGGAAGACAGGGGAAGAATGAAAGAAGTCTGAGGAAAAAAGAAGGAATTATCCAGGAAAATAAGAGGGTAAATAAACCAAAGATATGTTTTATGACTGTTGGGATTTAACAATGAATAAAACAAAAAATTTTTGTTCTTATGAATCCTGAGTTCCATGAGTGGACACTAAATAATAGACATAATTAGTGCACTAAGAAAGCAGTACAGCACCAATCCAGTTCACAGTAGGACTTGTCAGATGATTTTGTATTTTTTATCAGACACACTGTGCTGCATAGTAAAGGTTTGCGGTAGTTGGGTAACGTGAAGTAGCCAGAGTTGTGGTTTTGCTAGACAAGTCTCACAGAGAGGGCAAGGAAGCTGTGGGTATTTGCAGACTGACTTATGAAGGGAGAGGGGACATGAAGAGGGTATGGAATAGTAAAAAGGTGGTAAGATCAATGGATTGGAGGACATGTAAAAGAAGGAACATACTCAACTATCTGACACATTTAACCTGTCTTCCCCTTCCTCACTTCCCTGTTTAAGTTAATGTGTTGGCTAGGAATACCACCTAGATTAGCATTCTACTTCCACCATTTACAAGATCTCTATTCTTTTTCCCTATTATTTTGTTTATCCCTGTCCAAAACACATTTTTTTTGATTACTAGAGGTTTGTAAGTCTTGATATCCAGTAAAAGAACCCCTCCCCACCAAAATAAACAAACAAAAAAAAAAAAAAAAAGAAAGAAATAAACCCTATGATTTTTTAAAATAAAGGTGAAATAAAATTTCAGGGAAAAAAGTGACAAAATTCATCAATGGCTAAAGGAAATGCAGAAAAGTATCCTTTGGGTGTAAGGCAATTGATTCAAGATAGTAGTTCTGAGTTGTACGAAGAAATAAAAATCAAGAACATGAGCATCAACTCATAAATCAGTACTATTCCAATAAGAGTCATAAATATATAGAGAACATTAAAGGACTTGACATCTTAGTGTAAAATGCAGCAGCAGATAAATGAAGTTTAAAAGTTCTAAAATCTTTGCATTATCCTGAAAGAAGAAAAAGTACAATGATTTGTCAAAGATACTTGCCATATCTCTAAGGAGATAACTATTAAGTAGATAACAAAAGAAAGCATATTTAATAAAGGAAATCTGAATAATAAAAAAATATTCAATTTATCCAAAAGAAGAAGAAAAAAACAGAAAAGAAAGAAAGATGGTAATGAGACAAATAGAAAAAGTAAGATGGCAGATTAGAAGGACATTAATTTCAGTTTCCAAACTCAATGCACAAGTATCTCATTATCCTTCCACAAAGACACAATTAAAATTTCTCACAACCTGCATATGATGGGAAATACAATTGATCATAGTGCTTTAAATAAAATAAGTTTTTAAGCTTCTAATTGATGAATGAGTAATTGGAGGGAATAAGTAGGCAGAGTTGTTGCAGTATTTTCAAATAACTATTTAAAGAGTTCCTGAATTGGCTGTAATACAGGTAAACCAGTGCTGATCATAATCCTGACTGCCATAATCCTAAATGTTGAAATCCAAAGAATCACAATTGTGAAAGGGTAAACGCCAAATGTTAACATACCGAAAGTCAAATTTTATTTTTAGGTTTTTATTGTCTTTCTTTTCTTTCTTTCTTTTTTCTTCTTTTTTTAGTTTTCCCCTACAATTGTTGGCATCATGTTTTTACAATTCACTATGTTGTGTATTTCATCTTCTCGTCATTTCCAGTATTGGAGGTATAAATTGTGTAAAGATGTGTATTGAGTTCAAATTCGTTTTATGCATTTTTCTTACAAATTTGACTTTGAGAAAGTGCATTATCACAATGTTGACTCTGTGTGTATATAAAAATATTGAAACGTCCTCTGTGGAGACCGGTGATACAGGATGGGAGAGCAGTGACTGAGATTGGGGGTCTCTGATGGCCTCATGGCTGTGGCAAGTCCAGTGCCTGGGAATGTTTCTGTGCAAGGGCACCAGGATGCTGCTGTGGCAATGCCCTGCATGAGGAGGCTCTGTGAAGAGTCCTATCAGCTCTGACCTTGATCTCAGGCACACAGTTCCTTGGAAGGAAGAAATTCTTATGCTAGACAACCACAATGTTTCACCAGCCCCGCCTCTCCAGTTCCTGCTTGCCTTACAGTAACTTTAAACAATGGACTTTCTTGAGAGCTACACAAAGCTCCTAACATTATACTTTGCAACTGTGGATTGCAACTATGAAAAGCTACATAGGATGTCCTAGTTTCTGTAAACTTTCCTGAATACAAAGAATAATGGTTGCATAGTTTTTAACCTGATAATGAGACATATATAAATAAAGATTGCTGGCGTAACTCTTTAGATCTGAAGCTCTATCAGAGAGCAGAGCTCCACCTGATCCCAGCTTAATCTTCAAAATTTGTGTCTGTGAATCTTTATTTTCCAATTCCCCTTTGCCCCTCGCCGGACCCAAGAGTGTGGTCACATTGGTCACAGAATTCCTCAGTAAATGAGATGTCCTTTTTGGACATCTGCATTTGTGAAAGATAAAATTTCTCAAGATCCTGGCATATGTAGTCACCCGTCACTGTTTTTGGTTGATCTCGTCAGAAGACTTGAATTGTCTGTTGTCACAGTATTTCAGATGACCATAGTGATAAATCCTGTTACTGCTAATCCTGTTACACCCCTATTTTACAGAGTCAAAACTGGGTGCACACAATTACCAACCACAGTGATGTGTGTTTATGTATTTCAATTATCAATCTATTTCTTTATGAAAATGGTTCTTCTGCTCACAACTGTTATACCCATTCAACTGTTATGGGTATAACTGAGTGTATATACTTACAGAAATGTGTTACTATTGCCTATTTTATTGTGCTAAATGAACCATGAAGTGGTTTGTGGCGTTTTTAGACATTTCTCGAATAAATCCCCTTTAAAATATAAATAAATATTTTTAAAGAATTGTAAAATTATTTTTTACAAAATTACACTGTAAGGATTTTAGACTTATACTATCAGGAATTTTAGTATTTTGACATTTCAACATTCAGGATTATGATGTTTGAGATTGTATCTTTTGAGATTATGGCCCAAACCCCAAGTAAACATGTAAACACTGCCATGTAGGCATGACTTCTTTCTCCCTATAACCCCCCACCTTTTGTCTCTTGTTCCCTCTTGACCCAAGGCCTCACTTCATTATTGTCCTCAGATAAAGAAAACACAGAACTTCTTGCAAGAAAAACCTTCTGAATTGACTCAGACAGATTAACAAACACACCTCACTGCTTACTGGTGTTTTCGTTTGTTCATGTTTTAGTTCAGAATCTTCCTGCACCTTCAAGTATCTGCTTTTTACTCCTCCAACCTTTAAATAGCAACTGAGGAACAGACATTATCCCTCATATACTCCTGAATTTTACAGGGTCCTCCCATCACTATGAAGCTTTCTTTCAAACTAAACAATTTCAATTGCTTTAGTCTGAGTCCCTTGAAATAATCTGAACACCTGTTAGAATCATGAAAGGGAGGCATTCTAGTTTATCAAATAAGAAACCTCAAGGCTACAGTAGGCTGGATAAGGAGAAAAAAATACTTTGAGGAAAAGTATGCAACTAAATTCACATCTATTATGTAATTTCAGAGCATGCCATAGTTCTGGTCAACTCCCAGTATACTATTTCAAGTCAGTTTCTATCATGGCTCAAGGTAGCTGGCAGAGCTAGATGGAAATACCAGTCACATTCAGGTGTGAGTGCCAGAGCTGCTGGCTCCTCTTCCTGCATTTTTCATGTACCTCTTCTGAAATTTTTAACTATAGTTACCATTTATTAGGTGCCTCCCAGGTATGGTGCATTTTGTGTAAAGTTTATTAGGATTTTCTCTAATCCTGTTACACCCCTATTTTACAGACTTAAAGACTGAATCAAGAATTATATAACCAAGACCAAACAGATAGTAATGGGAAGCGGTGGAATTCACACCAGCATCTGTCTGAAAACATCTCCTTTTATTCGGTGTTTTGCTTTAAGATTCCCTGGAAACCCAAGAAAGCCACCGGACCCACTATTGTGTTAATAAGACATACTAAGAGCAAGGACCAGTAGAAAGTCCAGTTGCCTGATTAGGAGGAAGGAAAGTCCTATTTGTTGAACTAGTATCATGTTTTAGGTACAGCACTAAGTACTTTTATCTAGTACTTGATTCATTTATTTCTAATTAATTTATTCTTGACTCATTTATTCCTCATAATAACGTGGTTAGGGAGATGTATTCATCCTCATTTTACATATGAGGAAACTGAAGCCTAAGGAAATGAGTAAAGTCTAAAATCATATAATTAATAATGTGAGGTTTGGAATTTGAAACTCAGTGGCTTCAAAACTGAACCGTGATGCCCTATTTCTCCCTATTTTAGATTTCCTTTGGGGAAGAATGGAGAAATTAGTCAGAAGAAGTAAGACACCACGTTCATATAGGAGCTAGAAGTAGAGGTAATTTAGCAGAGGGAGGGTCTATGATTAGCGCAGTGAGCCAGGACGCTGTACGGGACTCCGGAGACTCCGCCTGGACTCTGGTCTACTGATGCAGTGTCAGGCAGGACTTAACACCCTGCAACTGTTTCTTCAAATGTAAAGAATATGGGTTTTTAATGAGTCTATCACCTAAGTCCCTCCCAGCCCTTAAATTCCGTGTCTCTAAGTACTAAGGGGCACCGACAGTCTTCCACTTCTTCAGAGCATAATGTGATGTTTCCGGCTTGTCTAGATTAGCTTTCACCGTCCCCTGGAGTTGGTTTGGAGTTTGGTGCCACTGCTCAGAACTAGGGATGCAGAAGTGGGAGTGGAGCCCAGAGCTCCCTCTGCATTCACAGCGACCTTATGATGGTCGAGAGTCCGAAACTGTCCCCACATGGATTTAAAGAAAAAAAACTGAGCGCCAAGAGAGTGACAGTCACTTGCAAGGGCTTGGGTGGCCTGCCAGGCAAGGCTCTCAGGGCACCAGAGGCACACGCGGCTTATCGGCTGCAGCTGGTGCGGCCGGGCCGGGGCTGGCGGCTCGCCCAGATGGGTGGCAGCGGTGGCCCGGCGCCCCCGGCGGCGAGGGCGGCGCGCTGGGCCCCTCGCGCGCTCCTGGCCTGCGGAAAAAGCCCGGCGGGCGGCCGGAGCTGCTTCTGTGGGCCCGGGCCCTCGCCCCGGCGGTAGCTGGAGGCGTCGCTGGGACCGGACGCGTGTGGGGGGCGGGGACGAAGCCGCGGCGAGCAAAGTCCGGGTCCCTGAGCCGCAAAACCCGCTCGGTCCGCGGTTCTGCCAGAGACGCTCGAGGTCCGAGGTGAGGGAGGCGGGAGACACCGAGGACGGCTGGCGCGGGAGGGTGCGGTGGGACCTCCACCGGGAATCCCCGGCTTAAACTCGTGCTCCCGCTCAAGGGCCTCTGGCCAGGGTCCCCGAGGAGGCTGGTGGTGCCCTCAGAGCTGGGCCGGGTGCACTTGGATCTGAGGCTGTGGTTTTTTCCCAGGCTGAGATGGATCTTGAGGCAGCAAGAAACGGAACAACCCGGCGCCCCAGGACAGTGGAGGGCGACTTTGAACTGGGCAGCAGCAGGTACATCACCAGCAGCCAGCGGCTTTTCCGTTACACGTGAATCAGCAGGGCAAGTTCAACCCTGGCAAGAAGTTGAGAAAAGTGGTTGATGCCTTTGGCCTTTGAGGGGGCTTCTTTGGAAGGTTTTGTTTGACCTTGAAACAGAAGTTTTAAGTGGCCTCCAGGAATGTCACCGAGGCTTCTTTTGGAGCAGGTTCAGAGAAGAGGCTGTCTTCCTCTGTGCGGGTCTGATTAGATGAATATCGGTGGTGTTAAACTTTTACAGATAACTTTCATTATATTTCATATGATTATTCATGCTTCTAAAGCATCAGACATCTGTTGTTGACAGTTGTGCTTTGTGAATAAGGGATTGAAGCAAAAACTCTTCCCGTTTTTTGTCTTCCTCCTTGTCTCGTCCCTCCCCCTCCTCCCATCCTAGACTTTTTCAGTATTTCTCCTTTCTGGGAGGTGAGATGGAGAGGGGAAACTTGATCAGCCTTCTGTAAACTTGTGCTTCCAAATCAGTTTTTGTTTTGTTCAGGTACAAGGGAAAAACCTCAGACCTTCCATTGCCTGCGGGTCTCTGAATCTGGGTTTGGTTCCCCAACCCCTTTTTAAACATACTTTACAGGTTTTGGTAGGAACATAAGAGCTGGTCAATGGTGTGTTTCTGTTTCCTCTTTCACTCTGGGAACTGTGAATCATTTTTGTCTTCAGCCTCAAATAGTTTATGAGGCTGCTACAGTCTCTGAGTTCACACCAGGCCACCCAGAACTAATTGACCTGTGTCATGGAGTTATCACCCAGAGGAACCAATTTATCAGGTTCTATAGTTTGTCCTCAAGCTTCAAGGGGCCTGATTAGCTAACTGAAAATATGCCTATCTGATGCTTAAACTGAAGCATTATTTTAGTCTATTAACTTGTTTGGACAGTTACTTTCCGTATCCCTTCTAGGTATCATGGTATTTATTCACAGAAGATTTAGTTTTGCCATATAGAATTGGAAAAATAGGTGGATGGTATTATTTCTAATAGAAAAATGTGGTTTTTATCATCTGGCAATTTAGACTGGGGATGACTGTGAATCTATTAATAGATGGTATTTTCATGAAGAAGGCTATTTATGTATTGCACTGGCTGAACATTTGATGAGTGCAAAAAGGAGTTCTCCTGCAAAAGGTGTGGGGATACTCCAGAATCCAGGGAAGTCCTCAGAAGAGAGGCTTACAGCTTTCTCTTAGAAAGAAGAAAAAAGCTCAAAGGAGAAATGCATGGAATTAAGAATAAGTTAAGGTTGGTTCCAAGATTATGAAATAAAATGGTAAGGGCACTGCAGTTATCTAGAGCAAAGTGAGGGTTAGTTGTATGCTTGTTCCAGTCATGCTAACAATATCCTGTGGCACATTCTTTTGAACATATTTAGTGGCAGATGTTCCATCCAGTGATAGTAGTAAATATCTCCATAATTTGGGATCAAGTCTTATGAATACAATTTTATCACCCACCTGGATAAATGTCTTAGGTTAAAAAAAAAAAAAAACTCAAACATAATGAATGCTATAAAAAACATTAATAAGAATTTAGAAAATTAGGAGCACAAAGCAGAAGTACTTTGCAATTTTAAGTAGGTAGATCTTATTCTGAGAATTCTTTTTACCATGTGTGTGATGTCCTGGGGATCAAACCCAGGATCTTGCACATGCCAGGCAGTTGCCCTACCACTGAGCTAAACTCCAGTCCAGGTCTTATTTTGAAAACCATATTTGAACAAAGACTAGAAAAAAATGAGAGGAAAGAGCTGTGTGAGTATCTGAAGGAGAGCCTTACCTGTAGGGGTAACTGGCAATGCAAATACTAAGATGGGACCATGTTTGAAGTGTCCACACAGTAGCAAAGAGGCCAGAGTGGCAGGAGCAGACTGAGTAAGTAAGGGTGGCAGGGAGAGGTGTGGTTGGAAAGGTAACAAGGACACAGCAAGTGGGGCCTTAGAGGCCAACATAAGGATTTTGGTTTCTAATCTGAGAAAAATGGGAGCCTTTGTAAGTTTTTGAAGAGAAAAGTAACACGATATGATATGAGTTTTTAAATAATTGGCTACTGGTTGAGGACAGACTGAAGCAGGCATATTGAAGGTGGAGTGACTAAGTGGGAGGCTGCTCTACTGGGGACTAGCAAGAAAAATGGAGAGAAGTCATTGAATTCTAGCTGTATTTTAAATGTAGAATGAATACGACTTCTTGACACCACTCCCTGAAAACCTCTGAAAGAGTGGTCTTTACTACTCTTAGATCAACATGTAATTTGTTTGTAAAAAAAAAAAATTGATTTGGCAGACATTGCTAACCTATTCTTCTCCCTGTGTGTAGACTCTGTAACACAGACAACCATTTCTCTTTTGTCCATATGTCCTTGTAGTACCTTGGACAGTTACCTTTGCACCTGGCAACTGCCTTGCAAGATTTGTTTAACTGGGTTATTTGGACAATTGTGGACATCACTCTTTTATATTTGAAGATACTATACTTTGATATCATAACTACTCAGATTTGTGTTCAATTGACTGTGAAACATTTCATAACCATTTTTAGTTCAAACAATTATATTTTTTACAGCAACCAAGACACAAAAAAAATGAAGAAAGTGAATTTGATTGGACCATTAACATTGGTAAGCTGTGAAATGTTAGATTGGAATAATCCTACCTTTCATTCATATTTGGGGTCATGAATTAGTAGCTGTAGAGAAAGTACTTTAAGATTGTCTATAGGTAGTGATAGATTGTCTCTGCTGCACCTGTTCTGTTTTAGGTTGATTTATGTGGCAATGGCCTGCATTCCCATGGTAGACAATAAAGGAGAGAGGGGCAGACTAGCTATGACACAGGGCAGAGATAACTAGTGTATAGGGAAATTAAAAATAGGAAGTGTATTAATAACACCATAGAAACTCACCAAATTCAGGAAAATGCATCTCTGTTTTGCTTCACGCCAGTTCACCCCCACCACCAAAATTTAGCTTAAGATGAGCTTGCATATAAAGAGGGTAATTGTTAACTACTGAAGTTTTAATAGCAATTAAGAAATCTATGTTCACATTGGCTTGCCAGGAAAAGTGGTTAAATATGGGATAACTAGTAGGGATTCTGATTAAGATGATTTTTAGTGCTTTTCTGCTGGTGCAAGGCAACCAACATATTTTTGGAAGAAATCAAATCTGTTTTTCATTTGTAGTATGTCTCAGAGAGGCAGTCCCAGAAAGTGTTTGCCTTCCATTGGTAAATATGATGTGTATCAAACTGACAGCCTTTATTTGACAGTAAAGAAGTTAGAATTAAACAGCTTGTCAGTTAAAGTCTCCAACTTAGTATGTAAATGGATAAAAAGACACCAATATATCCACACATTGCTGCACATTTCTCATGTCACCACAAAGCTCCCATTCATTCTCTTTTTGCTTATTCTTTGTTGTTGCTTTAAAAGATTCAGCGAGAGTTAAAAATTGTAACAGTGCTTTGGCGAATACACTGTTTAAGAATCAAACTTTGGTTTTAATGCACAGATTTTACATCTGTTTCCTTAGCAAAGAAAATACTCCACACCTTAGAGCAGAAACAGAAAATATCATTTGAATTTAGAAGTTTTAGTTAAATTGAATTTAAATTTACTCTTTATTCTGCCACTGAATATTTTTTGACCTGAAAGAGTTTAGGAAAAAAAAAAAAACTGTGCTCTAATAGAAATTAGAAATATATTGTTTTGTTGAAAATTGCTAAAAACAAATCTAGATTTACTTAGGATGTTACTGTGAAATTCACCCAATTTTGAACTTATGCTTAAAGACTGTTAAATTTAATTCAATTGGCATGAAAAACATTAAAATGTTCCTCAATGTCATATAATGTCCGCAAAAGAAAACACTACCTGTCAACCTGACCCTGTGCTTTGAATTGTAACCAACAAATCTATTTCCTTTTGCTAGGAGCCACTAATGTTGGGGACAGTAGTCTCTTTTGTAGCAATTTTGGGAAACCTCCCTCATTTGCTTGTCCTTCCTTTCTTCCTCTTTTTAATGGGCTGGGTTCTTTTTTAACCATTTGTTCATGATTTTACCTGTTGCCTTGGTTTCATTCTGAGCTCCACAGGGCTTCTGACCTGTGTCCCTTTCAGTACTCTTGATTACCTGTGTGTTTGATGATGGAATTTGACCCCCAACCCCCGACCCCAAATGAACTTCTGGAACTCTTTGAGAACAGTTTGCAACACACCCAATCCCTACCGTATGCTTCCAACCTCAGATTCCCCTAGCTATTGACCCAGTCTGACTCAACTTTAGCTCTCAGATTCTAATCTACCAACCTGACTCATTACCTACTCTGTCAATAACTGTTCTTTTTCTCTAAAAGATTGGTGAATGAAAAGTACAAAAAGAGAGGAGAGATGCAAAAGGTAGAGAGGAAGTTATAGAAATGGAAGTGAAAGAAGATGCAGTTTGGAAGGCAGAGGAGGAAAACAGAGCAGAGTTATCGAGAGGTCCACCAAAAATATTGAGAAAAAATGAGACTGGGAGATTTTAAAAGACAGCAAGTAACTAAGTGTTATGACAGTAATCTCCGGTTAGTTCTTTAGGAGTTGTGCAATTCACTGTGACAACTGGGGTCATCCCTCCTCTCTGTAAGTAGTACTAAGTCCAAAATCTTTGGCATAGCCCACCAGGCCTTTATACCTCCCTCTAAAATCCTCTCCCACGCCTTGTAATATGACCTTCAGGAATTCCCTGCAGGGAGTTATTTAAGCACTCCTGTGTCCCCAATCATCTTGCAGGTTTAAGCCTGAGCATCCCCTGCTTCTGCCACACTCCTCAGTTGCCCATCCTCTGCACGCCCATCTGTGTGGGCATCCTCTCCATCAGCACCACTTCCCTGAAGTCCACAGATAGACACTTCATAAAGTTTGTTACACTTGACTGCTGAGCTAAATTAACCTTTTAAAGGAATCTGGTCCCCAAACTGGGTGGGTCTAATTGCTGCCTATTTTTAATTCTCTTTTTGAAAGATTCTGAATACTGTTTTAAAGGATATGATGCATGCATGTGAACTTACTGTCTGCCCCATGATGTTTTCATTCACTACCTCAGAGACCCTGGGAGAGCAAACAATATTTATGAATGCAACCAAACCTTTATCCCTTCTGATTATATTTTAATCATGTACCCAAAACATCATATGCTGATTAAACAGAATTAGATTGATTTCTTCACAGAGTACAAAATAAAGGGAATCATGAAATTAGTCCATTAATGATTTGGATTACCATTCTCTTTCTTCTCTAATATATTCACTTATGGCTATTAGGATAGTGCTAACTTCAAATAAAAATCCAAAGGGCATATAATTGTGGAAAAAGAGAATTTCATTTAATAAGCTTAGCATTGTTTTCTTTCTTTCTTTTTTGTCTTTATTTTTATTTTTTAGTTTCGATACTCTGATTGGCAGGATAAATTGTTTATGTTTTGTGGAACCATCATGGCCATAGCTCACGGATCAGGTCTTCCCCTCATGATGATAGTGTTTGGAGAAATGACTGATAAATTTGTTAATACCAATGGAAACTTTTCCTTTCCAGGTAAGCATTTTTCTACCTGTTTTTTCATGTGTGGTATTTCTTTAATTGGGTGAGAGGTTCAAAACTGATTGTAATATTCATCATCTACTTGTTTAAAGATTTAGACATCTGGATGACACAGATATCACAGAAGGAGTTGTGAAATTCTTAGAAAATTCCTCAAGTGCTCATTTAAATTTCAAGAAATTCATGTGTGCTCTTTGACTTTAATACAGGGTAAGGAAATACACAGGAAGCTTTGCATGTCAATAAAATAGAGAAGTCATTTTACTTAATGAGGGTGGGAATATAACAGAATATATCTACACAGTGTCCATTCCATCAGTGGTTACTGAGAGGTTACAAAATACATCATTAGTGTGACAAGTACTTCTTAGATATGCTCAGCTTGTACTTATGTTTTCTGTTTTAATTTTTTCTCCTGCCTGCCTTCCTTTAAAAAATTACGCCCATTTCCTGTGTCCAATTTTTTGGATCAACTAGAATTGGATATGACAGTTCTCTAAAGAGCAAATGGATTCAGTGTGAATCCAAAGGAACTTACCCAAGTGACTATAATTACTGAAGAGCCACAGAAATCCATGAGTTGACATCATCTATAAGAGGGACCCTGCCAACACCATTGGAGTGGGGATCCAGAACTTATCCATTAAGTAGGGATATGCTTATTTTCATACTCATCAAATTCAGTGTTAAAAGGAAGATTTCCATGGATTTTACCAAGCCTGAAGGCTATTCCTCCAAGAAACCTTGAGGCCCCTAAGCTGCAGAATCAAGTAAAGCTTTATTGGCAGGCAGATAGTGGAATAAAAAAAAAAAATATATATATATATATATATAAATATTTATGTATATTCATATGTGTATGTATGAAAGGCAGCTTTCACATCATAGCAAAGATGACTGAGAAATGTACTTAAACATTTAGATAGCATTCCTCAAGAATTCTTATTGTTCACTGAGAACAATGTTTAGTTGCAGTTGTAGGGCATGAGTGTAATTATGGAAAAGAATACAATTACTTGATTAATACAGTAGGATATGTTTACATAAATATTAAGAAATATTTATACCTTTTAGAAATCCAATAAAAGTATTCTTTGAATAGTTAAAGCAAGCTTCTACAAAAACAATTTTTTTTCTAAATTATTATTATCTCTTAAAAGAATCTCTTTATAACATCAACAATAACAGTGGTTTTTCTTTTACTACATGCTATGTCCTATGCCAAGTACTTTACATAAGCTATTTCACTCAACCAACTTACATAGTAGGTAATATTAATCTCTGTGATATATGAAGAAACAAAGGCTTGGAGAAAATAAATAACATGTCCTAGTTCACCACTGGTGAGTTTTTTAGGACAGAATTAAAACCCAGGTCTTTCTGTAATCCCAACCATGATTGTGGCCATGTGTATTTTCCCTGATGTAAATATTTTTGAGTTCTTTAGGAGAAAAAAATATGTTTGGGAAAGTTATAAATAGATTTCTTATGCTTGGCCAGTGGCCAAAACTTTAACACAAACACTATGAAGATGAAGTTGGAGTAGGAAAAGATAGTTTTAAAAGTCTTTAAGGATGGCTGGGGTTGGATCTCCATGGTACAGTGCTTGTCTAGCTTGTGCAGGGCCCAGGGTTCAATCCCCAGTACTATAAAAGAGTCTTTAAGGAAGTGAGGGAAGTAGGAATTTTATGCTTTCTCTTCACTTCTTAGAAGATCTAGAACTATTACATATTAATTTGTACATATGTACGTATATGTATATATACACACACATATATATCAGAGTGATGCTGATAATGGAATGCATCCATTCATCAAAAATTTGTTTCTACTCAGAGTTTCAAAAAATCAGATCAAGGGACGAATGGATAAACAAAATGTAGTATATGCATACAATGTAATGCGATTTACCTTAAAAAAGGAAGGAAATTCTGACGCGTGCTACAACCTTGAGGACATTATGTTAAGTAAAATAAGCCAGTTGGCAAAAAAGACAAATACCATATGATTCCATTTATATGAGGTATCTAGTGTGGTAAGGGTCGTGGAAGAAAGAGAAAGCAGCGTGGTGATGCAGGACTGGGGGAGGGGGAAATGGGAAGCTGTTGTGTAATGGGCACAGGATTTCCCATTAATTTTGCAAGATGAAAACTTCAGGAGATTGATCATGCAACAATGTGAATATGCTTAATACTACTGAACCTGAACTCACACTTAAAAACAGTTAAGATGGTAAATATTATGTGATGCATATTTTATCCCAATCAAATTCTTTTTAAAAAAATAGATTAAAACAGTTCAGCCCACTTATCACAGATCAGTTTGCTTTTGTACCAATTTTCTTAGTCCTGTTTTTGTTTTTACTAACACAAGACTAATTCCACAACTTGTTTATTTGGAGCAGTTTGCTTGTTTTGTAATCAATTGGCTTTGAAACTGGACATGGCAGGCAAGTATTAGGGGGTCTGCCTAGGGCCAAATTCAAGTTCTCTCTAGGGAACTGTAAGAGCAAGGGATTAATGGAGTGATAAACTCATAAGAGTTTTCAACTTTGTCTCAGTAGCCTCCAAGTTATAAACACACACTAGTTTAGGAACCTTCATGCTCTGTAGTCATCTGGTCACTAGGCTGTCTTGGAGGAATTGGGATGGGAAGTCACACAAATACAATGAGTTTCTAATACCTATTCTTTGGTATTTTTTAAAACTTCTCAGATCTCTTCACAGGAAATGTCATTAAAGGATAGTCAGTCTAAATTCAGAGTGTTTGTTGGAATGTTTGAAGTTGCAGAGGTTAGAAAACAGCACAGGAGCTGAGAGCAGATAGAATAACTTATCAGAGGTCCTAGCTCATCAAATAAGAATGAAGTTTATTTAGAGTCTATTCTTTAGAATTCTCAGATTCTTGGACAGTTAGACTTAATGAAAGCCAAATGTGAAGGGAATGTTAGAAGAGAAAAAGGTTTAAATTACAAGAGGTTCTGACAATGACTTACTGTGAACGAGTCCATCCTTGTCAACAGAATAAAAGCTACTCCATGACAGGGTTGTTCCCTCACAATGATTCGGTTGTTGAGAAACTATGCACAAAACATTTTGCATCCAAAATCTAAGGACAGAGTCATTAAAAACAGTTCATTTGCAGAGTTGAGAACTTGATACCTTTTATGCCATGACTATGTGACTACAATAATCTAGAAAATCCTGTGGGGAAATTGCTGTACCCTGCATATCCTTGCATTGACTTTCTGGCTGAGGGAGAAAAGTCATGTTTGAGCTCCAAGTTACCTTATTTAACTGTCCATAGTGCCAAAGCTGCCTGAACAACCCCCAGTTCTTTGTTTGGTTCTGAATAGTTCTAAATGATTAAAGAAGTCCTGGTCAGAATCAAGATAGGCAGGCATCGATTTACTTTGACACTCAAATGTGACAAGGAGGACTCTGCTGCCCTAATCCCTAATGTATTCGCTTATTATTCAGAACTCACATTAACTTGCTGTGTGGCAATGGGCAAGTTGCTTAACCTCTATGATCCTTACTGTTCTCATCCTTGAAGTTAATGATTTATTGACAGAATTAAATGAGGTGATTTGTGTAAAGTATCTGGAACATAAATGATCAATAAATATTGGGGAAGACTACCTGAGAACTTGGAAATGAAACAATCAAACTAAGATTTTGTTTCTTCAGGTACAGTACAGGTGGATTTTAGGGGAGCTCTCCAAAATTAATGGGCAATTTCAATAGTTTCCTCCATTTCCTTGTTATGGGAGGTATTCAGGTACCCTAGTGTGGGAATTTTCCATTTTGTCATGTTAGAATAAACTGGAATGTTTTTAAAACATATTATGCTCTGAACTCAGCCAAAGGTTCTGGCTGTGTAGAGCCTGGGTATCTATTATTTTTTCCAAGGTTCTCAATGATGTCAAGAAAACCAAACCAGTTAACCACCTGGGGATTGTTTAGGAGACTGAAGCATCTTAGGTGGCATCTGACAAGAGCAGGTCTAGGCCTTTTTCATATCTAGATTCCTTGACTCTTCAGGGTACCCACTAATACACATTTGAGTTGTTTATCTCTAACCAGCCAATACTCTGGGCTATGGGGTCGCTCTGGTTATTAACCCTAAATTAGATTGCCATTCTTGGCCTGGGATTCTGAGAAAGGAGCAGATCAAATCTGGAATGTTCATAGATTCCTATTTCCTAGAAGGGAGAGTCAACTTGACATGTGGTGTTCTTATAAAGATAATTAAAAAGTTTGAAGTAGGTATTGGAGGAAAAGAAATCTTAATTAAGATTTCTCAGTTCAGGGAGGAAAAAACCCACAATGATTTCTATAAATATCATTACTGTAGAATAACTTCTCTGCCTGTAATTCCAAACCCAGTTCTAATTTCCCATAGTTAAGAACTCAGGAAGGAAATGGGCACACAAAACCAAACTAAACTGATAAGAAGAGAAATAAAGTAGGGTAGGATTCCTCAAGGGTCTGATAGCTGATCAAGCCCAAATCAGATACTTTTCACATCAGTAGGAGAAATTATGCACAATCTGGACCACTACCTGGTGATTAATCCTAAGGATAGTTTAAGTTTTAAATTAATTTGTACCTTATCTTTCTTTGAAAAAAAATATAAGGAAGATATAAATCACCTAGAAAGCATGATCCCTGGGCTATTTACACATGGTATGGGAACAAAGAAAGACCACTTTTTTTCCTTGAACTGGAATAAATAGGAAGTGCCTACTTTTGCATTTCCCCAAAATGTGGTTTTGATCTGTCCTATTATGTCATGAATACAGTAGATATGGGTTTTTTCCTTTTTATTTTTTTCACTCTGTGTTTTCTTAAGAAGTACAAATAAGTTATCACCTCACTAAATCAACCAGTATAGCATAGTGTTAGAGTGAAGGTCAAATTGCCTAGGCTGGCTTTCAACTCTGCCACTTGTTAGCTGTGTGACTTTGGATAAGTTACTTCACATCTCTCTGCCTCAGTTGCCTCTTCTGTAAAGTGGGAATTTATAAAATAGTCCCACCTCATGAAGTTGTTGTGAAAATTAAATGAATTAGTGCATATAAAATGCTGACAACAATGCTGGGCATCTAGTAAGTGTTCAAGAGATGTTAGCTATTATTAAAACAGGAAAACCAGGAAAGGCACTGAGACATTTTTATCAAATTAGCTCAAATTAATAGATAATAATTTCCTCCAATAAAAACTGGTTAAAAAAATACCAGAAGAAACTGCTGCTAGAAAAGAAGACATAGAATGTAGGACCTGAGCAGTTGCCGGCTATCACTGTTCTCTTTGAACAACTTAGGTCTCTTCCATCTTTAATTTTTTCCTCCTTTGTAATGGATGTAATTCAACCTTTCTCTTACTTATGTCATTAGGAAGTGTGTTAAGGGAAAAGCAAAGAGATAAAAATAAAATTTACAGAAGCAAGTGTTTATAAAGTACTTTGAGCCACCAAAACCAAGACAAAACCAAAAATTGTCCCTTAAATTTTGTTTTCTTTTTGCTTCCTCCACCATCTGTGTAATTGCGACCCCTTGGCCCCCTGTCCTTCATCAGCCCTTCTCTGCTGTCTTAGGAAGCTGCTTGCCAGAAGACCACTAGGATTGGGGAGAACCTGGGAGGGTTTATCTCCCCTTCTGGGCCCCTGATGTCCTGAACCTAAACCCCAGGACTGTGTACTTGAGTGAAGTGAAAAGTACACTTGAATGTGAAGAGGTGAAGAGGGGAGAGAGAGAGAGAGAGAGAGAGGCTTTATTAGAGAAACTTAACTATAGTATCTTCTATATATGGTTTATATATTTGTAACAGATATTTAAAATCTATCAGTACCTTTTAATCATTTAGCTTCTAAAAATTTTTTTTTTAATTTTGTTTTCATTTAGTGAATTTTTCATTGTCACTGATAAATCCAGGCAGAATTCTGGAAGAAGAAATGACTAGGTAATTTGGCATATTACTTTTAATGTGCATTTGAAAATAATTTCAAACTATAGAGTTGTAAGTATACACAAAGAATACCTGTGCTCTTTGCCAGATTCACTTGCTACTATCATTTGTGCCTCAGTCCAAGTGTCAACTAAGTTGCATACATCGTGGTCCTTTACTTCAGCATGGTACCCAAGAATAAGGATATTCTCTTATATAACTACAGTACAGTTATAAGCTTTAGTAAATTTAATATTCACATAATACTTTCTCTAATCCACAGTCTGTATTTCAATTTGGTCATTTGATCCAACAGTGTAATTTATAGCATTTTCCCAGTCTTTCAATCTTCTCAATAAAAATCCCAACAGCCCGTAACATAATATTTGCATGATTGCATATCAATTGACTTTGCTGATTAAAATGAATGCAATCTGTGTGCTAAAGCAGGCCTGGAAGGCTTCTATCTGGAAACAGTTTGTATAATTGGATTAAAAACTGAGAGTGTTGAAGTCGTATCTATTATTTTTAAAGATACTTTCTACTTATTTGGTTAGCATCCTCTCCAAATTAGTTTGAATTCATGACATCCTGTCCTATTATTTTAAAAAATATTTTTCTATTCTGTCAAAGAAGAAGAGGTGTGTTTTGGTTCTTGTGTAAACAATATGGAAAAACCCACCAAGAACCATTTTGATTGCTCTGTTTGTTTCTATATTTTCAATATGTAAATATGCTAAAACTTTTTTCAGTACAATATAATATGCAAGCCTAGGATACAATTATAAAAGAAGAGTAAAATGGTATTTACAAATTATCATTAATTAAAAATGAATTATTAGCACCTTTTTTTTTTTTTTTTTTACAGTTAACCACAACAATTTATTTGTTTTCCCTGGATGATAGTTTTAAGTAAACTATCCATCATGGAGTTCATCATCTTAAGAGAAAGAGAAAAATTATGTGTATTTGTTATAATGTCTTACACAGTCTTTGTGATCAGTTTAGTAAACTGCTTAATTTCTAGTTCTGAAAATTTCTCTGGAAAGAGATGAAAAAAGGACAGTATTTAAAAGAATATTTCTAATTATTTTCCAGATATGCGTATTATTATTCAGGATTAGGTGCTGGAGTTCTTGTTGCTGCCTATATCCAAGTTTCATTCTGGACTTTGGCAGCTGGCCGGCAGATTAAGAAAATTAGGCAAAAGTTTTTTCATGCTATTCTACGACAGGAAATAGGCTGGTTTGACATCAACAACATCACTGAACTCAACACACGACTGACAGAGTAAGTGTCATACTTTCATCAAAAATTTAACTGTGAAAATTCGTCTAGGGAAGGCTTAAGTAGAAACAAATCACTAGATTTTAAGTATTTGATATACATTGGGGATATATCATCTGATAATCAATTCTAGAAGTATCTACAGCCTATCCCACAACATCTTTTCCATATCCATTAGTTTTCCTCCCAATTGTATAAAAGGTTTACATGAGAAATGAGTGTACATCTGGGCTGTTTATTTCCCATGAAGTTTAGGACTTGATAGGTACTAGACCTTCAGAAATGATGTTCATATAGAAGAACGGATGATTGCATTAATTCACTAAGAAATTTGTTTTATTAAGTGTTGACTCTTCACTTTTCCAACATGTATTTGAGTGCCTACTATACACTAAGCAGCATTGGGGCGGGGGTTGGGGGCATGTCAGGGTATATTAGTGAATAAAGAAAACATCTCTGTCCTTTTGGTGCTTACATTCCAGCAGGGGGAGATAGATGATAAACTTTTCCTGATGGAAATTCTGGCAAGAGCACAGTGAGCAGTTGAGGTCAAAAAAGGAGGGAAGCCTTGGTAAGGGCTGTAGCTTTCAGTCTGGGAGAAATGGCAGCCACTGGAAGGTTTCAGGCTGAGGAGTAATGTGATCGGACTTCCATTTTCAGAGGATCATGTTGACTGCTGTGAGAACAGGGGCATTGGCAGAAGCGAGGAGCTCTTCCCTGTTATTCCCTATACTCTTGAATACCCCTTATCTGAAATGCTTGGGATAAGAAATGTTTCATACTTTGGAGTATTTCAAATTTTGAAATATTTACATAGACACTACCAGCTGAGCATCCAAAAATATGAAATCTGAAATGTTCCAAATTTCTGAAACATTTTGAGCATCAACATAATGCTCAAAAATTTCAGATTTTGTAGCATTTAAATTTTGGGTTTTGGGAATAAGGATGCTCAACTTGTATCAGGAAATAATATTTCCCTGTGACTATTGCCTGTTACTGTTACAGTACCCTTCCTAACTCCTCCTTTTAAACAAATTGATTCATGCGTTCAAAATGTTAATGCTCTTCTAACAGGATTACCAATTTAATAGTATCAACTTTAATAATACTAACTTCTTGGAAGCATGAACTAATCCTGAATTTCTTCTTTTGTGCAGTATTTAGGTGGGGATAGTATCGTTCAAGATGCTAAGACTTTGAAAGAGACTTACAGTAGTATGAACATGTTTTACTTATCTGTGTGTTTGTGAAATGTCTTTTTCACCTTTCTAACCTAAGACCTCCTGCCTGTAACCAATTAGGTGTGATCTTTTTTAGTGACATCTCCAAAATCAGTGAAGGAATTGGTGACAAGGTTGGAATGTTCTTTCAAGCAATAGCCACGTTTTTTGCAGGATTCATAGTGGGGTTCATCAGAGGATGGAAGCTCACCCTTGTGATAATGGCCATCAGCCCTATCCTGGGACTCTCTGCAGCTGTTTGGGCAAAGGTTTGTGAAGCCTGGGCATGTTCATGTGTGTTAACTCATACGTACAGTTGTTTTTATTACCCAGGTGCTGGGACTTACACAGATCTGTGTTAAATGTCAGTGGAAACCACATCCAGAAGCATATTGGAATATAGAGCTTTGATAAGGAGATTAACTTTTAATATCATTTGAAATGTCACAGTTCTAACCTCAATTACAGGCTTTTAGCACTGTTGTGTATTATTTCTTTAGCTAAATCTTCTGGCACAGTCATCTAAATGACATGTATGGTTATGTCCTTATTTAAGGAAACACTTTTAAATATAACATTCCTCCAAATTATTACATGAATATAAAACTTCAAACAGAGTTGGGATTTGTTGTTACTCATGACAGTTATGTTGCATTGTGCCAGTTTTACCTTGTGATAAAATATATATAATCTGCTTTACTTCAGCCAACACTTCAGAGTTGAGTTTACTGGCAATTTTTTTTCATTCTGGGGCTGATGATTTCCTTAGTGAACTACTTGTTTCTCTCTGTTTAGATTCTTTCTTTATTTTTCTCCTGAAACATTTTGTTTGACCATCTTATTATTCAGTAGAATACCCAGGAATAAGTCTGAAATTATTCTCTTAGTAGATAAAAATTATGACACATTAAGAGAAAGCAGAGTGAATCCCTCTAAAGCATTAGGTTTTAATTTAGTTTACCTTACAATTAACAGAGAAAAAATACAGTAGGTGTGGAATTTGACACTATTGCCAAAGTCACTATTTAGGGAGTGATTTGTGGTTCCTTTTCCTGACTACTCTTGGGGAGTCTGCCAGCTGGATCAGATCCAGCCTCTGTAGGAGGTAGAAGCGGCCAGTGGATCTAGTACTGAGAGTCATTTGGTGTTCGACTTTGATGTTTGGTAAAGCAGAGGGTTTGGGAACAAAAAGTAGGTAAAGCATGACCCAGACTATCTTTTAACTTTTCTCCCCAAACAAAAGTCATGACTGTTTCTCTTCTGTCCAGATACTCTCTGCGTTTAGTGACAAAGAACTAGCTGCCTATGCAAAAGCGGGTGCCGTGGCACAAGAGGCTCTGGGGGCCATCAGGACCGTGATAGCTTTCGGGGGCCAAAACAAAGAGCTGGAAAGGTCAGGAAGGTTCTTTGTCCACCAGTTCAAAGAACCCACTTTTACGTTTTGTTGCTCATTCTTTTGTGGTATGTGTTTGCTACTTTGTCTTTCCTAATATTAACCCTCCCTCCCCAAAATGTAATCACCCTTTACTGTCCGCTGCACTTTAATGTCAGGCACACTGGTTTATGTTCCGGACTCCTTTGGAAGTCTGATGATGCCTATGGACTCCCTTCTAGGAATACTGTTTTTAAATGCATAAAACAGAATGTGTAGAGTTACAAAAGACACTGATTATATTGTGCACAGTTATCAAAAATATTTTTTTCACTCCCTTACTGACTCTGAACTGGAATGGAGGAGAGAAAAACCTGAGGAGATATGGACCTCCCAGTTATAGTGCAGGACTTTCTGGAGGGCTCCATAAAGACCAGGCAAAGCTTCCCAACCTGGCCTCTGGCTTTCAGGCTTAATGGTCTAGAATAAACCTGGCAGTCCCAAGCTCTTCTCTTTAGCCCTGTGCCAATGCTTTTTTTAAAAAAAGAAACAAACAAACAAACAAACAAAAAAACCCATTTGATTGGTATATAAAACATTTGATTGATAAAGAGCTGTATGTATTTCATGTGTGCATCTTGATGAGTTCGGGAATGAGTTTGCATCTATGGAAAAGACTGTTCTCCTTTATTTAAATATAAATCATGATTCAATATTTTCTTTGAAGAACAAAGTCCCCTAATATAGATGAAGTATGAATCCATGTGAAGAATCTCTTTTTGCTGTTCTGTAGGACTCCTGATACTCACAACCCTTTGAAATAAAAACTCTCTGGAAGCTTTCTAGTGTTGAAAAGCAGAGCTACCCTAATCCTTTCCATTTCATCTACTTTCCTCTTCCTAATCCCTCTTCAAAACCAACATCTTCCTGGTTCTCTAACCTCTTCCTTTTTCCTCTCTCACTGCTGCCTCCTGTACACAATAGTCCACACAGACCACACTGACCCTCAGGTGGACCTCAGGATGTCAGTGTAATCAGTGCCACTCCATTAGCCGCGGTAAGCAAGCCACCTAAGTGAAGGTAACTACAGCATGTCCGCCACTGTCACCTGAGCCCTGTGTCACACTGGGGAAGATGTCACTCTTGCTGCATGCACCTTGAGGCTCAACCATGCAGAAGTAATCACAGTGCTAGATGTGGCATGCTGGCTGTCTGCCCACAGAGGCAGCTCTGCTAAACAGACATGGCACCCAGTGTGGAGAAAAGTACTCTGGAGAGTTGGGCACTTTTACTAATTAAAAAGACAATATTTTTGGTGATAGCATACTTTTTTTAAAAGCTGATTCCCATGTCTCATTTGATTGAACCAAGAAAAAAGGTGGTGTTGCTGGGTTTTTGGTTAAAAAGAGAAATGCCCTAATTTATAAGATATTTCCCTCCAAGGCTTCATTATATATATGTATTGGATATTTTTTCAGATTTCAGGAAGTCCAAATTAAATTTTATACTTTCTGGATCTAGGGTGGAAAAGTAGTCTGATTTAACTTGATATCAAAAAATACCATAAATTAACAGAATCAGCCTAAACATCTGTACCTTTATATCAAATTGTAGAACCGGTAATATGAATTTGAACTGCTATTCAAAAATAAGATGATAATAGAATGAGGACAGTTTAGGAAGAGATGAAATTCTAATATGATTATAGTAATATGAATAAGAATTAGCAACTATGCCAATTATGTGCCAGGTACTATACTACTTTTTATGATTATATATCTACCTCGCAGTTATCTTCCTAAGTAGGCATTATTAACTCCATTTTTCAGATGATGAAACTAAACTTTAAAGAAAATCTGTATCCCATATAGTGACCACTTTATAACCTTGAACCTAACTAGACAATTGAAGGTCACCTTGATTTTTTAAAAAATCAAATTGAAAAGTCCAATTTTATGTTTAAAAAAAAAAAAAACCATGCAATGCTGAGTATCGTTGCACACGCCTGTAATCCCAGCAGCTCGTGAGGCTGAGACAGAAGGATCGTGAATTCAAAACCAGCCTCAGCAATTCAGTGAGATCTGTCTCTCAATAAAATACAAAATAGGCCTGGGGATGTGGCTTAGTGGTTGAGTGCCCCTGAGTTTAATCCCCAGTACCCACCCCCCCAAAAAATGCAAAATGTCTATCCCTCACCCACTAGAGCAATAAAGAGATTTTCTTTTCTCTGAAGAGGAGAGATTGACCAGAGTTAAGGATCTAACCATTTAAGAATCTAGAATGCAATTTACATTTTGTTGCCATTCTGCTTGGTTGTTCTCTTCATGTCCACCTTCACCCTGACTTGAAATGCTGGCCGTGAAGGTGAAAAACTCTTCAGGTCCCAGGGGTGAGGCTTCACTCTGGAAAACTCCCAGGAACACTGGTCGGCTTGGTGAGGACGAAGGGAAATGGGTCCCGGCTGATTAGAGTAGACTTGGCTCTGTTCTAGTGCAGGCTGATCCTTAGTGGGGTCAATTCCCATCAAACTGAGTCTCACCAAGGGTTCGTTACTCTGGTAGCTTTGTTCCTTAAACTTCTAACTATACAGGAGGTGAGTATGCTTCAGATTATGAATTGTTAATTCTTACTCTAACATCTCCCCCTTCATTTTCTGATAGGTATCAGAAACATTTAGAAAATGCAAAAAAAATTGGAATTAAAAAAGCTATTTCAGCAAACATTTCCATGGGCATTGCCTTCCTGTTAATATATGCTTCGTATGCACTGGCCTTCTGGTATGGATCCACTCTAGTTATATCAAAAGAATATACTATTGGAAATGCAATGACAGTAAGTAATTTTCCTAATATTTATGAAGAATCTAAAAATATTATTTCTCCATCTATCTTCTCCTTTCTTTCATATTCCTCTTTTGGGAAGGATGAGCCATGATTAAAGGGTTCTGACTTTTGGTTACTCTTTGCTGTGCTGTGAGCAGAGCTGGCTTTCTGGAACATACAAGTTATAATTCTGAGTTGGATAAAACAACAGCATGTGGTTAGATCTTGTGAGAAATACATTCAACACATAAAGGTAATAAAAATGGAATGAATTTACGAATGAACAAACATATTAGAGTCATCTTCATTGAGTTTCATGTATAAGAAAGTAAGCATTATTTTTACAAATAGGACATTATACAAGAGAACATTAAAATAATATAAAATATCTACTATCTAAAATATAAGATGTGTCGGTTCATTTTCATATATGAAAATACCTTCATTTCATAATTATAAAAATAACAAATACTAATTATACTAAGGATTATAACAGAATTTTTAAAATTAAACTTACTTATAATCTAATAATCCATAATTCTTGATGAGTTTTGCAAGTATCTTCCAGATCATTTTTATATATACACATTTTTTTCTTTCCAAACTGCAATCATTTTATGCATACCTTTTTATAAACTAGCAATATTTTGTTACCATATTTCTGTAAGAATGACAATCAGAAAAACATGTAAACATTTAGCCATAAAGAAGAACAAAATTATGTCATTTGTAGGAAAATGGATGGAACTTGAGAACATTCTGTTAAACAAAATAAGCCAAACTCAGAAAATTAAGGGTTGTATGTTTTCTCGCATATGTAGAAGTTTTAGAGGAAAATGGAAAAGAAAAGTGTGTGGGGAGGGCTGTCTTATGAAAATAGAAGGAAGACCAGTGGAACAGAGGAGAGGGACCAAGGGCAGGGAGCAGAGAAAGAGGAAATACTGAGGAGTGATATTTAACAGATTATACTGCTATATTGTGTGCATGCACGAATCTGGGTCTAGTTTTCGCCCTTCCATCTCCTCTCTGGTGTTAGTAGGGAGGTTTACCACCTTTCTTCACTTTCGTGTTTACTACTGAAGCTCTGTGAAGAAGGGAGGTTGAACCCTGACTTTCCCATTCACTTTTTGTGATAAGCTCATCTTCTGGGTTTCCTCCTTTGGAGTGTGGGGACTATGACATCTTCCCATGCCCCACAGGGTTGAGTCACACCAAGCATAAGGGAGCCTAAGCAAAGCGCTCTGCATGGGGCATGGACTGTGTTGCGTTAACCTCATAACATCTATTTTGGTGGGGATTCTTTTTTCTTTCTAACTGGTCCTATCTGTATTGCAGATTTTGGATAGAGATTTGACTGATTTTGATTCTAGGTATATGAATGTTACTGCCTTTTGAGAAAAGCCAAACTATACATGGAAATTTCACCATGCCCAGAAAGAAAGGAATAATCTATCTTCATTTATGTTCTTCTCAGTTAAATTATGCTATTAATCTGGATTCCTGAAACTAGATTCTGGGCTTTTCTATATCAGTTAATTCTATATCAGTTTATTTTTCTAATTAAAGAGCATGATGGGAAATGTTTAGTGTTATAGTACAGAATAACCAAGGGGATTGTTAACCAGTGCACATAGGAATGACTTAGTGTTTGATAAAGGGTGAACTGTTACTTTTTACATTAATAATCTTCCCCATCCATCATTCAATCCATCTATCCATCTGTCATGGTGGTTTTTAAAGAAAATTCCATAGACCAGAATCTACCAGGTTTCATATTGAACACTCTAATCTCATGCATAGTTGGAGAAAATCACATAGGACTGGACAGTATCTTGATGGAAAAGTGTTTTTCTCTGGTAGCCTTAACTTCAGAATCAACAAAATGGACTTGAAAAATCTTTCTGATTTACAAGTTCAGGAGAAGAGCAGCAAGTTAGCCAAAAAGTTATTTTTGTGGTTGGAGAAACTCATTGGGTAATGAAATGCTATATTAATCTTGTGAATTTTCCTCTTTACTAACATTAATTTTCATTTTTTTAACTTGTTTATCAAGATTTTTGAAGAGCTTATTACCCTGATTTGGTGATTACACATTGTATACATGCATCTAGTTATTGTAAGGTGCCCTTTGAAGATATACAAGTATGTCTCGATAAAAATTAGAATTCTAAAAAATTTTAAAAGGACAAACCTAAACCCAACCCTTCATGGACTATATTTCCAACAAATCATAATTTAGATAATAATGCCAGAGGGTGACATGACTTTTCCTTATGTTCTTTTGCTCAGGTCTTTTTTTCAATCCTAATTGGAGCTTTCAGTGTTGGTCAGGCTGCACCATGTATTGATGCTTTTGCCAATGCAAGAGGAGCAGCATATGTGATCTTTGATATTATTGATAATGTAAGTCATTTATAGTCTAATGCCAAAAATGTCTTTGAGGCTTAGATAATTAAATCTAGCTTTAGATTACACATTTTTGATTCAACTTTATTGACTAAATTGTACAGACTCCAGCAGAATTTTGAAACCTGAAATTAATGACCTCCTCATAGTAATGATTGAAACAAAATGACTTAATGTTTATATAAGTTTATCTTTAGATAATATATTAGCACTGATTTTATTTTGGAGATGTATATTGGTACTAGTGTGTTATTATAACAGTGCAGAGCAAAGATGTTTGTCATCTTAGTTTTTCTTTTTCTCTCTCTCATAGCCAGATTGAGAATATTTTGATCTCTATTCAGGATGGGGCAGCTAGTAGATAAGTTATTGATAGGACCAAAATTGGCAGTTTGTTTTACTGTGAGATGTCTCCCTAGAATTATCCCTGCATTTTATAGGATTTTGAATCAACTCTATTGAGTTGAACGTACCACTGTGATAGAAACACTTTTTACATACTCAAGTGTGTCACTGCATTTATGCAAGTAAAATGCAAATAGGTCACTGAAATTTGATAATTCAATCCAAGCAAAACCTCTTATTTCATTGGTCCAAATCTTGAAAAAAAAAAAAGTGCTCAGTTTCTGAATATATGGAAAGTTACATGGTTCTTAAACAATGTTGTAGTCATTAATTGTTCAGTGAGTTTTCTCAACCCAATCCATTACAATGACTACTTAGGAAAAAAACAATTTTCACTAAATGCTAAAATACCTGGTTTTATCAATTATAGTATGTTTTGTTATTGCAGTTGTATAAGTATGCATATCTCTGATTGTTTAGAACATTTTTGGAGATATACAGAAAACATAAAGTAAATATTGAATGAAATGACATTAATATTTGTTATGTACTTTTCAGAGTATGTAACACACACACACACACACACACACACACACACATATACACTCAGCATGGGTTCTGTCTCATATGATGGAGATTTTACCACTCCAGGTTCTATTTTTGGAAATTGCTGAATCATATTCCTAAAAAATGTAATTGTCTGTTTATTCTGTGGTGAAATAGTCATTGAATTTTGTTTTATTTAGAATCCTAAAATTGACAGTTTTTCAGAGAGAGGACATAAACCAGACAGCATCAAAGGGACTTTGGAGTTCAATGATGTTCACTTTTCTTATCCATCTCGAGCTAATGTCAAGGTACTGTACTTGTAGCAATTCCTAACTCAGGTTGATTGTTTTATCCTCTTAAGGATAAAATCTCTATTTTTTTATATTACTGTGCTTTTTGCTTTAAGAATTAAACTCCCTTATTTGATACTTTTTTTTTTTCAAATTCCAAATTGAACTGAATTATTCTCTTTGAGGGCTTTGTTGTGAAGTGTGTTCTTTTCCCCTTTTGCCTCATAGATCTTGAAGGGCCTTAACCTGAAGGTGCAGAGTGGGCAGACAGTAGCCCTGGTTGGGAGCAGTGGCTGTGGGAAAAGCACAACAGTCCAGCTGATGCAGAGACTCTATGACCCTGATGAGGGTACGGTAAGTGGGAAGAACCAAGTTCTCAGAAACTGGGTACAGACTGGCCCTTTGAAGTTTGTTTTCTAGTATCAAATTTTCATGTCAATCCAGTTTTCAGAGGGTCTACAGAATTGCTCTACATTTGGATAATGCTTATACCTTTGGGTTTGTTTTACAAGTATATACAATAAAAGTTATAAAAACTACAGAAGCCAGACAAGGCTCTTTTCTGTTCCAACTGAGCTTTTCCTACCCGCTAAATTACTGGAAGACCATCATTCAGACCATTGACAGGATTATTCCTATTGAGTTATTGGGTTTGGTCAAACATGTTTCATGTAGCAATTGTGACAGTCTAGTAACCATGTGTCTTAGAATAGCAATTAAATTCAGCAAAAACAGTTGAGTGTTCTTAAGCTTTGGAATATCTAAATGGTACAGTGTTTTAAGAAATTTAAATCTCTGAAGAAACTTATAGGAACATGGAGGATAGAAATAACCTGGAATATATATTTTGTCCTTTATAATTTTCTCATGAATTCAAACTAAAAGAAAATTGAAAGCAGGGACCTCACATATACCCTTCACATAAATTTACCTATTGGTTACATTTTGACCACTTTCTTTGTTATCCTCTCTTTTTCTGTGTATGTGTGTGTATTATGTATAATACATACATATACTTCAGGATATATTTCCTAAGAGGAAGAATATTCTCTTATAAAAGCATAAAACATTGATCAAAATCAGTAAATTAACATTAATGTAATACTAATTCACAATGTTCATCCAAAATTTTCTCAGTTGTTCCAATTTGAGGGCATTGGGTTTACCTGGTATTAAAATGTATTGTCATTCAATTATTGTAAAACAGAAGATTATAAAGTAAAAAAAATTAAAGTAAAAAGAACATTAAAAGGTAAAAGGATGGAAAAGAGATCTTAGGAATGGATACACATTTTCCAGGATACCTGAAATTATTTATTTATTTAATTTAATAAAATTAGTGAATATTCTTGAAAAATTTTGATATTAGCAAGAAGGAAAAGAGACCCATCCTCTTTTACTAAAGTAAATCCTAGTTAGTTCAAGTGTAAATATTATTTTTATTTTTTAGACAAGAACCTTGTAGTATACTAATCCTTGAGGAGAAGTTATCTAAAAATATTCCATTTTAAAATTATTAAAGGAATAACATGTCATTTGGAAAATACAAATCAGTATAAAAAGAAACTCTTCAGAAATTTTATAATTCACTGTTCACTTTACGATTTAATAATTTTCTTACCACTGAAATAATAGAAGAAATACTTAATGATATATTTGATTAATTCATCTTTTCCTCAAACCCTGCTCCATTAAAAATCAATAAAGCTAAGGTAAAAGAAAGCAATAAATTGGAACAAAAGATTTATGATACATATGAAAAATACATTTACTATTTGAGAAATTAGTAGGAATCTATGAAGGCAACCCTGCTCATGATAGGATATAAACATAAAAATGTTCTAAAAATAAATAGATGCTTGTAAAAAGTTTCAGTTAATGGTCAACTTTACTTATAAATATTTATAAATGAAAACAGAGGTAAGCTATCACCTCACACCTGTTAATTTAAAAAACAAATTAAAATAAGCCCCAGTGCTACTAATTACAATGAGGCAGATGCATTTACATGTTCCTGCTAACATTGTAAATTATTAAAATATTTTTAATAAAGAGTTGTTCAGTCACCGTTTATTCAATAAGCAATAGATGCTCAGAAGACAGCAGTCATTGAACTGGTAAGCAATTGTTATCAAAAGAGAAAAATAAATCATACTCTTCAAACTGGCAATTTTTTACTTTTACAGAGACTTTTGAAGAAAGCCAAATATCCAAAAGGTGGGAAATGCTGATGTAAATTGTGGTATGTTAAATATAGTAAAACACCATAGTGTCATCAAAATGGTAGATAACCTAGGTAGATAAGTGGACATTTTTTAAAATTTAATATTGGTAAGTAAAAATAATAGCCTGCCAAAAACATATAACCAGGGCTGGGGTGTAGCTCAGTGTTAGAGCACTTAGCATGCACAAGTCCCTGGATTTAATCCCCTGCACCACAAAAACAAACAAACAAACATTTAACCCAAAATACCTTATGGAGAATAATCAATAAAAAAGCTACATATGAGAATAAATATCAAAAAAGAGCATGAATATTTTATTTTAATTCTTGCATAATACTTTTATTTCCAATTGTCATTTTTAACTGCTGAAATAAGTTCAATATTAGCTAAGATTTTTTTCATAATAAATTAGAGTCTTGATGCTTTGGATATCAAATGATTTAAAATAATTTAAAAGGAAATATTTCTTTCTTTCAGATTAGCATCGATGGGCAGGATATTAGGAACTTTAATGTGAGATATCTTAGGGAAATAATTGGAGTGGTGAGTCAGGAACCAGTGCTGTTTTCTACCACAATTGCTGAAAATATCCGTTATGGCCGTGGAAATGTAACCATGGATGAGATAAAGAAAGCTGTCAAAGAAGCCAACGCCTATGAATTTATCATGAAATTACCACAGGTAAAAGCTTTGATATAATGTATTTTACCTCAAAATTAGAATTTCAAGACATGGAACTGAGTCCTTACTTCAAAGGTTAAGCTTATGTTTAAGATGCAAGATTGTCCAACTTTGCTAGGTAAATCCCTTGAATTATTCAGTTATGGATTTAAAGAGTATGTTCTGGTTACATAAATAAGATTAAAATTGTCTACACAATATGTTAGTACTTTTTTATAACTCAGTGTTCATTTATTTTATTACAATTTATGATACTTTATGATAGTCAAAGCTATCAGTGTCTTCATGTATTTCTACAGACTTCCTGTGCTTTTGTATTTAAAATATTTAAAATATTTCAAGTGCTCTTCTACATTTTTTCTGTTGTAGAAATTTGACACCCTGGTTGGAGAGAGGGGCGCCCAGCTGAGTGGGGGGCAGAAACAGAGAATCGCCATTGCTCGTGCCCTGGTGCGCAACCCCAAGATCCTCCTGCTGGATGAGGCCACGTCAGCCTTGGACACAGAAAGCGAAGCTGAGGTACAGGCAGCTCTGGATAAGGTCAGTAGATCCTAAATACCTGAAGGACAAGCAAATTGAAACTGTATTAAAAATTCTTGCTAAAGTTTTGAGAGGATGGATGGAGAATCATGCACAAAAGGACAAATAAAGCTGTCTCATGAGGCTTTAGTGATTTTTTCTTTTCTGTGGGACTAAATTTTCTGCAAAGAAAACTGAATGGTCCTGACTTGCTTTCTCCATGGTGTGTGAATCTTGATCCAGGCCTATACTATGAACCATTTAGCTTTGTTTTATTCTTACACATGGGCTACACTTTAAGAGTAGTTGTGTTAAAATATACAAAGAAATGAATAGAAAAATAGAACTATCCAAACATTTTTCTATGATGTAAGTTTTAGTAATGACATATTGCTCCTTTGTTTGTTTTCTTGAAATTTATTTAAAATTTTGAACCAGGTGTGGTAGTGTATACTTGCAATCTCAGGTGCTCTGAAGTCTGAGGCAGAAGAATCCCAAGTTTGAGGCCAGTCTGGACAGCTTAGTGAGACCCTGTCTCCAAATAAAATGTAAAAGGATTAGGCATGTAGCTCCGTAGTAGAGTGCTTGACTGTGTGCACAGAACCTGGGCTCAATTCCTAGTCTCTCTCTCTCTCTCTCTCCCTCCCCTCTCCCCTCACACACACACACACACACACACACTGTTTTAGGTAAATAACAGTCCCTGACCCCTAGAGTCCTGGATCCTACAGTCCTGGTTCTCATCCTTTATAGAGTACAACTATTTAGTATATTACCTGTTGCTGTGCAAAAAGAATGTACTAAAAGAAAAATCAGAGATGTTTTTCCACGATGTGACCTCTACTAGAGAAGCTATAGCCCCATACGCTCTAATATTTGCACAAATCACATCACTCTGTTTTAGCAATTTGTGTTCTGTAGGATTATGGCACACTTTGTCAATATTTTATGTCTACTTCAAAAATAACTGTCTAGAGATGTCTGGAATCTCCTTAGCCAGCTGTACAAGTACATTAAATAAAATATCATTTTTCCAAGTTACCACAGGAAATACTGTTGCCAGTTTTTCCAAGGTTACATACTATGTCATCCCTTTCCTGAACTCCAGTAGCAATTTCCTTCCCAGTCTCCACTAGTCTTACATTACCTCCTTTCCAGCCACTGCTAGCACTCAGTTCCAAAGCCAGTGTCATATATTTTAGGTTTTTAATTATAGTAGCATCCCAATAATCCAATATCAGTTGCTTTAAGCCAAAACCTAGTGGCTTAAAGCACACTCTTTATGTCTCGCAAGTCTGGGTTGGCAGGGTGAGTCCTCTGTTGGTTTTGCCTTGCCCCACTTCACCTTAGGTCAGCTGGACTGAAATGCTCAAGGTGGGCTCACAAGCAAGCCTGACAGCTGGTTATGGCTACCTTCTCTATCCTAGAATTAACAGATGACTCATGTTTGCATCTCTATAATACTTATCCAGTACCTTGACCATAGTAGGAACTAAACAAATATTTACTTAACTTATTGAATATGATGGTCTAGCTCATTAAGAAAATACATGTCTACATCAACAAAAATCAGTAATGATCATATCAACTTTTGACTCCATAGATAGCAATAATTTGTCAAAGTAAATATTATTCCATATAAATTCTTAAAGAAGACCCAACATATTTTCTATTTTGATTTTTAAATAAAGCCAATAATCATATCTACATATACATTCATACTCAGTGTAGCCATTCTAGAGGGACAAGAAAAGAACCAAAAATTAACTTTCATGATGATTTTCATAAAAAGACTCCAAAAAGTTTCATTCTGATGCTGATTCACCAAAGTTTTCAAAAGGCTATTGGATTAGAACTCCCTTGTCTAAGCCTGCCTTTCCTCCCAGCACATGCAAAATTAGTTGAAGTTTCAAATATCTTAACAGTTGTCCTTGAATCTAGGGTATTACCAATGTCTTGTCATCGTTGGAGTATCTGAGAACTCTAAAAAAATTCCCTTGTGTTAAAATTCTACTTTAGCCAACTTTTCTTGGGCAAGGGTAACAGTTGCTAACTTTTAAACTCACAAAGGTACTTCTTCCTACACACCAACACAAGTCTGATTCCAATTTCTCTGTATTGATCTTTTTTTTTTTTTTTAATTAGGAATCGAACCCAGGGGCACTCTACCACTAAGCCACACCCCTCCCTAGTCCTTTTATTTTTCATTTTGAGACAGTCTTGTTAAGTTGACTAGTCTGGCCTTGAACTTTCTATCCTCCTGCCTCAGCCAACTGAGTAGCTGGGATTATAGGCATGTGCCACTGCACTCAGCTGTATTAATCTTTTGACATAGTGATAACCTAATATTATAATGATAACATAACCACTGCTAGCAATTTATTCATCACTATTTGTATCATGAACATAATTAGATGAAGTTATTTCTTATTTCTTATGTGTGTTATTATGTGGACCAAGTCATGAAATTTCCATATCAGTAATATTTGTGAATACTGTTTTTGGGACTTGTATGCTAAAAATCAAAGAATAGTCTTAAATGTTCACAAGAGAGATGTTAGTGTCTATCTGTCTGTCTCTCATTCTTGTGGTTTTACTTATTTGTATTTACTTAAACACAATTGATTCATCAGAATTTATTTTACTTTAAGGGCAAAAATAGAAATACCAATTATTTTTTTAAGTGGCTACACAGTTATCTCAATACCATTTACTGCATAATTCACTTTTTCCCTCCTGAGAGACGATACTATATCATATACCAAATTCTGTGTGTGTGTGTGTGTGTGTGTGTGTGTGTGTGTGTGTGGTACTGGGGATTGAACCCCAAGCTACACCTCCAGCCCTTTTAATTTTTTATTTTGAGATGGGGTTCTCACTAAATTGCTGAGGCTGGCGTTAAACTTGTGATCCTCCTGCCTAACTTCCCAAGTTGCTGGGATTACAGGCATGTATGCCAGAGCACTTGGCTCTTATACTAAGTTCTTAAGTGTTTTATTATCTATTTCTGGACTATTTTGCTCAGTTAATTAATTGCTTATTCATGTGCTAGCTTTGCCTTGGTTTTACAATTACTGTAGCTTTTTATGTTTTACTATCTTGTAGAGGTTTTCCTCTGTCATTAACTTCTTTTTCAGAATTTCCACGGCTACTCTTTTTTTTTTAAGAATTAAAATGTAAATAACATGGCATACAATTTGCCCTTTTAAAATGTACAGTTCCATGCCTTTTAGTGTGTTCACAAGGTTGTGCAATCATTGCCACTCTCTTATTCCAAAACATTTTCACCACCCCCAAAAAGAAACTATTCACTCCCCATTCCACCCTCACTCCAACCTTTGGCAACCAAGAATCTACTTCTGCTTCTACACATTTCATACAAATGGAAATAGACAATGTGTGATCTTTTGTGACTGACTTCTTTCACTTAACAGTGTTTTCAAGGTTCATCCATCAAATTTCATTTCTTTTTATGGTCCAATAATATTCCAGTTGTGGGAACATAAAAATTTTGTAACCATTCTTCAGTGGTTAACATGATAAACATTTGGGTTTTTCCCACCCTTTCAGTTATTACAAATCTATCCTCTCATTTTTAAATTTATATTTCAATTAAGTAGGTGAATTAGGTTGTACTCTGATAACCATTCAATGATATGTTCTATTGTTACACATTGGTGCTAAGGAGCTATTGTCCTAATAGGGCTAGTAAGTATAAAGTGTAGCTAATGATAATACTATAACATGAATAATTTGATAATTTTCTTGGTTATAAGTCCTGAGTAAATCTGCTGAACTAACACGAGGTCATTGAAGTACCTCCAGCAATGACTGTAGATCTTAGCATATTTAGAGATCACGCAGGGCACTTGTTAAAGAATGACGCTATGGTCCCACTCCTGAGAATTGAGATTCATATGGTCTCTGAACTGTAATGTGAACTCTCCTACTGCCAAAGTACCTTTTCACCTAAGCTATGGCCTCGAAGTTCATCTAAATTGCACTTAACTTGGCAATGACTTCCTTCAAGTGTTTCCACCAGTTTCTAGCACACCAAGTAATTCAGAGTGAGGGCTCGTCAGACAAGTGTGAAAAAACACTTGAGAAGTGTCGAACCTTTGCTTGTTTTTCATGAGTAGCATTGACTCTATGGTAGGCTTCCAGAGCAATCCATCCTCATACTGAAAGGGTTGACCACCTGTCTGATCCAGAACTCAAGTTTGACTTTAAACTTTTATGAAAGAGTGACGCCTGTACCCTAATCACACAGAGAACTGAAGTGTAAATTCTCTCAAATCAACGGCAAAGAGCAACCATCCAAGGGCTCAGATGTGCATACTCATTGACAAGTGTCAGTTCTTAGACTGATGTGTCACTCTTTGTCCTCTTTCCCCTTAGGCCAGAGAAGGTCGGACCACCATTGTGATAGCACATCGATTATCTACAATCCGAAATGCAGATGTCATTGCTGGGTTTGAGGATGGAGTCATTGTGGAGCAAGGAAGCCACAGAGAACTGATGAAGAAGGAAGGGGTATACTTCAAACTTGTGAACATGCAGGTAACTGATTCCTAAGAGTTTTGCACAATAACTAACCTAAAAACTTTATTCTATGACTGTAATTCATACATGTGTAAAATTATGCACACTTTCTTTGGCATAATCATAATTAGTATATATACATATATTTTGGTGTGTTTTTTCCCTTAACATTTCAAATATGTACCCTTCAAAAACTATAATTTTAGTTACTCAGGAATAATAAGGAATGTGTGAAAGTACTCTGCAGTTGGATAATTGGTTGGTTTTCAGTATTTCTCTATTATAAATATTGCCACTGTGAGCACAAGTAGGCCGAAAGAAGTTAAGTAAAACTTTGCCTTGTTTTCTAACAGGTAGCTTAACTCTGCTGAGCTTCAGTTTCCACATTTAGAAGAGCAAACCTACCATGAGAGGTTGTTGTAAATTTAAAAAATAAGTACCTGTCACAGAAAGACAAGTACTGCTTGTTTTCACTTATATGTGGAAGCTAAAAAAAAAAAAAAAAAAAAAAAAAAAAAAGTTGATGTTAATAGCAGTAGAGAATAGCATAATGGTTACTAGAGACTGGGAAGTGGTGCGGAGGGATAGAAAGAGGGTGGTTACTAGGTACAGGAGTGCAGCTACATAGGAGGAGTAACTTCTAATGTTCTGTTGCATAGTGGGGTAGCTATGGTTGACAAACATTGACTGCATATTTTAAAATAACGAATAGAAAGGATTTTGAATGTTTGTAACTCTAAGAAATGATAAATGTTTGAGGTGACGATATGTCAGTTACCCTTATCTGATCATAACATGTTTACATATATTGAAATATCACGTTGTACCCCATAAATATGTACAATTACATGTCAAATAAAACAAATGTTAATGTATTACCTGCATAATACATATATTAATATATTAAACATATAATACATGTATATTAATATATTAAAAGAAATAATAATGAAATAAGCATCTGAATATACTGAAGTGTTTATAAGGGTTAGTTTATGATGTATCAATTATGTCTCAATAAAGCTGATTTTTTTTTAAAGAACCTGATGCAAAATAGATACATGATTAATGGTAGTTAGCAAAACTTGCAAATTCCCAAAAGTAAATATATAAAATGAAATTCTAACATTTCATTTGATAGAAAGTCTTATAACTGGGCTTGCATTTGATAGAGAATGTTCTCCAGTGGGACAGGATCAGTCACAGTATCTTTATCAATCAGTTAGTTTTACATGACCTAGGTACCATAAAATCTCCTTATCACTTTACTGGTTAAAAATATATAAAAGGTTACTTTAGTTTTAGTTTCATTAGTGGTTACCAAGGCTCTGTGATTTTGCATATAATGACATGTGGAATCCTCAAGTAACATTTTACCCTTTGGCGGTCCTCCTGCTGTGTCCCTGGTAAGAATGACCTACCATTCCATGAAGACAGGCTATGAGACTGCAAGACAGCTCTGATCTTTCTATATCATATTCTTTGGATATTCTTTCCTAGAAAAGTTGTAAATTTTCAGACTGAATGGTGACCTGGTAGAACAGAAAAGACCTGTCACCAACTAGTCAATTGCTTTGGGCAAGTCACTTAACCAACTCGGTTTTGGTATCCTCCCTTGTTAAATGAATAGAAGCTTGCACTGAGATGACCTCAGATGCTTCTACCAGCTCTGGAATTCTGATTCTTAGGTCCTTGGGATGTTTTCCCCTTGGTACCCCCACTGGTCCTGATTCTGAATTGGTTTTTGTCCTCCCAATTACTTGTTGGAGAAATGGTAGAAAGAAACATGGTGAGCTTGAGGGTTCACTAGATGCTCAAGATAATGCTGTTTCCTTTCCTGCAGACCACAAAGACCAGACTAGTTTTAATTCAAGTGTGTCTGGTTTTGCTTCTAAGAACAATCGGTGCTTTTCCATTAGGTAGATTGTTGACTTTTAGTTGTTTCTTTTGAATGTATCTTAATTTTGTTCTGATATATTATTATTTTTTAAAGTCCAAACATTTAAAATATCCAAACCTGTATATCTTAGAAATTTGAAAACTCACCATAATCTAAATCCTATAAATACTTATTGGCAGTTATTTAGTATTTATTGTTCATCTCGTTAACCTGGAAGAGCTAGATAGTACCTCCAAATATCTTCAACTATTCATAAATTGAGTGTCTTTTCACATGTTCATTGGTTTTATATATATATATATTATATACATAAAACATATACATATGTATGTATATATATGTGTGTATATATATATATATATATATACATATATATATATATATGACCTGTATTAGGCCATTTCTTTCCAGTTTTACTTTGTTGTGTTCGGCCACAGTAAAGAAGCTTTCAAATTATATAAAATCAGATTACCTATTTTTCTCTCCATGCTTCAGGATTTGAGGTTGTTCTTAGGAAGAATGATCACCCATATTTCCTTTCAGCACTAATTGTTCTACTTTTTACAATAAAATTTTTGAGCCGGTTGAAATATATTTGAGTATAAGAAATGAGAGTTGTTGGTTTTAAACATATACTTTTTATTACCTGGTGAAAAGTGACCATCCTGACTTTGGAGCTTAAAGACCTCTTAACTCAAACACCCAGCACCAACTAAACTGAGTGCCTTAGATAAGGTACAAGAAAAATATTGTGTGAAGGGTAATGTTCATTGGGTCATAGAAGGAGGCTAAGATCAGAATGGGATTATTGAAAGAACTGTCCATTGAGATGGGTTTGATCCTAGAGATTGAACCCAGAGGTGTTTAACCACTGAGCTACTTCCCTCGCCCTTTTTACTTTTTATTTTGAGACAGGGTTTCACTAAGTTACTTAGGGTCCTTCTTAGTTGCTGAGGCTTGCCTAGAACTTGCCTAGAACTTGCATCAGCCTCCTGAGCCACTGTGATTAGAGTCATGCGCCACCACCCACAGCTAGACCTCTCATCTTGAAAACCTGGATAAGATTGCAAAAGGAGGAACAGATAAGGGGAGGCATTCAAGAGGGTGGTCCAGTTTGACTTGCTGTGAGCTAGATTTTGGAGGCTTCTGGCTCGAGCAGGTAGTGGAGGGTGTGAATGATTTTTTAGTTGTCCTTTAGGAAAATGAATATGGTAGCAGTGTGAGAGTGGATAGATGTGAGAATGCATTGGACCAGTTATAAGTCTTTAGCCCAGGTTGGATTTTGGCTGGGAGATTTATATAAAATCATTTTAGCAATGAGTGAGTTAAGGAAGTCCACCAAGCAGAATATATTGCATTTTAATTCAAGGCAAAATATAAACACATGCATAATATTTTGTCAAGTGTCAAAAGCATGGCTGGGAAGTAAGGATAAGATGGCACGCAGAGGTGATGACAGACACGCTACTTTGGGTACAATAAGGTGCTAGACAAGGATTGGGTTTAAAGCAAATCCTGAAGGGGAAGAGTGAGAACAAGGTACTTCTACCATGACTAAGGTCCTGGACAAACCATTATGATGTGCACTTGGACACGGAAGAAACAAACAGGGAATAAGACCCAATGTCCAACTCCAACCAGGTTGGATGTTCCCTCATCAGGCTGTGAACTAGAAGTCTTTAAGAACTGATCTGAAAGCAGTCAATGAGGCTGAACCTACCTGTCAGGTCACCTGGGGTGAGGTGTGAGTCAGAGCCGGACATCAAATGGTGAGGAATGGCTGCAGCCCGGTGAGGACAGCAATTTTAATTATCTCTTGTGAATAGTGACCAGACCCTTTGATTTAACTTTCCTTTTTTGGAGCTTTTTTTTTTTTTTTGGGTGCTGGGGATCGAACCCAGGGCCTTGATGCTTACGAGGCAAGCACTCTACCGACTGAGCTATCTCCCCAGCCCCCTTTTTGGAGCTTTTGAATTGAGTTCTGGTAATGTTTCTGTTTATTATTCTTCCCTTTTATGGTAATCATGACATTTTTTGTGGATTTTCCCATAGTGAGGAAATTCCTGAATGCCTGCTGGATTATGAAAAATTTATCTTTAGAGTTTTAGAAAATACTCATATGCTCTAATGCTCATATTATTCAAATTGCATTTAACCTGTCATTTTTAACCTTTTCTACCTCTGAGTGTTGCAACACTTCTTTTTTATTATTTTTATTTTTTATTTTTTTGCAATATTTCTTTATAGTTTTCCAGTGAACCTTGATTGAGAAGCTAGTGTGGAGTCTAAAACTCTTGACATGTAATTTTTATGCTTCCTTTATAATTCTGAATTTGGAGGTTACGTCCATCTTTATACACAAACACATGATTTAACATTTTGTTTTTCTTTCAGACATCAGGAAATCAGATGCAGTCAGAAGAATTTGAAGCTGAACTAAATGAAGAAAAGGTTAACTCTGGTATGGCCCCAAATGGCTGGAAAACTCGCATATTTAGGAATTCTACTAACAAAAGCCTCAAAAATTCACGAATGCATCAGAATGGCCTTGATGCAGAAACCAATGAACTTGTAAGTTGTTTTTCACTTAAATTAAGTCTCTTAGTTTATAGTTTTGCTGTTCAAATTCTTAACCTTGCAAGTATTTTGCGGCACAGATAATTCCTACAATGAACCATACTCTTAAAAAAAAGGAAATTTCAAATTTTAAATGTATTTAATAGTGAATTAAATTCTAATCAGAAATGGGTTTCTAATGGAAAAAAATAGATCAGAAAAATGTAGTCTTTGTGCTGACAGTCTTCATATTAAAATTAAACATCCCATTCATCTTTGAGACCCATAGATAACAAGACGAATCAGAAGTCCTGGTATTGGCGTCCTCTATTAGGTATGATTCCATTTGTTGCAGGTCAAAAGCTGAGGTCCACAGTGGTGCCTCCATGGTTACTGGGGACTTAGGCTCCTTTCACATTTGTCTTCATATTTATCTTCACTCCCCTGACACACAGCTTCCATCCTCAAGGACACTTTATAATCCAGGAAGGCTCCTGAAGCTCTAGTCATCATCTCCACATTCCAGATAGCAGGAAGGAACAAAGAGATTTTGCAGAAGCCCCAGTTAGTACTTTAACTTAGAAGTCATTTGTCATTAATTAAGCACCTGGCCATACCCAGCTATAAGGGCATGTGGAAAACTGTATCTCTTTGCCATATGCATTGACACTTTGAATTAGCTGAGAATTCTCTTACTGAGAAAAAGGGGGAGAAATCCAGAAATAACAAAATTATATATTCTGCAATACTCCCTACCTGAAGACTTAGGATATTATTAAGTGAAATAATTGTATAATAGGGAGGGGATACATCCCAAGAAAAGATATTTTCTTATATGTTTTTGGTACTATTTGTTGATAAAGGCTGAGTTTATTTTTACTTTTGTGTTGGTCTCAAGAAACTAATCTTACCAAGAGGTCATTGAATTCCTCTCTCTCTGCCCACATATTATTTACTGAAGAAATTATAAGAGCCACTCAGAGGTCTTATGTTTGGTATGTTTACAGAAAGAAGAACAAATGATGGTTGTATTATTGTGGAGCTTCATTATCATAAGTAAGATAAGCAATTTCCCGCTTTGGGCTATGAAATTATCCACTTTTCATTTCCTCATTTATTGCAAGAGTTATTTTGCTAAATGTTCTTAAAGTCCAGGATTTTAGAGGAGTACTACTCTTGAAGAAATGCACAGAGGGGAGAGGAGACAAAAAAAACCACGTTCAACAAGACTGTCCTAAACTCCATCATAGAAGGATAAATAATGTGCCAAAGGAAAGGGAGAAATGAAGTCTGACTAGAGGGACCTGGGAAGGCCTTTTGTGTGTGTTGAAGAGCAGCAATCTGAGGAAGAAACTCATTTATCATACTGGAGAGCAGGACTTAAAGGTGATTTTAACTAGGGAGAGAAAAAAACCCATAAAATAGAGAAATAGAGAAAATGGGTAATTTGAAAGAAAGGAGCTGAGTGGAATCTATTTTATATTGTTTCATAGACATAAATATAACCTACTTAAATGACCTTAAGGCTATGGGATTCCATATCCACCTATGTCTCTAGTTTAATGTTAACCTGCTTCTGTAGTCAGAATATTCTTTATGAGGACTAAATTCTTCATGCTTGACTAGACATTTAGTTCAGCATTTGCCAAGTATCTGATATGTGCCAGGAATTGGGCTAGTTTCTAGGAACATAAAGACACAGTCCTCACCTCTTAAAAAATTCACATACTAGCCAGGTTGGTAGCGCATGCCTAAAATCCCAGTGGTTAAGCACCCCTGGATTCAATCCCCAATTAAAAAAAAAAAATGTAATCTAGAAAAGGAGCCACATGAACAAAATGAACAACAAAAAAAATTACAACACAAACTAAGCTGTGAAATAGGAGGTGTCTGCACAGGAAACAGTGGTAAAAGAAAAGAGGCAATATTAATTTGGATTTTTGAGTTGGGAAGCATGTACTGGGCAGGGTTCTGTGGTGAGAAGACCAAGCCCATGTTCTTTAGTTAACGAGTAATGGTGTCCTGAGCTGGGAGTGATGGTGCATACCTGTAATCCCAGGTACTGGGAGGCTGAGACAGGAGGATCGTAAGTATGAGGCCAGCCTAGTCAACTTATGAAGACCTTGTCTCAAAAAGGTCTGAAGATGTAGCTCTTGCCTAGCATGAGCAAGGCCCTATATTTATAAGGACATTGATCCCTCTACTTATGTGTTGTCTCATTTGACTCTGACATCAACCCTATTAGAGAAGCAGGACTGCATAAACATTATACTATGAAGAGAAACTGCAGCTCTGTTCATGTGGCCCAGTCATGACAGTCACCTGGACCCAGAGTTGTGTAAGTCCAGAGCTGATACTTGGATTCCAGGGCATCTTGTGCCTAGATCCTGCTATCTGATAGTCTGCTGAGGTGAGGACAGACAACTGGTCACACTGTAAAGATTGCCTCTTGGGTGATGCTTCATGCTCAACTTGTGCTGTGTCCTCGGCGGGCTTTGTTAACATTTTGTAACACACTGTCTCTAGTAGTCTGCTGGTCATTTTCTACACCTAGTTTGTGAGATCCTTGAGGGCAATGGTCATGCTTTTTCTATGTCTACAAAGTCGAGTAACTACTGTGTTATCACTGGTTTGTCCTGATATTTGTATATTCTAGGTTGAAAATGTGCCACCCGTGTCTTTTCTGAAGGTCTTGAAACTGAATAAAACAGAATGGCCCTACTTTGTGGTGGGAACAGTCTGTGCCATTGCCAACGGGGCACTTCAGCCAGCATTTTCCATCATATTTTCAGAGATGATAGCAGTAAGTTGAAAGCCTCACGTAACAGCTTGAATTGAGTCAGTTCATCAGCTGCTTCTCATCCCAACCTCACCCATCCTGGGGTCAAGAAACCCTACATTAAACTAAGCTAAAATCCTTAACTCCTTTTTGAGGTAGGCTATAAAGGAAAAAGAAAAGTAGCCTTTGAACTATTCTAAATTATGATATAAATGAACTTATAAAGTGCAAAATCAATGCAGAGGCATTCTATTAGCTCTCTTCATTTGGGTGAAACTGATGTCAATGATCTTCATCTGCTTGTGGAGAGTTGCTGGCACGGGTCTCACAGGGAGGTGGGAGGGGCTGGAGGAGAGGGAATGTTTAAGTCAAGGTGTTTAATGAGTTCAGACTCTGGGGGGAGCCTGGCCTTGCCATTGAACATGTGGGCAAACTCTGGTGAGATGCTTTCCCTGAATTTCTTCATTTATAAAATAAACCTACCTCATAGAATGGCTGAAAGTGAAAAGAGATTACACAAGTAACTAGGTAGAAAGCTTTTTAAAGTATCTGCCTGGTGGTAAGTACTCAAAAAGTGATAGCTAATATATTGCTAATTTAGCAATTCTTCTAAGACTTGGGGAGTCCGAGACTGAGAAAGAAAACTAATTATCCAATCACTGCATTCATAGGGTGATATTTAGAGGAACTCATCCAAAATCTCTTGTCTCTGTCAAATACAGAATTGATGTATAACCACCTTAGTCAATCCCTGACATCATCAAAGAGACTTGTTGGTTGAGGATGAATCATCCTCCATCGTGTTAAGAGTTTGTTAGTCTTGTGACTTTGGACATTGGTCTACAATTAAGATCGTAAACCAAAAAATAAAGAAATTAGAAAGCATCCTCCAAAGCCTATTAAATTTCAAAACAAAGCAGTCCCAGGCTCTCTTGTGATTCAGAACTGCTAGGCCTGTATTTACATTTTTGGGAATCTCCAACATGGCAGGTGCTTTTCTGGGCACTGGAGATATACAGTGCCACACAAAATAATCCAAAGTGGCAGATACGCAGCACACACACACACACACACACACACACACACACACACACACACATAAATGTACCCAATGTGGCAATGAATAACAAGTGTTTTAAAAGCAGAAGAGAAGGACAAAGGAGCAGAGAAAGGGTTCTATTTCAGATGGGATGGTCAGAGGAGGCCCCAGAGAGTGATAGGGAGGGCTGGGGTTGGGGCTGGGCCTGGAGGCAGGGAGGAGACCAGCAGAGGGAGCAGCGAGTACAGAGGAAGAGGAACAAACACGAAAATGTGGAAGCTCTCAGAGTACACAGCCCATGTGAAGCCACTGTGCTCAAATTCACAGAGCCAGGGAGTAGGAGGCTTGGAGAAAAGAGAATGGGCAGTCATTGGTTAACAGGATGATGAAAAAAATTCTGGCATGGAGGGTGTGGAAGGCTGCACAACATGAATGTTGTAATGCCTCCAATGCACGCCTGTGGATCCTAGCTACTCGAGGCCGAGGCTGGAGAATCACAAATTCAAAGCCAGCCTCAGCAGCTTAGCAAGACCCTGTCTCAAAGTAATTTTTTTTTTTTTAGTGCTGGGATGTTGCTCAGTGGTTAAGCACCCTTGGGTTCTATCCCTGGTAACCCCCCCCCCCAAAAAAAAGTTTGAAACAGTTAATTGTATGTCTATTTTACCATAAATATGCAAAACCTACTTTGAAAAATGTGACACTCAAACCATTATGGAGGGGAGGAATAAACAAGAGCCCTCCGAGTTATCCCAGTGGGCATTTTTAATGTTCTTTCGTAGATTTTTGGACCAGGGGACGATGCAGTAAAGCAGCAAAAGTGCAACATGTTCTCACTGCTTTTCTTGGGTCTGGGAATTATTTCATTTTTTACTTTCTTCCTTCAGGTAAGTACTCATGCTTTGCCCGTTTCATCAAGTCTATAAGTCAATTAGAAAAATTAGGACCTAATGGTGCCTCCAAATCCTTAGAGTGAAATGAATTGCAAAAACAATGGACACAGGCCTGGTTTAGAGGGCACACTCCTTGGCAGGAGGAACCCAACTTCTCTGTGTACTGAACTTGCTACATGTTGCCTCCAGCAAACGTTCATCATCAAGGAAGGAGACTAGAGCTCATTACAGAACCTAAGAACCCCTTAAACGCAACTAGTTGCAAACCAGGAAATAAATGCAGTACAGCAGCATTTTCTTTTTTGTTGTTACTCTTCATAAGATATCAAGTAACTTTGACTTTCTCCTACTTAGCTGATGAACTATTAAAAGAACATACACGTTGCATTCACAAACCACGCACTTGGCCAAAAAGAACTAGTCACACTTGCCCCAGTTATTCTTTTCTATCTAATTACACTTTTACCAAGTCTCTTTTGTCTCATTTAACCCAATGGGCATCCCACAGGCCTTTCAAATACAATCCATTAAGTAAAATAGTGTTTCCTGGTTGCACCCATCGTGCTTCCCTTTTATCATGGTTGAACCAGTGGTGACAGTAAGCTAAACTTTTTATTTAGGAATCATTGCTTTGCTAGTAGCACCTCAGTGATCTCATCCAACCCCAAGCCCCTGCACATCAGAGAGTGAAGTTTCAAGGGCTAACAGTGGGCCAATGCATAGCAATCTGCCAGCAAAACGCAGGAGAGGAGGAACTCGATAAGAAGCACATGGGACAGCCTCATCCCACACGCTGATTCCTTGCTTAATAAAGAGGTCTGATTTGTACTCCCCCTAGTGCTGGCCACATGCTTACCTCACCGCTCACGGTATAGCTGGAAGCCCACCCATCCCATGTGTCCCAAAAGCAAGCCCAGCAGTAGACATCTGGAGTACTCTGCAGTCTATACTTGGTATTTGGAAAGAGAGAAACTGCCTGAGAAGGAGGCTTGGGAAGAGCAACCTAACCATTCCCCAGTCTGAGAGTTCATAAAACTGTGACAGGGAATCAGCAAACTCATTTGGAGTTTAATACTAAGGATGTCCTCCCTCTCCATCACATGAGCCAAAATGTCTTCCTGTATAGAATTCCATTACTTTTATTTTAAATAAGCCTATTTAGAATGGTTTAGAGCCCAAACTGGACACTTTTATAGTTTTCAGTCATATGATTCTAATGCATACTAATCATTCACCAGTACATGCATTTTAAGTTGAGACTTCGAATTAATATTTTATCCTAGACTTTTATTATTTAAATATTTGGTTAATGTATAAATAATGCAAAATCACTATGAATATATGCATTCATGTCAGGATACTAGTGACAATCTAAAGGGACAAAGCCTTTTCTTCTTGCCCAGGGCTTCACATTTGGGAAAGCTGGAGAGATCCTCACCACAAGGCTGCGGTCCATGGCTTTTAAAGCAATGCTAAGACAGGTGGGTGTGTGCACTGGAGAGTGCCTTCTGGGTTTCCAGAGTTCTTTCATTCCAGGCCTCTTCCAGTTCTTACTGGCACACTGATGTGTGGATTCCCCCACTGTATCCATGCCAGGATGGATCAGGATCCTGCAAATTGTCTCAATCCATCAATATCCAGATATTTCTCAGGGTCTTCATGGAAGTAGGCTTAATTTCAGTAGATTTTTAAAAACTCATTCTAAAATTATCTCTATCCATGTGATCATTATCATTTCAAGACCTGTATTCTTCTGTGGACCCCACACCTGCCCTGGTCAGTCATTGGAGACTCTAGGATGCCTTTATACAAAGGAGAAGGTAGTCGGTAGCTTGCATGTTCATGTACCACAATCGATCATACTAACTATAGGTTTTCACATTTGGTCCTCAAGTTTTGTGTGTCTTGACATCAATTCATTTGTTAATTAATCCAAACATCACTTACCATGTACCAGATGGAGTGCTGATACACTAGAATCCACTCTCTGTTCCTTTGGTAAGTTTGCATTCTGGTGCAGGACATGTGAGGAAATGAGCAAACATGAATTCCATATTTTGATAGAGAAGACCTAAGAGAGCAATATCTTCCATCCCATTGGCAGGAATTGATTACATTATTTTACACATAAGCACACATAGCAGGTATTACATTTTGAGCAAGTCTGAGTTGATAAATCTTTTTTCAGCATCTTTTAAACTCATTACATAGGAAAAATTATTTTACATGTAAAAGATGCTGTGGGTGAGTAGCTTATAATTTAAACCAAATCTAAGACACACTCTTAATCATTGCTTAAACAAAACAAAAGCATGGTGAGAAGCCAGGGCTTAATTTCTCCTGCCTGAAATTTATAAGGTGGGCATATCCCACATGACTCTACCACTCTTTATGAGAGCTATCTGTCTGATGGGGCAGTTGTGTCCATAGTACAAGTTGTGATGATTGGGTGGCTTGAAAACCATGTGGTGAAGCTGCCACAGATGCCTCTGTTCCCCACATAGCCACGGGGAGGTGGGGCCCAGTGGACTGTGTGTGAGGAGCGTGTGCTTCACATCACATGTGAGTTCTCCCTTAAACTTCAGGACCCAAGTCCAATATGTATCTTTATCCTGCATTGAAACTTGGGGAGTTTTTAGCTGATTTTCTTTGCTTATTTAATTTTGAGCTAATTTAAAGATGTATTTTGTACCGTAGGACATGAGCTGGTTTGATGATCATAAAAACAGTACTGGTGCACTTTCCACAAGACTTGCCACAGATGCTGCCCAAGTCCAAGGAGTATGTAGTCTACACTTTATTTGTATTTTTCTTTAAAAACAAACAAAATACATATGGCATAGCTGCATTGGTTAAGATGATTTCTGCTGGAAATAGCAGAAAATCCAACTCAAACTGGTCTAAATAGTAAGAGGAAGTTTAGACTTCAGGGTTCATTGATCTGTCAACTCAAAAACCTCATCAGGGACCAGGTTCTTTCTGCTTGAATGGTCTGAGTTACCTCCTCAGTGTCAACTTTGTTCTTAGGATCATTTCCTTTGGTCACAGGTTGACTACCAGTAGCAATTATAGCTACAGTCTTCCTTGTTCTCATGCAGGGCAAGATTGCACACCTGCCTCACCTCGAAATAAAAGTCCTCCCCTTAAACTGGATTTGAGTTAATTTGGATCACATGACCAGCCCTGAATCAATAACTCTTTTAAGGGGAAGGCTCTGCCCTGACTGGCTTAGGTCCCACTGTGGAAGCTGAGGAGGGCTACTCTGAAGTTTGCTGCTTCCACACAACAGAAGACAGGAGAAGATGCATGCCAGAGAGTCCCCTGCACTGGCCACAAGTGACCCTCTTTTCTGAGTGGTACACTAATTCAACCTTATATGTGCTTTGTGTCAGATGGTCTCTTAGAATGTGTGTTCTTTGTAACCTGGTCTCTGGGGGTGTTTTAATTTCTGTCATTCACATTTGAAGCAAAAGGCCTTTAAAATTACTGGAATATATTGCAGTAGGCTTCCTCTTCGGAAAGTGCCTTTGTGAGAAAGTACATGTGTCCCCAATGTCCATCCACAGCAGAGCAGTGGATCACATGGGCACAGAGAATACGTTAGAGGCACAACAAAGCTGACCTGTGAAGGCTCGTGAGTTAAGCACAGGTGTTTGGGATTATGTGAAAGAATGAATGTTAGTGCAGGCACAAAACCCTTGCATCATTCTGATCAAGAGACCCGGATCATGGACTTGGAACTTCTTTCTATTCCCTGTCTTTTCCAGGCCACAGGAACCAGGTTGGCTTTAATTGCACAGAATACAGCTAACCTCGGAACTGGTATCATCATATCATTTATCTACGGTTGGCAATTAACCCTTTTGCTGCTGTCAGTTGTTCCAATTATAGCTCTCTCAGGAATTGTTGAAATGAAAATGCTGGCTGGAAATGCCAAAAGGGATAAAAAAGAACTGGAAACTGCTGGAAAGGTGGGTTAAATAAGTCTTCAATTAGTGAAAGTATTGTTTTTAGACATTCCATTTGAATGATTACAATATTCATATTTTAATGTTTGTGCTCACTAAAACTAATCATTTTCAACAATTTATGGAATATTTTACCCTACAAACAATGCCTAGAACCTGAAAATGAGTTTACTATAAAGCTTTTAGCTTGTAGAAAACACTTAACATGTGGGTTATTATAAAGAACTAAATTTTCAAAATGCATTTCATCTTTCTTCATATTGTGATGAACCTAGGGCTGTGTTTTGAGCCACATCCCCAGGCTAGCTTTGAATTTTGACCCTCCAGCTTCAGCCTCCCAAGCTGCTGAGATTACAGGCATGTGCTGCCATGCCTGGCCTGATGCTATTCTTAGAACAAATGTCACCCTATTTTACAGAAAAATAGACTTTAAGGCAGTGAATAGAGGGAATTGTTGGAAGTCAGACATTTTCCTATGCTTAGGAGACAATTGTTTTCCTTCTTGGCTGAGATTTCTCTCATTAAGGTTGGTAGCCACCAGGTGGCAGTAATGCCTCAGGTTTGTGGTTCTAACCAGCTGGGCAATTGGGCTAACAATTACTTGTGGCTTACTATGTGCCAATTGCTCTACTACTTATATGCACCAACTGTTATGGGGTGCAACTTAAGAACAGATCGATCACCACTGAGAAGTCCATATTTGAGAGTCTTTATTAAGCCAGCCGGCTGTCTGTCTCACACAATGCCCCAAAAAATGGCTGTTGGGAGAACAGCCCGACCATAGGGTTATAGGGGTTCTTATACCAAAAATCACATCAATCATAAGTGTCTGTTGCTATGATTCGAAATTACAAACTAACATCATGAGATCATCAACAGGGGGGAAGTGGGTCAAAATGACCCTTACCTAGGTGCAAACTAAAGAATGGTTACTAACATCAACACAATCACTGTTCACATGTTACATTGTTCAGGAGCAATAGGAATCAAAAGAGAGCAATTTTTCATTACATAAGAATTGTCATTTTGTATTGCTAAACATGTCACTAAGTAACTGATGATGGGTACAGAGGTGGGGTGTTCCCATGGGAGAATCTAAATAATTGTTGATGGATACAGAGGCGGGGTGTTCCCATGGAAGAAGCTTATTTCCTACTAACATGGAGTCTCAGAGCAAAATGGAGTCTGTTTAGTCATTTCCCTTAGAGTCTGGCCTATAACATTCTCATGGAGCCAGATCTGTCAGCCCATCACACAACTCATTCCATCTCACTATAAAGCAGGTGAGAATAATACCATGTTTTTTAAAACTGTGGAGCCTGAGTTTTAAGCAGAAGTTATAGAGGCGTGGGGCTAGGAGTGTAGCTCAGTGGTAGAGTAGTTGCCTAGCGTATGCAAGGCCTGGGTTTGATCTCCAGTGCAGTGGGAAATAAGAGGTGTGGCTGGGATTCAAGTCTAGTTTTCAAGTTTTGGTACTGGGGACTGAACCCAGGGGTGCTTAGCCACTGAGCCACATCCCCAGTCCTTTTTTATACTTTATTTAGAAACAGGGTCTTGCTGAGTTGCTTAGGGCCTTGATAAATTGCTGAGGCTGGCTTTGAACTCACAATCCTCCTGCCTCAGCCTCCCAAGTTGCTGGGATTACAGGTATGCACCACCATGCCCAACCTAGTTTCCAGGTTTTTCTCTTTAGTCACTTTATAGGTGTTTGAATGTGTCTAAATCTATAAGTAAACACTTATTTGCCCAGACCTGCATTTAAATGCTAAAATATAGGTTACAACCATAAGTATTTTTACTCTTCTGGATGTAAACATTATCTTTTATTGAAACATTAGAAGGTAAAACATAATGAATATAAGTTGTAATAGTTTCTAAGTACCACATTTAAAACCCTCCCACAAACATTACTGCAACCTGGCCTTCTCTACAGTTACGTGAGGTGGAACAGTTGGTGTCTCCACCTTACAGGGAAGAAAACCTCCAGGGTTGAGTGTCTCACTCTAGATGTGAGGCATTAAGGTGTGAGAGTAGAATCACAACCAAACATGTTCCAACTAAACCAATTACGTCCAGTTAAATCTTTCCCCACTCTTACCTGGCACCAGGGAAATTCCACGTAGTGTAGGTGTCATCTCAAGGTTTCAGCCAGACCACTTCCATTTGTACCTTATGTCCTAGCCTGGAGCCAGCTCTCTGGAACAGTGTGTGGTTCCTGGACTGAGGAATCCCTAAGTGATCTTGAAGTTCTCGAATGGCCTCTAGCTGTTTTGTGGGTACTTTTGAGGCACAAGACTTTCTTCACTTCCTTGTGTCACAACTAACTGCTAAAAAAAAATACCCTGTAGTTTTGTTCCCTTCTCACATTCCAGAAGATAAAATTGTCAGAATGAAAATACATTCCTTTAGACAAAGTCCAAAAAACACATCTTGAATCTAGTTAACATAATAGTCTTAACTGTCAAACATGGTAATACTGAAATTGCCAAGATTTTGGCAGGAGTAAGTCACTTGGAATTAAGCAGTGTTGCAAACAACAAAACAAAATACCTTGGGTTCCTAGTCTCAGCCTTGTTGTTCAGTGTATGGTGCTGGAGAAGACCCCCAACTCCTCTGGCCCTTACTTTCTACCTTAGTGAAATGAGAAATTGTGTCAGATCCTGGCCAAGTTGCTTCTTGAAACTTATTTTATGGATCCAGGAATGAATAACTCAGACTGACTAATTTTCTTAGTAGCTACTTTGACCTTGCAGGTTTAAAACTATACAATATGAGAGATTGAATTGTTGGTAATTAACACTTAAAGTTTCCAATCATAGTTCAAATTTGTTTTCTCAGTCAACTGTTAACTGAGAGAATGGGGGTTAGACATTTTTAGAACACACCCCCCCAACACACAATCACTCTTTGTTCAGGAGGAAGGGCACTCATTTACCTGGGAGCAGATTAATTTTCAATTTTCCAAAAAGGGCTTGGTAAAGAGGGTATGGATTACTGGATAGTGAGGAAGAGGTGGGCCTGCAAAGCTAAAAATTGTTATGTGCCCAGTCATTTGTATGTATAACATGATATTTTCAATGTAATATGAAGTACAACTATGCACAGCCTAATTAATTGCACCAGTCTTATTCTTCCTAACCCTATTTAGTGAAAACAGCCTCAACTTTTTGTGTCTTGACCCAGACCTAGTTGCTGATATTAGGAACCTGTTGTACCAGAGCTAATTCACAAAGCAATTCATCCATGACCAGGAAGTCCAGGTTTGAGTGTGAATTTGTTCACCACTGGTTTTTCTTTGGGTAAATTACAAGGCAGGGAGCTCAGCATGGTGGCTAAGAACAAGGACTTGGCAGCACTGGCCTGATGGGCATTCTTTGTGCTCCTACTTATTAACTACAGAGCTTTGGGCAAGCAGGGAACTGTCTCTGTACTCCAGTTCCCTAATCTTAAAAGTAGGAATAATATGTACCCTACAGGATTTTGGGGAGGCTAAATGAGATCATGCCAATCAATGAGGCAGTGTTCTGGCTATTACAACCTGTTAGATCTTTCATTTATAATATACAGTTATTCAGTCCAAAGTATCTAATATCTTACTTACATTTGGTTACAGAAACACAACTGAGAGATGTCTTAAAGCTAGTAAGACAAAATGTAAAATTAACATCTTGTGCTCCCTGGGCTGATGGTTTGAGCAACTCAACTGCAGAACTGATTTAGACTCGGTGGCTATGTCACAGACCATGTTCATCAGGGTGGTTTGGCTCTAAGAATCACAAAACTTATCTGGCTGGTTTGGGTAAAAAAGGGCTTGGTATGGAAACCCAAAAGTGCAGGAAATATAGACAGTTGATGTTAACTGGTTCTTTGAACCACAAGCTCTGCTGTCTCTGAGTCTCTCCACACACTGTTCCTCTTAACTGCTCTGTATTCAGACAGCTTCTTACACCCAAATGGTGATACTTCCCTCTGGCACCACAGGGTTCCCCGTTCAGGTACTTGCCTCTGGGTTCAGGGAACCGGATCTGATTGACCCAGATGAGTCAGGTGTCTTTGGTTTAATCAGGGATTTAAAGTAGGGTGAAGTTGTTCACAAAGGTGTCTCCTACCCACTTGTGGGTAGACAGCTTCTCTAAGAAGAGAAAATGGTATCTCCAATGAGCCCTTAGAAGCTACAGCCTAATCCTATCTTCAAGAACCCTACACTGTGAAGAAAGAAAAGGGATTGTAGCTGAGGTCAGTCACGTAACTACTTTCTGACAGGACTGGTAATAGATCCAGGCTTCTGGTGCCCGGTCCATTGTCTCTGCCCTAAGATGCTAGCCTCCCTGAGCAATCCAAGACTTACCTACTGTACTTAACATGACAAGAGGTACCAGTTTCATCCTAGAACTGGTCTTGAGGAACACTTTCTGCCTTTTGCTTTTAACTGAAGGAACTTAAAACCCTTCAATTGAATCGTCGGGATACTTTCAACAGAGCCCTAGACCTTTTAGTTTTCATTATTTCAGAAATAACAATGCCTCTTCTAATGAAAGTCTGTTCTGTTACAGATTGCAACAGAGGCAATAGAAAATATTAGGACAGTTGTGTCCTTGACCCAGGAAAGAAAATTTGAAGCAATGTATGTCGAAAAATTGTATGGGCCTTACAGGTAATGAACGAAAGATTACTAAGAACCTAGTGTTTTTGCAAGACTGAATTAGTATTTCCAAAAGATAACACTTGCAAATCTGAAAGGGATCCTTGAAATTCTTGATTTGTTCCATTTCTTCAGTAATGTAAACTTTATATGATAGTATAAAAGAATATGCAGTTACATTTTTCTGTCCATTCAATGTTGGACATATGTATATATGCATTATTACCTATGACCCTACCATTTATTTTGAGTTTCAAAGAATTGAGGAAAATAAACTGAAGAAAACTATGAATTTGGTTATAATTAAATTAAAACAACTCTAATATTTCATCTTACTCCAATAAGAATGGCTACTCTCAAGAACACAAACAATAACAGATGTTGGCATGGACGTGGGAGGAAAAGGCACACTTTTACATTGCTGGTGGGGTTGCAAATTGGTGCAGCCACTCTGGAAAGCAGTGTGGAGATTCCTCAGAAAACTTGGAATGGACCCACCTTTTGACCCAGTTATCCCACTCCTCAGTTTATACCCAAAGGACTTAAAATTAGCATACTACAGTAATACAGCCACATCAATGTTTATAGCAGCTCAATTCACAATAGTTAGATTATGGAACCAATCTAGATGCCCTTCAACAGATGAATGGGTAAAGAAACTGTGGTGTATATGTATATGTATGTGTATGTGTGTGTGTGTGTGTGTGTGTATATATATATATATATATATATATATATGAATATTATTCAGCCGTAAGGAAGAATAATATTATGGCATTTGCAAATAAATGGATTGAACTGGAGAATATCATGCTGAGTGAGATAAGCCAATCCCAAAAAAACAAAGGTTGAATGTTTTCCCTGATAAGTGGAAGATGATATATAATGGGGTTGGGGAGGTAGGTAGGTGAGAGATTACATAGAGGGAAATGAGAGGGAGGAGGGGGTGGGGGTATGAAAAATGGTGGAATGAGACAGATGTCATTACCCTATGTACCTGTATGATTACATGAATGGTATGAATCTATATCATGCACAACCATAGAAACGAAAAGTTGTACCCCATTTGTGTACAATGAATCAAAACGCAGTCTGTAAAAATAAAAAATAAACTAAAAAAAAAAGATTCAATAGCTTTGTAAATTGTTCAGTAACGTGAAATGTTGTAACAATATGCTAACAGTACTTAAGTTATACCATTCAAATTGGTAACACTATGGGTTTTCTCTGTCAAATGTCTCCTAATTTGAGAATAAATAAATTAAGGTTCTTTTGGAGAATTTGGAAGCCTAAAGTATTGCATGAAGTCTAATTAGAAACAGTGTAAAACAAATTGTATATGGGGTGGCAGGACCTAGCTGGGGGAAGAACTTTGGGTGTCTATATGTACTTCAATGACCCAACTTTTGTGGATCTGAAACATGAGTTTCATCATAAGAGATGACAGCTAGGTACAGGAGAGAAGATAACAGTATTAAAGAAATCACAATCAGATCATTCAAACTTTAGCTCTGTATTTGACATCCAGGGTATTTTTGACAGAACTGTGTTTACATCTAATTCATCAGATTTTAATGTGTAATAATAGCAGTGACTATCCTTTGAGCAACCACTGTGAGCTAGGGACTACAAAAGACATTTATGTTGTTTTACTGAATTTAGTTCTCAAAACATTTATGCATTATAGCAATTATCTCCACTGTACAAATGAGAAAGATTTGTAGATTGAAACAGTCATAGATTGAAGTTCCTATAACCAAAGGTAGAATTTAAGCCCAATTTGGTTGATTTAGAAGCTGTGTTCTTTCTACTACACAATGCTAAGAAAGTCTGAATAGATGGCCATGAATATACTAATTATGCATATACTTATTTGCCTTTCAGGAATTCAGTGAGGAAGGCACACATCTATGGAATCACTTTTAGTATCTCACAAGCATTTATGTATTTTTCCTATGCTGGCTGCTTTCGATTTGGTGCTTATCTCATTGTGAATGGACATATGCGCTTCAGAGATGTTATTCTGTGAGTAACTTAAAAAATATTTACATTATTCTATATTAACCCTATGATAGAGTTTCAATAGGCTTATGCAAAATTTAGTAGTAAGAAAATAATCCCAATTGTCCAAAGTGAGGTCAGGGAGTTAAATTTACCAGAGCCTTCACCCTGATGGGCACAGAAGTCTGATCTTGTCAACACTCCAAAGGTATTTTCATCATCCCAGTGGACTGAAATTAATCAAGTTTGTGAAAATCATCATAAAGCATAATTTTGGTTATACATGTGACCTCAGTCAGGAGGAAAGCAAATTTTCTCATTGCAGAATTTAGGCAGAAAGAAAACATAATTAGAAAGTTGATGATGAGCATGGACTGAAAACAGAGTTAAATAGCTTGCTGTTTAGTTGCAACCAAAGCATGGCTTGCACCAGGGCATGGGAATGCTTGACTGAAGCCCAGCAGAGCCAGCTTCTTCCTAACCAAGCCTGTGAGAGCTCCGACAACATTCTTCTCTTAGCCCCTCCTTTCCTTTGTTTCCAAGGCTAACCCAAAAATCTTTCTGATTGACGCATTCTTCTTTTTATAAAATGCTGAGTACATTCAATTAGGTTACAGTTAGACTTGAAAGAAGAGAAACCACTTCTTTAAGATCATTAGGCACATTTCCACTCTGGTGAGATGATTTTAAAGCAGTTGTGAAGAACCTTTTTTGAAATGAGGGCAAGACAAAGTGAAAATATTTAAGAAAGAGCTCTTATTTTGTTTTCATCCAAAATTAAAATAAGCATGGAAAAAATATATACCTAATCTTTGCGTCAATCCAGATCCTGGCAGGAGACGAAATGGCAGGTCAAATGGGGAATTAGGGAGTTCCCTGAAGAATCTGTTAACAGAGGTGTGGGAGGTGTTAAACAGTACCCAGGAGAGAAATCAACACCCAGTAGTAACCAGCTAGAAATTGCTGCCACCTCCAGCTTATAGGGCAAGAGGAGGTAAAGACCAGAGCCTAGCATGGAGCTCTTTGGTCTTTGGTGGAGGGACAGCAGCCATACAAGCAGTCCTACAAGAAAGTAACCAAAGGAACAAATAGAACAAGCTCACTCCTTCAGCACTCCCATTCCCTGCTGATGCCTTTCCTCATCTGGATCATCAGAGCCCAGAGGACTCTTTGGATGCAGTTCAGCCTCCCAGGGCCAGGAGCAGATTGGGTAGAGAGTGGAAAGTGGTTCTGGAGGGACAAAGGGAATATCAGTGGGAATGATACCTGAGAGTACAGCTTTTATTAACTGGAAAAATACCACTAAGAAAATTGACTGGGGAGATAGCTCAGTTGGTAGAGTGCTTATTTTGTAAGCACAAGGCCCTGGGTTTGATCCCCAGCACCCCCCCCCAAAAAAAAGAAAATTGACCCTGCTTCCTTTTTTGTTTTTGTTTTTTAATCTTTGAAATGTTAAATTCTTGATAATTGGAAAATGGTTTTAAAATTTTTCCTGCTAGAACTAGATAATAGGTTGTATAAAGAAACGAGGCAGCCACACCTGGATTGTTCATTGCTATTTTAAAACTAAATTTTTGGTAACTAACCTTATCATCAAAGAAGAGCCTTAGTACACCCCCGTGCCTGCCTCCAATATTTTAAATTTAGAAATTTGGGAGATGAAAACTTAAAAACAAATAAACAAACAAACCTGAAAACAACAACAGAAAACCAAGATCGTAACCCACACACCTCTCTCTCCTGGGAGCTCTTGCATCAGAAGTAAATTGCCGGCTGGGGTTGGGGCTCAGTGGTAGGGCGCTCGCCTAGCCTGTGTGAGGTCCTGGGTTCCATCCTCAGCACCTCATTAAAAAAATAAAATAAAATAAAGGTATTGTGTCCACCTACAACTAAAAATATGTATTTTTTTAAAAAAAGAAGTTATTTGCTTCGTGGAGATGTAGATCTCAGGATCTTTAGCCCTTCCTAAAACTTTTTATATTCAATATCTATTTCTCAAAGAGCATATAATTGGGCCTTTAGTTTAGAACAACTGTTTTTTTAGGGTACTTATTTTAATTGTAGAAGAAAAACTACTTCTGGTAAAGGCTTATTTCCCACAAGGAAATGTGTTTTCTTTTTTAAATTAACGCATTGTACATATTAATAGGATTCACTGTGATATTTCGATGCATGCATATAGGGTGCATTGATCAAGTTCAAGTGCATTTTTTTTCTCCCTCTCCATTCTACCATCCCAATTTCTAGTAGTCTCTATTCTACTTTCGGGTTGAGCCTTTTTACCTTCCACATAAGAGAGAAATTGTGGTACTTTTCTTTCTCCATGTGGCATATATCACTTACCATAATGTCCTCCAGTTCCATCTACATTGCTGCAAATGGCAGGATTTCATTATTTTTTATGACTGAATAATATTCCATTGTATACATGCACTACATTTTCTTTATCCATTCATCTGCTGATGGACATCAGCACTGATGGATATATCTCAGCTAGGGTAAACAGCTGCAATAAACATGGGCACACAAGTGTCTTTTGGGTGTGCTGGTCTCATCTCCTTTGTATGTTTACCCAGGAAGGACATAACTGCTTCATATGGTAGACCTATTTTTAGTTTTTTGAGGAACCTCCATACTGTTTTGCATAGTATGGAGGTTGTACTGTAATAATTTACATACCTACAAACAGTTTATAAGAGTTCCCTTTTCTCCACATACTCATCAGCATTTGTTATTTTTTGAGTTTTTTATAATGGCCATTCTAACCAGGGTGAGATGGAATATCATTGTAATTTTGTCTTGCATTTCTGATGGTTGATGATATTGAGCATTTTTTCCTTATGTTTGGACATTTTTATTTCTTCTTTGTAGAAGTGTTTATTCAGTTCATTTGCCCATTTTAAAAAGTGGATAACTTTTTTTTTTTTAGTTTTTGAGTTCTTTCTATATTCTGGGTATTAATTCTCTGTCAGATGAACACTTGGCAGATGTTTTCTCCCATTCTGTAGATTCTCGTCACTCTTGTATCCTGCACTGTACAGAAGCATTTGTCAATTTTTGCTTTAGTTTCCTGTGCTTTTTCCTATCCAGAAAAACCACTGCCTGTACCAGGGTGTGGAAGTGTTTCCCCTCTATTTTCTCTTAGCGGTTTCAGAGTTTCAGGTCTAACATGGTATACTGGGAGTTGATTTTTGTACAGGGTGAGAGAGGGGGATCAAGTTTCAGTCTTCTGCATATGGAGATTCAGTTTTCCCTGCACCCTATGTTGAAGATACTGTCCTTTCTCCAGTGTATTTTATGGTGTATTTGTTGAGATGTCCTTGGCGCTGGGTATGAGTTGATTTCTGGGATCTCCATTCTTTTCCACCAGTTTATGCATTTGTGATTATTATAATACGATGCTTCTGTTACTATGGCTCTGTAGAATGTCTTGAATCAGTTATTATGTTGCCTCCAACTTAGTTCTTTTTGCTCAAAATTGTTTTGGCTATTCTGAGTCTTTTGTTTTGCTCTATGAATTTTAGAATTTTTTCTGGTTCTATGAAGAATGTCATTGGTAATTTGATGGAGATTATATTGAATCTGTACATCTCTTTGAGCAGCATGGACATTTTAATAGTAATGATTTTTCTAATCCATGAACTTAAGAGATCTTTTTAATTTTTTTACATTTTTTTTAAAAATTAGAGCTTTATAGTTATACATAGTAGTGGATTCATCACAACAAGGTCATACATGCATGGAAAGCTATTTCAGTTCATGATACTCCTCTTTTCCCTCCCCTCCCTTGTTCTCCTTCCTCTACTAGACTTCCTTTCATTTGCCCATGTATTTATATTTGATTGGTTCCTTTTATTTCTGTATGAAGGTGAAATTTCCCTGTGGTATATTTATATATGCACATAATATGATTTTTAAAGAAATCATTCTGCATTACTTTCCCTTTCCCATCCCTCTGCTGTGCCTCTCTGATCTTTCCACTTTTTTGTGAGTCTTCTTCAATTTTGTTCATCAGTGTTTTTGTTGTAGAGATCTTCAACATTCTTGGTAAGTTTATTCCTAGACATTTTATTTTTTTATTTTTATAGTTACTGTGAAAAGGATTGTTTTCATTATTCTTTCTCAATGCATTCATTATTAGTATATAGAAAGCTATTGATTTTGTGCATTTGTGTGTGTGTGTGGTGCTAGGAATTGAAACCAGGGACTATGTGTGTGCTAGGAAAGACTTCTACCAATAGGGTGCCAGGAATTGAAACCAGGAACTATATGTGTGCTAGGAAAGACCACTACCAATAGCTATATCCCCAGCCTGACAAGTTACTGATTTTTGTACATTGATTTTTGTATCCTGCTACAGTACCGAATTACTTACCAGTTCTAATCTTTCAGTGGAACCTTTAGGTTTTTCTGTGTATAGAATCATATATCTGCAAATAAGAATGATTGGACTTCCTCCCTCTTTATTCGTATGATGATTTCTTTCTCTTGTCTAATTGCTCTAGCTACGACTTCTAGTACTATACTGAATAACAGCAGTGAGAGTAGACACACATGCCTTGTTCCTGCTCTTCAAGGAAGTGCTTTCAGCCTTTTCCCATTCAATGTGACGTTGGCTGTGCATTTGTCAAATGTATAGTCTTTATCATATTGAGGAACAATCCTTCTTACCTAATTTGTTCAAGTATTTGAACAAATTAGGTAAAAAGGATTCAAGTGCTGAATTTTATCAAATACATTTTCTGATCTATTGTGATAACCATATGACTTTTATCTTTCATATTGTTGATGCAATATATTATGTTGAACCATCCTTGCATCCCTGGGATGAAACCAGTTTGATCATAGAGTACAATCTTTTTAATGTGTTGTTGAATTTGACTGGCTAGTATTTTGTTGAGAATTTTTACATGTATGTTCTCTAGGGATATTGATCTATAAGGGGCGTGTGGGGTGTGTGTGTGGATGTTGTGTCCATGTCAGGTTTTAGTAACAAGGTTAATGCTAGCCTCATAGAATGAGTTTGGAAGAGTTCCCTCCCTTTCGATTCCATTAAATAGTTTAAGAATTAGTGTAACTTCTTTAAAAGTTGCACATTCAATAGCAAAACTATCCAGTCCTGGGCTTATCTTTGTTGAGAGACTCTCTATTCCTGATTCAATCTCATTATTTATTATTGGTCTATTCAGGTTTATGTCCTTTTTGTTCAGTTTTGATACAACATATATGTCCAGAAATTTTTCTATTTCTTATAGATTTTCCAATTTGTTAGCATATAGTTTTTCATAATAATCCTTTGTAATCCTTTGTATTTCTGTGGTATCAGTTGTGTAATATCTTTTTCTTGGGCCTTTATTTTTGATTCTTGATTAGTCTAGCTAAGGTTTCATCCATTTGCTTATCATTTCAAAGAACCAACTGTTTCATTGATCTTTTCTTTTCAGTCTCTATTTATTTCTACTTTGATCTTTTTTTACTTTTACTAATTTTGGGTTTAGTTTGTTCTTGCTTTTCTAAGTTCTTGAGATACATCAAGTTTTTTATTTGAAAATTTTCTACTTTTTGATGTAAGTACTCAGTGCTATAAACTTCCCTCTTAGTGTTTTTGCTGCATTCCAAAATTTTGGTATGTTGTGTTTCTGTTTTCTTTTTGAAAAAATTTTAATTTCCCTTTTATTTCCTTGATTCCATTATGATCAGAAAAGAGAAGATCTCATTTTTTAAAATTTGCTGATTCTTGTTTTGTGTACTAATATATGGTCTCTTCTAGATAAAATCCATGTACTAATGAAAAACTATTCTGCAGGGGCTGGGGAGATAGCTCAGTTGGTAGAGTGCTTGCCTTGTAAGCACAAGGCCCTGAGTTTGATCCCCAGCACCCAAAAAAAAAAAAAAAAAAAAACTATTCTGCAGCTGTTGGATGAAATATTCTGTAAATGTCTGCCTGACAAAAATTATTTAACTACAGTGGTTATTATCATTTGTGTTGTAGTATTGAAGAAACCATAAACTGAAAGTCAGGGCTGTAGATTTAGTAGGAAGTATAACTCCTAGTCTGGAATTGATGGAACCTCTAAAATATTTTGTACTTTAGTTCCTTCAACCCTAAAAAGGCAACTAAAATTGAGATCACAAATCAGATTTGGTTATTAGTTGTTTCCTGACAGTGAAGAACTTTGGATGATTACGTGAACTCTAGGAAATCAGGGGTTCCTACAGAAATTGGAAAGTGAACTGAGAAAAAAAACTCCAAGGCATTTCATGGAAGTGTGGGTTGGGGAAGAGGATAGTTAGGACATAACGAGATAAATACTAGTGAGTGGCAGGTATGTCTTGGGCTTTCAAGCATTGTGGAGCTAATTATATAAGCTAATTTTTTAATTCCTCTACTTCCATCTAGGGTGTTTTCAGCGATTGTGTTTGGTGCAGTGGCTCTAGGACATGCTAGTTCATTTGCGCCAGACTACGCTAAAGCCAAACTGTCTGCAGCTCACTTATTCAAGCTATTTGAAAGACAACCTTTGATTGACAGCTACAGTAAAGAGGGGCTGTGGCCTGTGAGTTTCCTGCTGCCTGATGAATGCTTAATTTTTTCATAAAGGTTTGCTGTCTGCTAGATTGTAACTACATGATAAAATGGTGGTGATTACACCAACATATATTTATTTGTGCTGTTTATATGACTAATAGTTGGCCAACTTTCCTGACATTCCATAGATTTCAAGGACTCTGAATTTTAGCACATCAAAGTTTTTTAAAAAGTAAAACCAGATATACTAGAACCAAATAATTTTCACAAAAATGTAGTAGTCATTTCTACATGAAGTTATAAGCATAAATACTGTCATGTTGATGTAATTTGCAATTTTGCTTAAATCCCATTTTATAATGGCTGAGTTATAATTGGTGAGAAGGCCATTTTATTTACAATGAAAATAATAATCCTGTATTTTAGTACATTCGAAGAGTGTTCTTTGTGTCACATATGCTGCTGTGCAGCTTGATGTCCAAGAACCAGTGTGGGTAAACAGATTGGGGCTTACACAATCCTTTGGGAACTTTTACCAGGTACTTCATGTTCTAAGAAAATTACTGTGCCTATCAGGTGAGATAAAGAAAGAAACTGCCAGGATTGACGCAGGAGCGGTCTGCTGAAACTCTAGATGGATAATGTTGTTACATTTCTTAAGCCTTTGAGTCTTTGGCTATGGGCTTAACTGTGGCCTCAGAATAGCAGCTGGGAAAGGCACATGTGTGTCTTAAGTGAACCAGAAACTGAATTTAGACAACACTTTTCTGTAATGACATTTTGTCTAATCTGACTATACCTTATCTCCCATCTTGGTTTAATATAATAAAAATTTGCTATCACTATAAACTGGCACCCAGTGTTATATTGAATATACATTTCATGTTTTTGTAACTACAATTTTGAAATCAGTAATTATCGTTGTGAAAATTTTTAGGATAAGTTTGAAGGAAATGTGACATTTAATGAAGTCGTGTTCAACTATCCCACCCGGCCAAATGTGCCAGTGCTTCAGGGGTTAAGCCTGGAAGTGAAGAAGGGTCAGACGCTGGCCCTGGTGGGCAGCAGTGGCTGTGGGAAGAGCACGGTGGTGCAGCTCCTCGAGCGGTTCTACGACCCCCTGGCCGGGATGGTGGTGAGCACATCCTCTTAGTAGACAGAGAAAGGCTGTATTTTACATAGTCAAATCAATATTGTCATAAAAAATTAAATAAGTGAAGATCTATGATCATATTTGATATAATGACTGCATTCTGTAAACCCCAAATGGTCTTATATAGGGGGACAATAGGGTAGAATTTCTGAAACTTAGTCTAGTTCAGAAAATACTGGATATGGGTTGACCTCTACCCTCCCATGGGCCTTGTGAGTCAGCCTAACTTCTGAGAAAAAAGCTCACTTCTGAAGCCAGTAAGGAATGCCAGGTTTCCTGCTTCTAGCAAGCAAAACAAAAACAGTCCTCCCAAAGATAATGCACTTTGTAGCTTTTCAATTTCCATTCAATTCTCTTCCTTAGTGCTGTCAGAAAAGGAGGAGAAATTTGAGTCTGGCAGTTCTCAGGGAAGAGAGGGAGGGTAGGGCCTGAGTCTGCTTTGCTATTCTCTCTAACCTTGTACTCTAGGCTCTCTGACTTTGACCCCTGACCTCCAGCTCATTTATATTTGACTCTCATCGTTGATTTCTGACATACAGTCCCTCTGGTTGTCTTCCTTGCGTAAAAATCTGGCTCTAATTCAGAGTGCCTGCATCTGCCTTTACCTTTAGCACCAGTGACCTAGCCCTGGGAATCTATTCTGAATGAGATAGTCACCAAAAGTGGGAGTTTAAGTTTAAGGCTGGCAGCTCTCAGGGAAAAGAGAGAGAGGAATAGGACCAGTGTCACCCAACTTTCAGAATTGGGCTATGCTACAGATCAGCATTTTTTCACCCTGGTTTGCCTGTGGGAGAGGGGAGAAAGTCAAGCTGAAGGTTTGGGATATATCTGGGGACAGCAGATCTCAGGGAGACACCTTGATGCACACTCTCTAAAAGCAGAGGATGACACAAATGCCCAGTGGAGGGCAAATAGGGACAGAGGCCTGTGGAAAGACAGAGTCAAATATGTTAACATTTTTCCATTTAGACCTAGATAAGGACAACCTAGTTGCCATAAAAATCATCTTGTTGACCACGTCGACCTCAATAGTATGAGTCCTTGCATCATGAGGTTTGTTATTTCATAACTACTGATGCCACATATAACAACCCTCAAAGCAATTTAGTTACTTATTATTTAGGGTCCCCCCACCCTTTTCCTTTTTAAAGCCTCCGTTTAGTTTGTGAACTTTGGTTTTCAGCTCTTAGATGGTCAAGAAGCAAAAAAACTCAATGTCCAGTGGCTCAGAGCCCAGCTTGGAATTGTGTCCCAGGAGCCCATCCTGTTTGACTGTAGCATTGCTGAGAACATCGCCTATGGAGACAACAGCCGGGTCGTTTCACAGGAAGACATCGTGAGTGCAGCCAAAGCAGCCAACATACATCCTTTCATTGAGACGTTACCTCAGGTGAGTTTACCAGGAACAGCTGAAATTGGAATGTATTATGGTTTTTATCCCCAAAATGATTCCCAAAGTTATACCATCTTGTAACAAAATGTGTTGATTTATTAGCATTGTGACACTTCTTAAGGATAACAGGGTTTTTTATTTGCAAATGGGAAGACTTCATGCCCATCTTATGCAAATGTCTCAAGAAGCAAATGAGGTGGTACTAAATTCAGAGCAGCATCCCTCAGGTCGAAAACTGGTGGTCCTGAGCTGCATCTAGCCTGCAGTCACATTTGGTTTGGCTCACATGCTAATTTTTTCACATTTAAACTTTTTATTTTGAGATCTTTTCATTTACTTATTTGCCATTTACATATCCTCCTTTACAAAATACTTATCGATTTCTAATTACTAATATTTAATGTGGAATTTCAAGAGTTTTAAAAGTATATTTCAGTTACTCTCAGATATATAGTTTGTAAATGTTTTTTCCAGTCCATAGCTTGTTTTTCTACCCTCTTAGAATCTTTTGCAGAGCCAAAATTTAATTTTGATGATGTCGAACTTATTTTTCCTTCTATGGATCTTGCTTTTGATATCAAGTCTAATAACTCTTTGCCTAGTCCAAGGGTCAGAGATTTTCTCCATTTTCAAAAGTTTTATTGTTTGCCATTTAAGCCTGTGGGTCATTTTGTGTCAATTTAAGCATGTGTAGTCCTAGAAAGATAACTAGGCATTCCTGAAAGTGATGATAGGAACAATTCATTTATGGTATTCATCTAGCACTCAGGGTTCCAGTGGATTAAACTAAAGTAGAGCTTAATTAGTTTTGCTCTGATATTCTGCTACAATTAGAAATCACTTACACTCATAAATAATTTTAAAATTATGTTGGTTAGCCTCACGAACTTTTAACACATAGGCATTGACTTGAATCGAATATTGAATTTGACTATGAACAGAAAAACTTTAAACCTTCAGTTTTAGTTGAACTTTAGGAAATTCACATGATGTGTGTCACAGCATAAGCTCTGCAAACATATCCAACTTGATTTGCAGCTTTTCACTCTGTTTTAAGCTTAGAAATTTCTCTAAAAATTCAGCTTTCAAACTACTATACAAAGGTTTTTCTTTCATATATCTCCCTTCTCCCTCTTCCACCTTGTCTCCACAATTTCTAGCTCCCTGTTTTGATCTTTCAGAGCAACTTATGGATGCTATGGATTTGGTCCTTTGCCCTTAAACCGAGTGCTATATATAAATATTTTCTCTCTAGTGTATAAATTACTTCAGGGAAGGAACAAAGCCCGAATTTATTTCCCACAGTTCTAGGCATAGCAGATACTCAGTAAATATTTAAGTGAGTATTCATTATCATACTAGTAAAAGAGAATAAAATAGGACTGGGGATGTAGCTCAGTAGTACAGAGCTTGCCTAGCATGTGTGAGGCCCTAGATTCAATCCCCAGTGTAAGGGGAAAAAATGTCTCCACAGGAGTCATAGGAACATTAGAAATTTTTTAAACTTTGAAATTCTTAGCATTGAACCTTTTGAGAACTCCAAGGATGTTAGATTAAATGGTATTATGATAATGGTAGGAATTCGAGAACTTGTTCAAATTTCTGTCACAGAATATCATTGAGAACTAAAGTCATTAGTTTTCTAACTTAATTTTAAAAACAAGATTTCTATTAATTTGAAAATATAATAAATTGTCAAAAGTCTTACTATAAAAAAAGACTGCAGATGTAGCTTAGTGATAGAGCACCCTTGGATTCAATTCCTCTATCATACAAAAGTTATACATACACAAAAATCACACACAAACACACAAATCTCTCTCTCTCTCTCTCTCTCTCTCTCTCTCTCTCTCACACACACACACACACACACACACACACACACACACACACCTACACCTCATTAGCAAGTTTTCCGGGTTAGAACTTTATTAAATTTATTAATGTCTAACTTTCAGAAATATGAAACCAGAGTGGGCGATAAAGGAACTCAACTCTCAGGAGGTCAAAAACAGAGGATTGCTATTGCCCGGGCCCTCGTCAGACAGCCTCAAATCCTGCTGTTGGATGAAGCAACATCGGCTCTGGATACTGAAAGTGAAAAGGTCTGGCCCCCACTTTATACCTTATGAAGTTAATGAAATAGACATTTTTAAAAAAATCTCAGCTATGAAAAAAGAAAACTACAATTTAGACAGTGGTTATTTTGAGATAGTAAATACTTCATAATTTTCTAAAATGATCACATATTAGTTTTATAAAAAGAAAAGCATGCAAAAGAAGTGTGTATTAATCACATTTTTAGCACATTAACGATACAAATGAAAAATGCTCAAAAGGAACCAAATAAAATGATATAGTGATTAATTAGAAGATTTAAGTACTTAATATTATTTACATCATGGGAATCCATTTATAATAAAAATGTAGAACATAACTATATGAATATTATATCAAATGTATAAAACACACAAGCATAAAACCAGAGATGCAGGAAGAGTAGAAAAGAAATTAAAACAGTTGACTTGCTAGGATGGATACATTTTGAAACGTGCTTTAATGTTAAAATTTGTACATTTTTCATGACAGGGATTCTGTCTGATTTACCAACAGGTAGTACAGGAAGCTCTGGACAAAGCCAGAGAAGGTCGCACCTGCATCGTGATCGCTCACCGCCTGTCCACCATCCAGAACGCAGATGTGATCATAGTGTTTCAGAATGGCAAGGTCAAGGAGCATGGCACGCATCAACAGCTGCTGGCACAGAAAGGCATCTATTTTTCAATGGTCAGTGTCCAGGCTGGCACACAGAACTCATGAACTCCTGTTACAGTACATCCTAAAAATAAATTCAAATCATTCAACAACTTTCTGACTTGTAAAAGAAGTTTCTAGTTTAAGTCATAAAATAGAGGTTTATCTTTACATCAATTCAGAATATCCAATTTGGTGTTCAATATTACAGCATCTGAAACTTGCAAGTTGGAAGTGGCATCTGTCTTGAAGTATAAAACAACAGCTTAGCTTACTCCGAGTTGTCAGTAACACCCAGAGTGAAGAACAAAGTTCAGTGTAGAAATAACATGTCACAGAATAGGGACAATTCCAGTGGTCCTGAAGAGGTGGGCAGATGACAGTATTGTTTGGGAAGAAGTTTTCCAAATACAAAGGGAAAAAATAAATTGCTCAAAAGCCTAATTATCCTTTTGTATGTTTCCAAATTATTCCATTGTGGATTAGAAAGACTTTTTTTCATTTTTTTATTAACACATTTGCACATATTAATGGGGTTCACTGTGATATTTCCACGCATGTATGTAATGTGCATGGATGAAATTCAACCACCCTTTTCCACCCACATTCCCACCACACAAACCCTTCCCTATCCCTAGTGGTCCCTATTCTACATAAAGGTCTACGCTTCTTACCTTCCACATATGAGAGAACATGTGGTACTTGTCTTCCTGTGTGGCTTGTTTCACTTCACATAATGCTCTCCTGTTCCATAAACATTGCTGCAAATGAGAGGATTTCATTATTGTTTATGACTAAAAAATACTCCACCACATTTTCTTTATTCATTCATCTGTTGATGGGCACTGAGGCTGATGGACAGAATAAACACAGCTGCAACAAACATGGGCACATGAGTGTTTCTATGATTCCTTTCCTCAGAAAATGTATTACTGTATAGAAAAGCTAGTGATCTTGTACATTGATTTTTGTATCCTACTTAATTTATCAGTCTGATGGTCTTTTGTTGGAGTCTTGAAGTTTTTCTGTGTTTAGAATCATATTATCTGCAAACAAGGATAATTGACTTTCTCCTTTTTTATTTGTACACCTTTTCTTTCTTTCTCTTGACTAATTTGCTCTAAGTCTGCTCGTACTATACTGAATAAGAGTAGTGAGAGTGGACATCCTTATTTGCTCCTGATCATAGAGGAAATGCTTTCAGTGTTTCCACATTCAATATGATGTTGGCTGTGCCATTTGCCACTTATAACCCTTATTGTGTTGGGGAGAGATCCTTCTATGCCTAATGTGTGCAGGGATTTTATCATGAAGGGATGTTGAATTTTATCAAATGCTTTTTCTGCATCTATCGAGGTTATCATATGATTATTATCTTTCATATTATTGATGTGATGTATTAAGTCTATGGATTTGCATACATTGAACTGTCCTTGTATCCCTGAGATGAAACCAAGTTTATCATGGCGTATGATCTTTCTGATGTGCTGTGGAATTTAATTTTCTACTTTTTGTTGAGAATTTTTGCATGTGTATTCCTCAGCAATACTGATCTATAGTGTTTTGATTTGTTTGTTTGTGATGTCCTTGTCAGGTTTTGGCAACAGGGTAATGCTGATCTCAGTTTCATCCCTTGGATGAAATCCTTCCAAGTCTGTGAAATAATTGGCGTTAGTTCTTTAAAATTTGGTAAAATGTAGCAGTGAAATCATTGGGTCATGGGCTTTTCTTTGTTGTGAGACTTTTTATTCCTGATTAAATCTCACTTGTATTGGTCTATTTTATGTCCTCTTGGTTCAATTTTGATAGGTTATGTGTATCCAGAGATTTGTCCATTTCTTCTCAACTTTCCAATCTCTTATCATAGTTTTTCATAATAATCCCTAATGATCCTTTATATTTCTATAGTTTCCATTGTAATGTCTCCTTTTTTATCCTCTGTTTACTTGGGTCTTCTCTTTTTTCCTGGTTAGTCTAGCTAAAGATTTATTTGTCTTTTCAAAGAACCAATTATTATCTTTTAAAACAATTTTAGTTCCTTTTTCATTTGTTCTGATCTTTATTTCTTTTCATTTGCTAATTTGGGGTTTGGTTTCTTTTTGCTTTTCTAAGTCTTTGAGATACATCATTAGCTTGTTTATTTGAAATCTTTCCATTTTTATTGATGATGGCACTTATTGCTCTAACCCTCTTAGTACTGCTTAGGTCTTTTGTGTTTTTCATTTGTTTTAAGATATTTTTAACTTTCCCATCTGACTTTTTGACCCATTGTTTGTTCAAAAGTGTGTTGTTCAGTTTCTGTG